>NW_027507788.1:133767217-134477217 GCF_037356315.1 Lithobates pipiens | reverse complement strand
AATGACACTGGATGGGAGGGGTTAAACATCTAGGGTGTTCAGTGGCTTAAAAGATGTGCCTAACCAGTGTTTGTAATGTGTGTGCTGTTTTTACTAAGGGAAGTGATGGATTTTATTCCCTGAAAAAAAATGCATCACATCCCCGCTGACAGGCAGAACTCTGTCTTGTCTCTCCTTGCCGATCAGCTGGTGGGCATCCATTGGCCCGGCACCCTGCTGATCAGCATCTGCTGTGACTAATCACATCAGAAGTGGTGCGCCCCATAGGCGAAGGTGCAGAATCACGTATACAGACAGATTAACACAGACGGACACACACACAGGCAGACAGAGAATGGCCACTCTGTAGCAGCAAATCTGCTGGGGTTGGTTGAGAGGTAGATAAGAAAAAAATAGGAGCAACCATATGTAGCTACTTCCTAAAGATACCAGATTTCTGTCTCAGACCATCTGAATTACGGTCCAGAAACAAGCAAGCAAAAAGCAAAGTCAGTACCTCCGACCAGCATATTTGGTCTGGGTCAATTACTTCAAGTACTGAAGTCTATAAACTCCAATCTTTGGACAGTCGGGCAACTGGCAGATTTTCCTAGTACAGGTTCACTGTCCAAGCAACAAAATTATACCACCAATAGGGAGTTTCAGGAAACAAAGGGGAGGAGCAAAGTTTAAAGGGTTTGTTAACCCATTCAAATAGGACTACGCCAGCCCCTCCATTAGAGGCTGGCATAGCACACTATATAAAACGAGTATTCTAAATACCGAATTTGAGCTGTCTTCAGGCCGGCCACATGGCTCGCAGCAGCTTTACAGATCCTATGGATGTCTTCTGCGGGAGGAGCTGTGATCTCCCTCCGACGTCAGCCGGGGGGGGGGGGGGGGCTTATCATGTATCTGCTTGTCTCCTCCGCAGAAGCTCTGTCTCGTAGTTGTAAAGTTGAGTCACGTGACCAGCCTGAAGACAGCTCTAAAGAGGTATTTAGACTGCTCGTTTTTACTAAGGACTTGCATAGTGTGGCATGACAGCTTCTAGTAAGAGGGGCTGGCAGTGACCATTGCAGGCTTTTATTTTTAATAGTAGAGGAGAGACAGGCAAGAAGGGGATGAGGGGAGAGAGAGGGGACAGCAGAGTAGGGCAGCTTATAATGGGACGGATTTTTTTTACAATTTAGAGGGGGGCAGATTACACAATTGTGCAATCTGCTTTAAGGGACCAGAATCTGTATTTTTTGGGTTAACAAACAATTTAAGTTGTTACATAAATAGTCAAGATATGCCAAAAATTTTATTTTTAATAATTTTAGATCCAGCAATTGTAGCAATATAGATTACCCTGAAATTGATCTGAGCTTATGCAGTTTATTTGAATTTACTGGGTTTCTGGCAGGTTTGAGGAACTACAACTCTTTATTAAATGATTCTGGATATCTTTCACTAATAAGGAAACATGTCTTTCAGTTCACAAGATACTACTAGCATTTCAATCAATTCAGCAATCATTATAAAAGCAACAATGTTTTTTTATAGATCGGATAGCTACTCACCGAAAGTTTAATATCTTTGGCACGATTGGCATATTTAAGTGTATTGTAAGTATCATCATAACTCAGAGATGATGGGCTGATGGCAGCAATCATGACTGTCCTGCAGTTTCCTCCAATGGAGTCTTTAAGAAGCCGGGTCAGTTTACTGTCTCTGTAGGGAATGTGAGCCTTTTTGCTCTAGATTTATATATATAAAAAAAAAAGTCAAGACATTTTTAATCACTTGGCTTGTTCATGCACTGCCACCTAGAGCTTAAAAATGAACACAAGTCATGTTAATCACAATTTAATCCAGTTCTGTTTTACAGATCCTACAACAGCTTTTACAAAAAACAAGTGATGGAAAGGGTGTCAATATCAGCCCCCTGTGATCCCTGCAGAGCAGCACTCTAATGCCGCATACACACGATCGGAATTCTCTTCGGAAAAATCTCTGATGGTTTTCCCGACGGAATTCCGCTCAAGCTGTCTTGCCTACACACGGTCACACCAAATTCCGATCGTTTAGAACACGGTGACGTACAACACGTACGACAGGACTGGAAAAAAAGTTCTATAGCCAGTAGCCAATAGCTTCCGTCTCGTAGTTGAATCTGAGCATGCGTGATTTTTGGCCTGTCAGAATTGCATACACACGGTCGCAATTTCGGAAAATTGAAAACATGCTATCAATTTTTGGCTGGAGGAAATTCGGACAGCTAAATTACGATGAAGCATACACACAGTGGCATTTTTCGATGAAAAGCTCTCATCTGTCTTTTTCAGGCCGGAATTCCGATTGTGTGTACGCGGCACAACTGGGAGAGTGAGGGGGGTAGTGCTGTGAGCCAATCTAGCTCATTTGCTTTGTTCTGCACTTTCCATGGACATGGAGAGCAGATAGATCACCTAAATCGCTCAGCTGCCAGTTTCTTTGCTATACAGTCACCAGGACAGGATTTACATGGTGCAGATTATTATTACAGCTACCCTGAGATTCTCATTACTTTAAAGTCAGCTTTAAAGTGACACACTCAGTCATTTTCAAAGCAATACTGCGCATGTTTTCAGTGCAGTGCAGTCATATTGTGATGCATTTTAAATGGAATCAAAGTGGCCCCAGTATGAAATTCTACTGAGCATGTTTAAAGCTGGCCATACATTAGACAATTTTCCTTTAAATTTACCAAAACGATATAATATAAGGTCAAACCTAAACACTTTCAAATTGTATGCAATCAGGCAGATCTTGCACTATATAGTTGAAGGTAAATCTAATGGACCTGAATAAGAAAAATGTGTAATGTATGGCCAGCTTAAGACAACAGCCTCACCTCCTATGTGCCCAAACTTTAAGACAAGGGTCGGTAACTTACGGCTCACGGGACACAACCGGACCACCACTGCTAAATGTCCGGCCCGTCAGTGCACGTGATGAATTCTGACATTTTCTGTAGAGCCGGCGGTTGGCTTTCTTGGGATAACCAATGCGGCCAAGAAGTCGCTTGGCTGTTATCCTCAAGTGGCAGATGGGGACTTGCACTTCCGCTGGCTGGCCAGAGACCTGAATGAAGCCAGAATCAGCTTAGATTGGGTTTTGGATTTAGTAGTCCAGAAGTGATGTCATGACATCACTTCAGGTTTACAGAAGACTTAAAAGGCACCCGATTTATTTTTATTTTTTAAATGACCGTATTCAAAACAGCCAAACTTGGGAGTAAAAGCTCCCAATTCCAAAATGCATATGCAAGTTTTGCCTGCAAATGTAACCACTTCAGCCCTGGAAGGATTTGCCCTCTTAATGACCAGGTTTTTTTTTGCGATACAGCACTGCATCTCTTTAACTGACAATTGCGTGGGCGTGCTATGCTGTAACCCAAACAAAATTTATGTTCTTTTTTTTCCCCCCACAAATAGAGCTTTCTATTGGTGGCATTTGATCAACTTTTTTTTTTTTTTTTTGCACAAAAAATAAAAATGGCAAAGTCTTCATTAGTTTAGGCCAATATGTCTTCTACATGTTTTTGTTAAAAAAATAAATAAAATAAAAATAGCAATAAGCGTATAAGAGTTGGTTTGCGCAAAAGTTACAGCTTCTACAAAATAGGGGATATATTTATGGCATTTTTATCATCAATTTTTTACTTTTTAACTAATACTGGCAGTGATCTGCAATTTTTAGCGTGACTGCGTCATTGTGGTGGACAGATCGGACACTTTAGGACCGCTGATGTTTATACAGCAATCAGAGCTAAAAATAGTCAGCTTACTGTATAAATGCCACTGGCAAGGAAGGGGTTAAAAGGAGAAGTCCAGCCAGAGCTCGTTTGACTGGACTTCCCCTATGGGTCACAGGAGTGCAATTTGTTTTGCACTCTTGCGACCCTTTTTTAGCAGACATCGGTCTGAAGTCTGCGCTCTGCTGACGCCACTGGAATCAGTCCAGGCATAAAGTCTGGATCCGCCAGGTGCCTGGACTGATGCCTGCCTCAGCCTCTCAGCGAGCTGCTGTGAGCCTGAGATGGCCGCTCCCCACCCCTCCACAGCTCAGTGGCTGACAGGCAGCAGCTCGCCGCTCAGGGTGCTGAGAGAACAGAGCCATCAGTCCGGTGGCTCGGTTCTCAGTGCAGAGGTGCCTGGGTAAAGATGCAGCATCAGACCAAAGCTGCATCCACCTAGTTGAGTATGATGGGTTAAAAAAAAAACAAAAAAAAAAAAAAACACACATATGTCTCTTAAGTGTTCCCTAGGTAGGGGTTTCTAAGACCCCATACACACTATTCGATTTTCTGCCGATTTTTGGCTTCAGATTTACCAAAACCATATAATATGAGGTCAAACTTAAGAGTTTCAATTTGTATGCAATCAGGCAGGCCCTTGCACTGCATGGTTTTGTAAATCTGAAGACAAAAATCATCAGAAAAATCGAATAGTGTGTATGGGGTTTTACTGTGGGGGCAGTGTACCGACAGGGAACAGAGAGATCGCTGTTCCTGATCCAGACTAGGAACAGCAGATCTCTCTACTTCCCTGACAGAACAGGGGGTTTGTCTGCTACATTGACAGATCCCTGTTCTGGCTCTCTGAAAGCCACCGGCGGACATCGTGGCCACTGGCCATGCGAATCGGCTCTGGCACCTCTTGGCTGGCACGCATGCCTCCTATATATCTCTTAAAGCGTCTGGCATTCACATACGGTGATTCAGTCAGCAGTGCCAACTTGCCGCCGTATAACGATAGCGGCTGGTTGTCAGTTAGTGTGTTAAGACCACACATTTGAGGTGTCGTCGCGATCGTTAGGAGAGCAATAATTCTAGTACTAGACCTCTTCTATAACTCTAAACTGGTAACCTGTAGAAATTTTTTAAATCGTGGAGATTTTTTAAATACCCTAGTTTATACTAGTTTTACGCCATTCCACAAGTGTGGGCAATTTTAAAAGCATGACATGTTGGGTATGTTATTATTATCTTCATCTATTAGCAAATGAATGTGGCCCTCCATGCTTTCACATACATTGAATACGGCCATTGAGTGGAAAAAGGTTGCAGACTCATTCAAGATAAATAAAAATGTAAAAAAATAATAATAAAAAAGAAAAAAAGGATAGGAAAGTATTCTAGAAATAATAAATCATTTAAACGAACACCCTTCCTGTCTGTAGATAGGAAAACAAAGGAATAACAGTACACGGACGAGTAATCACCTCAATTCACTTCAGTGTTGGCCTGCCCTTTTTCAGTCCAGTTATAGGAGGCCTTTATAGGAAGGTCGATTTCAAGTATTTACCCGAGCTGCGATTAAAATACACTAAATACATTTTTTTTTTTTTCACGAATACATATATTAGCCAGAAAACCCTGCCCCTATTTGGATTTAGGCCTGGTTCACACTAGTGCAATTTCCGATGTGACTTGTGTTGCACAGAAATACAGTCCCCAATGTTAAAGACATTAGGCCTGGTATGGCTCAAAAGGGGAGGGGGTGCAGCTCGTTCATTGCCTTTCCTGATCTGCCAAGCTGCATGCTTGGATAAGGTTCTGATAGGGATTTCGGGTGGGACCTCACGTCACTTTTTTTGTTTTTTGGCATAGGATCCCCTTAACGTGATTGTAAAGTATGATTTTTCTTTTTTTTTTTACCCTAATGCATTATCAGCTCCCCTCCAAAAAAATGGACCTAAGCTCGATCTCGATCCAGTGCAGTGCCCGAGAGCAGCAGCTACTATCCCTCTCTTCACTGGACTCAGTGAGAGCAGCGGGAGCCACTGGCTCCTGCTGCTGTCAATCAAATCCAGGAAGAAGGGCGTGGGATTGAGCCTGCTAGCATGCCACCATAGGAAGCGCCTTCCTATGGTGGCACATGGAGAAGAGCAGAAGCAGAGAGGGCCGGCAGGGGACCCCAGAAGTGGAGAATCGGGGGCTGGTCTGTGCAAAACCACTGCCCATTGAACCATTTACAAAAGTTTACTTTACAAACACTTCATCTCTGCCATACCAGACCTGAAGGGGATGATTCGGTGGCTGTAAAAGCAGATTTCCAGGTTTTCTGTGACTTCGGCTTGGTTCACCCACGTCACACAGTGGTACACACTGAGATCTGATAACTGCTGGGAGTGTCAATGTAAAGTTAATGACACCCACAGAATTATCCGCAGCAGCGCTAATTTAGTTAAAGATTTCCTCAGCAGCATTTTTAGAGTGATGAACACTAAACGAAAAAAAATCATAACCGTATTCGTTAATGAATGAAAATGGGACGAAAATGTGAGGCAGGAATGTCTACCCTCGTGAACAAATTTTCAGTTTTCACAGAGCTTCGCCTGCCGCAATCTGCTCCCAGCAAGCAAGCGCACCGCGACGAGACGACTGCCAGAGACCTGAGAGCGAGAGCAGCACTGTGCATTACAGGCCGGCCAGGCTGAGGCCTCCCAAGTCCCAATGACCGAGACGACCGCGCAGCCAGACGCTCAGAGCAGACAGTAATAACAGTTGTGGTACATTACCAACCACCGTCCATCCATTACAGGCCTCCTCTGACCACTGCTAGTGGCATTAAGGGCACTGGGGATTACAGGCCATCCCTCAGACCACCATCCAGCACTGTGCAGCATTACAGGCCTCCTCTGACCACTGGCAGTGCCATCCAGGCCATCCCTCAGACCCGAGACCACTATTCAGCACTGTGCAGCATTATAGGCCTCCCCAGACCACTATGCAGTAGAGCTGCACAATTTTGGCTAAAATGTGAATCACAATTTTTTTGCTCAGAATAAAGATCGAGATTTCCACGGCGTAACATTATCTTTCACATTATTCAAAAAAAAAAAAAATTGGGCTAACTTTACTGCTTTTTTCTTTTTTTTTTTTATTCATTACCTGCCTGCAGACCACCAGCTGTCATATGACGGCCAGGCGGCGTGGCTCTCGTTGCGGGAGGGTGTCATATGACATCCTCCCATTTAAACAGGGAATGCGCACGATCGTGTGCACGGATCCCTGCTCCTTCATTGGTGGCATGTCACAGAGACACTGCTCACCACCGAGGGGGGTGAACAGCCATTGGGCATGGCTGTTTAGCACATGATTGGCCATGGTGAAGTTCCACCCCACTGTGCACGGCACATGTGCGCACGTCGGTGGCGGTGTGCTCCCGGGAACACTGCCATTGGCCTGCTGTTTACCCACGTGATCGGCTGTGATCCTTTCACAGCCGATCACGAAATGTCAACAAACCATGGTAACGAGATGTTACCTGGCTCTCCTCACACACCAATCGTGTGTGAGAAGGAGATTGTGGTAACATCTCATTAGCGCTTACAGTACACACCAACCACACTGATTGCCCCCCTCCCCCAATAGAGTGTGCCCGTCACCGGGCCATCCGAGTACCCGTCACCAGGCCATCAGAGTACCCGAGTACCCATTTGCAGCCCATGCCTCATAGAATATATGTTGGGATGTTTGCTTTCCAAAATGGGGTAATTTTGTGGGTAATTCTACTGTCCTAGTGCTTCAGGACATTCAAATTGTGATAGGTAGGAATGAAATGTGTCATTTATTATTCTAGAATGCCTGAAGGTACTACAATGTTGGTCCTCTGTATGTGGACAGGCTGTTCAAAAGTCTCACATATGTGGTATCACTATACTCACTAGGAGTAGCAGAAAGTATTTTGTGGTGTAATTTTTTCTATATACATGCTGTGTTAGAGAGATCTTATAAATAGTGAACTTTGTGTATATAAAAAAAAAAAAAAAAAAAAAAGTATTTTCATTTTTTTCCCCACATTTTCAAAAAAACTTCTGGAAAAAAAATGAACCGTTCAAAAGACTCATTATGCCTCATAGATTATACGTTGGGTGTTTGCTTTCCAAAATGGTATAATTTTTTTTCTTCAAAAGTGTAAGAGGTGGTTGAGAAATGAGATGTCATTTATGCTCGTGGAACACCTAAAGGTACTACTTCAACATTGGTCCTCTGTATGTGGCCAGGCTGTGTAAAAGTCTCACATGTGGTATCGCCATACTCGGGAAGAGTAGCAGAATGTATTTTGGGGTGTAATTTGTTGTATGCATATGCTCTGTGTGAGAAATAACCTAATATGACAATTTTGTAAAAAAAATAAAAATAAAAAAAAAAGAATAATTTTCATTTCGCAAAGAATTGTGGGGAAAAAAAATTACAACTTAAAAAAAAAACTCACCATGCTACTTAATACCTTTGAATGTCTACTTTCTAAAAAGGGGTCATTGGGGGGGGGGGGGGGGGTACTTGCACTTTCCTGACTTGTTAGTGTCTCAATAAATGATACACCTTATGTACTGAAGGCCTGATCAGATGTGATCAATTTTCAGTGACTGGCACCATAGTTTGTAGACTATAACTTTCACAAAGACCAAATATACACAAATTTGGGTTATTTTTTACCAAAGATATGTAGCAGTATAAATTTTGGCCAAAATTTATGAAGAAAAATTACTAATTAGCAAAATTTTGAGAGAAAAAGAAAAGGGCATTTCCCCCCCCCCACAAAATGTAAGTTTACATTTATAGCACAAAAAAATAAATAAAACACACTAGTGATTAAATACCACCAAAAGAAAGCTCTATTTGTGTGGGAAAAAAAAAGGACGCAAGTTTCATATGAGTACAGTGTTGCATGACTGAGTAATTGTCAGTCAGAGTGCTGAAAGGTGAAATTTGGTCCGGGCAGGAAAGTGGTGTAAGTGCACTGTATTGAGGTGGTTAAAGCGTATTGTTTTAAAAGAAAATTGTATTTGAAAGACTGCTGCGCAAATACAGTGTGACATAAAATATTGCAGCAATCGCCATTCTATTCTCTACAGTCTCTGCCAATATATTATTTGGGGGGGTTCTGAGTAATTTTATAGCATTAACCACTTAAGGGCTGAGCCTATTTTTTCAGCCTTGGCGTTTACATGTTTAAATCAGTTTTTTTTTTTTTGCTAGAAAATTACTTAGAACCCCCAAACATTATATATTGTTTTTTTTCTAACACCCTAGAGAATAAAATAGCGGTCATTGCAAAACTTTTTTTCACACCGTATTTGCGCAACAGTCTTACAAGCGCAGTTTTTTTGGAAAAAATTCATTTTTTTTAATACAAAAAATAAAACACAGTAAAATTAGCCCAATTTTTTTTATATAAGAGCGAGGGGGGGGGGGGGGGGTTTAGGTCGCGCTATGGATTGTGATTCTGGCAAGAGCGGCCCCTATTTTAATTTCAACCCAATGTGGGTGGAAACAGAGGTAAAGTGGGGGGGGGGGGGGGGGAATAGGCTTGGCGCTATACAGTTTAAAATTTAAAATTCAGATAAGCAATAAGCAGGAATTTTCCAGCGTGCTGGATAATAAAATAAAATAGAGATAAAAATAAAAATAAATATATGTGTTACCAACTGGTATAAATGTGCTTATCAATGGATGTCAACAAACGATCATTATATCTTAGAAACCATACATGTCATTGGAATCATAAATTCATGAGTCATAGATCAATTAAAGCAACATACAGTTACTAAATGCCAATATTAAAGTGCAGAGTGCCAGTGAACGAAGTGTCAATGTCAAAATGCAAAAATACAATCACTAGTAATGTGAAAAAAAAAAGGAACTATAAGGGTAAAAAGGTGAAAACCAATAGTATGAAGATTGGAATATAAAATATATAATATATATAGTCCGATTATCTGTTTCACATATTGGATCCTCACATGGTGCAACTGTGGTTAAAAGGTACGTGCAAAAGTAATTACATAGGATAAAAATGCGTAAAAATACAAAAAGGTGAAAAAAATGTGATAAAATTTAAAATAAAATAAAAATAACACTAAAACTGAAAAGTAAAAATAAAAAATGAAAATAGAATTGATGGTAAATAATGTCCCAAAAAATGGTGTCCTAAAAAATGAGAAAAGTAGTGGGGTATCCTCTACAAGTGGAGGTGAAGGGAAGAGGGAAGGTGACTTCAACTGTTGCTCCCGGTGCTCTGTGACCACTTATGCAATTGCTCTCACCAGAGTTATGTCCCCGTCCGGGGTGGATCAGCCTTCACAGTATCAGCCACTATGTTGCTCTCTGGCTTGCCTCTATTGTGGTTCTGGGAGTCCCTCGTTCCTCTGTTCGTATGCCGTGCTGATTGGCCTCACAGGCCTATAAAAGGCATCAATGTGCTCTGTGTCTTTGCCAGCAAGAGACCACCATTATCGTACACGCGACTGGCGCTTGAAGAGATGGATATCTCGGTTGTGGCAGCAGCTGCTGCCGTTACCGAGATATCTCTCTTCAAAAAATGAACGTACATTGTCGTGTGCTGGTCGTAAAGTGGTTAAATGTTGATTTTAACTTGTAAGCAGCAAGTGCCAGAAAAAGGTTTAGTCTTTTAGGTGGTTAAACTTCCCTCATCTACAGGCAGAAGTTCATTCCATTGATCCAAGAAGAAATGTTACTTTGTTTATACTTATCCACTATGTTGTGATAAAATTGGCAGACTGGATTTTTTTTTTCTCCAGCTGTGATAACTCTCTGAACTTGTTAGAAAGAATTGTGAAATGCTGTTTTGAAGATCAGGAAGGAAAAAGAAAGAATCGTGATTTAGATTCTTAACGATTAATCGTGCTACTTGACTATGCAGCATTACAGGCCTCCTCAGACCGTCCAAATCTGAATCTGTGGAGTTCAAACCTTAATACCATACATAATAACATATTCGATTTTATTACTCCTGGACTGTATAAACGGAGCTTTGAAATTCTAGAAAATGCTAAAATAATGCATTATTTAACTAAACACAATCAATTTTAGTCAACTAAAATGTACTGGAGATTTTGTCGACTAAAAAGGACTAAAAACAATTGCAGAAGACTAAAACAAAAAATAGGATTTTTTGTACTCACCGTAAAATCCTTTTCTCTGTAGTTCACCGACAGACACAGCTCCTTTTCTTAGACCATTGGGTTGTTACACCACCTTCAGGAGAGGACTAACGGACGCTTGATGTCGGAAGGCCCAAGACGTACCAATCGTCCTGGTGGAGTGGGCCGAGACCAGAAAGGGGGGCACCTACCCCTTCAAGGCGTAGGCCTGTACTACAATCTGTCTTACCCATCTAGAAATAGTGGCCGATAAGACCGCCATGCCTTTTTTCGGACCAGCCATCGAAACAAACAAGGAGTCTGACGTCCGAAAGGGAGCCATAGTTGACAAATAAACCCTCAGAGCCCGGATCGCGTCCAGGGAATGGAGGGTCACCTCTTTCGGGTGTGTCGGTTTAGGACAAAGAGATGGTAACACAATGTCGTCATTGATGTGGAACGCCGAAACTAGCTTTGGCAGAAAAGAAGGTTGCGGATGCAACACCACCTTATCCTTGCGGATAACCAGATAGGGCGACTTGCAAGACAAGGCCGCCAGTTTCAAAACGCTCCTGGCTGATGTAATAGCCACTAGAAAGACCACTTTCTGGGAAAGGGTCAACAGAGGAATCTCTCTGATATTTTCAAATGGCGGTTTCTGAAAAGCCAATAACACCAGATTCAGACCCCATGGGGGTATCGGTGGACGCACCGGAGGAACTACATGTCGGACCCCTTGAACAAAAGTGCTCACCAGAGTGTGAGACGACAAGGGTCGCTGAAAAAAAAAAGACAGCCAAAGCTGATATTTGTCCTTTAATGGTGCTTAAAAGCTCATTTCTGGTCTACTCCTTGCTGTAAAAAACAGCAGGATCCTGGATATAGAATAGGAGCGCGGTCGCCATCCTTTCTTCTCCCACATGGAGATGTAGGCCTTCCAGGTACGATGATATATCTTCCCGAGAAGAAGATTTCCGTGCTCTCAACATAGTTGGAATCGCCAAGTCCAAAAGGCCCTGGTTCCTCAACACCTGGCTCTCAATAGCCATGCCGTTAAAACCAGCAACAGTAAAGCAGGATGGAGAATCGGACCATGAGACAGCAGGTCCTCTCGTAACAGCAGTCGCCAGGGGGCAACCACCACCAGGCGCACTAGGTCTGCATACCAGGGATGCTGGGGCAATCAGAATTACTGGAATCCCCTCGGCCTCCACTCTGCGGAGCAGACGTGGCAACAGTTTTAGCAGAGGAAAGGCATAGATCAGGTATAGACCACAGAGCCACCAGTGCATCTGCCCAAGGATCTCTTGTCCTGGACACAAATCTCTGCACCTTCTGATTGAGACGGGAGGCCAGAAGATCCGCGTGTGGAGTGCCCCATCGCAGACACAGTAGCCTGAACACCTCTGGATGCAATTCCCATTCTCCTGGGTACCGCATCTGACTTAGGTAGTCCGCCTGCCAGTTCTCCACTCCCAGGATGTAAATGGCCGATAGGGCCGGTACATGTTGCTCTGCCCACTCACTGAAGGATGTGAGCTTCTTGTTCCTCCTGGATGATTGACATGTGCCACCGCCGTGGCGTTGTCTGACTGGATCCTGATCGGACGCCTCATCGACCATGTGGAGAGACATAGCCTGATTGCTCGCAGCTCGAGCACATTGATCGGCAACTTGGATTCCTCCTCCGACTAATTTTCAGGGTATCACGCACAGCCGTGAGAAGTGCTCCAACAAGTGCTTTATTGCGCACGGACCTGGACGGGGACTCATCCTTACTGTCCGATCGGTCCTGGTCAGCGCCATCTGAAAGGACAGAGCAGGGGTCACCAGCCTCAGCGGGACCCGAGTCTGCATCAGAGCTCTCTCCAGAGGACAGGGGCCGTTTCTTAACCACCTTTGTGCCCATGCACCATCTCCCTCTACTGTCTGCAGGCGAACCGGTTGCAATTGCCTGGATTTTGTGGAAAGAAACACCAGTTTCTGAAGCCATGTTGACCCTACCCTGTCTGCCACCTGTTGGGGACAGCGATGGCCCCACCCTCCTAACTGCTGCAGGCTGAGGGGCCCCCACCGCAGGACTCACCACCCTGACCAAGTTCTGCGCTGTCCAGCTAGGTGTGCCTTTGTCAGCTCCCAGATGCTTGTGAGAGAAAACCGGAGTTAGACTTACCGGTAACTCTTTTTCTAGGATAGCCTCAGACATAGGGCTCCTCCCTCCGGGACAGGAATCAGGCATACACCACGTCTTAAAAGAGATGAAGAAAAAGTAGATGTGGCGCTATACCCTTGAAATCCCTAGAATGGTAGAATTGATAATAGGCTAATTTTATGAAATATGTGCCGTATATAAAAAAAAAAATAATAATAAAAAAAAAATAATATGTGTATTTATATACAATATATATATATATATATATATATATATATATATATATATATATATATATATATATATATATATATATATATATATATACTCAACTCTATACATGCATAGATGATATGCTAAGTGCTTGTGACCCTCTAATAAATATAATTAATATACACGCAATAAGTAACTCCTCGTGCGATAGTCCATAAAATGTGACAAACAATTTCCTCCGCAAAAATAGTGAAAACGTGAAGAAATAGATGGTGAAAAATATATTTTAAAAGTAATCATCAAACCCACTAGGGGTTAATAACTATAGTGAAAAACAAAATTACATAATAAATAAAATATAATGTGTAGAAATCCAACTCAGGATTAGCCAATCAGTCCAAATAAATTCTTGATAGTGCAAGGAAAAAAAGGGAGTTGCCACTTCAAAGAGAAAGATCCCCCCAACACGTGTACCTAAAAAAAGTACTCGTTACCCTCACTAGATCACCTGCCCCCTACAGGGGTGAACGCGCTGACACAGTGTGAGCCCCTGTGTCGCTGTCTGGTTTTCCTCTGGGGGGTCCCTTTAATTGGTCCGTTGGGGGTGCCAGATCTCCAAGTTATTAGCGCTCATGAACAGTCTAAGATTGCAGCGCTTCCTTCCACCTCCTAGCCTACGGCACCTGGTATTCCCAGGCGGTCTCCCATCCAGGTACTAACCAGGCCCAAAGCTGCTTAGCATCCGAGATCAGGCGCATTCAGGGTGATGTGGCCGTAGTCCCGAGATCAGACGAGATCGGGCGCATTCAGGGTGATGTGGCCGTAGGATCATCCCAGTCGAAGTCACGTGTGTTGTGACGTAACGCGTAGGATACAGAGGCATACAGACACCGGAAGAGAGTCAGGTACGAGCTCGGCGCTCGTTTTTACACTGTGCGACCTACATATGGAAATGTGAGTTTATCAATAATTTTATTTAATAAACTTCATCTGACTGAAAAATACTACACCATGGTAGGCTCTTTATCCCCACTTTATACCACGTCATACTGAATGTGAGACATCGATTCAGCGGAAAAAGAACGAAAGGACCCCCCCAGGCTCTGCTGCATACCCAGTAGGGACGCGCAGGAACACCACAATTTGAAGGAGCTTAACCCCCCTCTCCTCTTCTACATGCTGTGTACCTTACAGCAGTAAGGTAATGATTTAGCACAGCCACGAGTGTCAGTGACACTGAAGATTTTTGCCACATTAAAAAGTCACACTGTCACCGAAGAGTACTAATATCACTCAGTGTCCCTGGAAAACACTGTCACACTTGCACTATTTTGCACAGTGGACCCTATAAGAGCGCCACACTCCACTCTGGAATTTATTTACTTTGCATATTTTGCACAATTCTGCCATATATTTGCTTTTTTGCACATCAATTAGTGGCACTGATTAATATCTATATATTTATTTAGTTTATTTGCACAGAATTATTGTCTATCTATATCTTTTTGGATTTTATATCAATTTACTGTTTTTTTTATTATTGATGTGATCTAGTTTTAATACCTCATTGAAACCAGATAGTAATCTATCTGGACCCATTAGTATTTGGATACATGATAATTATGTTATGAACCCCAATTAATACCCATCTTTATTAAGTCACCATTTCCCTAAACCAGCATCCGCTAGGAGCCTCAATTCTAAATAATTTTTTTTAGGAGCGCAACACCGCTCACCTTTACATTTTTCCGTACATTTGGGTAACAGTTTGGCCCTGGCGGTGGATGCAGCACCTATAGAATATATGTATATTCCCTTTTAGCGCAGGAGTACCTACTCTACAACCTCCAGATTGTGATGAGCCCGCCACCACCATAAAGTCCTCTTGACTTTTGCCGGTATACGTATGGGTTGATCTAGGGTTTGCCCTCTGTCATCCCAGCAACTCAGCATGAGATTTTGCAGAGGTCGCTGATGCAGTCTTGCCCAAGGAACCGCTGGGAAACAAAACGTCATAAGGCACAGGACTCTCATCACCTCTCTGATCGGGAATAGCTGATTGGATTGAAGCTGGGCCACTGCCTGATCCACTTTCAGAATTTTCTCCACCGGGAGAAAAGTCTTCATCTCCACTGAGGATATCCTGTACCCCAAATAGAGGACCACTTGTGCTGGGGTAAGCTGGGACTTTTCCCGGTTGATTAACCACCCGAGAGAGATAGAAGAAAACTCTGGGCCTCCTGCAACTCTCTCTCTAGTTGCTGAAAGGAGAGGGCCACAAACAGGAGATCATCCAGGTAGGGGGATCACTGTAATGGCCCTGACTCTTAATGGAGCTAAGGCCTCTGCTAGAACCTTCGTGAAAATTCTTGGTGACGTCGATAGACCGAAAGGAAGCGCCTGGAACTGGAAACGCAGAATTTCTGCATCTATCCTTACTGCCAGCCTGAGGAATTTCTGAAATTCTTGATGTATAGGGATATGTAGATAGGCATCCCTGAGGTCTACTGTGGCCATATAACATCCTGGAAAGAGGAGGCTGGTTACAGTAAAGATAGATTCCATCCTGAATCGTTTGTACTGTACAAACCGATTCAGGGGCCGGAGATTCAGGATCTGTCTGAACTTTCCTGAAGGTTTTCTCACAACACACACATGGGAGTATACCCCCTGACCCTGCTACTGAGTAATCTGAAAGATTGAGAGGGGAACCGAACTGAACTCCAGTCGGTAACCGTTCCTTATAATATCCAAAATGAATGGACTTGAAGTGAACTTTATCCATTGTGGGAGGGATTCCCCCAGTCTCCCCTCCACTGGGACACAGGAGTCATTGGGGCTTTGAGGTGGTTTGAGGAGGATTAAATAGGATTCCTCCTCTTCCACTGCCTTTATGACCCATCCAATGTTTTTTGGGACAGCCATCTTTCTCCTGCTGGCCTTGTTGCCTGGAGCCTCGAAAAAAAAAATATTTGCCCTCAGACTTCTTCTTTCTCTCAGGAAACGCTTTCTTTCTATCCTGAGGGTGCTCCAACGCCTCCTGGAGGCCTGGCCCAAACAAGTGGTCATCCGAAAAGGGTAACCCAGAAAGTTTTAAATTTGGAGGCAGAGTCACTCTTCCAAGTCATACCTCCCTTCTTGCTGCATTTACCAGTGGCCAGTTTTACTGATTCCACGGAGGCATCCGCCAAAAAGCCCACTGCCTCGTACAGAAGGGAAAAAAGACTTCAGGAGCTGCTGTCTAGAAGTACCTGCTGAAATATGGGACTGCAACTGTGATAACCAGCCCTCCAGGTTCCTGGCACGCAAGTAGCTGCTAGAGCTGGCTTCAATCCAATCGAAGAGGCACCCCAAGCCCTCATTAGCAGCACATCCCCTCTCTGATCCATGGGATCCCTGAGCGATTCCCAAATCTTCAAGGCCAAGTCTGTCTTTGAGACTTTAGCTAAAGGTGTGTCCAGTTTAGGCACTTTATTCCAAGGATGAAAAGCATCTGCTTCAAACAGGAACCTGCGTTTGATGCTACCTGAAAAGAATGGCCTCTTTTCCGGCTGTTCCCACTCCAGCAAAATCAAATCAATTAGGGATTTATGTACGGGAAAGACCCTGGCTTTCTGAGCACTAGACCCCTGGTACATTAGGTCGTGCTTGGACAGTTGAACCTGCTCCTCACGAATTCCTAACGTGTCATCAATAGCTTTTAGTAGATCCCCCACATTGTCCAGAGATAACCTATATCTGGACCCTCTGGAAGAATCCTCCTCTTCCTCTGAGTCCAATGCCGAATCTACCTAAGAGGAGGCTTGCAATATAGACCCCCTTTCCCTCTCCCCCTCCTGACTGGGCTCGGATAGGGAAGGGAGACTAGCTGCCCTATGCATGCTTAAAGTGGGGCCCTGCATCCTATCCATAATTCCTTTGAATGACTGAAAGGTGGACGCAAGCTCATACTTTACAGACGTCAGGATTTTATGACAAGCTACCACAGAATCATCCTTGACGAGACTATTGACACAATCGGGGCATAAAGGCATCTCCCAATTGGGGCCTAACTTAGCCCCATATACGGCACATTTCTTCCTAGGGAGCTGTGTCCTGTCCTGGGTTTAAACCTAAAAACCAAAACAGAAGAGACAAAAGGACAAAATTTCCATTAAAAAGACTCCCTGACCCACAACCACCACTGTGCCCGGGTCAGCCTAGGAAGTGCCTAGTGCCACCACCAAGGGCTCCCCACCCAGGGAGGGAGAATCTGGGTCCCCAGAACCCTAAACCCCCCAGTGTAAGAATGGTCCACCCTCACCATCTTACCTGGGAGGTACCGGAGCCCACCGAACCGGAGTCCGTTGCCTGAACCACTCTACGCCGCTCCAGGTGCCTGTGTCTTCACCGATGTGCCTCTAGATACCGGAACTGTGTCTCACGGCGCCCCCTGATGACGCGGTTCTGCCTGAAGTCCTTGTCACTTCCGCCCGCTGTAACGCACAAGCCCTGGCCCTTCGCGTCCACCGAGAAAGATCACCAGAATGGCCGGCAGAGAGTTTCTCACCCGGAGGCCAAACACTACCACAGGTACGACGCTGTGGGGGACAAGGGGAGAATCACCAGGGGTCCAGCTCTCCCTGAGCTTACAGCGGCAGTGGGACAAGCATCCTACTCTTCCCCGGCAGGACAGAGGGATGCCTAGGCAGGAGGAGGTCAACGCCAGGTGTTCTTCCCAGGACAGCCCTGAGACATGGAGCTCCCTTAGTTCCTATAACGTGCTCCTTCCCGTCTGTCAGGAAACACAATAACTGAAGAGGGAGGCCTGGAGGACAACCTTTTAAGACATGGTGTATGCGTGTTTCCTGTCCCGGAGGGAGGAGTCCTATGTCTCAGAGGCTGTCCTGGAAGACGAGAGGAGAAAAACACGCTGTGCTGAGCCCCACTGTACAGCACTGAACATGAAAAACATGTTCAGGCTTCAACAAAATGGCCACCAAGCATCCAGTATAAAGGACATAATCACAGGGAAAATGCCAGACGGACTACAGTAAAATGGAGTCAGGCCATACTGCTCCCTGGTCACACAAAAAATGTCCGCCTAGCACTGTATGCAATGTGGGACAGTGAAAACAGGCAGAGGAAATGGCGGCAAACAGCACTACAGCGATCAGCAGACACAGCCTCCAGACACCCAGGGGAGAGACCTACAGACATCCAGGGCACAGCCACCCAGCGCAGTTCCCACCCCAGGTGAGAGCCCCCCCGGGAGCCCGTCTATGGCACACACACCACTCAGCAGCCCATGCAGCTGAGAGGAGAGAGGGAGGCGAGGGACCCCCGAATCGACCTCCCAGGGAATGCCCAGCCCCAATGAGGCAGGGAGAGCTGTACTTAACAGTCCTGACGAGCTGGGGAACATTCCATCACAGACCCACTCTCCGATCAGTATGGGGTGGCTGTTGGCCCAGCACACTGTGGCGCAGACATCAGTAGCCCGGTCATATGTGTGCCCTGGAGCATTGTGCTGCCCCTGGAGCTGAGGGGCATGTCGTGGCCGCCCCATCGCGGAGCTCTGGTCTGCACACGCTCGCTGGCCACGCTGAGGAGACTACAAGGATAAGGGTATCCAGCCTGTCACCCAGCCGGCTGTTGATAGCAGATCACAGGATCTTAATCTTGCGCAAAAGGCAAACTTCTGAAGAAAAAAAATCAACGGACCGATGGGCCCGCAGGGTTCATAGGTCCTCCTTCACTAGGCAGAAAAAAAACTGAGGCTGCAGGAGGCAGGCTGGGGGGTTGTTGCCTAAAAGACCGCCCCTTGGGCGGAACTAGAAAGTTCTGGTTTTGTTATAACACGTCAACATGTTCTGCCTAGTCCTCTCCTGAAGGTGGCGTAACAACCCGATGGTCTAAGAAAGGAGCTGTGTCAGTCGGTGAACGCAAGAGAAATGCCATTTTGGTTCCAAGACTAAAATTTAATCGGAATTTGCTACTAAAATTAACACTGGTTCACAGTGCAAACCGTGAAGGAATCAGATCGCATAGGTGTGAACAGCCATGCGATCCGACCAAAAAAGGGCCCTGCACCATTTTTGGTGCAAATGCGATGCGATTTTAGCCACACAGTTTGTATGGCTGAAATTGCATCGCATGTGATCTGCACAGCAATGTGGTGCTAATAACATGCGATGTCTGGCAATACACCAGTGTGAACCGGCACTAAATTGTTTGTTTGGACCTAGCTGGTCCAAACAAACTTTTCTTCACCAAGTGCTGCATTGGCCCTAAGCACCGTGCAGGCAGGCTGGGAAAGATCTGGGTCATGTGACAGCTGTATATTGATTAATAAAAAAAGTGTTTTTTTTTTCTTTATTAACAAAAATTACAATGTCATCATCCACATACAGGAGATAGAATGGACAATGTAAATTAAACATAGTGTGTTTCGTGCCACTTTAATATCTGCCTGGATTTCAGCTTCAAATTAGATTTTTGCTAGCAAAAAATTACTGAAAATGGGGTGACATGCCTCTTTGTAAAACATTTGGGGAGATCCTTGTAGAAGAACTCCAATATTTTATTATAGTTTATAAGTGACATTTTTTAAATCATTACATTCTTCCTGAAACTGTACAAACTTTAAAGAAAAAAATCTCAAAATAGAAACACATGTCTCAGTGGAAGTTATTCTGTCCTTTAAGCCCGCGATGATGGAACATCCAAAGTTTGTAAACTATTGTGGAACGTAAACATAATTAGACTCTGCCCAGCGTCCGAGCAACCTAGGCAAGGAAAACATTGTGTGTTTGCTTTTTGCCCAGGAACCGTAGATTAAATGAACACAGAACAGACACATGAGGCCTTTCATAAAGCCCCCAAAATAACAAGATACTAATTAAACATGCAACCCATATGACAGCAATCAGAACGGCCATGTATGTGCAGGGGACAGAAGGTACCTTGGCATCAGCTAGCGCATTAATGACGTTTATGAGAGCGAGAAGAGAACGATTGATGTTGGCACCTTCCCTGAGGCGTTCTCCTTTGGCATTCGTGGAAGAAGCCCTTTCAGACCCAGCCAGGTCAATAAGGCTCATCTTAGCTATGCGGATGTCCTGACTGATGCTTGCTGTGCGGTCTTGTTGTTTTACATAGATCTGCAAGAGATGACAAAGCAATGTAGTTGGTGCTCATAGAATTTGTGGCGCTCTTTAAATAAGACTAGTACTCTTTGTACCATGACCTTAAGACATGGTACAGCTTCCAGAAAAGTGTGCTGCGATTTTTACATACTGTATGCAAAATAAAAGGGTTTGTAACCACGGCAGTTATATTTTACCAAAGACTGTTGGATGGGGTTAGAGACAAAACCGATATTGCCACATGTTAAATCCCTACACAAAATGCTATGTTTGTAATGGAATGCAATTAAGGACACAAGAGTTTATAAAAACATAAATACGCTTCTTTATTCCAAAAGTATTACAATAAAACAAGTTTCCCCAATATCTCAAAGATAAAACTGGTTTCCAAAAGCTTCAGCGTAGAAGGCTGGTCGGTTTGGCAGGAATCGGCTGACTTTTGGCCCTTGTGTACAGAGCTCCTTGACCAGCTTCTGTTGAAAGAGCATGCTGGAAAAACAGTATCCGATTAGCACTGGCAGTTCCCCTGATGGAACACAATAGCTCAGCAAGGGGGAGATTGCTGCACTAACATCAGATGTGTTAGTATGGAGATCTGTAAGTTTTGTTTAAAAACATATATAGTGTATACCAGGCTGAAAGTGATTGCTATTTTTATAGGAAAATGAGACTTTACAAGCATGTTATACTTTCCTTAGTAATTTGCACAGAGCAGCCCTCTTCTCCTGGGGTCCATTTTTTATGATATGGACCCCTCCCTCCTGTTGAGTGCCCCCACAGCAAGCAGCTTGCTATGGGGGCACCTGAGCAGAATCACAGCTCCCTGTGTCCATTCAGACACAGAGTTCTGATCCGGTCCCACCCTTCTGATTGGCTAGCTGACTGACAACAGCTAATGGCACCACTGCTGTGTCTCAGCCAATTAGGAGGGAGAATCTCAGATGGCTGAGACACTCATGGACATCGCTGGACAGAGGGACCTCAGGTAAGTGTTAGGCGGATACCACACACAGAAGGCTTTTTATCTTAATGGATAGAATGCATTAAGATAACAAAAAAAAAAAAACAAAAAAAAAAAACCTTCTGCCTTTACAGCTCCTTTAAGTGTCCAGTGCAATTAGTGAGTATAAACGCTAAATATGGAGATATTTATTCCAGCCAACATGTTTCTTCAAAGTGCACCTTTTCCAGGAAGCATATGCAAATAATCTCTTTAAATGAACAATTTCATGTATACGTAAGGTGAACCATCACAAGGAAATCACAACTGTTTGTATGCATGGAGAAAGGAAAGGATTACAATCAAATACATAGAGCACAAAACCATTCTTGTAAGACATCACTAAAAGAGAACCTTGTTGATTAAAGAAAAAAATAAAAATAAATATCCAGGTTCACTTGAAAACCCGTCCCCTCAGTCACTAATACCATCATTCCTGACACTCATTCAGTTATCCACTGAAGCTGTGAGGAAAAAGCCATGTTTCCATTCATGGTTGGAACTTACATATAGCTAAGAACCTTCACTGAGGGTGCTCAGGCTGGCAAATGCTGCACTCAGTGCTTCATTGCCAGAAGAACAGGCAGAACATGAAGTCAAGTATCAGCAACAGAGGGGTGGGATATCAAAATACAGGTGAACATTTTCAGAACTAGAAATATGTGCTTACAGGAATTAAACCATACCTAACCATACTTATCAACTCAATAGGCAACCACTTCAGCCTCCTGTACTCCAAGCGTTCGGAAGGACAAACAAAGAATGCATTTGGTCTGCAGAAAAGAACATCACATGGACAACCAAATAAGTATGTTACCTGAAAGACAGCATGTGATCGAGATGAAGAAGCGTTGGCGTCTGTTGGATGCTGAGTGCGGTTAAGGTTCCCATTTGCTAACATTTGGAGTAACTGTTCTGCAGATTTGGGCTTCATGATAAAATGGGAAAAAAAATATATTAAATGGATATAAATCTCCGATTTGACAACTCTAGCAAATGCCAAGTTTGTCTTAATATGTGTTATCTTCCTATAAAAGTATTTTTGTAACATTTGTTTACGTCATGGACAACTACTAATGAAATACCAGACCTTGTGCCAGATATGTATTGCTTTGAAATTAGAGATGGAGTTAATGTAGATGTAAAGCCTCACCTAGTAAAACAACCCATTTTAAGTTAACAATAGAAACAAAAAGGCAAAACACATACATGCATATACATATTTGGGTGGAGAAATGGCAGAACATTGATCTTCCCAGTGAATAACTGCTTTAGGGCCATGTTAGCACAAGTCTGACCACTGGATAGGTAGGTTGTGCTCCCAGTACAGCCAGAAAACTGACAATGCATGGATGCGCTCTCATCCAAAATTAACTTAGATGGACGGCCATGTCTTGGCTAGTTTGCAATACTCTTTCCATTTTCAGATGATGGACTGAACAGTGCTCCCTGAGATATTCAAAACTTGGGATATTATTTTATAATCTAACCCCCGCTTTAAACTTCTCCACAACTTTATCCCTGATCTGTTAGGTGTGTTCCTTGGCCTTCATGATGCTGTTTGTACACTAATGTTCTCTAAAACAGGACCCACTAACAGGCCAGGTTTTATGTATTACCTTGGGGAGATGCAGACTAGAATACTGCAATCACTGAGCAGCAAATGATATCACCTGTGATGTATTTCAATTATCTTGCAAACCTGGCTGGTTAGTGGGCCCTGAGGACAGGGTTGATGACCACTGCTCTAACAAACCTCGGAGGGCTTCACAGAACAGCTGTATTTATCCCGAGATTAAATTACACACAGGTGGACTCTATTTACCAATTAGGTGACTTCTGAAGGCAGTTGGTTCCACTAGAGTTTAGTTAGGGGTATCAGTAAAGGGGGCCGAATACAAATGCTGCCACACTTTTCAGATATTTGTAAAACATTTTGAAACCCATTTATCATTTTCCTTCCACTTAACAATTACGTGCCACTTTATGTTGGCCATCACATAAAATAGCAATTAAATACATTTAAGTTTTTGGTTGTAACCAACGATAATTTTCATAATCGATTGGTTGGCCGATTGTTTCGATTAACTGGATAATAACCTTAAAAAAGCATGGTGTATAATTTAGTAAACTTGGAGGAAAAAAAAAAAGGGCAATTTATTTGTGTGTATGCAGTGGTTAATATAAATAACCAACTATAAAAAGGTTAGGGAGCAAAATCTCTATTCCACTCTGAGAATAAAAGACAGAAGATATATACTGTATCTATACTATTAAAAAGGTTGAATCTGGTAAATATCAGACTCAGAACACTTTTTTTTTTATTTAAAATAGGGCTGTTACTGATTAAAATTTTCATGTTTGATTAATCAAATAAAATAAAAAAATCGGTTAATCTACTAAATTTCAATTATAGCGCACATACAGATTCAACTACTTTTAGCTTATCTCCTTGGATTGCAACTCTGCATTAGTCAGTGGTAAATGTGGTGTACACTATATACAATCATCCGACACTAGTAAATAATAACAACAGAACAAATAATAATAAATCTGAAGGCAATTAGAGAGATGAAATAGCAGTCCAGAGAGACGATAAACAGCCAGATCCACATGGCAAAAATATCACAGCTTATCAGCCTCTAAGGACAACAAGGTTAAAAACTGAGGTTATCAAATTTGTCTACACTTAGCTCACTGAATGATCCCAGTTAACCACATCCATATTTACCATCACTGTCCAGGCTGTCCGATGACATCATAAATGTCACCAGACTCCTCCCTCTTCCCTTCGTTAGCAGACGGAGTCCGGTGACGTCGATGTCCGTGACATCACCGGATCTCTGATGGAACTCCCTGAAGACGGCGGAGAGGTGAGTACCGATCAAAAGAATTTTGCTCAAGAAAATAAACGATTAATTGAGGAATTGTTAATTTCTGCAGCCCCAATTTAAAAGGAAAATAAAAAATAAAGACCGTTTTGCCGATTTTCAGACAGAACTGTAATATATTATGTATGACAAACTCCCTTGTCATAGGCAGGTGGCTTGATAAAAGCTCTCTGTGCCTGTCAGTTATGTTGGCCATACAAAAAACAATGTCTTCCTTCAAAAAAAATTCATTTTAAAAGAACATTCATTCGATTTTCTAATCGTTAGTGGGGTCAAATCGACATTCATTTTCGACCACAGTGACAGGAAAATTTCATAGGAGCAGAACAGAAAACATCTTGGTCAAAGGAATTTTCAGATTCATTTTAAAACTGAATGTTAAAAGCAAGTGATTTTCAAATGACATTCTTACATTCAGCGAATGTACAAAGATTTTTATTATGAATACTCTCGTCCGAAAATTGAACCATGTGGCCAGCATAAGGCTCAGTTTACCCCTTTGCAGTTTTCTTTTGATCCGTTTCTCAAGTGCTTTTTGCTGTGCGATTTTGAGTTTTGCATTTTTTATGCAATTTTTCTGGCCAATTTGTTGTTGGGTGGATTAAAAAATGCAAATCGCGGCAAAAACACACAACATGCTTTTCTGCAGCTTCTCCATTGAAGTCTATTGAACAAAAAAACCTTGAAAAGAAAGCACCGTTTTGCGTTTAAAAAAAGTCTTTGACCCTCTCTCTGGGTTCAGATGCTGATTTTTCCCTGCACACAGTACTTAAAGTGATTATTTATTTATTTTTAAAAAACATGTTATACTTACCTGCTCTGTAATGGTTTTGCACAGAGCAGCCCTGATTCTCCTCTTCTGGGGTCCCTCATCAACGCTTCTGGCATCTCCTGCCTTCAGAGTGCCCCAATAACAAGCTCCAAAGTATAGTATAGTATAGAGCGCCCTATAGCAAGGTAAAAAACTTCTGCCTTTAGAACCGCTCACTTCCAGCCCAGGACTACATGTCCCATGAGGCATTGCTTCTCACACATTTATAGTCACAAGTTCTCAGTCACTTACTGACATGTATAGATGGTGTCCTGAGCTGTATGCGTGCTTCACTGTATTTGCGGATATGTATGTGTGCTTCACTGTATTTGTGGATATTTAAACAAATAATGCATTCTGTTTGCAGGCCAACTAATTGATTATGAAAATAGTTGACAACTATTTTCGTAATTGGTTTCGGGTATGAATACTTTTTCAAGGCACTGTATATGGCATTTTTTATTGTGTCTTTAGTACCACTTTAGAGCAAGTCAGCAGTGAGGGCTCCTAGATTTCTAAGATGACAGGTTCTCTGTTTTTTTTTTTTTTTTAAATTGTCATTTGAAAAAATGACATTGCAAAAAAAAAAAAATATGCTTTTAGGAGGTATGGGCGGAAGTGACATTTTGACATCGATTCTGCCCTGCTATGGTATGGTATGGTATGGAGACGGGTGGGGGCCATCTTAGCCTAACTTGTCTCAACAAGGAAGTGACAGGACCCGATCGCCTCCACCGCTACAGACGGCTCTGGTAAGCGGCGGGGGAGGGGGGTGGCACCTCTCCCGCCACCAATAACAGTGACCTCGCCGCGAATCCGCCGCAGAGACACCATTATCGTTTACCAAACCTCCGCCTGAAGAGATGGATACTTCAGCTGTGCCAGCAGCTGCTGCTCCAGAATCTACCAACTGGCATATCAAATTTATCAGACCACTCCTGAGGGCTGTAGTTTATATGGCCTTGACAAGCTCATTCATTTATTCAAGTTTTAGCTAGCCTGACCCTTTAAGTGGATCTGACAGGTCGCAGCGAGGCTACGAATCGAAGCACAATGATAAGATGGAACAAGACCAGGGGCAAAACCTCCTGTGTTCCTCTATATGAAGTTACCATGAAGTCTTCATAGATATATATCTGAGCAGAACCAATCACAACAGGAAGATAAATGCAGTGTGTAACTGGCATGGAGGAACTAAAGCAGATGGTGTATAAATAATTACAGAATGGGACTTGTTTACAGGAAGATATCTGATTGCATAAAATTATGTTCCATACTAGATAAAGACAAGGACATTTTCACAGTGGATAAATCTTTGGTAATTAGGTTCAGAATAGCTGTAGGGTACTCGTATTTATAAAGACACCCATAACCCGCCATTATTTACAAAATGATCTTTGAGAAGGCACAAAAAAATAAAAAAATAAAATAAAAAAAGTCTTAAAAAGTAAAGAGTCTAAAGGCTTTTAGTATATTTCTGAACATATTTTTATCTGAAATGTTACAAGTTTATAGGCCGATGTTTTATATCAGTTTTCTAGAATATTAAAAAAGATAAACTTTAATGGTTTTAGATTTTATTTTATTTCAAAGTTTATAAAATCGACAAGGTTTCCCAAATCACAGTGAGATAGCTATACTAAAAGTGACAATTTAGCTAACATAGCACTCTTAGTTGTGACCGTAGTAAAGAAAACATGTATGGATCCACCAAGCATAGCATTTAATAGGAAGGAGAATTGATTACATTTATTTGGTAAAGCATCTGAGCTTTCTAATAAAAAACAAAAAAGCACACACACACACAATGCTTGCTGACAGCCGGCAGAGATTGACTGAGATAGTGCCACCACTGCAGGGTTTTCAGGGCAATTTAGCTTTGTGTGTTATCAGTTATCTGCTTTTTTTTTTTTTTTTTTTTTTTTTTAAATATAGGATAAGTGCAATTCCCCCAAGCTATACCATCCCACTCTTCCCGGGGGCAAATTCACCTTTATCCTGTAGCCATAGTCTCTGGTGTTTGTTTCAACACACCTTAAAAAGCTCCAAAGTGGCTTCATATAGTCCCAAGCCTGTAGATGCTCAGGAGACAGACCCATGAAAGCCTATGGGAAGCTACTGTCCAGGTATTTTTGAAATAGGATATAAACACATCAGGGGCTTTGGAATTGAGGTAAACAATCATTTGAGGAGGCGAGGGGTGAAGTACACTCATTCTGTGCTCCTTCATCCAGAGTGGGGGAACTCTAACACAGGAGATGTGTTAGTGGCCAGATCACCAGGTGAAAACAGGGTGGGGGGGGGAGCCACAAAAAAATAAAATAAAAAGAAAGCTAATACAGCCACCACATCTAATGATTGGTAAGCTACAATGTATTACATTTTTGGTTTTAATACTGCTTTAAACATGTACTGAGAGCTATACAGGGGCTTTCATTGTTGACTTTTCCCAATCCCTGCTTCACTATAACTGTATCATATGGTGCCAGATAGAGACTATGAAGTGGAAAATTGTGCTCATCAAGCCTGGAACCCAGGCACCAAGCTTTATAAACATTTGAAATGAACACAACATTTAATATCCAATTATCCACTAGTATTTGACTTCATTTACGCAGTCTGAGCGTTGCCATGCAGGTCATTACATGAGGCCGATACAAAATTCAGCTACTTCTAATACCAACATTTAAAACGGAACAAGGTGAAGACGAACAGCGTTTTAACTTACTTGATGAAAAGAGAGACCCTGAACTACAACTCCCTTTTGTGGATCTTCTCTGATTGCAAGAGAACCTTTTGGTTCCAACAAATCCTGAATCTGTTCATTGTACACCTAATGACAAAAAAAAAAAAAAAAAAACTTATGATATGAAGCACAACATGAGCATACATAAATCTTTTGACTGTTAGTAATAATTAATACACTGCAATGAATGCAATTACAAAGATGATGCACAATGTGCATCTTATAAAAATTGTAAAATGTTCTTAAAACCGAGTGTTTGTATTTTCCTTTAACTGTATATGGACACTTCTGGGTGGGGTTTTTATGGCAACACAACATGATCCCCCCCTGCTCTTTAATTGTTTGCCTAGAGTTCAGTGAACCCCGACTTCTAACCACTCTGTGCTGTCCCTCAAAAAACATCTAATATAAAAAAGAGCAATATCACATTTCTCCCAGTTTACAATCAGTCCACTTCCCAGGGGGGTAGAAAAGAACCTCCAGCAAAGTGGCATAAGAGAAGACGCATTATTAGCCATTACCAAAAAGCAAAGTAGGACACAGAGGGGATCCACTTCTGCATGATGACCACAGGTGCCATCAGCCTAACAATGTACAGGTGAGGAAATGCAGGGGCCGATATGATGTGGGTTTCAGCTTGTGTGTTCCTTCTGGCTATGGGGCATATGATCACCTCAGCTCCCGGGATGGACCACTCCTATGGCTCCGGTTCTGTTCCTACTGCATACCGTCGCTATTTACTGGTATGTAAGTACTCAGGGTAGATGACGTTGTTGTGTCCTGTTGTACTTACTTCAATATTAAAATTAATTTGTACGCTATACCTTTTCTACAGATACCGTCTACACATCCGCCCTTGATGAAGTGTTCCTACACAGAAATGCGTCGGGCTATAATGGATGTAGATATGTGCCCCACTAGGAATATCTGGATGTTTTACACTTTTAATCATTTTAATTACGAATTAGGCTGCCAGCGTTAATGTGAATTGATTATGTCATGTCATATGATTGCCATGTGCTTACCATGCATATATTTGTGAAAATGATACTAGTTTTATACCCATGTACAAATATGATAATATTTATGAATTTCTCACATGAAATTTATTTACTACTGATAATACTATATAATGTTTATGTACAGACATGATAACAGCTACTTATGAAATTATCATTATGTATTGACAAAGTCTTACTCCTACAATAAAATTTCATTTTCAAATGCATTGATCTACACGAGTCAACCACCTTATTTAAAGTCCCAATTTCCCTTTTTTTGTCTTTAATTTACTAATTAGGTGACTTCTGAAGGCAAATGATTCCACTAGACTTTAGTTAGAGGTATCAGAGAAAAAAGGGGGCCGAATACAAATGCACACCACACTTTTCACATATTTATTCATAAAAAATTTGGAAAAAAAAAAAAAAAATGTATAATTTTCCTTTCACTTTAGAATCATGTGCCATTTTGTGTTGGTCTATCACATAAAAGCCCAATAAAATAGATTTATGGTTTTGGATGGAACATGACAAAATGAGTAAAATGTTCAATGGTATGATCAAATTTTTCAAGGCACTGTATAACAATAACTGCAGACTTCTGTTTTTAAAGGTGAAGCTTTTGCAGAGCATTGCACCCGCAATCAATGGATCACGGGTGCAATGTCAGATTTCTGCAAACTCTTCCTTCAGCTCACTGGCTGTCAGTTCAAAAGCTGAAGGGAGTGCCAGTGGATTACGAGTGTAACGATTATCGAACTCATGTCCCATTGAGAACTACCAGTCCATTTGCTGTGGTCTGGAAGATGGGACTTGTAGTTTATCACAAACAAAAAGATCTGCCAACACACTTACCAGCCAACCTGCAAAACAACCAAATTGACCCTGACAATTTACGTTAAAAACAGAGGGTTTTATTTGCACTTTTATTTCAAGTATAGACAAAAGGAGTGAACATCCAACTATACCAATTCAAGCTGCCAGCATCCCTAATACAATTAAATAGAAAAGGAGATACCCCCCATAATAATTGGGACATTAAACGGCAACAAAGTACAGATAAGATACAATGACGTTTATTCAAAAATATATACATATATATGAATTATAGATTTTCAAACCAATAAAAAACAAATGGTGACAATGGTAATGAATTCCCATATAGAGCCCAGACGGCCCGACGCATTTTAGGACACAATACGTCCCTTCGTCAGGAGATTTTGTCAGGAAGGGATCACACCAGAACGATATTTACATCGCAAACAGACACCACCTAAGTTCAAAGGACACAGGTGTAATGGGTGGGTCTCCACTCATCCACACAAGTCAAACACAATGGCACAGATAGAAGCACACAAATGAATATCGCCCCTCAGTGTTCCTAAAGTCCCTCCTCAGTGTGTGATCTCTATAAAATCCACATCCATGTAGAGTGGGGAACCGCAACAGCCAAAGACAGAGGTCTCTCTTCAGGCTTCCTTGTTTGTAACTTGGAGATAAATCTTAATGGGGACTATTTATGCAGTCAAATATAGGACAATGGAAGTATCCTCCCATCATTGCATTGGATAGCAGATTTGTGCATAGATAACTGGATGACTTAAGCGGGAGGATACTTCCTTGGTCCTATATTTGACTGCATAAATAGTCCCCATTAAGATTTATTTCCAAGTTACAAACTAGGAAGCCTGAAGAGAGACCTCTATGTCTTTGGCTGTTCCCTGCTCTACCCCGATTGTGGATTTTATAGAGATTGCACACTGAGGAGAGATATTTGTGCGCTTCTATCGGTGCCATTGTGGTGGACTTGTGTGCCATTACATCTGTGTCCTTTGGACTTAGGTGATGTCTGCTCACGATGTAAATACCACCATTGATCTAGCAGTGAATTTTCATGATCGTTTTGGTGTGATCCCTTCCTGACAAAAGCCCCTGACGAAGGGACGTATTGTGTCCTGAAACGCAGCGGGCCGTCTGCACTCTATATGGGAACTCATTACCATTGTTTTTACTGGTTTGAAAATCTAAGAGATAGATAGATAGATAGATAGATTTCATTGTATTTTATCTGTACTTTGTTGCCGTTAAAGTTCTAATTTTTATGGGGGTGGGGGGGGGGGCGGGGTTTATCTCCTTTTCCATTTCAAGTGAGTCACTACTGTACACCTTTTTAGGCTAGATTACAGAATTTGTTTCTAATCACAAGCAATTGCCAAGCAGAACACACCTCAAGATAAGAGATGCCTACTTCACATGACTTCTCTTCTTTGATAGCTTCAATACGCTGGTAGAGCTCCACCATGGTTAGATACATCACCCCGGGGTCAGCCGCACTTCCCAACATTGTGTGAGTCTTCCCTGCACCTGTAGCTCCATATGCAAACACTAAATATGAGAAGAAAGAAAATAAAATGGTGAAAAGGATAGCCCTTAATAGGAAAACATCACTGGGTTAAAAGAAAATTGTGTATTCTAGACGTAGATTTGATTAATGCAAGATTATTTTTTACCCATACAGACTGAATGTTTAGCAAGGTGCAGAACATGGTTTACTATGGACATATTATACAGGTTTTATATAGTGCCAACGGTTTACGCAGCGCTTAACGAAATAAAGGCAGAAATTAGTTACATTATAATTTGGTACAAGAGCTTACAATCTATAAAGGGAGGGTCAATTGACACAAAGGGTAATAGCTGTGGGGGATGAGGTGATGGAGGAAGTAAAACAGAGTTAGTTAGAAGCAGGATAGGCTTCTTTAAAGAGGAAGTAAACCCTGATGAGTTTACTTCCTCTTTCATTACCTGCAAAGGCAAAGCATAATGGACTACTATGCATCGCATAGTAGCCCATTATGTGTCACTTACCTGACACAGGAGCCAGCGAAGTCGCCGCTGTCCCCTGTAGTCCGCCGCATCCATCTTGTTGGTGGGGTCTCGCAGCTCCGCCGCTGTCATTTGGCGAAGCCGCGATGACGTCACTCCCGCGCATGCGCACGGGAGTCGACACGCGCGGCAGCTCGATTCTTGGTAATGCCGTGCTCAGTGCGCCTGCGCGCCGCTGTCTACGGCGCATGCGCCGTAGACAGCGGTGCCCGTTTTCGGGCAAATATCTCCTAAACTATATAGGTTTAGGAGATATTGCTTGGACCTACAGGTAAGCCTTAATCTAGGCTTACCTGTAGGTCAAAGTGGTTTGTAAGGGTTTACAACCACTTTAAAGAGAAGGGTTTTCAGGGATCGTCTAAAGATAGATGGATTAGGGGACAGTCGGACAGATTGGGGTAGGGAGTTCCAAAGGATGGGAGAAATCCTGGAGGCGAGCATGGGAGGAGGTGACAAGGGAGCTAGAGAGGAGGTCTTGGGAGCTGGGTCAAATATGCTGCAGGCAGTAAATTTGTCAGGTTGGACAGTACATTGTGCACCTGCATGATAACACAGCTTCCTATGCACAAACTTCACTAATCTAAAGTGTCCCAAAAAGCAAACAGCCCAAAACTAATCTGTAAGGGTAACATAAAAGCTGCAGCTTGACTGACTACCTGTGAAGGACAATTATTTCCTTTTCAGACCCCATATAAAAATGTACAAATCATTTTATATTAAAATCCTTAAAAAGGGGAAATAAAGCTTTTTTTTTTTTTTTTTTAAATAACAAAAAAGTGCAGACGGTTAGGTTTTTTATAACCAAAGAGAGAGTCACTTCTGTCATAGAAGCTTCTACCTGCCTGTCAGAACTTCTTGTAAAAATGTACGCTGAGCCATGCATACGCAGCTCGGTGTACAGTCTGTGCATGCATTCAAATTACGGTTTCCCAGGTCACCCAATCAAGAGGCTGGGAGAAAGAAGTTCCAGGGACAGAGCAGAGTGCTGAAATGACAGTGCTGTGTAGAATTGATTTCTTAGGCAAGTCTGCTATAATGTACAAATATGCTGCTCATACTTGCACATTATGGCAGCAACCCCCCCCCAGGCCCAAAGTCTTGAAATAAAATAACCTGCTAGCTTATGTTTGCTTTAAAGTGGTTCTAAAGTCAGAAGGATTTTGATCCTAATGCATATTATGCATTAAGACAAAAAACCTTTAGGCTGGGTTCACACATGTGCGGTGCAAATTGAAGCTCCGTTTTCACAGCTAATTGACAAAGCAGTTGTTCAGCGTTTCAGGTCTGTTTTTGATCAGAATCTGGTCAGGACTGCATCGGTATCAGGTCAGGTTTACATCAGGATCAGGTCAGTTCCCCTAGAAGATAATGTGCTTGCAATTCGCACCACAATGTCCAGAAAATGCACACTTTTTTGGGCAATGCGGAGTGTGAATGTAACACACATGTGAGCCAGCCTCATTCAAATGAACGCATTTTAAAACGTCATGCGAATTGGATTCGGTGTAAGTCGCATCCAATTCACATAGGTGTGAACCCAGCCTTAGTGTGCAGCAGCCCCCCCCCCCCATCTCGATCCAGCGATGTTGCATGAGTATCGCCTGCCCAGGACTCTTCCTCATTGGCTGAGACAGCAGCAAGGCGCCAATGGCTCCCGTTGCTGTCAATCAAAGTGAGTGAGCCAATGAGGAGGGGGTGGAGCAGAACCACAGCTCCGTGTCTGAATGGACACACTGAGCAGGAGCTCGGCTGGAGTGCCTCCATAGCAAGCTGCTTGCTGTGGGGGCACTCAGTAGGCAGGAGAGGCCAGGAGCGCTGGCGGAGGGACCCGAGTAGAGGAGGATCTAGTGTGCCCCATGCAAAAGCACTGCACAAAAGGCACAGGTAAGAATAACAGGTTTGTTTGTAATTTTTTAAAGAAAAAAAAAAATACTTTAATATCACTTTAAAGTGGTTGTAAACCTTGGACAGAAAATATGAGCAAAGCATATCCCTTCATTATGTGTACTGTAAGTTTCATTTCTGTCTTCTGCTATCAGCACAAACCACTTCTGACAAGTTTTCTTGACACCAAGAGAAAAACGGTGACGGGAGGGAGTTCCAGCTGATTAACAGCCTCCGTGTAGAGTGTAATTTCAACTCTCTGCCCCTTTTTTCTGAAATCTTGGACAAGCTTCAAAATTCAGTACTATGAACAGATGTAGGGAAGACAGCTCTGCAGATAAACAGGTACAACGTATATAGGAAGATTTGTTTTATGTCTTTGTATCACCTGAGGTCAGGCACGTCACTGGGTATACAACCAGTTTAAAAGTCAAAGAAAATTTCAGAAACCTCAAAAACAGACACTAACGTACTGTATTTAATCGGCGTATAACACGCACCTTTTTTCCCTTAAAATCAGGGGAAAATCGCGGGTGCGTGTTATACACCAATCCCCCGCCTGCTTCTCTGCCGTTCTCGGCTTTCGGAAAGCCGCAGAAAATGGCTGAAAATAGCCAAAAGCCGCCGAGAACGGCCGAGAGCTGCCGAGATACACATGACATCCGCACTGTATCTCGGTTGAGCCATTTTTAAATGGCAAGTCGGCAAAGACACTGACAAGGCTAAATGGAAGGCTGAAAATGACTGACAAGGCTGCAATGCAAGGCTGCAAATGACACTGATAAGGCTGCATTAATGGGCATTTAAATGTAAGTTTTTTTTCCTAAACTTCAGTCCTAAATATGCATGTTATACGCCGATAAATGCGCTAATCATTTTTCTTATTTACCGGAACAATTGTAGCCATTCAATACACCATCAATAATCGGCTTAGTCGTGTGCTCAAAGACCTCTTGTTGCCTGCTAGTCTCGCCAAAAACACGGTCAAAGATGAACTTCAGGTCTTTCCCTTTTCGTCTGTTTCCGTCGTGACCTCGCAAACCAGAAAAGACATTTGATGTCTCAGCATCATCTGGGTCAAATATTAGAATGTTGTGGTCCACTACTTGGACAACGGAATACTGGTTCCCTTCTTCTTCCCGTGTGTTAGGGGGGCGAACTCGAACCACAACAGACACATTGCCCTCTTCAGGGGCTGCTGCAGCCGTCATAGCAGCTGAATAAGATGCACGAGACCTCTGTGGAAGGAAAAAAATACTTTTTAGAAAATTGGTGACATAATTTGGGATCTCTTTGCAGACTCGCAATTGGAAGACGTGTATAGACAGCTTTACTCTGCATCTGTGTTCTGTGAAAAGACATTATGGGAAAACTGTGGGGTTTATTCACATCTATGCAGGCTGCACTTGAGTTTTTCCAGAGCATTTTGCATTTTTGATGCTTTGTTTTTTGGCTAATAGAAAAATATGACAGTTCTGCTCATGAAGTGCAATTTTACATACTCTGGAACTCAAGTAGTATCAAAGTCACCCTCCATGAACAGAACTTACTTTCCTATAAGCTTAAAAAAACAAAAAAAAAAAAAAAAAAAAGCAAGAAAGAGAAAAAAAATATATAAATATTTTTGGTGCCGGTCCATTGTAGTTTATTACATCCAAAAAGCAATCTGCTGCATGGGAAAAAGTACCTGTCCCTTTCCAAAAAACACATTGACTCAAAACGGACAGATGTGAACTAAATCCATAGGATCTACGTGAAATAGACTGTAGTGCGTTTCTGCAAAATGCACCAAAAAACGGATTGGTGTGATCCAAGGGTTAAGCTGGAGAATGCAAATCTGGTGCAGAAACCAACCAGCTTCCAAGTTTTTTTGTTAAGGCTTAGCTCTGGTTCACACTGATGCAATGCAGGAACCCACATGCTTCCTGTGCGGGTTCCTGCATCGCATCTCACACTGCTCTCTGCAAACTGCTGTGGGTGTCAATGTAAAGTTAATGACACCTCCAAATTGGTTCGCAGATCACAGTGCAAACTTTGAAATCATACAGGAATCAGATCACATATGGGTGTGAACGCCCATGTGATCCAATTCCGTTACGGACCAACAAAAAAAGGGGCCCTGCACCATTTTGTCGCAAATGCGATCTGATTTCAGCCATACAAACTGTATGGTTGAATTTGCACTGCACAGAATGTTGTGATGTGCACAGCAATGCGGTGCACATCACATGGGATGTCTGGCATCGCACTAGTGTGAACCCAGCCTTAAAGCGGGAGTTCTGCGTTTTTTTTTTTTTAAAGTCAGCAGCTACAAATACTGCAGCTGCTGACTTTTAAAATAAGGACACTTACCCGCCCAGCGCGCCTGCGATGTCGGCACCCGAAGCCGATCTCACGATCGGGTCTCGGGTGCTGCCGCCGCCATCTTGGGTATGGGAATCAGGAAGTGGAGCCTTGCGGCTTCATTTCCCAATTCCCTACTGCGCATGCACGAGTCGCGCTGCGCAATAAGGATGGTCCCCGCTGTCTCTGGGATCCGTGCGTTTCCCAGCAGACAGCGGGGGAACGCAGGAAGTGGCGTAAATATCCGCAGATTCTGCAGATATCTATGCCGGAAGTGGGTGCAAATACCTGTACTATACAGGTTTCTGCACCCCCCTCCCCCTGAAAGGTGCCAATTGTGGCTCCACTTTAGGGTGGAGCTCCGCTTTAATTGAACAAGATGAAATTAGAAGCCGATTGGCTACCATGCACAGCTGCACCAGATTTTGCACGCTCCAATTTTAGTAAATCAACCTCAGTGTGTCTGCACATTACACTATAGATCAGATCTGGAGGGCGCATGATAGGGTGAAAACTCTTCTCCTGCAAAGAAAGCCTAGGAACAAGCATTGTCACCATGTGGCAGGACTCCAAATACATGCTGGTAGGTTAACTGGCTCCCATCTTAGGCTGGATTCACACCCATGCATTTTTAGTGCTTTTTGCATATTTGCTCTTTGTTCCATAGGAAACCATGGTAAATGGACTGTAGTGCAAAGCTGCAAAATGCACTAAAAATGCATAGGTGTGAATCCAGCCTTAAAATTGGCCCTGGTATGATATTCTACAAAGATTTCCAAAAAATGTGACAAATAATTACAACTGCAAAAAAATAAAATCACCATGCCTCTTACTAAATACCTTGGACCGTCTACTTTCCAAAAAGGGGTCATTTGGGCATTATCTGTACTCTTCTGACATTTTATGTCTCAAGACATGAGATAGTCATCATAATTGATCAATTTTCAGATATAAAGTATAGACTATATTTTGTGGACTTTCTCCTACAGACTAAATCATTTACACTGATTTGGTTTATTTTCACCAAAGAAACAGCAGAATACAGTTTGGCCTAGATTTATAAAAAAAAAATATATATATGTTTGCAAAACTTTATAATAGAATCAAAATAAAGCAAAAGAAAAAAAATCCAATAGTGAATAAATACCACCAAAAGAAAGTTCTATTTGTGGGATAAAAATCTTGTTTGGGTAGTGTTTGCATGACCGTGCAATTGTCATTCAAAGTGTGACAGAGCTGAAAGCTGAAAATTGGCTTGGGCAGGAAGAGGGAGAATGTCTCCGGTATTGAAACAGGTAAAGCTGCAGGTATGATCCATATTGCACACTTATGTCAGTCCAGCCTGGTACAATGTCAGTATGCAAAGCTCATATCTGAGGAATCGGACAATCACTGCAGTGGTTGTCATTGCTTTCCAGGCATTGTGCTGAGCAGCTGCCTTTTGCATAGTAACCACAGGAGGTCGCTCGCTTGACACTGTCCCCATTCACAAAATGCCTTATTTTTTTTCAATACAATGTGTTGTATGGTTGGTGGAGAGGAGGGGTGGTGGTGTCATGATCTCCACCATGTCCAATCACAGAACTCCTTGTATTCATTAAAAAATAAAGCAGAGGGGAAGTTGCTCAGCACAGGACCTGGAAGATCACAGCTATCACAATATGTAGTGCTGATCATCATAGTGATTGTCTTTCAACAATTAGATATGACATATCATTGTGCAAAGCTGTACCATGGTAACCATGCAAGACACACCATACCTGGATTCAGCTTAAGGCTCATTTACACTTGCGATTGGGGGGCGAATAAATAAAAACACACAGTTGAGTCATGTTTTTACCGCTTCTCCTTACAATAAGCAAAGCTTTTTTTTTCAGTTTTGGATAACATGAAGAGGGATAGGATCACTTGTCAGTTTTTATTGCTGTCTGTGCCCCCCATTAAGGAGATTATATTTGTTCTGTTTACCATTATCATTGAAAGTGAAAGTAAAAGGAAATCCCAAATGTTGGGTTGTCCCCAGAAAATTAATAGAGGGAAAATCTTCCAGTGGGGACACTAGTTCTTGCAGGGATTTCCTCTCACTTCCTGATTGGCTATAGGACAAGAAGTGAATGGAAATCTCTGCAATGGGACACCGACTGTGAGAAAAAAAAAAAAAAAACACGACAGGGGTTAAAGCCATCCCTTACTCTATCCAAAATGGGGGGGGGGGTTGGCCTAGCGTTCTACTTTAAGCTGCAAAGGCATCGGACAGGGGCATTCACATGCTGCAGAAAGTTACCCCCCACCCCATCCAAATCATTTTCAGCAGACAGTAACACCATCAAACACAAAGGGGGCCGTACCGCAAACCACATGCAATGAACACATCTACGGCACAGGGATGAGGCATTTATAAAGGTAAAATAGACAGGAAAGAAGCAACATAGCTCTGCCTCTCTGTCTGTTGAACACCTCTGAAAAGTGATCCGACCGCCAATCCCTTTTCAGAAACCTGGCAAAACATAAGTGAGAAGAGTGAACAGTTTTAAATTAAAGAACTAAGCCCTGGTCCACACTATGAATGGTACAGGCACATGCTGTGCGTTCCTGTGTGACTCAGTGCAGTTTGATTTCAGCCTATTCATTTTGAAATCGCACCGTACCGAACGTAGTGCATGAAGTGCTTTTGGAAATGCTCTACAACTGGATCGCCTGGTACTTTTGTATTATGCTTTCCGGTGCGGGCAAACATATAGCATTTGTGACCTGTATTGGGGGTGTCATTAAATGAAAGCAATACTAAAATCTTTTGTTTAAATATAACAAACATGTTATACTCACATGCTCTGTTGCAGTTGTTTTGCACAGAGCACCCCCCGATCCTCCTCTTCTCAGGTCCCACACTGGCACTCCTGGCCCCTCCCTCCTACTGTGTGCCCCCACAGCAAGCAGCTTGCTATAGGAGCACCCAAGCCGAGCCGCTGCCCTGTGTGTCCATTCAGACCCCGAGCCGTGGCCCGACCCCATCTCTCTTCTTATTGGCTCACGACTTTGACAGCAGCGGGAGCCAATGGCACCCCTGCGTCTCAGCCAATCAGGAGCAAGAGTCCAGGGCAACTGAGCCTCATGTACACATCACTGGATAGAGATGGGCTCAGGCAAGTATGAGGGAGGATGCTGCACACAGGTGTTTTTTTATCTTCATGCATAGAATGCATGAAGATAAAAACCTGCTGCCTTTAAAATGATTTTAAAGCTGAGCTCCAGTCTCGTGTGAAAAAAAAAAAAGCCACTCTCCTGTCCCAGGATCTAGCGGCATGCTCACCCCAGTCGGTGTCACTCTGTCTTCTTTCCTCAGTGCTGACATCTTCACTATGGGCACTCGGCTGTGACAGCTTGGGGCTTCACAGGTGGGTGCCCACTGCAAATGTGAGAGTTGAGCTGTGCATCCTGAAAGGATGCAGTCTTCTGGGATCTGTCAGTGTTCTAGAATACTGCAGGGGGTGGGGAGAACTCCTTTGACTGCCTAGGCAGTTGGAATGGAAGTGGGAGCAGGTACCTGTCAAAATCGGGTACCCGCTCCTTAAAAGTGCAAATTCTTCAAGGAGGAGCAGGGGGCAAGTCCTAAAGTCCTTTAAGCGAAACTTCCCCTCTCAGGTGGCGCTCCGCTTTACCATTGACAGAAAACCACTGCAGTGTGTTTTGAACATGGTGCAGCAAATGCAGACACAATGCGGGGTTTCCAGCACTGTATTCTAGTGTGAACCTAGCCTAAACAAACAAAGAGAGAAATCTTTTAGTTCCACTTTAGGGATAAATTAAGGCATTGTATGTAGCCATGGTAGGGAGTCACTGATTGGCTGGGGGGATTATAAAGAAGGTGCTGTGTGGTCCCATGAAGAGTATAGTCCCCCTGCCCCAGTCTATGTACTGTATACAATTATCAGCGCACGGTACAAATGCCGGTCACCTCTCCCGTACAGCATGCCGCCTCCACCCAGCATTGTGCACAGTGTACACTCTCCTAACACTGCCCCCCGCCGCACGTGAACACTCACCTATCGGGACGATGCCAATCAGGAACTATAAAAAGACAGCTTAATATTCCTCCGTGTTGTTATTATTATCATTATTCCTTAGGATCCCCTCCATCCCCGCCCACTCCTTCCACACTTCCGCCAGACTAAGTTCAAATCGCGCGGGCACGTCCGAGCGTGTCTACTGATTGGTCAGAGGTTCTGTGTTCTGATTGGTGGGCGTAAGGCAAGGCAGCGTCGAGAGAACAGCGCTATGAGTTCAGTGCGGGTGCGGGACAGTATTCTTCCTGTTCTGAGGGCTTGTGTGTTCCTCATAGTGAGGTGATGGCGAGTCAGTAAGATAATTGTATAGACTAGAGAGGATGAAGCTCCTTTGTGCTGTGACATCATACTTACGGTCTAACTTCACTGCACAATAAAAAGACTACTATTATTCCAGCAATGTATTCTTTTTATTGTGATATAAGGGCTAGTTGACGCCATATGCAGTCAAGTGCGTTTTTTTTTCTGCATCAAAAATGCATGGAAAGTAGGCACTATGGTTTCCAATGGCATAATTCACCAGTGCAGTCGGATCCAGAAAAAAAAGTAAAACATGCTGCGTTTTTCTTGCACTGCACTAGACTGGAACCCAGTAAAACGCATCAAAAATGCACCAGACCCCGGTATAGTGAAAACAAGAAAAAAGCACTAGGAATGCACATGGGAAACGCATTAAAAACACATCTGAAACAAATCTGGAGTGCGTTTTTGTGGTGTGAACCAGCCCTAAATGGTTTACAATGGCATAGTTCACACCAGTGCTTCCAGTTCCAGGAAAAAAAAAGTAGAACATGCTGCATTCTTTCTGCACTGAACTATACTGGAACGCATCAAAAATGCACTGGAACACACATCCTTATTTAGGCTGGGTTCACAATTGTGCGATGACAGACGTCACATGTGATTTGCATCGCATTGCTGTGCAGATCAAATGCGATGCAAATTCAGCCATGCAAACTGTATGGGTGAAATCACAAGGCATTTGCACCAAAATGGTGCAGGACCCCCTTTTTTTTTTTTTTTTGTCCGCACTGGAATCGGATCATATGGGTGTTCACACCTATGCGATACGATTCCTGCACCATGTGACAGTTCGTACTGCAAACTAATCTGGGGATGCTATTACCTTTACATTGACACCCACAGTGGTCTGCAGATCTCAGTGTGAACCAGTGTGTGATTCAGGTGCAATGCAGGAATCGGCACTGAATCGCAGGGTTTCCTACATTGCACCAATGTGAACCGAGACTAAGGTCCCATACACACTGTTTGAATTTCTGCAGATTTTTGTCTTCAGATTTACCAAAACCATATAATATGAGGTCAAACCTTTAGAGTTTCAATTTGTATGCAATCAGGCAGGCCCTTGCAATACATAGTTTTGGTAAATCTGAAGACACAAATCAGCAGAAAATCTAATAGTGTGTATGGGGTCTTAGGCTGGGTTCACACTTATACAAATTGAATGTGGCTTTCACAGCATCCAATTTGCATTACAGGAGATTGTGACCGGGTCTCTATGGAGCTGGTTCACATATCTTGCCACAGATTATCATTTCTTGCCACAGATCCTCAATTAGATTTAGGTCTGGACTTTGACTGGGTCATTCTAAAGCCTCATACACACGGTCGGACTTTGTACAAACTTTTCCGTGGACTTTTGTACAAAGGGCGTGGTCCACAAGTTTGTATTGCATACACAGGGTTGGACTTTTTGACAACAAACACGAACGTAATGACGCCGCTTCAAAAGAGGACGTTCAATGACTCCAGCGCCACCTTTGGTGAACTTCTGTATTGTAGTCTGATCTTTTGCATTGGTTCTGAGCATGCGTGTTTGTACCTTGTACAAAAGTCTGATGCTTTTGCGTACACACGGTCGGACTTTGCTCCATCGGACTTTTGTTGCCAGAAAGTTTGTCCGTTCGCACAGCCAACAAAAGTCAGATGAAAACAGAAAAAGTTTGTCCGATGGAGCGTACACACAGTCGGATGTTGCTCCAAAACAGCTAATTTGCATGTTTGTTGTCAAAAAGTCCGACCGTGTGTACGGGCCTTAAGATTGCCATGTATTTGGCTCCACCCATCTTCCCATCAACTCTGACCAGCTTCCCTGTCCCTGCTGAAGAAAAGCATCCCCACAACATGATGCTGCACCACCATGTTTCATAGTGGGGATGGTGTGCTCAGGGTGATGTGCAGTGTTAGTTTTCCACCACACATAGCATTTTGCTTTTAGGCCAAAAAGTATAATTTTGGTCTCATCTGATCAGAGCAACTTCTTCCACGTGTTTGCTGTGTCCCTCAAATGGCTTCTCGCAAACAGCAAATGGAACTTCTTATGGGTTTCTTTCAACAATGACTTTCTTCTTGCCACTCTTCCATAAAGGCCAGATTTGTGGTGTGCGCGACTAATAGTTGTTCTGTGGACAGATTCTCCCACCTGAGCTGTGGATCTCTGCAACTCCTCCAGAGTTACCATGTGCCTCTTGGCTGCTTCTCTGATGCTCTCCTTGCCCGGCCTGTCAGATTAGGTGGACAGTAGGGATGAGCTTGGTGTTCGACTTAAACATATGTTCGACACGAACATCGGCTGTTCGCATGTTCGGCGAAGACCGAAAGTTATGGGCTGTTCGCGCCAAATTTGTGTGGCGCTCATGGCCCACAATGCACTGCGCCATCGCAGTGCATTGCTGGCTCAAGATTGGCCAAGCATGCACTGTGATCCCGCATGCTTGGCCAATCACAGCGGCGGCAGCGAGGATGCCTGTGGCCAATTATAGCTTAGGTGGTTTAGTACACGCCCCACACTATATAAGGCCACCAGCGTGGCGGCCTTGTGTAGTGTGTTCAGGCATGCATGGAGAGAAGGATAGGCAGGGACAGTTTGTTCTTTTCTCAGGCATCTGCAGGAGTCAATGGGTGTTGTGTGCCTCCAGCGCAGTATACACCTGTATCTACCCTTTATTGCTGTTGTTCTCTAATACAGCCATCTGCATGAGTCAGTGGGTGTTGTGTGCCTCCAGCGCAGTATACACCTGTATCTACCCTTTATTGCTGTTGTTCTCAAATACAGCCATCTGCAGGAGTTAGTGGGTGTTGTGTGCCTCCAGCGCAGTATACAGCTGTATCTACCCTTTATTGCTGTTGTTCTCCAATGCAGCCATCTGCAGTAGTTAGTGGGTGTTGTGTGCCTCCAGCACAGCACAGTATACACCTATATCTACCCTTTATTGCTGGTATTCTATAATAAAGGAATCTGCAGGAGTTAGTGGGTGTTGTGTACCTCTAGCGCAGTATACACCTGTATCTACCCTTTATTGCTGTTGTTCTCCAATACAGCCATCTGCAGTAGTTAGTGGGTGTTGTGTGCCTCCAGCACAGCACAGTATACACCTATATCTACCCTTTATTGCTGGTGTTCTATAATAAAGGCATCTGCAGGAGTTAGTGGGTGTTGTGTACCTCTAGCGCAGTATACACCTGTATCTACCCTTTATTGCTGTTGTTCTCCAATACAGCCATCTGCAGTAGTTAGTGGGTGTTGTGTGCCTCCAGCACAGCACAGTATACACCTATATCTACCCTTTATTGCTGGTGTTCTATAATAAAGGCATCTGCAGGAGTTAGTGGGTGTTGTGTGCCTCCAGCACAGCACAGTATACACCTATATGTACCCTTTATTGTTGGTGTTCTATAATGAAGGCATCTGCAGGAGTTAGTGGATGTTGTGTGCCTCCAGCACAGCACAGTATACACCTGTAGCTACCCTTTATTGCTGGTGTTCTCTAATACAGCCATCTGCAGGAGTTAGTGGGTGTGGTGTCCCTCCAGCACAGTATACACCTGTATCTACCCTTTATTGCTGGTGTTCTATAATAAAGGCATCTGCAGAGGTTAGTGGGTGTTGTGTGCCTCCAGCACAGCACAGTATACACCTATATCTACCCTTTATTCCTGGTGTTCTATAATAAAGGCACCTGCAGGAGTTAGTGGGTGTTGTGTGCCTCCAGCACAGTATACACCTGTATCTACCCTTTAGTGCTGGTGTTCTATAATAAAGGCATCTGCAGGAGTTAGTGGGTGTTGTGTGCCTCCAGCACAGCACAGTATACACCTGTATCTACCTTTTATTGCTGGTGTTCTCTAATACAGCTATCTGCAGGAGTTAGTGGGTGTTGTGTGCCTCCAGCACAGTATACACTTGTATCTACCCTTTATTGCTGGTGTTCTATCATACAGGCATCTGCAGGAGTTAGTGGGTGTTGTGTGCCTCCAGCACAATATACACTACCCAATTGCTGGGTTTCCCATCTCCCTGCAGGCCAGGAGAGGCAGACAGTCAGGAGCCAATAAAACAGGGCAAGCAGGCTCTGTGTCTAGAGACAACAGTTCTGGTCATGGACGCAGTGCATCGTCATCAGCACGTGGCCATGGGGCACGCTTGTCCTTATTTTCGGCAGCTGGACGTGTTGAGCCGAATCATGCCGAAGACTTGGTAGAGTGGATGACCAAGCCCTCTTAATCCTCCTCATCCTCTCTCACCCAGGCTCAGGGTACTAGCAAAGCAGCTGCCAACGGATCCTCTTCCCTCGTCTCAATGTCATCATCAGTCACTCCTTACCTAGACCCACCATGTCCTCCTGAGGAGTCCCCCGAACTGTTTGAGCACAGTGTTGGGTACATGCTCCATGAGGATGCCCAGCGTTTTTAAGGCTCTGATGATAATACCCAGCTAGAGGAAGGCAGTAGCGTGAGCGTTGAGAGAGGGGATGCTCAAGAAGGACAGCAATCTGGCAGTCATTTTCCACCAGCTGCAGCATACTGCCAGGTTTTCTCCAGTGAAGAAGAGGGAGGGGATGATGAGGTCACTGACCCCACGTGAATGCCTGATAGGAGAGAGGAGGAGGAGGCACATCTCCAATGAGGCAGGATGCCCTCCGGGGGCCAGCTTAGAGGCAGCACACCGACTGAATCACAATGCAGAGCTCCGCCTGTGCAGGGCGCTGCCTCTGCGCGTTATTCCAAAAGTTCTTTGGTATGGGCCTTTTTTGAGAAGAGTGCATCAGATCGCACCGCTGCTATTTGCAACATATGTCTCAAGTGTATCTCCTGTGGCCAAAACATCAGCCGCTTGGGCACCACATGCTTGACCAGACATAGGTTGACCTGCCATGCAGCTCATTGGCAAGAGTACTTTAAAGACCCACACCAAAGAACAAAGCAGACCTCTTCTTGCTCCTCATCAGCTAGGATCTCCAACCCCACTAGACCTTCAGTCTGCTCTGAAACCTGCACTGAGAGGAATGAAGGTGTAGAATTAGGTGTGTCACAGCCAAGTACTTGCAGGCAATCTGCTAGCAGTACACCCACGTCCGATTGTAGCAGGCTGCCCCAGCTGCTGGACCGTCAAAAGAAGTTCACTCCCAGCCATCCACATGCCCAGCGGTTGAATGTTAGCTTGGCTAAATTGCTAGCACTTCAACTGCTGCCTTTTCAGTTGGGAGACTCGGGCCCCTTCCGTGAGTTTGTGCAATGTGCGGTTCCTCAGTGGCAGGTCCCCAAACTGCACTTTTTCTCACGGAAGGCGATTCTGGCTCTCTACCGGCATGTGGAAGGCAATGTCCTTGCCTCGCTGGACAGGGCAGCCAGCGGTAAGGTGCATATTACCGCTGACTCATGGTCAAGCAGGCATGGACAGGGACGTTACCTGTCTTTCGCGGCCCATTGGGTCACTCTTTTGGCAGCTGGAAAGGATGCAGGAAAAGGTGCAGTAGTGTTGGAGGTTGTTCCGCCACCACGCCTCCAAAATGCTACTACTGGTTGTGACACACCCTTCTCCTCCACCCTCTTTTCTTCTTCTTCCTCCATGGCCTCTTCCAGTGCTCTGTCCTCGGAACCAGCGGTGCTCTGTAGGCGTTCAAGGGGCTACGCAAGTACGCAGGCAAAAAGATGCCATGCCATGCTTGCACTGGTTTGTTTGGGGGACAGGAGCCACGCCAGCTTAAGCCAAGAATGATGGTTTGCGACAATGGCACAAACCTCCTCTCCGCCCTCTGACAGGGACAACTGACCCATGTGCCCTGTGTGGCTCACGTCCTTAACCTGGTGGTGCAGCGGTTCTTGGGCAGGTACCCGGGCTTACAGGATGTCCTGAGGCAGGCCAGGAAAGTCTGTGTGCATTTCCGCCGATCATTTAATGCCAGTGCTTGGCTGGCTGAGCTCCAAAAGGAGTTGAACCTGCCCAAGAACAGCCTTATATGTGACATGCCCACCAGGTGGAACTCAACGTTGGCCATGCTGAAGCGGCTGCACACGCAGCAGAAGGCCATCAATGAGTACCTGTGTGACTATGGCACCAGGACAGGGTCAGGGGAGCTCGGTTTTTTTCTCACCACGCCAGTAGGCCATGATCAGGGATGCGTGCACTGTCCAGTGACAGTGCATGCATCAGTGACACTGTAACTCTTGTCCACCTGTTGGAGCATACGCTGCGTGGAATAATGGACAGGGCACTTGAGGCAGAGCAGAGGCTGGAAGAGGAGGACTTCCTTGCCTCTCAAGGCCCCCTTTAGCCAGACAGTGTTCCTGCTGTCCCACCCATCACACAGGAAGAGCACGAGGAGGAGGAGGATTGTGTCAGCATGGAGGTGGAGCCTGGCACTCAGCAGCAGCAGTCTTTTAGGGATGATTTACAGTCCCAAGAAACCCGTAGACTTCTACGTGGCTGGGAGGAGGTGGCTGCAGATCATGTTGTCCTTAGTGACCCAGAGGACTCCGGACCGAATGCCTCAGCTAACCTACACTGCATGGCCTCCCTGATCCTGCAAAGCCTGCAGAAGGATCCTCGTATTCTTCGGATCAAGGAGAGAGACCATTACTGGCTGGCCACTCTCTTTGATCCATGGTACAAGGGTAAGGTTGCGGACCTTATCTTGCCGTCGCAGAGAGAGCAGAGGATGAGACATCTCCAGGAGGCCTTGCAGAAAGGTCTGTGCAATGCGTTCCCAGAGACTGGGAGGTTACAAACTCCTGGTCCTGGACAACGTGTTGCTGAGCCTTCGGTCAGTCACAGAAGGAACGGTGGAGAAGGTGGCCGTCTGACCGATGCGTTCAGACAATTTTTTAGTCCGCAGCCCCAAGGTATGATCGGTTCCAGCAACCATCGCCAGCGTCTGATTTACATGGTGCAGGAAAACCTAGGGGCAAGTTCAGACTTGGACACCTTTCCCACCGAAAATACTGGGTCTTGAAGATGGATCACTGGCCAGAGCTTGTACAGTATGCAATTGAGCTACCGGCCTGTCCTGCATCCAGCGTTCTTTCGGAACTGCTGGTGGCTTTGTAACCGATCACAGGGTGCGCCTGTCCACCGACTCGGTTGATCGACTGACCTTCATAAAGATGAATCAGTCTTGGATCACCACCAGCTACCAAGCCCCTGAAGCTCATGTAACCGAATAATTTTTTTGGAAATGTCATATCCCTTCAAGACTGCATATGCTGATGCTGAGTGACTGTCCTGTTATGTTGACTGACTATCCTCTTCCTCCTCAATGATCCCGCTGATATTTTGGAAAAACATTTTTGGTTCTGGGTGATGCCACCAGCCCAATTTTTCAGCCGCTGTTTAACAGGGGCGTGTAATTACAATTTTTGATGCAATGCTTTGCAACAGGGCTCATTCCTGCACTCCAAATAGAATATATGGGAGAGGTTGCAGTGTCGTGGCACCAGCACCAGTGCCTAAGGCCCAATTTTTCAGCCCATGTTTAACAGGGGAATGTAATACAATTTTTGATGCAATGCTTTGCAGCATGACTCATTCCTGCACTCCGAATAGAGTTTATGGGAGAGGTTGCAGTGTCGTGGCACCAGCACCAGTGCCTAAGGCCCAATTTTTCAGCCCCTATTTAACAGGGGCGTGTAATTACAATTTTTGATGCAATGCTTAGCAGCAGGGCTCATTCTTGCACTCCAACTAGAGTATCTGGGAGAGTTTGCAGTGTCGTGGCACCAGCAAGTAGTGCCTAAGGCCCAATTTTTCAGCCCCTGTTTAACAGGGGCATGTAATTACAATTCTTGATATAATATTTCACAGCAGGGCCCGTTCCTGCGCCCACCGAGAGTAACTGTGAGGACTTATAGTGTTGTGGCACCAGCATCACCACCACAACCACCAAAGGCCCAATTTTTCTACCACTGTTCAACAATGGCATGTAATTACAATTCTTGATATAATCGTTCACAGCAGGGCGCTCCACCACCCACCAAGAGTCACTTTGAGGGCTTACAGTGTTGTGGCAACACCAACACCTTAGGCGCCCATTTCTGCAGAGCATATAGGGCAGGCCCCTACTTTCAAACATCCAACTTACAAACGTCTCTTACTTGCAAACGGAAGGAGACAACAGGAAGTGAGATGAAAAAAGACGGTTGGCAAAAAAAATTATACAGGGGTGATAACCCTTCCCTATGTTTTCCAAAAAGCTTAAAAATTGTTTTTTTTTGACTGGATCTACACTTTAAAAATGTACCAGTTCAAAATTACAAACAGATTCTACTTAACACAACAAACCTACATAGTTCCTGTCTTGTTTGCACCACCTGTATACTGGTGTTCTGAGTATATAGGGCCTGGGGGCCCCACTCCTTTCCTTTTTTTAATATGGGTACAGGTTCCCCTTAATATCCGTACAAGACTCAAAAGGGCTGGTAATGGGCAGGGGGGGCTACCCATGCCATTTTTCTCAATGATTTTCATCCATATTGCCGGTGTTCTGGCATATTCAGTCCGGCCATCATATAGCGTCTGCCCCGTACTGCGCATGCGCAGTACGGGGCAGAAGAAGCTTTGTAAAATTTCCGAAGCTGAATGGCGCCTGCGCCGTGAGTGGAGGTGGTAGCCCCACCATCCAAGCGGACACAGGGTTGTGAAAATTAGACGGCCCCTCGCGGGCAAGCTTAGCTCGCCACGCTTCGGGCTCGGCCTCGCTGTGCTCGGCTCTTTTTTATTCCTACTCTATGTCCACTTGGATGGTGGGGCTAGAACCTGGACTCAGTGCGCAGGCGCTGTTCATCCTCGGCTATTTTCAGAATCTGTGTTGCTGTGTACTGCGCATGCGCAGTACACAGCGGACGCTATCTGATGGGGGACCTTATATGATAAGGCACCGGAACCAGAAATTACATTAAAACTGCAAGCCAGGTCTCCAAACCCTTTTTAGGACAATATCTTGCATATTAGCCATTAAAATTAGCACTTTTTATTTCGAGCGTTCGAGTCCCATAGACTTCAGTGGGGTTCTAAAGTTCGCAGGAATTTTTGGTCCGTTCGAAAGTTCTGGTGCGAACCGAACCGGGGAGTGTTCGGCTCATCCCTAGTGGACAGCCATGTCTTGGTATGTTTGCAGTTGTTCCATTTTCAGATAATGGATTGAACAGTGCTCTGTGAGATGTTCAAAGCTTGGAATATATTTTTATAACCTAACCCTCCTTTAAACTTCTCCACAACTTTATCCTTGATCTGTCTGGTGTGTTCATTGGCCTTCATGATGCTGTTTGTTCATTAAGATTCTCTAACAAACCTCTGAGGGCTTCACAGAGCAGCTGTATTTATACTGAGATTAAATTACACACAGGTGGACTCTATTTACAAATTTGGTGACTTCTGAAGGCAATTGGTTCCACTAGATTTTAGTTAGGGGTATCAGAGTAAAAGTGGCTGAATGCGGTGTGATTCCCGTTCAAAATCATATGCGGTCCCTGCACCGCATAGTGTGAACCGAGGCTCAATGAATGCAATGTGGTCTCTGATTGGACGAGGCCTTGACCACAGGTAATCACTCCATGTGTTATTACATGCGAACAGCATCGGCTTGATTTATACCAGATTCCGCAACTGATTATTGCAGAAACCCATTGATCTAATCACCATGTGCATGAACCTAAAAGGTATTCTGTTAGTAGAAGGCTGTTGTTTTGGGGCCAAAGGTTGTACACTTACATACTTACCAGTGATGAAGACAAGGATTGTTGACTGAACTTTTTTTTAACTTGTTCCAGTCAATGACTCAAATTGCTGCCAATCAAATATTTGTGTTATTTGCCTATTCTAATCTTTTCTATTACTAAATTCCTGTTGATCATTCCAGAAATGTTGTGTCGTTATCATTTCCTGTGAGCTGAACTGAAAGGACAAAAAATTTAGTTTTTGTTGTTTCAAATTATCTTCTGTAAAATGTAATTTCCCATGCCTTCCATGTAATGAATCTGATGTTGGAGGGATGTTTGTAGTCCAAATCAGCAGAGAAGCCGGGGAGCCTTCTATACATACAGTGGATTGAGTGAGCATAGCCAGCCTAGGGCAGGAAGTCCTAATCCTAGATAGTCACAGAGTCACCAGATAAAAAATAAAGGGACAAAGCCTGTAAAAAGGAAAACAAACACAGCCACCACATCTAAAAGCTGGTAAGCTGCAGCAGATAAGGTAGAGGTGGGGTACCCCCTTTCAGGACTTTAGAGGTCCTGGTGATTGCGAAGCAACCTTTAGAAAATTAATCTGATAGAAAATAGGTATATATAAAATATAATTTATTCTGACAATACAAAAAATGAAGTCCCGGACCACCATGATGTGAAGATGGAGTGTCAGGGCCACACCCAACGAGTTTCAGAATTGCTTCCTTCTTCAGGTTTGTATCAATTGGTGAAAGCATTCATAATATAAATGGTAAAAATATCATGTAATAGTCATAAAATGTAAAAACAGCAGAATCCATCCAGGGGTTGCTCACGTGCTTGAACCACTCACCATACCCGGGGCTAAACCATATGAGGCCCAGTGACACCAGATTTACCATAACACTCCCAGCAAGGCTGATATGTGGTAGGGATGTTTTGGGAATATATATGGTATGGCAATGGAGATGGTTGAATACCATGTACCCTGGATGAAACATGGAAGAACCCACCCTGTTGGTGGCATTTGGTAGGAGGCAAAAGAAAAAAGGCAAAAAAGCTGCAGCAGATAGCGTGTTAAGTTTAGGCATGCTTTTAGTACAAAATGCAAACTAATGCCACATACACACGACCAGACTTTTCGACAGCAAAGGCCCGACAGAGTGAATCCGTCGGACAATTTTATCGTGTGGGTTCCATCGCACCTTTGCTGTCCAAAAATCTGAGGGACTTTAGAAATAGAACATGTTTCAAATTTTTTCACCGGAACTCCTTCGGGCCCAGTTCCTATCGAGAAATCCGCTTGTGTGTAAGCTAGTCCGATGGATGAAAACCGACGCCAGAGCAGCTATTGGCTACTGGCTATGAACTTCCTTATTCTAGTCCGGTTGTACATTATCACGTTCGAATCCATCGGACTTTGGTGTGATTGTGTGTGTAATCAAAAAACTTCCTTTAGAGCCGGTTCACACTGCGGGCGATGCGAGGCGACACGACTCGCCTCGCCGCGCTCTCGCAAGTCGCCCCCGTTCTGTACAATGGATCCGTTCTGAGAGGAGCGACTCAAGTCGCTCCGACTCAGAAAAAAGGTTCCTGTACTACTTCTGGGCGACCTGGAGGCGACTTGCATTGACTTCTATACAGAAGTCATCTGCAAGTTGCCGCTGAGGTCGCGGCAGGTCGCGGCGAGGCAAGTCGGTGTCGCCTCGCCTCGCCTGCAGTGTGAACCGGCCCTTAGACTCAACGACTGAGCCATTTCTTCATCTTTTTTGTCTCCCTCGCTCCACCTCCCAAACACTGCAACTTCTCGTAGGAGGGTTTCAGCAACAGAGGCAGTGCTGGCAGTCCAGGAAGCTGTGGGCAGGATTAGATGGGGCCAGGTGCTGATCAACAAGCTACAGGTTTGTACATTAGCAATTATAATGTTGATGGCCAAGCCTTCTGCAATATTTTTCACCCCACTATAGTGAAAGTACAGTGCAATCCGGAAAGTATTCACAGTGCTTCACTTTTTCCACGTTTTGTTATGTTACAGCCTTATTGCAAAATTGATTAAACTTATTATTTTTCTCAAAATTCTACAAACAATACCCCACAATGACTATGTGAAAAAAGTTACTTGAAAGGAAAATGTATAAAAAAAAACAAAAAAAAACACATGTACATAGCCTTTGCCATGACTCTCAAAATTGAGCTCAGGTGCATCCTGTTTCCACTGATTCTCCTTGAGATGTTTCTACAACTTGATTAGAGTCCACCTGTGGTAAATGCAGTTAATTAGACAGGATTTGGAAAGGCACACACACCTGTCTATATGAGGTCCCACGGTTAACAGTGCATGTCAGACCACAAACTAAGCCAGAAAGTCCAAGGAATTGTCTGTAGACATCAGACACAGGTCTGGGGAAGAGTACAGAAAAATTTCTGCAGCATTGAAGGTTCCAGTAAGCACAGTGGCTTCCATCATCCGTAAATGGAAGAAGTTTGTAACCAACAGGACTCTTCCTAGAGCGGGCCTCCCAGCCAAACTCAGTGATCGGGGGAGAAGGGCCACAATCAGGGAGGTGACCAAGATCCTGATGGTCACTCTGACAGAGCACCAGCATTTCTCTTTGGAGAGAGGAGAAACTTCCAGAGGAACAACCATCTCTACAGCACTCCACCGATCAGGCCTGTATGGTAGAGTGGCCAGACAGAAGCCACTCCTCAGTAAAAGGCACATGATAGCCCTCCTGGAGTTTGCCAAAAGGCACCTGAAGGTCTCTCAGACCATGGGAAACAAAATTCTCTGGTTTGATGAAACAAAGATTGAACTCTTTGGCCTGAATGGCAAGTGTCATGTCAGGACAGAACCAGGCACTGCTCATCACCTGGCCAATACCATCCCTACAGTGAAGCATGGTGGTGGCAGCATCAAGCTGTGAGGATGTTTTTTAGCGGCAGGAACTGGGACACTAGTCAGGATTGAGGAATTGGGGAAATATGAATGCAGCAATGTACAGAGACTTCCTTGATGAAAATCTGCTCCAGAGCACTCTGGACCTCAGATTGGGGTGAAGGTTCATCTTCCAACAGGACAAAGCTCCTAAGCACACAGCCAAGATAACAAAGGAGTGGCTACGGGGCAACTCTGTGAATGTTCTTAAGTGGCCCAGCCAGAGCCCAGAACCTGATTGAACATCTCTGGAGAGATCTGAGATCTGGCAGGATCAACAGATGTTTGTGCGATTTTTGCAGAGAGTACTGCAAGTTTGGATGCATTCATAATTAGGTGCTGTAGCACATATTTTTTTTAATGGCAGGCTATAGGTCTACTTTAATGAATGGAGTTTTTAGCTTTGCTGTGACAGTACAGCACTTCACCGATAGCTTAGAGGTAACATTGATCAATCACTCTAGTTGCTCAGGGTTGCTTTTTAAAAAGGCAAAGAATCATTTGAGTTTTTCACCACCTAAAATTAAGTGCAGTATTGATCTTGACAGGTCCCAGCAATCATTTTATTTTTGTCATCACTTAGCTAGAATAGTCCAGTAAGCCTTTTCACAATGCCCAGACAAAGACAGCATCCTGTGTACCCATTCAGTAAAATTCTGAGGATTAAACTTTTTTAAAGAAACGCTGCACTGAAACAAAGTGATCCGCAGCAAAGCTTCAGTAAGCAGTTCACTAAGTTCTTACCTATGTCACCTCACACTTATTGTGCTCCGGTAATAACACAGAGCCAACAATACTAACAGCAAGAGGGTTGGAAAAGAACAGTGGATTATCCAAATCTTTTCCACATACCTCCCTTCCCACTTGTTGTTTTTACCTGTGCATTGATGGCTAAACAGTAAAATAACTTTCATTTACTTTTAAGGAACGCTAATATCAGTGACATCACTTCGTTTAATAATACAACCTGGTCCTAAAATATAACTAAAGGCAAAACTCTTTTTTTTATGTTTTGGATAGAGTGGAGAGGGATTAGAACACCTGTCAGTTTTTATTGCACTCTTGAGGAGATTCACCCTCTCTATTTGTCCTGTTTACCATTATCATTAAAAGTGAATGTAAAGTCCCTACAAAATTAATTGAGGGGAAATCTTCCAATAAGAACACTAGTCCTGTTGACTTGGGGGTCCCTAATGCCCCGTACACACGAGCGGACTTAAGTCCGACAGACTTCCAAAGGAGTTCCGTCGGAGTTCTGCTGGAATTCCGACGGAGTTCTGACAGACTTTTCGGCCGAACGGACTTGGCCACACACAATCACACTAAACTCAGACGGATTCGAACGTGATGACGTACGACCCGACTCGAATAAGGAAGTTCATAGCCAGTAGCCAATAGCTGCCCTAGCGTCGGTTTTAGTCCGTCGGAGTAGCATACACACGAGCGGAGTTTTCGAAGGGGACCGGGTCCGGCGGAGTTCCTTCGGGAAAATTTGAAGCATGTTCCATATTCTAAAGTCCGTCAGACTTTGGTGAATCAAAAGTCCGTTGCAGCCCACACACGATCGGATAGTCTGACGGACTCGGTCCTTCGGACTTTGGATGTTGAAAAGTCCGCTCGTGTGTATGCGGCATTAGAAATTCCCTTAATTTGCAGGGATTTCTTCTCACTTCCTGGTTGGCTATGAGACAGAAAGTGAAGGGAAATCTCTGCAATGGGACACAGATGGCCAAAACAATTTGACAGGGGTTATAACCCTCCCTTATTCTATCCAAAATGAAAAAAAGTTTTGCCTTTAGTTTTACTTTAAGGCTGCCCTGCATTGCAATCGAAATGTAAGGTTTAGCATTGAAATGCTTATAGAGAACAGTCATTACTATTGTGCACTAAACCATATCACAGCAAAGTCATTTTGTGGGATATATTGCAGGTTTTTCCTAGTGCAGGTAAATTTCCAGGCTTGGCTGGTAGCCAAACAAAAGAAAGCACCACTGCCCCCACCCATAACTGCCCATCGCAGTAAGCAGCATTGGAGGGTGACATAAGGTATAAACAGGGCCAAGAATAAATCCAAGGGAAAAAAATAAGCTTACTTACCGACCAGCTCGCTGGTAACCAAGTCTGAGTGTGTTTTGTGATGTGGGATGGGAGTGACTTAGAATAAGTGCTTTGTGACTCGCAGGTCTTATTATCTTCTAGTGTTTTCCAGAAAGAGAGGCTGGAGAAGAGGTGGAACCATCTGGGGTGTTCTAAGGAGCCCTGACCAATCCCCAACTAGGATTGGCAGGGGGCAGGCCTCCTTAAATACCCAGGGTCAGCCCAGCTGGGGAGGAGTGGAAGAATGGAGATGGAGTGTTAGGCTGTCGGGCCTTTGAGGGATCTTAGCAGTGGGGGGAGGTTGATCTTGGGTCTGGGCTTGGGTTCAGACGGGGCCCTCCAAGGTTGCATGGAGGTGTCCTGGACAGGAGGCACATGAGGAGCAAGAGAGGACAGTGGTAGAACACTGCTGGACAAATCTCCAGGAGTTGATCTGAGCTACAGCCAGACATCAATAACACACAGAAAAGACATCATTCCATGCAGGGCAAATACAGTTCTCTCTGTTTATTAATGTGAAGTGCTCCTGTGTCTGTGTTTAATAAAAGAAAAATGCAGCTATACAGCTGTTTTCAGAGCGCTGATAAGCACTCACGTGACCAGCCACCTCTCTCCTTCCTGACTGACGTCAGTGGGGGATACTCGGCCCCAACCGCGGCAGCTGTCAGACTGACAGAGGAGAGAGGCAGCAGGTCACGTGAGCGTCGATTGACACTCTGAAAACAGGTATATAGCTGCATTTTAGCATTATATCACAGACACAGGAGCACTTCACGTTAATAAAAAGAGAGGATGGAGTGCATAGTGGGATAAAGAGGTTGTAAACCTCTCTGTGTCATTGTACCTATAGGTAAGCCTTGAGTAAGGCTTACCTATAGGTTCTGTGCGCCGTTTACGAGATATTTACTGTATACTGCACCGATGATGTCATGCATTGTGAAGAAACAGCCACCTGTGCCATTTCTTCAGGAGTGTGTGCCATGACCGGCAGCTCTGGCAAGCATGCACGTGAGTGACGTCATTCGGCTCCTACCAGTCACAGAGCTGGAGTCCACAGAAAGAAGAGGGGCTGGTGCTGCAATTTTGCGGTGCCGCAAAATTGGTGTCGTTGCCTGGGGTATCTTAAAGGAGCATTGACCAATCCCCAACTCGTTTCGGCAGGGGGCAGGCCTCTTCAAACACCCAGGGTCAGCCCAGTTGGGGAGGAGTTGTTGGGTGGAAGAGCTGGAGTGAGAGAGTGCGGAGGCTGTCAAGGCCCACGGGGAGCTCCCCAGTCGGGGGGGGGGGGGGGGAGACCCTGGGCCGGGGTTCAGGTGCATCCAGGAGGAGAGAAGAGATCCTGGAAGGAGAGGCACATGAGAGAGCAAGGAGAGGACAGTGGGAGAGAACACTGCTGAGAGTCTCCAGGGAGGATGACTGGTCGCACCCACGAGGGCTGGTGAGTGAGCACATTCGGGAGGACTGGGGAGGCACGCCTGAGAGAACTGGAAGATTGCAGTTTGAGATGGGTGCAGAACGTGAAGAGAGGACTGTGGAAAGGGCAGTGGAAAGAGGTTGTTGCAGCCATGCTGGTTGCTGAGGGCCTGAAGAGAGCTATCTGGGAGTGATAGCTGAGCAAATGACAGTTAGCACCTGAACTATTGCGACACCACAGAGGCCTGCGGTCCCTGTCTGCAAAAGGCAGTTCACTGAGGCCTGGCTGAGTTAGTGTCAGATCTAACCATGTGATTCTGACGAGTCTGGAGGAGTGACAGTCTGCAGCAAGGGAAATGCTGGTGGAGTTACTGTCTGCAGCAAGTGAAGTACTGGAGGAGTAACGGTATACAGCAAGTGAAGTGCTGGAGGAGTGAAAGATAAGAGGTCTTATTGATCGGGTAAATAGAATCGCCATTTATTTATAAACAATTTTGTCATGATTATCAAAAACATGTATTCCGATTAAGCAAGTGTATTTGTTGAAAATGTTCAGGATGTATGTAAAATAGCTGTCTTGATTGTGTCCAAGTGCCATTCACACCTCCAGCTGTGAATAGGCATTTTCCCAGAGAACTTTGGAAGTGACGTCTAGGTGCCAAATGACCATCTGTTTATCAATGTAAATAACCAACAAATTGATTAGGCCTACAAAGAGGCTCACAAAAGGTACCCCCACCCCCTTTAGAATTGTATAAATGTTTTAAGGCTCCCAGCCTCAGAGAGCAATTACTTCACCATGTGTACTGTATATGCTTGCTCCCCTGCCTATGGCTAAAACTATAGGCTTGAATATTAAATACATCTTTTTGAATGTGGTTCAGCAGTCAACATGTTATTGGAATCCCCTAAGTTCTGGGATTTCCCTATCACTTATGCAAGAGTTTGTACTGGAGAGACGACTGAAGTGTATATACTGGAGTGTATATAGAAGGCTCAAGCAAGGTGCACTGAATATTCTGGGGGAACATCCCATAATTCCCTATTTCCCATTCAAGTTCAATCCCCTCAATAAAAAAACAAAGCTTATGGACTTGTTCTATGTCTCTGAGAGACTGAGAGATGGATGACTGGCTGGGCAGGGTGACAGGCTAATCACTACTTTCAGCGACCCTTACAGGGGCATGGCTACACTTAGAAAACCTAAATCCAGTAGCATGTTCTTTTGTTAAAGCGGGGTTCCACCCTAAAGTGGAACCTCCGCTGATCGGAACCCTCCCCCCCTCCGGTGTCACAATTAGCACCTTTCAGGGGGGAGGGGGGTGGAGATACCTGTCAAAGACAGGTATTTACTCCCACTTCCGGGCATAGACTCCCGTGGGAGTCTACGCCATTTCCTGTCCTGCCGCGCTGTCTGCTGGGACACACACGGGTCTCAGAGACAGCGCGGAGAATTCCTATTGCGCTGCGGGACTGGCGCATGCACAGTAGGGAACCGGGTAGTGAAGCCGATTCGCTTCACTTCCTGATTCCCTCACCTAGAATGGTGGCGGCAGCAGCCGAGAGCCAAGCGATCGATCGGCCTTGGCTGCACGCATCGCTGGAACCCGGGACAGGTGAGTGTCAATTTATTAAAAGTCAGCAGCTGTAGTATTTATAGCTGCTGGCTTTTAATATTTTTTTTGTAGGTGGAATCCCTCTTTAAGAAGTAAAAACCTGACAGACATGTTATCTATTCTCTACTATATGCAAACGTAAAAAAAAAAACTTTAAATCCAATTGGCAATACACACCATTCTTGCTTCATACACTGCTAATGAAGTAACTCCCATGCAGCTTAAGCACAGATCCACTCAGATCCAGAAGCAAACCGTCTGCTACTGATATCGATGAGCGTTGAAGGATGTCTAATTTCATTCTTGGCTACAATATTTGATTTCAATCTTGGTCTGGGCGTTTGTAGAGAGCAGCAGATAAGATCCTGGCTCTGTTACCTGGGTATCTGCACATTAATGTTAATGGGCGCTTGGCAGAAGACAGTTTGTAGCTCTGGTGGCTGAATCTAGTTTTCTCTTAAGTAGCTGTGATGAGAGCTATGATGATCTTGATAAGGATTTGCCTCCTTGTAGACAGTAATACAGAAAGAGACAAGAATGAAAGGGGAGAGATGAATGAAGCTGAAAGAAAGGGCAGCTCTTTACACTGAAAAGGCCATACAAAGGATTTATCAGAGTCTGCCTGTGAAAATCTGGGTCATTAGTTGGCATGAAATGTAAAGCAGCTGGGTCAGGACATTTTAATCTCCTTCTAGTTTTGCTTTTTCAACTACTTTGTTTTGTGTATTTCTGCTTTCTTTTTCTTCTTTCAGGATTTAGTGGGTTTATTGGGCTATTGGCCCTGGATTGTACTTAGTGATGTATTTCTGTGACCGCAGCCCAGAGCGTCTCATAGAAGAGGCTTCGTGACAAGGGTCACACAGATAGAGGAAGCCTGCCTAAGAGAGATAGAAGGTAAGTGTTACACCATATTCTTAATTTCCCAGAGTTAACAAGCATTTGACCCTTGCTGTGCTGAAGAAGGGTATGGGGTGGTGTGGAGTTGGGCTTTAAATAGCTCCTCCCCGCTAACTCAGAAGTGACGCAGATCCCCGCCAGTGCTGGTGCCTAGTCTTTGCGCTCCACAACCACTAGAATCATCGTATCCATCGGTGTTTCCGGGCCTGGGACCATCCACATCATCTATCCCTCTGCCGGATTTACAGCTGGTGGCCTCTCCTCTCTGACGGCGACTAGCAGATGTTGAAATAATTACAATGCCCATTTATGAACCACTTTTGTGAGTGTATTGATTTTTTTAAATTTTATTAAAATTTACCGTTTTACTTCACTTAGAACCGTTCCTCTTCCATTTGTCTTTAAATACCAACTCTAGTTACATTGATGCTACTTTGACGTTTTTTCAAAGTAGCAACGTCAGCGTGATTTCGGGTGCTACTTGATAGACATCTGTGTGGCCATACTTGAAATCAGAAAAAGTAGTGCAGGCACTACTTTTGCAAATCGGTGCGGTGCCGCAAAATTGGTGTCGCACCGATCAAGGATTGCCTCCAATAGGCTGCGTCTTGTCATGCGATTTGATCTCTCAAATTGCATGACAAATTGCTCCAATCTGAACCTAAGCTGAGAGTCTGAATTTGTGTCAATGGTGTACCTACCATATTTGGCACACAGGGACCATCATTTTTCAACACTATCACCACACCCCAAACACACACATGCAGCCAAAAAAAACGAAAAAAAATAAAAGGATAAAGCTGCCTGGGTGTGGCAAAAATGCACAACATTTGCAGGTGCTTAAAGCTGATTTCCATGTTTTTTCACTTTAAATAGAGCATTTGGACCAAGCTGGTCCAAACAAACTATTTCATTCACTTATGCCCTGTACACACGACCGGTTTTCCCGTCAAAATAAACTCCAAAGGTTTTTCCGATGGAATTCCACTGTCTTGCATACACACGATTACACCAAATTCCGACCGCCAAGAATGCGGTGATGTACAACACGTATGACGGGACTGAAAAACGAAGTTCAATAGCCAGTAGCCAATAGCTTCCATCTCGTACTTGCTTCGGAGCATGCGCCATTTTTTTGGTACGTCGGAACAGCATACAGACGAGCGGTTTTCCCGATAGCAATTTGTTCTGTCGGAAAAATATAGAACATGTTCTTTTTCTAGGTCCATCAGAATTTTCGACGTAAAAAGTCCGATGGGGTATACACACGGTCAGAATATATGATGAAAAGCTCCCATCTGACTTTTTATGTCGGAAATTCCGACCGTGTGTACGGGGCATAAGTGCTGCAGAACCTCTAAAGCCGCGTACACACGGTCGGAGAATCCGTCGGAATGCGTCTTATCGGACCATGTCGTCAGATAATCCGACTGTGTGTGGTATGCATCGGACTGATTCCGTCCGAATCTCCGTCCGACCCAATTTTCCAACATGTTGGAAATATTTCCCGACCAACTGGGCCGGTCAGACGTAATCCGATCATCTGTAGAGAATTTTGATCGGACCAAGTGCCACGCATGCTCAGATCAAATTCCTACATCAAAGCTATTGGCTACTAGCCTGAATCTAGTCCCATCGTAACGAAATTACGTCATCACATTCTGAAAGATAGGATTTTTCCACAACATAGTCCGACCGTGTGTATGCAACAGTTTTGGACACAATCCGTCAGACTGAATCTGACGGACAAAATCCAACGGATTTGGTTGGCAGAATCTCCGACCGTGTGTACAGGGGCTAAGAGCTGTATGTCCTACATGCTTCAGCTACATACAGTACACAGTGCTAGGTTCCAGCTGTGAGACAGAAACTTTCCCTCTCACACCAGAAAGAATATTGAGTCAGTCTGAGTGGTGCTCAGCCATTCCTAGACAGCTTTGTAGTCTGTGAATGAATACAAAGCTTTCTCTGATCTGGAGCATGGAACACCGAAACCCATCACCTTGGTTGGGACACGTCTGTGCTGGCTGTTAGCCATGTAGGCCCAACCTTTTTTTAGGTGTACTTCCAGACACACCCTGCAATGATGGGGTTCCACTGTTTTTTACCCTTCTCTTCCTCTTCTCACTGGGTTCCTGGACTTATCCTTCCTTTCCAGGGGTGCTTTGTCTTCCCTGGCACTTGTACCAGGTGGATTTCCAGGTTGTTCAACCCTGTTGAGGTTGCCCTAGGCAAACAAACCATCACCTAATGCTATATTCCACAATAGTTAACATATTTCAATGTCACAATTACCAATCTCATCAGTACTCTCTTTCAGACAGTCTCTGGGTAGCTTAACCTGTATCTTTCCTGTTTCCGCATCTATTCTAGGCCCTTCCTTCTTATGAGGTCTAGCAAAGGAGGCAGCATATGCGCCATTTACCAGCAGCAATGATCTACATCACTGCATTAGGTGGAGAGACTTCTGACCAGTTTATCATCTCTGACTTCTCGGGATCTGGAAACAAAGTATCTGGAAGCACTTTCACCCAGAACTGTAAGACCACTTTCCACACAGTTAACCAGCACTATACCAACCAGTTCCATTTTTGACCAACACGGCTTAGCTTTACCTGTAATATTTCGTTCAACTGAGTAATACTTTGCAGTACCAGATTGTCCGACTGCGATGGAGACACACAGCGAACACAGCAAATGTGTTTGTGCAACTTCTCCTCTTTTCTGGTGCAAGGAACCCTGGGTGGTGAAACCCAAAGTCTCATTAGCCCCTATTGACTTGTATTGCTTAGTGCCCCTTTAAGGACAATATTTCCCCAAATACTTAGCGTTTCTTTACAGTCTCCCTGGTGCTCTGATTGGCTACTGCTTGCCGGGAGGGAGGGGGGAGCCGAAGCGAGCAGGAAATCACACAGCCCGCTCTGACACAATGCAGCAGCAACAGGGAAGCTAAAGGAAAGAGGGGCACAGCCTGCTCCTCCAGCCACTCTGTTTACACAGATCCCAGTGGCAAGAAGGATGAGTGGGGGATTGGACAGCCGGCAAGGCACCTGGCTACACTAGTAACATATTAGTCATCTTAATACATCCCACTTCTAAATGCAAGACCTTTCCAGGGATTTTTTTCCCCCATTAGTGATGTGGAGGGGGCTCATTCATTTTTGAGAGTTTGAGACCTTGAACAAGACATCCACCTCTCGGGAGATAGCCAACTTTACAACCTGGTGCTCTCCCAGAGAACAGTTTGGTGCATGTCTCATACTCATCCCCTCTAGTTTAGCATCAGTGGACCACTGCAAGTCACAGTTGCATTGTTACTTTAACACTCTCCAGTATTTATTTATTTGCCTGTGGACAAGACTTCTGCCATGCACGTGCTGTCGTGGAAAAACCACTATACTCTTTTGCGCTATTAAGCGCTCTTTCAGCCTTTTGTTATAATGCATCTGTAAACAACCCGTGTCTCCCGCATTTACCCAATAAACAGACATAGTCACCTTCCTGATGTTCTTAACGCCATTGCTCAAACCAACAGACCTGAACCTCTGAGCAAATTTTATTCATATAGCATGATGGTTTCACAATCGACCAATCAAGCACAGGTATTCCTTCAAACAGGAGGGGTTATGCAACAACCAGTGAACAATGACTAGGGGAGTCTTATGGGAGTGTCTGGGAGCGAGGGCAGCAGGTATGATCTCCCGCCCCCTGTCTCTGTAAGCTATCTTCAGCTAGGCAAAGGAAGTTTGAAATCATGAACGCTGTCCCCTTCCACAACGATTCAAAGACTCAAATTTTTTTACCGTTGGCATGAGTCCCTATTCTGCGTTGTTCAGAGAACAACGCATACCCGAATTATACTACCGTACCTGTGGGTGGGAGATTATCTGCAGGTGCACGCCATGGCCCCCCAAATTTGTTGATCAGGCACACAGGGGTGACACGAGCGTACATGCGCTAAACCGATAATGTCTTTGCAGAGCGAACACATCCCCCCCAGGCGATCGTTCTGTGCATCACATAGGTGCCCTTCGCTGGCGGACATATCCCCACTCTGCAAACACTTCTCTACATCTACGTCAGTCTGCCCCAGTCAGCTCTTTAGAGTGGGTTGTGGGAGAACTAACACTGGGAGACACTGTTTTTTTTTAATGAAAGGCAAATCCACTCTGCACTGCAAGTGCACTTGGAAGTGCAGTCAATCTAAATCTAAGGGGTAGATCTGAAATGACTGGAAGCTCTGCTGATTTTATCATCCAATCATGTGCAAGCTAAAATGCTGTTTTTTATTTTCCTTGCATGTCCCCCTCGGATCTACAGTGACTTTACCTCCAAGTGCACTTGCAGTGCAAAGTGGATTTTCCTTTAGTAAATAACCCCCATTATGACAATACATATTAAATACACCTTCATAAAATTTACACAACAGTTCCTCCTCTTGTCAAATGCTCCCATGTGTCCCTCGATGAATCTTGATCTTCTTAATCAGTCCTTAAGTCTATAAAAAGGAAAACACAGCTTGACTTGTAGACTCTGTTCTTCAGGAGGGATGACTTGAAGGCCAGCCGGTCTGGGTTCCTCTGTGTCTTGTACATGGGTTGGGCTTCGGGGGCATCTCATCTCAGAGAGGAAGATGTGGTCATCTGCTCTAGCTCTGTTCACTTGTCCAATCATGCTACAGCAGCACCTCATCACGGCATATAGAAGGTATAGAAACAAAAACAACATGAGTATATATACCCCTACTTCCTTCAACCATGATCTGCTGAAAAATAAAAAATAAATTCTCCAAAGATTCCCAGACCTTTAAAAGGACGTTAACCATCACTAGCTATAGCTCTGGCTTTGCCATGCAGGGATCTAAACCTTATCCATATGGGCCCGAACTTTGTCACTATAATCCCCGATCCAGGTACAACAATCTTTACCTATGATTTCAAAGAAACCCCCCTTGGATGCCAACAGTTAATCAAGGGCCATCTTTTAATAAAAAGGTCTTGATTTGCCATTATTCCTGTGGGAACTTCCTTGTAGCTTCAACAGTTACATTGAACATCCCATCCACAATGGATGAGAAATTGCTCAATCGTTTCATAAGCTCAAGCCCCCACCGTGTACAAGCAGAAAACCATGCCCAGACCTGGTCGGGGTTGGTGAACAATTCCCTTCTAGCTGTCCCTGCCATTCTTACCTTCTCTCACGCCATCAGATCCTCACGATCGGCTGCGACATAAAATGCTGGGATGAGTTTAACCAGCACACATGAACCTCTTGCATTAGGGGGAATTACCTTATAAGCTGTAGATCTGCATTAATAGCAAACTAAAGTTGAAGCACACTTGTTGGCTACCTAGTTGTCCTGATACCAAAGCTGGCAAGAACCAGAGCTATTGTTAAAATTATAAGTAATTTTACCCTCTACAAATGTATCGTTAAAATTGATAGGGAAATCCCAGAACTTAGGGGATTCCAATAACGTGTTGACTGCTGAACCACATTCAAAAAGAAGTCATATACTTAACTCAGCTTCAACAGGAATAAAACAACAAGAGAAATACAAACAGCGATGAATGCATGCTTGATCTTTTCATCTCAATACAAAAGAGCTCCTCTGTGCTATTGCCTAGCTTACAGCAATGCGTGAATGCCCTCCCCCTCTCAGCCACATGGCAACTTGAATATGCGGCAGCCATTTTCAGAGGCAGCTTCAAAACAAATACTTTACTAAAAAATATTATTACACTTATGGGGCCATGTGTCTTGAAACAATATATGCTACTGGCTTGGTTCCATACAAAGGTAATAATCCAATTCATACATTTCTATTTCTCATATACTTATTACACAACATACAGTTACTTACATAAATATACAATTAAAATCACGGCATTATGCCAAAGGATGAAAAATGTGTTCTTTTGCAAAGCAGAACCTACCTAAAGCATTGGACAGAGATTGGTCCAATGTGAAGGAGGTTCTGTTTACTCCTACAATTGCCCGCCATCTTAACTGTCGTGGAAAAATCACTACACTCTTTTGTGCTATTAAGCACCTTTTCAGCCTTCTGTTATAATGCATCTTTAAACAAGCCGTGTCTCCCGAATTTCCCCAATAAACAGACATAGTTACCTCCCTGATGTTCTTAGCTCCATCGCTCAAATCAACTGACCTGAACCTCTGAGCAAATTTTATTCATATAGCCTGCTGGTTTCGCAATCGACCAATCAAGCACAGGCATTCCTTCAAACAGGAGAGGTTATACAACAACCAGTGAACAATGACTAGGGGAGTCTTATGGGCGGGGACAGCGCGTACGATCTCCCACCCTCTGTCTCTGTAAGCTATCTTCAACTAGACAAAGGAAGCTTGAGATCATGAATGCTGTCCCCGACCACAACGATTCAAAGACTCCTGTTTTTTTACCGTTGGCATGAGTCCTTATTCTGCGTTGTTCAGAGAACAACGCATACCCGGATTATAATACTGTCCCTGTGGGTGGGAGATTATCTGCAAATGTGTTGATCAGGCACACGGGGGTGACACGAGCATACATGTGCTAAAACGACATGTCTTTGCAGAGCGAACACATCCCCACCAGACAATCATTCTGTGCATTGCACAGGGGCCCTTCGATGGCGGACATATCCCCACTCTGCAAACACTTCTCTACATCCCTAAGGAGCTTTTCACTACCAAACTGACCTTAACCAGCATCAATCTGACCCAGTCAGATCTTTAGAGCGGGTTGCGGGAGAACTAACACTGGGAGACACTATGACAATACATACTAAATACATCTTCATAAAATTTCCACAACAGTGCTCATATCCAGTCCTTCTGACTGGAAAGGTATAATCTCCACAATTTGTCAATTTGGCATAGAAGCTGTCGTGTCAACCCCACTGTTACATTTAGACACCTTGTCTAGTAAAATACTTCCTGGCATTACCAATCCCAGTCCATTATGTTTCCATCATAGGTGCTCCGCAGTACCACATTACCTGCCCAAGCAGACACCAATGGAACAGTTGTTCCACACCACTCTGCCAACAGCTTTTCAACCACGGCAGTCTGAAATACTCACATTTTCCCAGCTTGCTCTGGTGGTGCTATAAACACATCCATCTTTGTACCTTCACTTTTGGCAGGCTGAATTAACCCCTCATCAACTGGTTTATACATAGGGTGGTTGAACTACACACACTCACTGTGTGGTGCAAACTCACTCTGTTCCACCAGAGCAGTATCAGAGCTGTCCTGGGCAACCTCTGACTCCTACACATGTAGTCCCTGTGAAATTTCCAAGGACAATTCTGCAGCTCTGCCTCTCTCGCCATGGGAGAGTTCCCCAAATCACCACCAACATTAATAATAAACATTGCAGCAGAAATACAGTTATCAACATAATCACCAATATTCTTGGTTTTTACAGGCTGTCTTAACCTCTAACCACTGGAGCCTGTGAGCTGCTCATCACAATACCTTTCCTCTCTAAAGGGGCACTCTTGCTCACTAGGGTGGCTCCACAGCTGTCCTGGAAAAACTTGCTCACTGTCGCTGAAGGTTCCTGGGTGGTTTCCCTAGACATCTCAGTAGCACCTGTTGCTGTCTCTACAGAACATGGCATATGTACTTTCTTGGTCAACCCTAGTACAATTTCCCAGCACTCTGCTGGATTACCTCAGGCACACATTTTTTTCAGTCCTCAGCCTTGCTGCAGGTTGGGCTTCAACCCATGCTTCTCTAATTCCCAGGGTACTACACCGCAGCAAGTCCCATTTCATAGCAGATCTCCCCACCCACTGGGATCAGTCCAATAGTCAGACTTTTGCACAATGGCAATGGTCTTACCCTTTCCTGGGGCTCGCTGGCTCTCGTAGTCTCAGTGAACCTTTTCCGTTCTCAGAATTTTACTTTTAAACACCCTGTAGTCAGTGCGACCTCAGCCCATCACCGCGTAAACTGGCCAATACTTTAACACCAACAGAGGCATTAGCAGTGCTAACAAGCGTTCTTTGGAACCTGTTTCTTGTACAGCAAAGTTCTCAAGTTCTGCCAGAAACACCTTTTAATCATTGGTAGGCAACATGGGCAGCATAAAGTTTGATGCTACAGTACATTCTTAACTTCTCATACTATGGCCCAAGCATTGTCCTGGCTCTGCTTGAACCATTCTCTCACTGTGTAAAACACTGGTGGAGACATCTCCTCAGTTAAACATGCTGGGATTTTCTCTCTTTTCATGCAGGTACAGTGCCTGGCTGCCACACTCAACACATTCAGCCTGTATGCTCTTCAACACAAAGAGCCAACAACTGTTCCTTACACAAACACAACACTGATGCCCTGGGATGGCGACCCACGATCTGGTCTTGCCAACCCACCATTCCAGAGCACGAGCAAAATCAAAGGGCTCCGGGGGTCCACTGGTTGGGCACCCTTGGCTTACAGTATTTAGTTATCTGCCTCAAGTATAGCTTGAAGAAAGAATAAATATAATTTTATATATCCTCATTTACTATTAACTGTCGTCACCATAAAGAAAACACATGTGTATATTTAACTGCCATCTCTGGGGTCTTCTGTCCAGTTTTACAGGGTTAAAGGTCCTCCAACCTAAATATTTCCATCTCTATGTCATCAGCCCCTGAATGTGAGTTTTAATTGTTCCGGAAGAAAACAGCACTACTGCTGATCATTTCAGCTGCATCTGGGTGAACCCAAATCAAAGCCCAGTGAGAAAACAAATTGCTAAATTATTTCCAGAAGAGGGGAACTTTTTCGGAGTGTGGACATTAGCTGGGAAGATATCTCATGGATAGATGAGAATTCCTGGCCTTGTTTTTGACCCTAAGATGACATTTACCTTAAAGGATAACTTAATTCGAGAACAAAATGTAATACATTACAGTTTAGCAGTCCTTAGATATGGTGGCTGTATTATTTTTATTTTATTCAGGCTAAAAACATTTTTAGAAAATATACAGAAAACACAGAAAATACTTGTTAACCTTGACTGAAATGCAGTGCCCATGTCACTTACTGTGAGCCCGAACTGGTAGCACAAACAATGTAATTTAATGGAGTTGAACAAAAGCAGAAATGTTGTGAATCCAGCCAGGTTGGCAGCCATGGTACCAGTGGAGGAATTAGTATAACTATCCAGGGACAGAAAGTATTTTTCTCCAGATCAGCAGTTGCAATGAAGCCTGAAAAAAGAAAGGTAATGCAGCTGCCACATCTAAAAGCTGGTAAGCTGCAATATGTTACATTTTTGTTTTTGGATTTATATACATTTTAAAATAAATGAATGTGTCATTTGGTGTATTATTATTATTATTATACAGGATTTATATAGGGCCAACAGTTTGTGCAGTGCTTTACAACATGAGGGCAGACAGTAGAGAATGTTTGTAGTAATCCTGTATATGTGAGAGAGGAAAAGAGAAAACAACTGTCCATCAGTTATAACTAGGAGAATGAATTGACTGTAAAGGCTTTTTTTGTTGTGTCGGGAACACTTGTTTGGGTTATTTGCAATGGGGCAGTGCTTTTAGGCCTAAGTGTGATGGTCATCAAGCGACTCCTTACTAACTGCATAGAAGCACCCTTGGTCGGAAGCTGCACAGTAATGCCCTGTACACATGGTCAGACTTTCCAATGGAAAATGTGCGATTGGATTGTGTTGTTGGTAATTCCGATCGTGTGTGGGCTCCATCTGACTTTTTCTGTTGGAATTTCCGACACACAAAGTTTGAGATCTGGATCTAAAATTTTCCGACAACAAAATCCGATTGTTTAAATTCCAATCATGTGTAGACAATTCCGACGCAAGTGCCACGCATGCTCAGAATAAATTACGAGATGAAAGCTATTGGTTTTACGTCACCTCGTTCTGAACGATCAGATTTTCCGACAACTTTGTGTGACCGTGTGTATGCAAGACAAGTTTGGCCCAAAATCCGTCTGAAAAAATCAGACGGATTTTGTCGTGGGATTGTCCAACCGTGTGTACAGGGCATTAGAGTAGATAGGTCAGAAGTCAATTCCCCCACTGCTTCCGGTTTGGATTACATGGATATGGCAACCTTAACATGGGGGAGTAGGAGGTTGAGGCTCTGGAGACTATGCAGGTGATTTGACTGGTCGATGTAGATAACAATGAGATGATCTTCTCCGATGTAGGATTTACATGTTGGCTGGAAGCACACAAAGCAATGTCAGATCAGGAAGTATATACAGTATATTGGTTGGAATATCTTAGGGATGAGTTTATTAATTGGCCTGGGTTCAGTTTGCAGGGCATTTGTCAAATTCGTATTAGGTATAGACATTGCAAACTTAAACTCAAACCCCTTTTAAATCTATAAGGGGGGGTTTGGAAATCAACTCTGACCAACTCTGGCAGCCGCAATGATGACTGAAATATAATTTTTTTTAGCCAACGTTTCCCTTCAATGTAAAAGTAATCCTAGTGTCTATGAAGCATCTGAATTACTTTTACAGGAGGTAGAAGGGGGTCCCACTTCCCTTGCCGCCACCTTCAATGGGCTTCCCCATATGAATGGGTAGCCTGGTAAGGATGTGGCCAGTGGCATCTAGTTCCTGGGACACAGTCAGAGGAACTGATGTGTTTCTTTCCACTATGTGATGTCAGAAACTGGAAGTGACAAGGATTTTGTCACTTCCGGTTTATTTTTTTGTTGTTTACCTGGCTGTTAGCAGCCAGTGAAGCAGCCAATCAGAACGATCTGTATCTGATCAGCTGCATTGGAGGCCAGAGGAGAGATCTGGGGTCTAAAAAAAATTGTGGAAAAAATGGTTTAAAAACTCACCATGCTTGTTACTAATGGGTTATTTTGGCAGTGTTTTTATTGTCCTGTGTGACCGTGACAGTCCTTGCCACTATATAAATGGGTTTAAAAAGGACACAGGACTCTCAAAGAGTCTGTTTGAGAAGCACCAGCAGATGTGTGAGCAGAGAAAACTGTGTCTTAAGTTTTCTCTGGATTTGGTAGTTTCAGACCAAGGCTGGAAGCTTGAAGATTCTAAATAGTATTGGGTGGGAGAGAACCTTCAGTTCTGTGCCTGGGCTTTGCTAGTTGCCTACAGCCTGTGTGAGTGCACAGGTATGGAGGGGGAAAATAAACATGTTGTGAGTTATTGCAGTTGCAGGTGGAGTTGGAGTAGTTGCTGCCATCGGGAGAAAAACCCCTGTCAGGAGATCTGGTTGTTTCTGTCAGAGACTGCATCTCTAGAGTGGGGGACTTCGTGCTTGAAGGACTGGGAAGGTTGGGATGGATACGCAGGCCTGGGAGACCAAGAAAGGGTCTGGGAGGCTGGGAAAGCTGAGGTGGCTAGCGAGTCTAGGGAGGATGGAGGAAGTCTGGAAGTCTCGGAGAGAGTGAGCAAACTCAGTGGGGCTGGAGAACCATATTTGGAGGCCAGGAGTGGGCCCATGCAACAAGGTACTGCAATTGAGGTTAAGTGAACCTAAGAGCCAAGAGAAAAAGTGGGCTATCACGCTCTTAACTTAACTCTTCACTATAACTCCTGTGTGCTGTGGACTCACTGTACAGAAGTGCATCTACCACTGAACTAAACATCCCCCATATCACATCTGGGATTTTAGGGCATCAAGAAATTAGATATGCAGTGAGAACATCAGGGTTGGTAATTTTCAAATATATATACCCTTGTTTATAGTCTCTATAACTTTAAAATTGACTGAATAATATACATACTGTATATTTTGTTTGTTTTTTTACCAAAAACATATTTCAGAACACATTTGGCCTAAAGAAACAATATTTATTTGCAAAATTTGTATGGCAGGAAAATTATAGTAGAGTTATATCAGAAACGAATGTGTGACGGCATTGCGCCACCCTCCCTTGGTGGACCTTATACCCGCGGCCATTGCCGTGTGGTCAGCCTGCTTGTTAAGGGCGACACCATGAGATGCCAGCTCAAGGGGCTTTGGTAGGCCCTTGCAAACACGCCCATGATTGGGGACAACTCCCCTTTTACTGGTGCCTATTTAAGGCATGCACCATGTGGTGCTAGTTCAGTTAAAGACTGCTTGCTGACTGCACAAGTACTGACACCACAGAACATAAGGTAATTGGGGAAAAGGCTTTTTATCATTAGTTATGCTAGTTATGCCTGTATGGGTCAACACTGCATCCCCCTGTTACTATATTTATATGAATTGGCCTTCTCTCCCTCAGATATCCTGCTTAATTCTATTTGGGGTCCCCACAGACTTTTTATTCAAGAAGTCTCAACTCCCTTTTTATATTCTCTGGGAGATTCTCCTCATTGGTACTTCAATTTTGAAAGTAAGCTTTTATTTTATATAATTGAACCTTCAGACATTACCATTAGCTTTGGAGCTTCAACTTTTTTCATTTAAATATCTTGTTTTATAGACATCTTATAATAATACATCAACCTTAGGACCTCTGTAAGTACCTCTGCACCTGTCTCTTTTTTGGGCATGTTCTGTCAGCTTTAGCACAGTGGAGCTCAGGTAGGAAGTATGTTTGGACACACTAGTCCATTATACTGTCTAATATCCTTAACTGTAATATTGATTACACTGCTTTCAATTGGCAGACTGGCCCCACCACCTGCAAGCTGCAGTGTGTTCTTTTGGGCCTATTCTAAACCCTTTGTGGGGAGAGAAACATGGGACCCTACAGCCTCCACCAGCTGGACCTCTGATAGCATGCAGTGGCGAAATCCCTGTTTTTAAATGATATGGTTATCCTTGTTCTATGCCTCTGTCTACAGGGTCAGCAAATATTGTGTTGTCACTTTGTGTGCAGTATATTGTCAAGATGTCTAACTGTATCCTTTCTTTATTGTAGAAAATATTTTGTATTTATAATTATAACCACCTACCCCTGAAGAAGTACCTCTAAGTTTTTGAATGCTTTGGATCTCTATCTGTCTTTATGATCCATTTCTAACAGAAAGTTGTGATTATTCCTGTTTACTTCCAAATAATATTAATTGTAACCGCATTATTCATATTTTATCTGTATATTTTTCTATATGTGTGAATAAAGCTTATTGTTTATTAAATTTTAGGCCTTTTGCCCTAAAAAATCCCTTTTAGAGGGTCCTTTCCATGTAGTTTACTATAGTAGGGATCTGGGCTCTGTCCTTTACCTCCCTTAACAGAAATTAGTACACAACTATACTAGCAAAAACTAAGGGAGAAGGGTTATATTTCAACTTTTTTGTCTTTTTTCTTTTTTATAGTAAAAAAACCCCAAAAAACCCAGTGGTGATTAAATTGCACCAAAAGACAGCTCCATCCCTTTAAAAAATATATAAAATGAATTTGGATACATTGTTGCATGGACAAGTAATTGTCAGTCAAAGAATCCCAGTGCTGAAAACTGAAAAAATTGTCAAAGAGTCCCAGTGCTGAAATCTGAAAAATGCCCTGGATAGGAAGGGGGTTTAACATGCTAATCTTAGGGTGGTTAAAAAAAAAACATATTCACAGAACTCAAGAGCTCAAGCCAAAATGTATAAATACAAGTGAGTTAAAGCAGCGATTCCCCGCCTCCCTGTCTATAGCTTGGTCCTAGGTTTTAGCCAGATACAGAGTATTTGAAATGACTCAACTGCTGGTTTGCACTTTCTTTGGATAATCTACAGTGCCCTGAGAAGCCTTTGTCATGAATAAACAGATTGACAAAAAGAAGAAAACATTAGTGTAAACTTAAAAAATAAATCAATTAAATTGAATCCAAAACCATTTCCCCCATAATTTCCCCTTCTTTTCAAAAGGACCTACTACCGTAATTAAACATTTTCAACTACTGCTGCCTGAACCCGATATTAAACAGTGCAAGAGAGGTTCTGAGCTGTGCAAGGTTTGCTGTTTCAAGTGCATAGTTTAATACAAGGAGAGTTCAATAGTAGGAGTAGCAGAGCAAGGTAAGACTTTGAAACTAATTGATAGTAATATTGTATGGGGGCTGTGTACACTGTGAGAAGGCTATTTGAAGTTCTCTGTAAATTATAGTGTCACGTAAATTATAGTTTCACAATAATGTCGCCCATACATGTACACAAGGTTTAGGAGTGTGTCTATGGGAATGTCTGAACATTCTTCCAGAAGCACATTTGTGAGGTCAGGCACTGATGTGGACAAGAAGGCCTGCTCGCAGTCTATGCTCTAATTCATCCCAAAGGTGTTCTATCAGGTTGAGGTCAGGACTCTGTGCAGGCCAGTCAAGTTCCTTCACCCCAAACGCGCTCATCCATGTCTTTATGGACCTCTCTTTGTGCACTGGTGAGCAGTCATGTTGGAACAGGAAAGGGCCATCCCCAAAGTGTTACCACAAAGTTGGGAGCATGAAATTGTCCAAAATGTCTTGGTATGCTGATTCCTTCACTGGAATTAAGGGGCCAAGCCCAACCCCTGAAAATTAACCACACACCATAATCCCCCCTCCACCAAATGAATTGGACGAGTGCACAAACAAGATCCATAAAGACATGGATGAGCGAGAACTTGGGATGAAGGAACTTGAATCTGTGAATATCTTTTGCATATGCAAGTGGTTTCCAATTTGCAGTAAGTGTAGTAATCTCACTTGGTAAAACTGAGTCCAAATATATATATATATATATATATATATATATATATATATATATATTATAAAATGGAAATTTGTAGGTTCTGTATATAATTGTATTCTATTTTATATGCATTGCACGATGCCCTCACTGTGCACACGGCACTAACAATGTTTTCAGTACATGTTTTGCATTCTTTCAAGTCCTGATTAGAATTAGCCTGCCTATGTAACGCCCCTTGTTACCATAAACGTACAATTGTAGTATTAATGTGATACCTACGTAATCATGTGTATAAAAACCTTCAAATGCGTCATAATAAAGGAGAACGGTTATTTGGAAAGATGCTGAGCGTATCTTTTGTGTCTGTTCCCTACTACAGTAGTTATTAATTTGGAACCACTACTCAATATGAGGATAGGAGTTGCCTATCATCAAAATATCAATTTCAGGTGGCGAGCTAGCCAGGTGGGGTTATCAGGTGACCCTGAGTATCCGAAACGAGGAGCTTGGGAATTTCTGATAATCAGCCGGCTGAGGTAAGCCTTTTGCTTACATTTGAGTTATCAGACTTCCTTGATCGGTAAGGCATTTTTGGGACAAAGGGTACCTATTTTACTCCCCTTAATCGAACTGTATTCATTGGTGGTTGTATGTTATGTCGTCACTGTCTACTGTCCATCGGAGTGTTAGAGATAAGAAAGGGAAGAATAGTGCTGTTCACAGGTATATGTAGTACATCTGCTAGACAAAGTCGTTTAGAGGCAAGAGGGTATAGGCACACGTAGAGAAGACTGGCCAGTCATTATGGGCATTAAATTAAGTAAGGGAATGACGGGTAAGAGACCCTCAAAAATGCCCAGCGCAAGAGGAGCGCTATATATGAACCGAAGGTGCGGTTCCGCCTATACTGAGCCCCTAGATTAATGGTTAAAGTGGACAGGGATCCACAAAGGGTAACTGGGTTACCACCAAAGTCCACAGGGACAAAGAATCATGCAGAGTATACAGCTAGAGAAATAGCTATTTATGTGAGCAGGATGGATCAAGAGTGACATTAACACTAGACAGAAAGGGACTTTTTGATGTTAAGTTGTGGGATGAATTTGGGGTCAGGCACTACAACTAGTAAAGTCAAGAAACAGAGAAATGAGAGTTAAAACAGAATGCTTTATATGTTGTCAGAGAAGGAAGATGGGATGAGCACTATAGCTGCCCGTCTGATCATAGAAGGTACAGTATGTGAAGTATGGTATTACAATACATTGGATGCAAAGGATATCAGAACAAAATAAAGAAAGCAGAAATTTAAGCAAGGAAGTATTAAAAAGTGTTAAAAGAAAGTGAGAGAATGATATGCATGTGTTGTGTACAAATGGGAATAATGTAAGCAATTTTAGAGATATATTTGTGCATGTTTGTGAATGCTGGAACCTTTAGTCCTATCACTTGTGTGTGTCATGTACGCAAATGTGACCCCCTCCTTTGTGCTCTCCTGAAAGAATGTAGCTGATGAGAGGTTGGTGATAAGCTGGAAGAACACCATGCCAATTTCAGTTTTTTAGACAAAACATTTATAACAAAATGTGCCGGGTTAACGAATCTAATGATAAACAATGTGATCACAATTATTTTTGAATCTGTTTTCCAAACATGGTAAAATGAAGGTTACAAATTAACCATGTCTTACACAAATTTAATATCCTGTGATAGTGGAAACAGGGCATTAAAAAAAAAAAGAGAGAGAAATTGAGTAAAATGAAGTAATATGTCCCCCTTTAAGGACATTTATCTGTGCATATATATTAGTGTGTGATATTGAAATTATCATATGAGTATTAATTTCTAATATGAGTTTAACAATTTTATTAATAAATATAGATATATTGAAACTGGTTTAGACAACCTTTGGTTGGAAATGAAATCCAGGTTAATGAGGAAATTTGTAAAAATGGAATTAGTTTAGATTAAGATAACAATTTTGTAATTTTACATTTATTGAGTGGAAAGAGAAAAAAAAGATTAAGATGAGGTTGTTAATTCGAATACAGCTGCAATAATGTTTAACAAAGCCAAGATGGGTGGGATACATAAGGAAGTTTTTCTACAGAAATGAAATCTTAAATCGGGAGTCCGCCGTTTTAATTTTTTTAAAAGCCAGCAGCTACAAATACTGCAATACTTTTAAAATAGTGACACTTACCCGCCCAGCGCGCCCGCGATGTTGTCACCCGAAGCCGATCTCTCGATCGTCTCTCGGGTGCTGCCGCCGCCATCTTGGGTATGGGAATCAGGAAGTGGAGCCTTTCGGCTTCATTTCCCGGTTCCCTACTGCGCATGCGTGAGTCGCGCTGCGCAATAAGGATGGTCCTCGCTGTCTCTGGAATCCGTGTGTTTCCCAGCAGGCAGCGGGGGACTTTCGGGAAGGGGCGTTGATTCTGCGGGAAAAGGGCCGTACCTTCTGCAGAATCTACGCCGGAAGTGGGTGCAGATACCTGTACCGTACAGGTACCTGCACCCCCTCCCCCCTGAAAGGTGCCAATTGTGGCGCCGGAGGGGGGGAGGATTCCAATGAGCGGAAGGTCCACTTTAGGGTGGACCTCCTCTTTAAAGTGTGATAATAACTTGATGCGCGGTCCATGATGTGAGAGTAATAATAAATAAAATGTAAATATAACAGACCCATCACATCAAGTCCACACACCCTGTTAGGATAGATGCTTCCTGCAGCCAGTTGGTTTATAGTTTTTGATGGCCAAGTGCTTTCTGGTCCATCATACATATTGTTGGTCCTTTTGTTTTTATGTATTTTTATTTTTGAAATCCAAAAGCAGAATGTGTGGATTGTGAAATGATGTGCCCCTTTTCCTTGTAAGTGCAGTGGGTATAAGTAGAAGAATATTTTGGATTTATGGACATCTCTACATGACTGCAGGGTATTCTTATCATTTATTATAATATTGCCAGGAAAAAGTTGTCTTTTTGAAACATGAAACTGGAGTTCTTACACAAACAGCATGATAGAAAAAAAGCCATTGTTATATTTATACAAGCTGGACCCAGTAATGAAGGGTTTACCCCAATATATCAGAGCTGTAACTTTATGCAAAGTTGCTATTAGACAAAGTTACAGATATTATTTTGGTTGAATATTTCATTTTTAATGGTCCGACATTCTGCACAGCAAATATATAGCTAACTAAATGTTTGTCTAATGAAAGGTTCAAAATATGAATTTGTTTTGTTTGTTTATGTACAAATCTAACAATGAAAAATGCGTACATTTGAATCCAGCCACCTTATTGCCTCTATTGGAGGAGGCTGGAGACAAAGAAAAAACACATGTGTTAAATTGATGACGTGGGAATCAGCTGCTGTGAGCCCAGTGCAGGACACACTCCCTGAAGACCTGAGTATTTACTTTTTTGTAGTGTTATTCCTGGTTTTATACCGAGGATGAAGTTTATCACCCAGAAGGATTCCCTGTATTCAGAGTCATTGGATCCTTTTTCCCCAGCTCAAGAAGCAGAGCTCCGTGTTTTAGCAAAGCCCGTGAGCTATAAAAAGAGTATATATTTATATAGATAGTCGAGATATAGAGAGCTTTTGGTTCCATTTGATGGGCCAGAAGTTTGTTTTTACTTCGGAGGGTAAACCAATCAAGCATGCCAAGTTAATTTGATTGGCTGTTTTCAGCCTTCCAGGTTCTTGCTGAGGTAGCCATACTAACAGTAAAACTCACATATGGAAGCAGACCAGGCGACTAAGGATTCTGCATTTACAGCCCCAGAAACTTGCTGGGTCTGTGCAGCTCACAGATTCTACCCTAGTTCTGGCCCAGTATAGCTGGGATTAATAATTCAACTTTAAGGACCCCAGAACGAGAAGAACAAGTAGTCCACAGAGGGCAACTTCTTACAAAACAAGACTTTGGAAAAGGTGATCATTTATGTCTGCCAGACACTCTTTTCCCTTCAGCTTGACACATGGACCGTGTCATCAGTCACAAGTAGTTATGGCTGCCTTAGTAAATGAGCATGGGATAGAGCCAGAGTTATCCACATTTGTTTTTATAACATATCACTTCTTGTTTTACCTGTTACCAAAGGTGTTACCAAAAGCTGAACATCCCTTCCAGAGATAACAAAAAGATATATCCAGATGCCCAAGTCAGGATCTTACGAGTATGTATTTTGTTTGTATGTAAATGTTTTCTGGATGTCCAGTGGCAAATGCTACTGCAAAGGCCACAGTAAAAAAGTGTTATCAGAAGTAGTTTCTAAGTACAGAGTGCAGAATCTACAGAGAGTAACAGAGGAAATGATTTTTATAGGAGAGTCCTTATTAGAAGTTTTGAGGTTTTATTTTTTACACTCCCTGCTGTCTACAATGTAGCGGACAAAGTAGAGTAAGAAACTAGAAAACTTTTTCCTGAATGTTTTATTATAATTTATCAAGCCCGTAGGGGGATGTTGGACTCTCTCCCTATGGGATTTGGTTTGGGAGTGTGTTACTCACTTGCTTATATTTTGTCTCAGCAGCTGAAGTCCTCCATTTGGATCTCACAGAGAATGTTGCTGATCTTTTAAGGTTTTTGACAAACTCATTTATGTGTTTTCTCCCCAATTCCAGATCCTAAAAGTTTGGAAGGATCTAAAACTAAAGCCAGGTGACTTGTGGATTGTTAAGAGACATTTATATATAAGGAAATGTTTGGAGACTCAATACAGCGTATATTTCATGTACAGTTTTGCAAAACTTGAAGGAAAAGTCACCTGGATCTACACCAGACACTGCAAAAATGTCTAAATTAAAGAAATCTCTGTGTTTGATTTGTTTCCCTCTTGCGATAACAGTCTAGGGTACTTTTTGATTCAATTACTTTAATTGTAAGGGATATATATATTTGAAAAGTAGTTTAGCCATGTTGAAGTCATATTTGTCTTTTGTACCTCTTCTTCCATTTTATGTAGAATTGTTTGTGTTTACATATGCTGATAAGTCAGCATACCAGCAATTAAGCTAGAAGGCCATTCTGGCCACAGGAGTGTACAGCCAGTACTCTGTAAATATGTCTTATCAATCATTTGTTTTTCACAGTGAAAAGTCATTTTGTAATGAAAAAAGCTGCTCAGCTATTATTTTCTCCACAATGGAGTTTTTGCCTCTTTGGCCAGGATTACCTCCACCTAAGCGTGTGGAGGTTCCAGGTTAAAGTTGATAGCAGGTATGGTTAGTGATCAAAATATTGATCAAAAGAGAGGAGACTGTAATGGAATTTTTAGGTTCTGTATATAATTGTATTCTATTTTATATGTATTGCACAATACCCTCACTGTGCGCACGGCACTAACAATGTTTTCAGTACATGTTTTGCATTCTTTCAAGTCCTGAATAGAATTAGCCTGCCTATGTAACGCCCCTTGTTACCATAAACGTACAATTGTAATATTAATGTGATACCTACGTAATCATGTGTATAAAAACCTTCAAATGCGTCATAATAAAGGAGAACGTTTTTTTGGAAAGATGCTGAGCGTATCTTTTGTGTCTGTTCCCTACTGCAGTAGTTATTAATTTGGAACCACTAATCAATATGAGGATAGGAGTTGCCTATCATCAAAATATCCATTTCAATATATATATACCTCCAGCATTGTGAAGGTAACAGCAGTGGTTGCTACAAAGGAAAGTGCTGCTTGCCTGCCCCCTTCTGCCTTCATCAGGGTGGACAAGGGACACAACTTTTCTCACTAGCAACTGCTGCTGCTAACCTTCACAGCTCTGGGAGACAGAGGTTCAGGGCTGTGAAGGAGACACTGCAGGTATAATTTTTAGCAGAAACAGTTAATAGGTTACAAACCATTACAGCTACTTAAAGAGGAGGGCCAGTTAAAAAAAAAAAAAAAAAAAAAGTCAGCAGCTGCTGACTTAATAAACACACTTACCTGTCCAGGGCGCCCGCGATGTCGGCCGCCCGAGGCCGACCCGTCCCTCGGCTCTCGGGTCCCGGCGCCGCCATTCCCTCTAAGGGAAACAGGCAGCTGAGCCTTACGGCTTCACTGCCCGTTTCCTACTGCGCATGCGCGAGTCCCGCAGCAACTGCGCATGCGCGAGTCCCGCAGCGCTTTCTGAATGGGACGCGCTGTGTTCTGGAACACACAGTTCCCAGAACTCAGCGCGACCCATTACCCAGAAGACGCCGCGACGAAGACAGAAGATCTCCGCAGAGGAGGAAGAGGAAGATTAGGATAAAGTGCCTAGCAACAGGCATTTCTGGTAAGTAAAAAAAAAAAATTTTTTTTCCTTTTATTTTTTTTAGATTTTTTTGTCATTTTTAACATTTTTTGGTTTTCAGGGTGGCCCTCCACTTTAATGCATTTGGTGCTTTACTCCAGCAAAAATAATAAACGTCGGCTTTAAGTGAAAACAAATACAGGTGGTCCCCAGGTTACAGACATCCGACTTAGAAAGGACTCCTACTTACAAACGGGGAGGGGGGCAACAGGAAAAGAGAGGAAATCTACCCCTAGGAATGGAAATTCACACCTGTAAGGCTGGGTTAACACTATTGTGAATTGTATGTGAGTTTCTCTGCATCCAATTCACGTGTCAGGAAATTGTGATTGACTCTCTATGGAGCCGGCTCACACATCTCCAGGGCGGCTCCGGTGTGAATTGCACAGGAGTCCTTTGCGTCTTCTGGTCCATTTTAGGTCCAAATTCAGCCAAAAATTTGGACTGAGTTCGGACCTGATACGGTGAATGGAGATGCACTGGATCCCTGCCATGATCCGCTCCGTGCTCTAGTGTTAGCCCAGCCTAATGCCTTGTACACACGGTTGGACATTCCGACCACAAAATCCGTCTGATTTTTTCCAACGTATTTTGTCCGAAATTTGTGTTGCATACACAGTCGGACAAAGTTGACGGAATTTCCGATCGGAAAGAGCGCGGTGACGTAAAACGTGTGCGACGGGACTATAAAAGGGAATTTCAGCACCACGTGCAGCACCCTTTGGGCTCCTTCTGCTGATCTCGTGTTTATCGCGTGTTCGTAGAAGTTTGGTTAGAGACGATTCACGCTTTTCAGACTTGTGCTTCAGATCATTACTGCTCTACAGTTTGTGCTTGTGGGTGCATATCTGCTTATCAGTGTGTGTAGTCAGTTCGCACTTGTATCTTATTGCGGCCTATATTTATATAGTGCGCTTTGATCCTCAGTGCTTATTGTTCGCTCGTTTCTGGTTTGCAGTTCATTCTTTCAGGCCTTGCTGTTTATCGGTGCTTTCTGTTAGTCTGTTCTGACCAGCCGACCGTTTTGAAGACATGTTGCGTGTACATACTCGTCGTAGAGTTCGTGCTGTGCAGGGGCTTGGTGTTGGGCTTTTAGCTTTGACCCAAGCCCAGTCCATGAACAGGGTGAGGAGAAGTTCATGAAGCAAGAATTGGGTGTTCCAGCATGACCAATTCTCGCACGTGCCTTTGCTTCGTGAGATCCGGGAGAATAATCTTGATGATTTCAGGAATTATCTCAGGATGACGGACCTCATTTTTCACCGTCTGTTGGCTTTGCTGACCCCTTATATCAGCAGGCAGGATACCTGCATGAGGCAAGCCATCACTCCGGAGCAGAGGCTAGTTGCCACGTCAGGGAGAAGCCTGCAGGACCTCAAGTTCTCCACAGGCATCTCCCCCCAGGCTCTAGGGATCATTATTCCAGAGACCTGTTCTGCCATCATTCAGGTCCTGCAGAAGGACTATATTAAGGTAAAAATTCTCATTTAACATCACATTCTATGTATTTAATGTTTGCTAATGTATTGTATTTATTTAATCTTTCCCTAATTACCATGATTGTATTATGCTGTGCCCCTTTGTCCTCATGCATGCTGGAAGCTTTTAAAGTTCCTTTTTAGTCCTTCATGCATATTTGCCTTCACTAACTTCCCCAGCATGCTCTTCTGGGCCCATAAACACCTCTAGCCTAGTCACTTAGCAATGTATTTTGTCAGCTCCATAGTAGTTCTTTCCCCTAAACACCCCCTAAAATGTGTACAAATGTTATGTGTGTCCTTAAATTCATGCAGAGTGCCAGAGGATTTATTTTTGGTGGCCAAACTCATTAGGAAGCCCCCTCCCCCAACTGCTAAGTCAGCTGATACCAATCCTGTATCTGCTGACTTTGCCAAACCCAATATATACTATACCTACCTCTTTTGTGGTCAGCTTTATGGATGAATTCACCAAAGCATGTAGTGCAAGGGCCTGCCTCAATACTTTCAAATGCTACTGTTTAAAGTTTTTTTTATCTTATTATCTTGATAGGTAATAGCAGAATGTAAAAATGTGCTTCCATTTGTTCATTGTTTTATTTTTTTGGATTATGACACTTCTTACCTGTCCAGTAGGCTGCCAATAGTGTAAGTAAGGAGGGGCTGGCCAAAGTATCACATATTATTTAAGTGGCGAGGATTACCCGTCCAAAACATCCCCCCCCCCCCCTAACTTTTTGCAGTGGGCCATCAGATAGGGTGAGGAATCTGATAAGGGGATCTTATACTTTTGGCTTTAAATACTAATTTCCAAAAATGTTATACTGATCTTGGCCAAAAATGTTTTTGTCTAATCTGCTTGCAATGTTGATGTGCAAAATGACTAATTATTTTTTCTTGTTTGACTCCACAGTTTCCTTCAAGTCACAGGAATGATTTTTTTTTATAAATTTTACTTTCAAACTGCAATAATATTTGTTTTCATTTACTGCTTGGGTTTGTTTTAGGTGTCTCCTAGCTTTCTTTCTTTTTTGGCCCCTTTTCTTCAACAGTGCAAAACACATTTCTGTGTGAGATGAGGTGACAGTCTCTTCTTCAGATAATATTATTATGTTGTTGGTCTGCTACACACACACACCTTGTATTTGTTGTTAATGTATGTAATGTATTACTGACAAAAATATTGCTCATTTTCAGCACCATGACAGAAATGTGTGGAGTCATGAAAATGGTGTGATTGGGTAAAATTCTAAAGCACTGTGGGTGTTATTTACTAAAGGAAAATCCACTATGCACTACAAGTGCACTGCAAAAGTGCACCTGAAACTGCACTTGGAGTGCAAAGTGGATTTGCCTTTAGTAACTAACCCCCATTGTCACAGAAAAAAAACAACTTTACTACAAATACTGCTTTTGTGCATTGAAAAAGGAAGTCACACATTGTTGATAATTAAACTTTTTACTCAAAGAACATTCACATGTGCGTTTATAAAAAGGTTTTACAACAAACCAACATATTTGGTGTATATAACATTATTTTTGGTAAGATTAATATAACTTGCCATTTTTGTGGAAACGGGCATGTATCAAAATATAACATACAGAACTGAGGAACTTAAAGTTGAAAAGTGAAGACAATATCAGACATGAGTATGTCCAAACTGTGTTGATATTGCCTTAATCACATGGGGTGTCACCCCTGTAAAAGCCAAATTTGGAAGATGCACACAAATTGTGATTCAAACATCACAATTATATCTTTGTTTCCAGGATCTCACTCCTGGGCATTTTCCTTCTGATGCCATGCCTAATGTCAACATGTGCTATCTCCCATCATGGGGCATCAATGCACGTGTTTTGGGGGTGCAACCCCTTCATCTCAGCCACTTTAGTAGCAAGGTCAACCTTGTTTAGGGCAAGGTGTGTGTATCTTCCACATTTGGCTTTTGTCAAAATATAAAACAGTTTTTAAAAACTAAAATGGATGCTAGCTAGTTTTGGGTGTTTCAGATTCTCCCTAAAATATCAATGATGTTCTTAATTTTTTGTTGAACATCATTGATGTTTTTCTTGAGATGATCTAAATCGCGATTGCACCCCATTATCTCCCCCATGATGATCTGGGCACTGTCACTGGTAAAATGCGATTCTTCTTCCACAACATCCACATCACCTAAAAATAAACCATCAAACACACCATGTATTATAAATATGCAGGCATACATCGATTACATTACTTGAAGCTGTGGTCTCAGACACTCACCTGTTCTGGTGCCAATTTCACCAATTTCAACAACCTCTCCTTCCTCCTCCTCCTCTGCTTGTGCTTTTGGGATTTCCCCTTATTTGGGAGGTGTGAGGTCCCTGGTGTCCTCAGACATCCAGAGTCTTCTCTCCCCTATGAGAATGTAAAAAGGAATACTAAGCACACTGATATTTGAGGGCAGAAATAGGAATATGAAACATTGCTTAGAAGTGTCGTAGAATTGTCTTTTTTGGCAGAGTTCAAAGCTGAAAACATTATTTTTGAGACTTTCTAAAGCTGGAATACTTACCTGTTTTGTGCAAGTTTTACAGATGGAGACACCCCTATAGTATCCACTGGAGTACGTGTGTGGGGCACCCTAATAAAAAGGGTGCTCTGGTGTCCCACACTAGTGCGCCTGAGTCCAGATGTGTAAACAGCTACTGAGTGTCCTCTCCTTTACACTGAATCAAGTTTGCATTGCATTCTATTACAAACCCCTCTAGACAACAAACATCCTTTGACTAGAAATAGGCATGAACAAATGTAGTTAAGTGCAACTTTCAAAAACATTGTCATTGAAGTGGGCGACAAACGATGTTTACTATGAACAATTGAACCCATGAACATGAAAGTGGCCATTTTAAACTGTACAACATTAAATAAAAGCACGTGGAGCAGTATGCAAGCAATAATAATAATATGAACACACGACAACTACTTACTTTTTTGAAGAACTCGCTTGATCCTTCTGTACTGACCGTGCTCCCTCAGTTTCAGGTCTGACCAGCGTTTCCTCAGTTGATCCTTGGATCGTCGTACCCCAAAATTCTTCTGAAGACTCTTCACAACTTTAGTCATGATCTTGGCCTTTCTGATATTTAGGTTTGGGTAAAGCCCATACTTCCCATCATAGTTGTTCCTATTCAATATGTCCACCATCTCCAACATCTCGACAAAAGACATATTTGAGGCCTCAAATCTTCTCCTCCAGGATCGTGACGTTTGTGGCTCCGGGCTTTCCTCATTCTCCTCCTCGTTAGTGGAATAATTAGTGCGCACCTGCTGTGTTTCCACCATGTGCTCTCCCCACTGCGCCAAAAGAGAAGGGGTAGTGAATAGACTAGAAAGAATGTCAGGGGCGGGCAGAGTTACACACATGCGCACTGTATATAAAACGTAACACGCGTGCGTCATACGTACGATCTGTGAGCGGAGGAGGGAGGAACTGAAGCGACGATCGTTCAAAGACGGTACAATTTTAACTTGGTACATCACTAGCCTATACTGCTTCTAGATTAAGGCTTATATTGGGACAAGATTAGGAGAGTTGAGCCTGACATTAGGGTTTGTCTTGTATTGTGTCTTGCAGAGAATATGGATGGGTTCAACGACCATAGTTTCCTCCCCCTATTCATAGACAAGTACAGGGAGCTGCCCTGTCTATGGCAAACAAAACACCCACATTACAGCAACAAATTAAAGAGGCAGGCAGCGATGGAGAAACTGCTGGAGTTGGTGAAGCCGGTGGTCCCCAGGGCAGACATCAACTATTTAAAAGTGAAAATTGGTGGCCTGAGGAGTACATATCTGAGGGATCGCAAGAAGGTCCAGGAGTCCATGAAATCTGGAGCTGCAGCAGATGACGTCTATGTCCCCAGGCTGTGGTACTATGAGAGGCTGCATTTTCTGTCAGACCATACTGAGGTCAGGGAATCACTCTCCACTATTCCTTCCACGCTTCCTTCCATGCTTCGTTCCACCCTTGCTGAGGCTTCCGATGTCCAACCTGGGCCTTCCAGACAGGAAGAAGTGGAGGAGCCCAGCTTGAGCCAGGCATAGTATTGTTCTACATATTTTAGGAGTAAAAATGAATGATGTTAACTTGATTTTTGCTCACTAATTGCTGCTTTTATAAAGTGTTTTACATATCAATAGACAGTAGTGGCCAAAATATTTGGGACAAGAATGAAAAATGCTGGGCTCAGAATGATAGTCTTTTCTATTTGTTAACATTCAATTTGCAGCAGTCAAGAGCTGAAAATTGTGTGTGATTGATGAACCAAAAACTAAAAGTGTGTCCCTTTTTCATACACAGGAAGACCTCAGCCAGGAGGAGGGCGTGGAATGTGGCAGCCAAGAGGAGGTATGTGTCAGTGGGAGCCAAGATGTGGGCAGGCCTAAGAGCCTGACAGAATCGCAGGTCCCTTCCCTCCGCCTTCCAAACAAAAGGGCCAGAAAGGGGGGAATGTGGAGGAGTCAGCACTCAGGCTGATTCGGGAGGCTTCTGTGGCCCTCAAAGCCACCCCCACTCATCAAGAGGCCTTTGCCGCCTTGGCTGCCTGTAAACTGCACGAAATAGAGGAGGGGCAACGCCTCATGTGTGAGGAAATCATTTTCAAACACTAAATAAGTGGGTGAGGGGCCAAATTACACCAAAAACACACCTGTGTGATTTGGACCATACTCATCCTCCTCCTTCTGCCACACCTCCAACACCACAGCCACAGTCTGGAAGAAAGCGTGGAAGGAAGACCAGAGAGTGATGACCTGGGTTCAGTCTGGTCTGACAGAAGATGCAGGCTCTTGTATGACGACAGCCTGGGGACATATATGTCATCTGCTGCTGTTCCTGATCTCTTGGACTTCTGGACCAGACTGTTCTTCCTTATTATTATTATTATTATTCAGGATTTATATAGCGCCAACAGTTTGCGCAGCGCTTTACAATATGAGGGCAGACAGTACACTTACAATACAAATCAATACAGGAGGGATCAGAGGGCCCTGCTCATTAGAGCTTACAATCTAGAAGGGAGGGTCAAGTTGAAACAAAAGGTATTAACTGTGGGGGGGATGAGCTCCTTAGATATGGACTCCTTAGGCCACCCATTTTTGCCTTTAAATAATTGATGTGTGCCCTGGAGGCCAAAGGCTTCGCCAATTTCACCAGTTTCTCTAGGGTTGCCTCCCTCTTTATTTGCTTATGACACCTAATAAAGGTTTTTTTGGTTAAAGAAATACTTGCCTCTGTGTTTTACTTAAAAAAGGACAGTTTATTTGTGAGTAGGCAGGTACATTTCAAAAATACAAAGTCAAATTAACAACACCAACCAACCTTCTCGAGATTAAAAAATAAAACAATAGAATAAAAAGATAATAATGGTGTTGTGGTAAGTTGACACACAAAACACACCAAAAAAATTCCAAAGATGAGCAAAATGTAAAAAAAATGAAATCTTGATTAAAAAAGCAAACACAAAATTTCAAAAAAATAAAATAAAAGATAAAAATATAAAATGATTCGGGAGAGCTGACGAATAAAAATATTCTAGTCAAGAAATCAGGAAAAAGAATAAAGAAATACGTTTTGGAGAAGTATGTGTGAATATGAGCAGCAAAACTACTTCATTCTTCTAGCATCATAAAGAAAAAGAGAATGCGCTGCATTAAACAATTTTTAACATTGCAGCGTGACGAATGTGCTATATCCATTATGAATGCTAGTTTTACCTGACTGAGCACTTCCATCTCAGAATTTATTCTGAGCATGAGTGTCACTTTGTCTGTCGGACTAGGCTACAGACGATCGGAATTGACGCGATCAGATCATGTTGTCGGAAATTTGAGATCCAGCTCTCAAACTATGTGCGTCGGAAATTCAGATGGGAAAAAGTCCGATGGAGCCCTCATACGGTCAGATTTTCCGACCACATGATCCGATCGCACATTTTCCGGCGGAAATTCCAACCGTGTGTACAAGGTATAAGAGTTATGGGACAAAAGGTGTCTCTACTGAAGCTTTATCACCAATCCTTGTTTCCACAACAACCCAAAATGTTCAACATCCATTTTGTCATAGGGACAGAAAGTGAGGTAAAATCTTCTGACCAGGGGCACAGACAGCAAAACAAATGATACAGGTTTTTTGGGCTGGAGTTATCCTTAAAAAATTTACCTGTTCCAACTGACAAACAAGTTCAACAAACCTACAGACCCTATCTAGTTTGTAACCTGGGGACAGTCTGTAATAAGTTTATAGTGGGTGGTGAGTCAGATGCAAAAACAATCATTAGACTGTGGTGTTGAACTCGGCTAAAAGACCCCTCATATGGACTTGTTCAGTAAGCCAATGCAAAGAACAGTCACAATGTGCAAAGTGCAGTATACTACAGTAAGCATCCAACAAAAGACAAATTCTGATCTCAGTATAACTGCGCTGAAGTGTCACACTGAATTCATTTTTTTAGCAGATTCTGTTGTGAGAGAATATCTTTTCCCAGGCTACCAAGTGAACACATAAACAACTCTTTCAGTAGTTCTACCACTACTCATATCTGTGTTCAGTACTTATAGAGGATATTGCTATCACAGTAGGAAATTGCCTTTTCCATTAAATTCATATTATAAAGTTACAGCTGATGACAAATTACATTTCACCACATGTTGAAAGATGAGGGAAAAAGGTGCTGAGAGAGAGAAGAGGAGGAGGTCATAGCGCTAAGGGGATAATACAGCTGTACTTACACACCACCTTGTCTACCCTGATGTATCACAGATTCTTCATTAATTACACTATTCCCACCTCTGTCTCCAGCAACATCATGCAATCCAGAGAACAAAAGAATGTGCACATAGGCAGCTAAAGAACTGGAGCTAAAGCCAACAGTAGAGGTTCAGAAAAATTAAAATTCTTTCCACTCTGTGGCTTTTGCTTTAACCACTTGCTTACAGGGCACTATCCAGACCAATTTTAAGCTTTTAGCGCTGATGCACTTTGAATGAAAATTGCATACAACACTGTACCCAAATAAAATTTTTTATAATTTTTTCCCCACAAATAGAGCTTTATTTTGGTGGTATTTGATCACCTCTGCGATTTTTATTTTTGTTAAAAAAATGTAAAAAGACCGAATTTAAAAAAAAATTTAGTTTTTTTTATTTTGTTATAAAATTTTAAAATGGGTCATTTTTGTATGCCATTTATGTACGCTGATGAGGCAGCACTGATGGGCACTGATAGGTGGCAGTTATGGGCACTGATGGGTGTCAGTGATGGGCACTGATCGGTTACACTGTTAGGCAGTACTTCTAGGTGGCACTGATTGGCACCGCTGGTGGGCACTGATATGTGGCACTTGTGTCTAAATTGATAGGTGGCACTTGTAGGCATTTATACGGGGTACTTGTGGGCAATGTCTGATGGCATAAATGAGGCATAATTGCCTCTTCTTCTTTGGGACCGATGTCCCTTTAAGATGAGCCGGTGATCGGCTTTTTTTTTCTCCTCCGCTGTCAGCGTGAGGAGAAAAAAAAACGATCACCAAGCTTTTGTTTTGATCATGTGATTAGCTGTCACATGGACCAGCCCTTTACTCGGATCGGTGATCACCCGAGTCTCAGTGACTCTGTGATTACAGCGCGCAAAGGGAGTGTGCACAGGGGAGGCCATCATAGGAATTCAGATCCGCACTGTGGCCGTCATTTGGCTATAGTGTGCATGTCAGGTGGTGTCTATTCATACGTAACGAGGTGGATGCAGCATCAGACCAATGCTACATCTGTCCCCTGCCGCCTCTTCACTGAGAACCGAGCCACTGAACATCACCGATGGCTCAGTTCTCTCATCTCCCTGAGCGGAGAGCTGATGACTGTCAGTCAGCATCTCTCCTTCTCTGCTCCTCCACGCTCATTGGAGCTCTGAGCTGTGGAGGGGCAGTCTCAGCGACTCGTGACAGGCTGAGACTGCCATCAGTCCAGGCAGCTGGCGGATCCAGACTTCCTAAGTCGGGATGACGCTCTGCCTGGACTGAACTTGGTGACGTCAGCGGAGAGTGGACTTCAGACCATTCTCCGTTTGAAAATGGGTCACAGGAGGGCAAAATTAATTGTACTCCTGTGACCTTTAGGAGAAGCCCAGCCTAAAAAGCTCAGGCTGGACTTCTCCTTTAAGGACTTTCTGTAGGCTAATCACAGGAAATTAAAGTGCATTTGGGCCCTTTAGGTTGATTTACCACTGCCAATGTGCAATGAAATTTAAAATCCAATTCCTTCCAAGACAGATTTCTCTTATTTGAATGTGACAGGACAGGGTTTGATCCTTTAACTGATTGTTACTTCTATCCAGTTCCTCAGAAATACCCCTAACCCTGGCATCCCAGGCTAAGATTGCCTTGCAGGTTAGCTACTGCATTCACCTTCTTCATATACAGTCATGTGAAAATGTAACATATATTAATGATAGGATGGTTAAGAATCTGCCACCATCCCCATACAATACAATGCAAAGACATTCCTTCTTTTTTTGGGACTATTATTTGGTAGAAGTGAACATAAACTATATATAAAATCCACAAAACTTTATTAATACAAAGCCAACCAATAAACAGGTATATCCCTGAGGAAGAACAAAAAAACCCTGCTTTGAAACGTGTTGGGTGTTCCTGTCCTCCAGGGAAATACTGCTGTTGACAGATACACGCAGGGTATTTGTATTCATACTGTGTTGAATGTGATTATTAACCACTATTTTGTTTTTTACTTTTTTATTGGTTGTCTTTGTATCAATAAGGTTTTGTGGATTTTATATATAGTTTATGTTTACATCTGCCAAATAATAGTCTCAAAAATAGAGGGAATGTCTTCACACTGTGAAAATGTGAGTACAAACCATGGAAATTGTTGACTTTTTTAATATATTTGAACAGGCAAGCATTGGATCTTCATTCAAACATGGTCTACAGATAAAGGTGATATACTGAAATAAAAACAGAAGAATAATTTGCCTTTTCAATCACTTGTAGCACCCTGATGTTTAGGCAGGGCTGCTATAAAATTTAGTTGCCAGGCGATAGTTGCTTTGGCCAATTGTTAGGAGATCAATTGATTTCCCCCTAATTCTTTCATTGCTGCACTTCTCTCTTCTGTCACTAGATGGCATTGTAGCTGGTGACATTTGATAAGACAAGGGCATAGCAAGGACAGTTTATGGATGAATGGGTGTCTCAGCCAATGGGCAGGGATTTTTCTTTGAACCCTTGGCCTGCTGGGAGCGCCTATTTATTTGGGTGGAGTCAGGTGATTGAGTTTCTGTGCCACCTTGACGGCTGTCTGGGTGGACGTGTGTTATGCTGCCCGGGCTGCTAGGCCATAAGCCTGAGGCCTATCTCAGGGACATCTGGCTGCTAGGTTATCCGAGGGCCTATCCAGAAGCAGGGTGAAGCAGTGCAGAGTTGGGACTGCAGGTTTGTAGTCAAAACAGAAGTAGCGGTTCCACCGGCCGGGGGAACCAGCTGTGGTCGGATGTAGAGGGAAAGTTGTCGCCACTAAGGGACCATCCACCCTGTTACCGGAGACCACTGTCAGTAAGCTGAGGACAGTACCAGAGCAGACTTCTCACCAGCCAGGGGTGGTGAATAAGTGGGAAAACTTCAGAAAGTGCCAAGTCAGGGACCCAGTGGGACAGCAGAGATGAAGCTTGTGGAGCATCCATGAGTGCAAAGCTCCAAATTGAGGAATAAGCAGAACTGTTTGTGTTGCCAATAGTTGAATACAACTACCGTTAGTAACTGCAACAAGATTGTTGCCATAGGATAGCGGTCCTACCTATATAGAAGCGGTGTCTGGCTGGAGGCCTACACCTGTAAAGCTGTCTGCCTATAGAAGTCCCTGAGTCTGCCAATTATCATTGCACCTACCTAAGGGTGTTCTGGCCTTAACCCTCTCTCCCACAGTTCTGTTTAAGAGACAATAAATCTCTTTGAATTCAAAAAGTGTCTGGCGCCCAACATTTCTTCTTGCGTTACATCCACCATGCCTTGTAACCCACTCTACACAGAAGGATGTCAGCTGTCCTTGACTCTGGAGGTCACCATTAGGCCTCAAGGGACCAGGGACTTTGCAACACATTAATAAAAGAAAATATGGTATTGCCCCTTTTAGCAGAAACTACTTCTTCTAGGCATTTTGCATAAATGCCTACCAGCCTCTGGTGATTTTTTTTTACCACTCCTCCATGCTAAAATCTTTTCAGTTGCACAATGTTACTTGGTTTTCTTGCGTGAACTGCCCCTTTTCAAACCCCACTAAAAAATGTCAGCAGGATTCAAACCAGGGATTTATCTAGGCCAGGCCATAAACCTCAGTTTCTTCTTTTTGAGCCTAGGTTCACACTAACAGCAGGAATGAAATCATGTGAGTTCAGCTGAACTCACACGATTTCATTCCAGCATGTCAGTCCTGACTTCGGGGGCGATTTCAGAGACATTTCCGCAAGTTTCTGCACAGATGTCTAATGAAATCGCACCCCAAAGTCGTACAGAAACTACTTTTGTGAATCTGTGCGGCGCCGCACCGATTCAGATGGTGCCATTGCCAGCAATAGTGATTGACATGTCAAATCACAATGCCAAATCGCTGCAATGTGAACCAGGGCTTAACCATTTCTTGGTGGATTTTCTTGTGTGCTTTAAATCCAAGAGCTGCTTGATTGATTACATATAAGCTGTTGTGATTAGCCCACAGCTGATCGCTGAAATTCTCCCTAGGTCTTCTGCATGTAATCGTTAATGACTCACTCAAATGAGTTCACAAGTGTGATTGGGCCTATGGAGGTTCTAATCATTAGCACCCAATTTGCAAACACCTAATTTTTGATTTTATGAATTTGATATTATGGTAAATGTAGCAGTATGCTTACTTTTCCCACTTGACAAATCTGCATATTCTTTCATTCAGGTTATGATAATAAAAAACACCATGTCAATTTTCTGTCTCATTTGTTTAAGTATATCCTACTTATCTGTAGGTAGTGTTTGAATGAAATATACTGTTTCCTGACAGACTCCATGGCAGCCTACGTGTGGGTTTAGTCCCGCCTCCATTACCCTATAGGATGATACTCCCATAAATCTTTGCTCCCTGCCAGAGGCGTGTTCTTTTTTTGTCCTCCTCCATAGGACCTAACATGTGTCTTTTTACCCTGAAGACTTGCATTTTTTTCTGCAATACGGACCGGCCGAGCGACTTGGAGTCGCATATTTCCAATAAGCTCTAGCTACTAGCGGAGTATGGAAAAGGGGCATATGGAAGAGGCGCTGAAGAGGTGTATGCCTGGTCACTGACAGGTGAAGCCGCGTGATTAGTCGTGAGCCTAGCTACTAGCAGGTGACTTTCGCCCCCCCCCCCTCCTCCCAGAAGTCCGGCATGTGTGGGGACCTACCTCGGCTGGTGTCCGTCTACAGGAGTGGTGAGCTGTTTGTTTTTTCCATGGCAGCCTTTCTGTGTCAGTTCTGTATGTTTCTTTGCTGTTTTGCAGTGGCTTTTCTTTCCCCATACACCGCACAGCGATGTATCTGGCTTGCTGGGCGGCTGGTTTCCTTGCGTTCCAGCCGCCCAGTTACTTCCTCGTTCGCCGCTCGGTCGTTCTGCGCATGCGCGAGACCGGCGCGAGGACGAGGCTTGGTTCGCGCATGCGCGTTGCGGGCTTCGCGCATGCGCACTAGCATTTTTATGACGAAATTTGTGACGTCATTAAGGCGGCAGTTTTAAAAACAGAAAACAACTTGCAGTGATTCTGGGATACTTGTAAAGCCTGCAGTGCCATTCCTGAGCCCTGTTTTTTTTTTTCAGCATTAGGTATGTGTCTCTGTTAAGGTCAGTTTATCCCTGCCTCCTCAGCTGTTTTCTGTGTTTAATTAAGGCTGTTTTATCTCCAGCCCTGATGGATCCTTTGGATACCTCACCGCCTGCTAGTGGCCAGCCCTCTCGGAGAAGGTACTTGTTTTTTTTGGGTTACCTGCCGGGGGGGGGGGGGGGGGGGCGACAGTGGAACATTAGGGAATGTTCCACTAACACTGCTGGGGTTTTCCCTTTTTCAGCCCTTCTAGGTCTACTCAGCGACGGAGTTCTCACAGAGGAAGTGATTCGTCTAAATCCCACCGCCAGCATTCCTCTTCCAGATCCAGACGACATGATTCTCCTGCGAGATCCAGTCTCCATAGCCGGGAATCTTCCCGCCCTTCAACAGCCTGCCCAGGTAACGCAGCTGAAGGTTTATGCTGGGGATGCAGGACGCAGGTTCCTGCTGACAAGTCCCTTTGTGATGCCTGTTATGTTAAAGCGACAGGTGAAAGGAGTGACTCTGACCAACAGCTGGGGTCTATGGTGGAAAGATTGGTCAAGGACAGTCTAAAGAAATTTGAAGCCCCCCAGTTGTCTCCCTTAGAGTCTCCAAGGTCTCCGGGGAGGGATGCTCAGGCCCAGGACACATGGGATTCCTCGTTGCCTAGCCATCCGTCTGCTGTCCTCTCAGAGAGTGAATCTGAGGAGGAAGAGTCTGGTTCGGGTTTTGACTTTGCCCTGCTACCCTGGCCTTAGCGGCTCTGTCTAGAGCGATGGAAGTTTGGTCCAATAGTGTTGATGAAACGCTCAGGAATGTTTCTGAAGATCTGGCCAAGAGTTCTCCCATTCAAGAACTAAGACTAGCTTCAGCCTTCTTAGGAGCCTCGATCGATATTATCCGACTGGTGGCTCGAGTTATGCTCTCTTCTGTATTTGCCAGGCGTGCCCTGTGGCTCTGTCCTTGGCTAGCCGATCCTGCTTCTAAGCAGGTTTGGTGCCGTATTCCCTTTGATGGTTCTTCCCTTTTCAGCAATAAGCTGGATAGTGCTATGACTCGAGCCACTGGGGGTAGGTCGGGATTTCTCCCCCAGGATAGGCACCTGCAGAATCAAAGGAGATTGTTCCCAGGAAAGCAGGGTCAAGATCGTGCCAGGGAGGCACGCACTTACAGGCCTGGACGGGAATTTTCCAGATCTTGGAGGTCCAGACAGACATCTCTCAAAGAATTCGCAAAGGGCAGTTCGATGGGGAAAAGGAGCCTACTAAGTCCTTTTGAGATCGTGCCCGTCCGGGTGGTCCGGGTAGGAGCTCGTTTGTTCCGCTTTCGGCACGTCTGGGCGGCCTTGATCCAGGACTTTTGGACCGTCAAGACGGTTTCCGCCGGGCACACGTGGTCGTTTAGCAGTGTCCCCAACTCAAGTGTGTTCCCACATCCTTTCCAGAGTTGGAAGAGAAAAGACAAATTCTTCTAACCTACATAAAATCTTTGTTGGATCAAGGCGCCGCTATTCCTTTTCCAGACGATCAACGCGGCTTGGGAATGTACTCCCCTCTTTTCCTGGTCCAGAAAAAGAACGGTACGTGGAGATCTGTAATAGATTTGACGCGTCTAAATCGCTTCATAAGAAATTCAAAACGGAAACGCTGTCCACGATTCAACATTCAGGGCAGCCAGGAGACTGGCTTGTCTCAATAGACCTCAAAGACGCCTATTTTCACGTCCCAGTGGCCACAGAGTTCCAACAGTTTATTTGTTTCTCCATTGGCCAGCTTCATTTACAGTTTACCTGCCTTCCTTTTGGTCTGTCAACCTCTCCTCGCACATTCTCGAGGGTCCTTATAGCAGTTGTAGCATTGTTGAGAGTCAGGAAAATCCGGATTCATCATTATCTGGACGATTTGCTTCTTCTTGCTCAGGACAAGGATTGTCTCTTGAAACACAGGGATCAAGTCATTGCAACCCTCAAGGAACTCGGGTGGCTCCTGAATTTAGAGAAGAGCCAGTTAGTTCCTACACAGTCTCTCGTGTTCCTCGGCGCCCTGTTCAATACGGCAAAAGGTACCATCTCTCTGCCCGAGGAGAAGATTGCAGTAGTACGGGACAGGATCCACCTCACTCTCTCTTCGTCTCGTCTCAGTGCTCTTCATTGCCTAAAGATCATAGGCACCATGGTGTCTACTATACCGATGGTGAAGGGGGCACAGTGGTGGATGCGTCCCTTTCAAATGGGTTTTCTTCGCCAATGGTCGGGAGAAAAGGTCCAGTCCAGCGAAATTACTCAGACCATGAGAGGTTCCCTCCTCTGGTGGCTTCGTCGGGAGAATCTATTGAATTGCCACTTTCCTTTTCCAATCAAATGGATCTCAGTAACGTCAGATGCCAGCAAGAAGGGCTGGGGGGCACATTGTCTATCGGAAGTGGCTCAGGGCATTTGGGGTCTTTCCCTCTCAGGGAATAGTGTCAAATGGGTTAGAACTTTGAGCAGCCTTCCTAGCGCTGTTGGCATTTCTGCATCTGATAATGGGTGCATCCGTAGTCCTCAGGCTGGACAATACGACTGCGGTCGCATATGTAAGGAAGCAAGGGGGCACCAGAAGTCGGTCTCTGCTGAGGGAAGTGGATCCAATAATGCGTTGGGCCCAGAGGAATCTGGCCAACCTAACAGCAGCTTATGTGCCTGGAGTTCTCAGTGTCCAAGCGGACTTTCTATCACGAGTCCACTTGGACAACAATGAGCGGACCCTTCACGAAGATGTTTTTCAGTGGGTTGTATCCCTGGGGATGTCTCCAGAAGTGGATCTCTTCGCCTCCTGTTTCAACAGGAAGCTAACAAGGTTTTATTCAAAGTTCAAGGATCAGCAGGCCTACAGGATAAATGCCCTAACAGAGCAGTGGTGGTTCCACAAGGCATACGCCTTCCCTCCAATTCCAATTATCTTTCAGTTCCTGAAGAGACTCAGATGGGAAGAAGTGGAGGTGTTGGCAATAATTCCGCATTGGCCCAACAGGCCTTGGTTTCCTCTCCTATCCCTCCTCAGCTTTCGGGACCCAGTTCCTCTTCCGTCCGGAGGGGACCTGCTCTCCCAGGGGTTGATTCTCCATCCATGTCCGGCTCACCTTCAGTTGAGGGTCTGGTTCTTGAAAGGGGAAGGTTGGAAGCACTGGGGTGTCCTTAGGAAGCCTTTTCCACCCTCTTAAGTGCAAGGAGAAGAAGTACTAATAAGATGTATGAACGGATCTGGACCAAATTTTTATCTTATGTGTCCTCCAGAACCAGTTCCTACGTTTTACCCACAGTTCAAGACGTTTTGGGTTTCCTGCAATCAGGCTTGGGCTTACCCTTATCAGTTAGCTCCCTTCGGGTTCAAGTCTCGGCTATTTCCGCATTTACAGGGGTTCTGTGGGCTAAGCATGCCCTTATCCAGCAGTTCTTTAAAGGCGCAGAAAGATTGAAAGGCACAGAAAAGATTGAGGCCCCAGAGAAAGCCCAGATTCCCTAAATGGGATCTGCCTCTAGTGCTGGGCTTCTTTTCTCTTCTCAGTAAGGCTCTTTCCATCAGTGAACTCACCTTGAAAACTGCATTCCTGGTGGCGGTCACCTCGGCGAAACGAGTATCAGAGATTCAAGCTCTAGGAGTCAAGGAGCCTTTTCTAACCTTTTTCCGGACAGAGTGGTCCCAGTTCCAAAGTTGGGGTCAAACCCTAAGGTCACTTCGGTTTTTCATGAAAATCAAGAATTCTCTCTACCCTTATTCAGATCCTCGAATTCCTCGGAAATTCGTCCTCTTGATGTTGGACGCTCATTAAAGCTCTATTTGGGAGCTACAGCTCCATTCCGGCAGTCGGACTTCCTGTTCGTTCTGTTCTGTTGGAAGAACAAGGGCACTAGAGCATCAGTCAGGTCAATTGTGGCATGGATAGTTCAAGCGATCCAGTAGGCATACAGAGTAAGGGGCTTGGTTCCTCCTCAGGCGGTGTCGGCGTATTCGACCAGAAGTCTTTCTATCTCGTGGGCGGCCTCTTGCCACGTGGCTCCTGATGCGATTTGCAGGGCGGCCTCGTGGTCTTCAATTCACACCTTTATGTCTCATTATTGTGTTGACTTTGGAGTCAAAGTTTTGTCGGTTGAAGGTGTCAAATAAATCTTTGTTAAGCAGCCTTTTTGCCCACCCGGGTGTGTTTTGGCGAGTTATTTCCCACACGTAGGCTGCCATGGAGTCTGTCAGGAAAACTGAAAATTTATGTCAAATACTTACCGTAATTTTCCTTTCCTGATGGACTCCATGGCAGCAGGAGTTCCCTCCCAAATGGCTGGAGTAGGATAGTTACCGAACACGGCCTCTGGCAGGGAGCAAAGATTTATGGGAGTATCGTCCTATAGGGTAATGGAGGCGGGACTAAACCCACACGTAGGCTGCCATGGAGTCCATCAGGAAAGGAAAATTACGGTAAGTATTTGACATAAATTTTCCGTTATGTTGTAAACGCTATACATTTCCAATTGGTGTACTTACTTTTTAAAAACAGCTGTAGAGATATGATTGCAGGGAAATCAGTTGTGGGTGGCGTTCATTGAGGGAGGCCTCCAAAGTCATGACTATCAACTTAGGAAAAAGTCTCCATATGTAGCTAATATCAACATTGCTTTAGTTGCAGGTTTATGCTGGCATCTCTTCATGCCCCTATTGGGTCCATGGTATATTTGTGTCTTTTCTGACAATTCTTTTTTTGTCATAGATGTCTATGACAACACAAATGCAGTGTTTTACCATACTGCTAGATACCATTTATAGCAGGAGAGAGAAATTCTGTTCCATACTGTACTGAACTCAGGTTTAAACCAATAAAAAAACATACAATCCAATATATACAATACTATACCCACAGTTGTTCCAGAGGAAGGCGAAAAACCCCAGCAAAACATGATCCAATTTGCTACAGCATGGGAAAAAATTCCTTCCTTATCCCCCGAGAGGCAATCAGATATTCCCTGGATTAACTTTATCTCTAAATGTTAGTACACAAATCCAGGACTTTTTTGAAGCAATCTACTGAGCTGGCCACCGCCCGCCATCATTATATGGCGGCACTTTGAAGTGGAATTCCGTTGTTATGACAGCAGCTAGCTGCCTTAACCACGGTATCCACTTCTTCCGCGAGCGGTCCACTTTCAGATAAAAGTGGTCTCTGCAGCAGATTCACCACAATCACTTATATCGGTGGCGGGAGAGGGGCCCCCCCTCCTGCCACTCTCCGGTGCCCTCCGCCGCTTACCGGAGCTGCTGACAGTGGGGGAGGCGATCGTGTCCTCTCCCCTGCTTGGCATGGAGCTAAGTGAGGAGAAGATAGCTCTTAGACACTTTTTTTTTTTAAATTGCATTTTAGTGTAAATATAAGATCTGAGGTCTTTTTGACCTCAGATCTCATATTTAAGAGGTCCTGTCATTTTTCTGTTACAAGAGTTGTTTACATTCCTTGTAATAGGATAAAAGTGACAATTCAATTTTTTCTTTTTAAAAATAAAAAGTTAAATAAATAAGAAAAAAATAGAATACATTTTTAACGCGTCCTGTCCTGCTGAGTTCGCGTGCAGAAGTGAACGCATATGTGAGTAGTGTCCACATATGAAAACAGTGTTGAAACCACACATGCAATAATTCTAGCCCTAGACCTCCTCTGACTAGACCTCCTCTGACTTCCCCGACTCAAAACCTACAACCAGTATAATTTTTTAAATGTCGCACATGGAGGTTTTTAAGGATAAAAGTCTGTTGCTATTCCACAAGCGGGTGCAATGTTGAAGCATGAGATGATCAATTTATTAGGCGTAAGATCATCTTTCACAATATAACAAAACATTGGGCTAACTTTACTGTTGTCTTATTTTTTTTATTCAAAAAAGTGTATTTTTTCCAAAAAAAGTGTGCTTGTAAGACTGCTGTGCAAATACGGTGTGACAGAAAGTATTGCAACAACCGCCATTTTATTCTCTAGGGTGTTAGAAAAAATATATATGATGTTTGGTGGTTCTAAGTAATTTTCTAGCAAAATAAATTATTTTAACTTGTAACCAACAAGTTTGAAAAATAGGCCCGGTCTTAAGGTGGTTAAAAGTCAGCTACAGTATTTGAAGCTGTTGACTTTTAATTTTTTCGTGGGGGGGCTGGACCTCCTCTTTAAAGTGAACAACTCAACACCAAGTTCACTATATGGACTCCTTATGTATTTGTACATGTTGATCATATCCCCCTTAATCTTCTCTTCTCAAGAGAGAATAAATTCAGTTTCCTCATAGCTGAGCTCCTCCATGCCTCTTATCAGTTTGGTTGCCCTTTTCTGCACTTTCTCCAGTCCCTCCGATATCCTTTTCGAGAACTGGTGCCTAAAACTGAACTGCATATTCCATATGAAGTCTTACTAATAATTTATACAGGGACAAAATGACATCTCTCTCTGGACATCTCTCTCTGGAGTCCATACCTCTCTTAATACAAGAAAGGACTTTGCTCACTTTGGAAACCGCAGCTTGGCATTGCATGATATTATTATGCTTTGGATCTACCAAAACCCTGAGATCCTTCTCCACCATGGATTAGCCCAGTTGTACTCCCCCTAGTATGTATGATGCATGCATATTCTTAGCCTCTATGTGCATAACTATACATTCAACTTCATCATCATTAAACCTCATTTGCACATAGTTGCCCAATTAACCACTTTCAGACCGGACCAATTTGCTGGTCAAAGACCAGACCACTTTTTGCGATTCGGCACTGCGTCGCTTTAACTGACAATTGCGCGGTCGTGCGACGTGGCTCCCAAACAAAATTGACGTCCTTTTTTTTCCACAAATAGAGCTTTCTTTTGGTGGTATTTGATCACCCCTGCGGTTTTTATTTTTTGCGCTATAAACAAAAATAGAGCGACAATTTTGAAAAAAACGCATTATTTTTTACTTTTTGTTATAATAAATATCCCACAAAATTTTTTATAAAAAAACATTTTTTTCCCTCAATTTAGGCCGATACGTATTCTTCTACATATTTTTGGTAAAAAAAATCGCAATAAGCGATTATTGATTGGTTTGCGCAAAAGTTATAGCGTTTACAAAATAGGGATAGTTTTATAGCATTTTTATTAATAATTTTTTATTATTTTTTTTTTTACTAGTAATGGCGGCGATCTGCGATTTTTATTGTGACTGCGACATTGTCGGGGACCCATCGGACATTTTTGACACATTTTTGGGACCATTGTCATTTATACAGTAATCACTGCTATATAAATGCAGTGATTCCTGTGTAAATGACACTGGCAGTGAAAGGGTTAACCAGTGGGTGGCAGTGTAGGGGTTAAGTGTTCCTAGGGGTGTGTTGCTAACTGTGGGGGGGTTGGGCTTTCATTTAGTGTACACTGATCTCTGCTCCAATCACATGGAGCAGAGATCAGCGTCACTAGTTGCTAGGCAGAATGGAAAAATGTTGTTTACACAGCATTTCCTCCATTCGGCCGCTCCGTGAGACGATCGCGGGGATGCCCGCGGCAATCGAGTCCGCGGGTCCCGACCAGCGCGGGAGCGCGCCGCCGGTGGCGCGCTCCCGATGGCAGGGCGGCATCGAATATTGGACGTACCTGTACGCCAATATGCCTGCCCGTGCCATTCTGACGACGTATATCGTCATGCGCTGGTCGGGAAGTGGTTAAACAGTGCATTGAGGTTGGCTTGTAAGTTGCAGACATCCTATAAGACATTATTCCACTGCATAGTTTGGTGTCATATGCAAATACTAAATAATACTTTTAATCCCACACCCTAAATCATTGATAAAGATATTAAAAAGTAAGGGTCCGAACACTGAACCTTGGGGTACACCACTGGTAACCTTAGACCATTCAGAGTAAAAATCATTAACCACTGCACTACTCTCTAAATACAATCTTTTTAGCCAGTTTTCTATCCATTTACAAACTGATCTTTCCAAGCCTGTAGACTTAACCATACACATGAGCCGTGAGTGGGGAACTGTGTCAAATGCTTTGAAAAATCCATAGCTTAGTAAGCCTCATACATTTGAACATCACCAGAGGACATCTTGCACTGTTCCTCACCCCCACCAAGTAATTCAATACACACAAGTGCTTACAAAATAATTTACGGAAAGTAATGAGCTTAAAACATGACAGAGGAGAGATTAAAAAATTGTGTCGTTATTTTATCAATAAATTGACCTTGTGAAGGATGGACATTATCTACCATTGGCGTCATAAACTGTACAAGGTTAAACAAGGATAGCACAAATATGGCATTTCCCATTCACTAATGTACACAGATTTGTAGACAGGTGTGCACCGTTAAAGTCTTCACAGATAAATAGATCAATTTGTGATTAACACTCAATAGCCTTAATTAGGCAGAACATAATCACATTAAAGCATGCTAGGCCTGCATTGCAAGTTTGAACTTTCAGTAAAGACAGCAGACCTGTACCACCTGGACTCTTATTTGTACCCCCAGTGATATTCGATAGGGTGCAAGAGCTGTGAAGAGGTTATACCCTTTCTATAGAAAATGATCACTGCTTGAGAGACAAAGATCATTTTGAACACACTGGAGTAGCAGCCCCCCCCCCCCCCCCCCATGTGTAAATATGAATTCTCTGAACATGTGCAAGTGTTTATTATCACACAGTATATGCCTTTTGTTCATCAGTGTTTAGACCTGTACACTAAAAACTGTGGCTCAAAAAGATGAAGGCTAACAAAGTAAAGTTTCAATGCAGTTTTGAGCATGAAGCAATATAGGAACACGCAGCCACACAACTTTCAAGAAATATGGGCTGACAGAAATACAGAGCTTGACAATGGTTGTACCCTTGGCAGCCAATCAGTTCCTCTGCCTTAAAACACTTTCTGAATAGTGACAGCAAGGGGACATGCAGAACGAGTAGCCTGAAGTAAAAATTTAAGTGAGTACAGGCAATTGTCAATGTTCCCATAGGTTCCCACACATTCCTGGAATGGACACTTGAAGTAATGGGTGCTGCAGCAACAAATAGCTCCCAGCTGGAACATGTGCAGGACCTCTTTAACATGCCAGAAAAAGGGGTTCTGTGAAGCTCTGAAAAGTTGCACTTCCTTGCTCCAATGTGATCTCTGTTCAATAAAAAACTGTTCAGACTTTGTCCGAACATCCGTGGTGTTCTGGCAAATATTTACGCTGTTAAGTGAACATCAGGAAAAGCTACCTTAAGAAACGGTAAAAGCTGCATATTGCACACACTTTTAGGTTTGTTTAGGCACATCTAGCTTTTGAGTGTTAATGCTTTCTTTTGCTCAGAAAATTTATTCTGGCCATTGGAATGCATTATCGTTCAAACACTAGATGTGCCTAGCATTTAGGAGCGGTTGTGTGCTTTTAGGCACACTTTACATTTTGTCTGCTCTTGAGTATCTCTCTTGAACATGCCTTTGGTGGATTTCTTTTCTGCCTTTAAACATACCTCTTCAAATGTGCCTGTAAATTCCTATGTGTGCATGGACACATAGGCTTACATAGAAGTGCTTTTATAGGTAAATAAAAGCTCAATGCCTATAACAATGGTGTTTTTTAAAGTGTCACTAAACCCAAATCTGTCTGTGCAGAATAGCATGTTTGGAATACTCACTGTGGAACTTAATCCTGCGCATCCTGTTTGATCCTGTCTTCTCTGATCCTCTCCTTCTTCCACTGTCCCCAATCCATCTCCTGGCAGTACAGAGCCTTAAGGCACTGGGAGGGTGCATGTGATCAGCAAAGGGCCAATCAGCACTGTCCAGACAGAGGGCCAGGGGTCCTGCAGGCTCATAGGACAGCCAAAGGAGAATGAAAACTCCTTCTACAAGTTTTAATTAGAGACTGATAGAAGTTATAAGATGGTTATATACTGCTGATAAGAAAAGGTATTTAGCAGTTTATATTTACTAAAATAATTGCATTTCTATGTTCTGTGTAATGTGGGAGACCAGATATAGTAAATGCAGGGTCCTGGGTTTAGTAACACTTTAAGCTCTGTGTGCACGAGCCCTATTTTTGAAGTCCCTTTTAAGGGAAGACATGGAGGCAGACATATTTGGTCATAACCTAATATAGGCTCTGCTTCCTGCCTAAATGTGGGACAATGGTGGTGTCTGAGGCTGGATTCACACCTATGTATTTTTAGTGCTTTTTGCATTTTGCAGGTTTGAACTACAGAACGTGTTCCATAGGAAACCATGTTAAATGGACTGTAGTGCAAATCTGCAAAATGCAAAAAGCACAAAAAATGCATAGGTGTGAATCCAGCCTTAGTGTTCCTTCATCACAATGCAAGCCTAAAATTGAGCTATGACTGATATCAAGTATTACTTTAAGGGCCAGTTCACACCACATGCATTGAAAGTAGGTTATATGGTTTCCAATGGCATAGTTCACACCAGTGCAGTCAGTTCCAGGACTTTCCAGTTCCAGAAAAAAAGTAGAACCTGCTGCATTTTAAACTGCACTGAACTGTACTGGAACACAGTAAAATACATCAAAAACACATTAAAAAAGTACCGGACTCAAGTACAATGAAAAAAAAAATTAAAAAGAAGAAAAAAGCATCTGGAATGCATCAGAAATGCATCAAAAATGCACTGGAACGCACCAAAAATTTGTGAAAACGCTCATGCAGAAACACATCCGGAATGGATCTGGAGTGTGTTTTGTGTGTGTACCAGCACTAAAGCTCAACATCGAGCTGCACCTCCAAGTGCTCACCCTTGCCACACTGAAGCACCCCTCTGCTCTGCCTTTATTCTAGTTTTTTCTTTTGTTATACTTACATTTTTCATTTTTCACCAGGTTGGCTATGTGACATGATGCAGGGTCTTCTTCCTGTTCAGATCTTCTCTGATGGTAGATGGTCCTGATGTAGAGAGAAGGGCATTGTATGTAACCACAGGGCCCCGTGGTGATACCCTTTATGGCATGGGTCCCACAATGCCCCGAATTTAGAGGATGTCTTCCAGATTGAATGATGCTGGGCTGCAAAAAAGAAATACGGCAGGGGGCAGTGCTGGAGTATTAAGTAAGTGTTAAAGCTAGAGCTACTTTCTTGTATTAAAATCATCTTGCGATTGTAAGCAGGTTCTTAAATGTTACTTGTTTTCTGACTCAAGGATTACTGGTGCACTGTGCTGTGCCTTCCCTCTGTATGTGTCATTTCCCATTAAGAGAGGATACTGTATATGTAGGAGGAGGTGAGGCCTTATGGTCTGGTCTGTTGACAGACTGAACCTTTACTATTCACCTAACAGAAAACAGGAACAACAAAATGGTACGCACACCACACACCACGCACCACGCAATGGTACACACACCACAGCCGCAACATTTGACATTGGGAAGGAAAAATGCCATGTTGTTTTGGGATGTTGCACTGTTCGTTCCTTCGATTAACAATTAAGGAATCGTATGTGAATTCCTTCAGTAAAAGAAATTCTGGTTACGTAGCAATGTCTGGTCTGACTTTCTTGAAGAATAAAGAGAGAGAGAGTGTGCCTCTACAGTGTATTTGGGAACTGGGTAACAGAGTGTCAATCCTAAAATTAACCTTTGGGGTGATGAAGCGTATACACTAGGAGGGAGAAAGAATGGCAAGCTCTGGATGGTGAGCAGTGGTAGCCGGTGATGGAAGTTCCGTAGGTAGGGTGGTCTGGCACATGATGCACTCTACCAAGTGGCTGGGTTCATGTCTTTTGGCCAACTGCAGAATGGAACCCCCTTAGGGATCAGGCCTGGAACGACGGTGTGCGAGGCTTAGCGAAGTATGTATGGTGGCTCCACTCCATGCCTTCAGGTTGAATATGACAAAGTGTAAAGTGTGAGAAAAACTGGTGGGGGGAAATCAGGGCTCAATGCTATTCCACTGAAAATGAGTCTGTAGTGCCAGAACAGGTGTCACCAACAGGTAAAAGAATGTTATCCTTCTGTATGTGGGGTCTGCTGAAGTACTTTGGGCTCCAGTCATGAGGGGGTGCAGAACCCACATATGTAACAGTATAATACAGTCAACATGCAGTTCCCATGCTAACAAAGCCCTAATTCTCTTTTGAGGCCAATGTTGAACTTTAAGGCAAAAATTATAGTAATAACTCAAAATAAGTGTCTAATAAAAATACATCCAAACTTCTGTAACGTTATAAAAGTATATAAGTATAAATGCATTCAATTTTAAAAGTATGTTTTTGTTTTATGTTTTTCTTCAAAAGTGTGCCAAGTAATAAATATTAAAATGATTCTGTGTACTTGTCATGCTCTAATCATTACTTTTGACAACTGATATGTATACTGTATATTGATATATTTACCTATTTTTGTGAACTAAATATTGTCCTCAATAGGTTATTGTTATGGTGGCAGTGGTTTTGTAACAAGTATTGAATGAAATGTATAAATGATATAGGTGTGCCAGAATCGTTTATTAGGGGACAGTGTGGGGTGTTTCCTTTGGCACTAATAAAGCTTGTCCTGGCACCGCTGAAAATAATCTGTGTAATGTTGCATAAGAGCAGACCTCTGATAAGTACATGTTTTTTCTTCTCATGTTCACAGATTCATACCAGAGGCTTAATTTAAAAGATTCTGTTTAGAAATTTTTTTTTTAAATGTTCACATGTAAAGCTTTTGTACATATTTTCTGTATTTAAGTTTTATGGTCAGGGCTAAGGATGAGCTCCGGCATGTCCGCAAGTCAACGTGCCCGCGCCTGCCAGGAAGCTGACACTCCACAGTGCTAATCACGGGTAGTGAGACATTTCCCGATCTGTGCAGCCGCAGATCGGAAAATGTCTCACCGCCTGTGATTAGCGCTGCGGAGTGTCAGCTTTCTGGTAGGCACGGGCACGTCGACTTGTGAACACTCCTGAGCTCATTCTTAGTCAAGTCTAGTGATTAGTAAGGATGAGCCGAACACCCCCCGGTTCAGTTCGCACCAGAACCTGCGAACAGGCCAAACTTCATGTGAACTTTAAAATCCTATTAAAGTCTATGGGACTCGAACGTTCAAAATCAAAAGTGCTAATTTTAAAGGCTAGTATGCAAGTTATTGTCATAAAAAGTGTTTGGGGACCTGGGTCCTGCCCCAGGGGACATGAATCAATGCAAAAAAAGTTTTAAAAATGGATGTTTTTTCGGGAGCAGTGATTTTAATAATGCTCAAAGTGAAACAATAAAAGTGTAATATTCCTTTAGATTTCATACCTGGGAGGTGTGTAAAGTATGCCTGTGAATGGGCGCATGTTTCCCATGCTTAGAACTGTCCCTGCACAAAGTGTAATTTCTGCAGGAAAAAAAGTCATTTAAAATCACTCGCACCTATAATGAATTGTCGGCTCCCTGTAATACAGAGAACAGCCATTGAAAGTCATTGATAAAAAAAAGTGTAAAAGTGTAAAAAATAGTTAAGAAAGTGTAAAAAATAGTTAAAAAAGACACACACACCATTGCAAAAGTCCTTTATTAAAAATAAAAAAAAGATTCCAGCGGTTGTAATCCACTCTTGCTATCCAGCGATGGATGATTATCTCTCCGGGGTCCAGCGATGGCTGATCTTATCCAGTGATGGGTGATCTCGCCCTCCATCACAGAGCATCCATCATCTGTCTCCACCGGAGACACTGCGGGAATCCCGGCAGCCTGACACTTCTTATCTGAGGAGGTCGGGTCCACCCGTCACCTGACCCGCCCCCTCTGACGCAAGGAAAAAGCCGGGCTTCCCCAGTGATGTACGGGTGACCCCGCCCCGTCTGATGTAACGCAGGTTTCCGTTACATCAGAGGGGGACGTTACTGTAAGTAAGTTACTTAGATTAATCTGCTTGGTAAAGCTGCCTTGGTTAATTGTTGTAGATTCATTGATTTCAGTCTGTAATTGCTGCACTTATCTCTTTTGCTTCTAGGTGGTCGGGTACTTGGTGGCATTAGATATGAGAAGGGCAATGCAAGATCAGATTGTGGGGATTATGCGGTATCCCAGCCAATGGACAGGGTTTTTCTTAAATCCCTTGGCCTGCTGGGAGAACCTATATATTTGGGTGGAGTCAGGTGATCACTGTTCTGTGCCACCTGGATGCTAGGCCAGAGTTTGGGCACATCTGGCTGTCTGAAGGCCTATCCAGAAGCAAGAGAGAGCAGTGCAGGATTGGGATTGCGGCTTGCAGTCCAAGCAGAAGTGATGGTTCTGCTGGCTGGAGAACCTGTCATTGTCGGAACTAGAAGGGAAGCTGTTGCCACTAAGGGACCAATCACCTTATTACCAGGGACCACTGTGAGTATCTGAAGCAAGTACCGGAGCAGTATTCTCACCAACCGGGGACAGTGAAGAGTCTGGAAACTTCAGTGGGTATCAAGCCAGGGACTCAACCAGCAGACATGGACGCTTGCAGAGCAGCCTTGTGTGTCAAGCTAGGGACCGAGCAGGCCAGTGGGGTGAATCTTGAGAAGTATCTTGAGTGGCAAGCTAGGGACTAAGCAGAGGGGCAGGGTTGACGCTTGAGGAAGATACTACCGTATAGATTGGAGGAGCTCAAGGGATTCAGTGGCAGTGAATCATCTAGTCTAGTGAGAGACTGGGAGCTCAGTGGGCTGAAGAACTACAAGAAGTGATTATAGTAAAAGTAAGGGAACTGTTACACTTCGTGTTAGGAACTGTTAAAGACTGTTGCCATAGGGGACAGCATTCCTACACGTGCAGATGTGGTGTCTTGCTGGATGTCTTTCCCTGCATGGCTGTCCTCCTGTTGAAGTCTCAGAGTCTGCCAATTAATCATGCAACTACCTAAGGGTGTCCTGGCACTAACCCTTTCTCTCAAAGTTCTGATAAGAGAAATAAAATCTCTTTGGCATTCAAGAAGTGTCTGGCGCCCAATGACTCTAACTTCTTTGCACCCACTATGCCTCATAACCCACCATATTCAGAAGGATGTCAGCTATCTTTGGCCCTGGAGGTTCTCATTAGACCAAAGGAGGCCAAGGACACCAGTGACAGCTAGAAAATGCAGCCTAGGTGATTAGATACTACAACAGACCTGCTGGGCCCTACAGCCACCCCCTCCCCCCCCCCCCAGTTGTTAAGGCGATGCCAAATGATGAGGAACAAACGGTACCCCTGCGATTGTGGCCCGGCTGACTGGATGTGGGCGACCCCCCCCCCCTCGTTGATTGCCCCGAATGATACCTGAAGCACAGCGATGAGTGCCTGGAGAAGAGATGCCACATGACTGACTGGCCCACCTTCCAACATGTAAACAATCTGTGCATTGTGGTGCAATGAGTTAAAAAAATAGCGCATGTCTGGTTTTCCATGCCTTAAAGCAGATCTATACTTATCTCAGCTCCACATATGCGGCATCCCCAAGCTCTTTGCCCAGCCACAGACATTTTTGGGCGGCCGGCTTCTGGATCCCAATCACTGGTCGCTTTCATTGGCCGGCAGAATGATGTCACAAGTGCGGAAGTTCAGTCAGATTTGACATCGCCAAATTTGTACAGTGAACTGCACGTGCGCGGCTCACTGTATAAGGGCGGACAGGCAGGTAAGTATTAAAGCATGTCTCTTCTGCATTAAAATCCCTGCCTGTTTGTTCATTTTTTAATTTACCCTAAAGTTCCACTTTAAGGTGTGCTGCCAGTGCCAGCCCTTTCAAATTAAATGGATTTCCTTAACACAGCACTCCTTTCCATGAGTAAGACATTGCATTAACACAATAGTGTGAGTTGGGGACTTACTAAGAAAAGTTCAGTATTTTCTGCGTGGTTATAGCTGCTGGGGAAGGGGGTACAGTCATGCTTTCTTAGCTCATCTTGCAGAGGATTCGCTCGATTTGCAGTAACTTGGAGGGCACTGACCTTACAAGAGATCCTCTGAAGCTGAAACACATTTAGAGCTGGAAGATTTGATGGACTCCATATGATCTCATTACACAAGGAAGTTATTAAAATGTCTTGTTTTAAGATTTCTCTATTCCTTTCTTCTGCTATTTCCTCCCTTTACAAAATGCAGGACTTATTCCAAAAGTCTTGTTAAAAAAACAAAAATAATGAAAAAGTCTTTGTTTTTATGATGCTGAACTACATTACACCAAAAAGCACCACACAAATAAAATAGATTTATTTTTTATTTTTATGTAAACCAATCACTAAAATTTCAAATAATGTAAGCTTTTTCTCAACTACATTAAACCAAAAGCTCCACACAAATAAAATAGACATAATGACATGATGTACTGTATGGTGGCGTTAAAATGGTGGTGATAAATGAAGCCCCTGTACAATATAAGATGCTTGGATACACATAGATGTTATTTCCTGTATTGTGTAGACCCTTGAAAATATGAGATCTATGAACAAACATCTCACCAACCTATCCAATGTTATCCATCCAAAAAATATATATACATTTTTAGTGCCATCCTAAAACTGGATACTGGCCTAGCAGTCTTTGCACAACATCCTTTTAAATTTAGTGCCATCCTAAAACTGGATACTGGCCTGGCAGTCTTTGCACAACTTATATGGTTCCCTGGTGTTGGGGGTGGCCCACGCGGCGAGAGGTTTGGACAACGTCCAATATTAAGATATATTGCTTCATATGTAAGTGTATTTATTGGCTGGCCATTGTTAACCACCTTCGTTCTCTGCTATATATGAAATATTCATCATGAATTTGATTGTAAATTATGTTTGTATTCTACAGAGTGGTAATAAAACCAAGGAAGAGCTTATATGTAAAAAGCCGTTGCAGTCTCACTGGCTGAATAGACCTCACAGTCAAAATTTCCTGATTGTGTGGACCTCAAAATCAGCATGTGGGAAAACCACTATGATTAATAAATATTATGTCAAGATGGAAATTCTTGTTTGACAAATGTTTTTATGCTTCATGTATGTTGTAAATGTTATACTGATGTAACCTTTTTAAATGTGTAGGAATAAAATATGAAATATTTTAAACGCATTATCAGTTTTGTGGTTGCCTGAAAAGTCCCACCACAAGGGGTTCACAATCTAAAATTTTCAATCATTAAGGGATGATAATTGTTTTTTAAATGTAAACCAATTACTAAAATCTCAAATACTGTAAGTTTTATCAATATATGTTTTTTTTTTATTATTTGAAATCAGCAGCTTCAAAGAATAATTCCAATAATATGTAAAAAGTATATGATTCTGCCATGAAGGTCCTTGGTCAGGCACTTTTTAGAATCACAGTGCAAGATGAGATGCAACAAAGGATGGAAAAAAAGGTAAAAACAAGTCTTTGGCACACAGTGCTTTAACTAGTTCAGCCCTTTAAATGTACTATGTACTGTACATACAAAGAATGAAGGGTTAAGCACAAGTTGATGGCTAAAGTTGCAGCCAGCAGATTGTGCTTTGTTTCTTACATCAGCGACTGGCTGTAAAGTGAAAGTGATCCAGCGGCTGTGTAGCTGATGATCAATTTCACAGTGTGGGTGCCTCCCCCCCTCTCCATTGTTCTGTGGCCCCCCTGCTCCTACTGGGAGCTTTTATCATCAGGCTTCAACATGGAGGCCAGGAGGGAACTGAAGAATATTCAGGTCTTCTATCTTCTCTGCCCAGAATAAAACCAGAAGCAACAATGATTTTGTCACTTCTGGTTTCAGAGCCATGATTTTCTGGCTTTATCAGCCAGAGAAGCATGTAACTGAACAGATATCTTCTTGATTACATGCTGTGGAGGACAGGGGAGACATTAGGGTATATTAGATCGCTAATGTTCTCCATAAAGAGTACCTGTCACCAGGGGTGTACTTAGAGCATTTGGCGCCTGGGGGGAGGGGGGTGCCAGATATAGAATCCACCCCAGGTGCAGGCAGTGCACCACACGTCGACATCAAGTGACGTTAGGGTAGTATACTGGCAGATTAGGTGATATAGTGCCAGGTTATGGTGGTATATAGTGCCAGGTTAGGGTGATATATAGAGCCAGGTTAGGGTGATATATAGAGCCAGGTTAAGTGGGTATATAGTGCCAGGTCAGGGTGGTATATAGCGCCAGGTTAGGGTGGTATATAGTGCCAGGTTAGGGTGATATAGAGCGAGGTTAGGTGGGTATATAGTGCCAGGTCAGGGTGGTATATAGTGCCAGGTTGGGGTGATATATAGAACCAGGTTAGGTGGGTATATAGGGCCAGGTTAGGGTGGTATATAGTGCCAGGTCAGGGTGCTATATAGTGCCAGGTCAGGTTGGTATATAGAGCAAGGTTAGGGGGGAATATAGTGCCAGATCAGGGTGGTATATAGTGCCAGGTTAGGGTGACATATAGAGCCAAGTTCGTGGATATATAGTGCCAGGTCAGGGTGGAATATAGTGCCAGGTTGGGGTGATATATAGAGCCAGGTTAGGTGGATATATAGTGCCAGATCAGGCTTTTATATAGTGTCAGGTCAGGGTGTTATATAATGCAAGGTTAGGGTGGTATATAGTTCCAGGTTAGGTTAATATATAGAATCAGGTTAGGTGGGTATTTAGTGCCAGGTCTGAGTGGTATATAGTGCCAGGTCAGGTGGGTATATAGTGCCAGGTTAAGGTGATATATAGAGACAGGTTAGGTCTGCATGTAGTGACAATGTGCATTCCTCAGTCACTTACAGCATGTCAGAAGATTCCTGGGTTGCTGTGATTGCTCCTCTTTCTTCTTTAGCTGTGTGAGGGGGTCAGCCTGAGGGGAGGAGTCTGTAGAGGAGTGGAGGAGGCATCCACACTCTGACCCCACCCACCACCTCCGCCTGCCTCGGGAGATAATGAACAAACCCCAGAGGGACAGCCTAACTTGGTGAGATGACAGTGGGGTGTTACAGAAAGCTTCCCCCACACCACTGGGCTCTCTGCTGATCGGATCAACTATTTACAAAGCTGCAATAACAGGGAAAGTGCAGGGGCCCCACATGCTCCTGGGGTCCCGGGGCAGTGCCTGACACCCCTCCTAATGTGTGTCACCCGGGGCGGACCGCCCCCTCCCCCACAACCCTCTTGGTACGCCACTGCCTGTTACCTGCCCAATACTATCCCCTTGGGGTTTGCTAAAAAAGCAAAAAAATAAATAAAAATGTAAATGTAACCCCTGCTTAGGGTTGCCACTTTTTATTCAAGCCAAACCCGAACACTTTAGCTCACAGTTACTTCTAAACTGATGAGCTATAAAGGCTTTTAACGTGTCCCCTATGGAGATTTTTGGGTAGTGTCGTTTTTCCCATTATTACAGGCACACTCAATTTTGGTCAGGACTATGTAAAACACAATATGATGTATAGAGTGCAGGGGCCAAGATAAGTAGTATACAACACAACATGTATATTACTTGCAGCAGCCAAGACGAGCCCATCTGTTCACATCAGATTCCCCTCTCACATCATGAATCCGCATCAGAGTTCCCCTTATCCTAAATCGGAGTACTCAGTGTCACTCTCCCCTTACATCAGGACCCCCAAGATCTCAATCTCCTTATATTAAGGTCCCCAGAGATACCCCCTTCCATATATTGGGATCCCCAGACTCACTGCCACTTTACATCAGGGTCCCCAGAGCTTCCCTCCTTACATCAGGATACCCAGAAACACTCCCCATCAAGGTCCCCAGAACCAACCCTCACTTTATATCAGGGTCTCCAGAGCCCCCTCCTTACATCAGGGTTCCCAGAGACACTTTCTTTACATCAAGGTCCCCAGAGCCCTCTTCTTTTCATCTGGGTCTCCAAAGCCCATCTCCTTACATTGGGATCCCCAGAGACATCCCTTTTACATCAGAGTCCCCAGAGACACCTCCTTTACATTAGATTCCCCAGAGCCCTCTTCTTTGCATCGGGGTCCTCAGAGACACCCCCTTTACATTGGGGTCCCCAGAGTCACCCACACTTTACATTAGAGTCCCCAGACCCCCTCACATAGAACAGCAACTGCAGTTGGACAGCAGCAGTTCATCCACACTGCACGCCAGCAACTTCACAGCTTTCATTTCCAGGGCAAGCCAAGAACCACTGTCAGGTGTTTAATTCTGTGCCCTGCTAGAGAAATCTACCTTAATTTCCTGTTTCTCCTGTTACTGGGACAAGTATGAATTGAGAAGAAATCTTCTCAATGAAAATACAAACAGAAAAAACCTGACAAAAAATCTAAACCTTTTATGCTCTATCGAAAACTATGATAGGTTGGTGCCGGTGTTTAAAGAGAGATGTTGAAATTCCCAACTACTACTACTTGCAATGAAAGTGAAGCTTATGCCAGTACACACAAGCGGAATTTCCAATGGGAAAATATTGGATGGTTTTTCCAAAGGAATTCCACTGAAGCTTGGCTTGCATACACATGGTCACACAAAGGTTCTCTGAACTTTCGACCATCAAGAACGCGGTAATGTACAACACTACGACGAGCCGAGAAAATGAAGTTCAATGCTTCCGAGCATTTGTCAAATTGTTTCCGAGCATGCGTAGGAATTTTGCATGTCGGAATTGCTACAGACGATCAGAGTTTCCGATCTGAACTTTTTTCGTCAGAAAAATAGAGAACCTGCTCTCAATCTTTTGCTGGCGGAAATTCCGTCAGCAAAAGTCAGATGGAGCATACACACGGTCGGAATTTCCGACCAAAAGCTCACATCGGACTTTTGCTGGCGGAATTTCCGATCGTGTGTACGGGGCATTATTTTCGGCCCAGTGTCTGACAAACTGAAAAATCATAGGTCTTCGTTCACTTCTTCCAAGAGACCAGCCTTGTGTGTAAAAGAACTGCAAAATAAGGGCAGTTCGTATTGAATAATAGGAGCTGTTTTTGATGGCCCAGACGCAAGGAGAATTGAGCACATGTGCCCTGTTTTGTTTTATTTTGTTCTACATTGGAATTTTAGGCTGGCGAATCATGTGGTAATGTTCTAGCAATTTCAACCAGCTTGTGTTTGCATAAATTATGGAATGAATCAAAATGAACTACAATCCCTTCCATACAGACATAATTATCAATAAATAAACCGTGGGTGGTGGGTTGCCTTGTTGATTGCTTTTATCATCAGAAGCTAGCTCCAAATGGTTTCAGTTGCTATAAAATGACCTTGCATATGGCCATAATTAGGGACATGAGTACCCTTAGCACCGAAAGCATTAATAAATAAAAGAACACAAGGCTGTAGATATGGATTGGTCTGCCTGCACTCTGGCTTTGTCTATCAGATCCAGGAACCTAGGATCTGGTGAATGTCCAATGAACCCAGTTACAACTTTCATTCTCCTGCAGTAAACCAGAAGAATAGTGCAATTCATCAAAGCTGTGCACCTGATTTTCATTGTTTTGTTATATCAAAATACAGACAGGGAAACCTAGGTCCAAGTTTTAAAAGAACGATTAGGAACATAGTTTAGGATGCAGCCCAGAGAAAAAGGACAATACATGTTGCTCTTGAAGCCAGCCATACAGTGCCTTGAAAAAGTATTCACACCCCTTGACATTTTCTATATTTTGTGATGTCCCCTATGGAGATTTTTGGGTACTGTCGTTTTTCGCATTATCACAGGCACACTCAATTTTGGTCAGGACTATGTAAAATACAATATGATGTATAGAGTGTAGGGGCCAAGATAAGTAATATACAACCAACATGTATATTACTTGCAGCAGCCAAGACGAGCCCACCTGTTCACATCAGATTCCCCTCTCACATCATGAATCTGCATCAGAGTTCCCCTTATCATAAATCGGAGTTCTCGTGTCACTCTCCCCTTACATCAGGACCCCCAAGAGCTCCATCTCCTTATATTAAGGTCCCCAGAGATACCCCCTTCCATATATCGGGATCCCCAGACTCACTGCCACTTTACATCAGGGTCCCCAGAGCTCCCCTCCTTACATAGTTACTTACCTGTCAGGTGGAGAGGAGCTTCCTAGGCCTCGCCTGGTGTGATGTTCATTCAGAGTCTGGGAGCGCAGGATGGAAGTGGAGGAGTGTTGCCTCTGTGATCAATGAACAAGTGAGTGAGCAGAGGCTCAGGCTGATAATATTGCTGCACTGCTGTGTGATCCGTTTGTTTTTCTTTTCTTTGGGAGGGGGGGTTAATTCATCTACATAATTCATCTACATTGGTATTTGTAAATGCATATGTTAATTGCATTAAGGGGTTAATTACCACTGACACTGGTACCACTAATGCAGAAAAAAGGGGTTAATTAATTGCCACTGGACAATAATGCATCAGTGACCAATGGCAAAACATTAACCCCCACCATGCTGCATATTACAAATACCAATGGTTGTAAAGTCTCAAGGGTTTTCACCTTCATGCATTCTGTGGGGACTGATGAGGAGGCACTGATGGACACCAATAGGCTGCACTGGTGAGGCTGAGCTGATGGGCATTGATTAGACTGCATTGATGGGCACAGGGGAGGCTGAGCTGATGGGCACTGATGAGACTGCATTAATGGGTACTGGTGAGGCTGCATTGGTGGGCACTGGTGAGGCTGCACTGATGGGCACTTGTGAGGCTGCATTGATGGGCACTGATCAGGCTGGTTTGATGGACACTGGTGAGGCTGCATTGCATGGGCAATGGTGAGGCTGCATTGCATGGGCACTGGTGAGGCTGCATTGCATGGGCACTGGTGAGACTGCATTTATGGACACTGGTGAGGCTGCATTGATGGGCAATGTTAAGGCTGCAATGATTAGGCTGCATTGATGGGCAATGGTGAAGCTGCAATGGTGAGGCTGCCATGATGGACACTGGTGAGGCTGAATTTATGGAAACTGATCAGACTGCATTTATGGACACTGGTCAGGCTGCATTTATGGACACTATGGATGAGCTTGAACATTGGGTGTTCGCCGAACAGCGAACAATATGGGGCATTCACGGGAAATTCAAATGCCGCGGAATGCCCCATAATGCCCCATAATGCACTGCGAAATTGCAGTGCATTAGTATCTAATAATTAGCCAAAGCATACACCTGACCTGCATGCTTTGGCCAATCAGAGCATGCTCTGCAGAGAGAGCCACAATTGGCAAAAGGCAGGGTGCCTTTGGCCAATCATGGCTCAGGGGGACTAAGTCCACGTCCCACACTATATAAGGCTGCTTACAAAGCGTAGTAGTATAGTGTGTGACTGTGGACGGAGATAGATTGAGCTAGATTAGGCAGGCAGGTTAGTTATGGTTGTGGCCCTAAAACCGAGACAGATGTGGATCACATAAACATTTGGTTCTAATCTCATTGAGCAAGCTTGGAGGTTAGGGCCATCTCCACTTGAGGGTTTGGAATATATCAGACGAAGCAGGCAGACATCCATCTGCCTAGCTTCTTGATCACATGGTCTGGTACTCTACGCTGAGATGCTGCTGAGGCTGCGTTGATCCAGAAGGAATGTCCAGAATACCACCCGGGGTCTAGGCCTAAGTTGAGCAGTAGGAACCTAACACGTTTGATAAACTGACTGCCAGTGAAGGGGTTGACCGGAAAAGGCAGTAAGGGGCTGGAGACTGGCTAGTTGCTAGACAGGGAGTGGTTGATGAGTCGGGTAGGTGAGAGAGCAGACAGTCAAGGATCGTTACTGGATCGTTACTGGTCACCAGGCATTGCTGGTCCTGAAGAAGTAGATATCTCCTCCAGGTCTGGTTTGTTGCATTTTGGAGACCGTAAGATGAAGGACGTAATGGTTTGGGAAGCGAGTCAGCAGGTGTCTGTATAGTATCTGACTACTGGTACTACCAGAGGTGAACTCGCTAGGTCGTAGGAAGCCATAGAAAGGCCAGGTAGATGGCTGCCTAGATGATCAGGCTGGGCAAGAGCCCAAAGGGGAACGTGTGAGGATTTCAGACATGCCCCTGAAGATAGCGCTTGTGATGTGTAAGCGTTTGCCGTTGGTAGCGGGCTGCTGCTTCTGAATTCCGTGCAGCAGGGCTTTCACTGTAAGCACTGTGAACACAAATGGCTCTCTGGGATTCTGTAAGGACAGGAAATGGACAGGAAATGCTGAATAATGGCTAGGTACAGCCCGGTAGTGTTATGAGTGAGAGCCAGCTGTGTATGTATCAGGGAAGTAATTTGTATCAAACTCACCATCTCCCTGTGCAAAGACGCACACAAATTTGCCATAGATCGGCGCTCCGGCGCACGCACATTTGCAGCCCTACTGAGAGGCGTGCGCGAGTGCGCACAAGCACACGCATAACGTGAATTCCCTGACCAGCCTATAAAAGGATCCTTAGCACACAGACAAGTTGCTGGTTTGTCTCAGCTCACCTGTGTTCCTCTGCTTCCTGTTCCTGTTTGCCACTTCCTGTTGTGACCCGGATTGCCTGAAGACTATGCTGATTCTCTCCTGACCTGACCCCTGGCTTGTTTAACAGACTTTCTGCTCTTAGCCTTGCTGCGCACTGGACTGATACCTGTGTTTGACCCTCGGCCTGCCTCTGGATTATACTCTGTCTGCTGCACTTAGCCTTGCTGGCTCTCGGACTGATACCTGTGTTTGACCCTCGGCCTGCCTCTGGATTATACTCTGTCTGCTGCACTTAGCCTTGCTGGCTCTCAGACTGATACCTGTGTTTGACCCTCGGCCTGCCTCCGGATTATCCTCTGCACTCAGCTTTGCTGGCTCCAGGACTGATTACTTGTGTTTGACCCTCGGCCTGTTTCTACACCTTCTTTACCTGTTTTACAGACCTGCTGGCTACTTACCTTCTGGTCCAGTTCATCCAGCACAAGCCCTCTTCCAGACCTTCACACAAGTCAGGTATCCCGCTGGAGGCTTGTGCCTCTTGGTGCAACCCACTCCCTGTATCACCTCCAGGGGTGGTGTGCGCTGAGTCGCAACAGCCACCGCTCTCTGCATCTTGGCCTCTGTGAGCACCTCTTTGCTGATAGTATGGCAAGAAGATATGAAGGCTAGGACATGGGTGATGTTGTCTGCTCTGGTTTCCGGGACAAGCAGCTAGGAACCTAAAGTAGGTGTTTCAAGCCATGTAGTAAGCCTTAAGTGTGTTGCTAGACAGCGTTTGGTTGATGAGTCGGGTTGCATTGGCAAGATGTGGCTTCAATCCTTTGTTAGTTGAGACCAAGGTGGGATAGGACTAGATGATGGGTTTGCTCCGGATTTCTGCTGGAAGAATGAGACAAAATTGAAGCGAGACAGTGCATCTGCTGAGACATTGCTCTTGATAGGGATACACTCAAAGTTAAATTGGTGATGTATTTAGTGATAATTGCACCAGCCTGCTCAGGAAGGACATGACGGGGAGACACTTGGATCTACCCTTATTAATGATGCCGGCCATAGCCTGGTTGTCTGTGGTGAAGAGTGCTGTCTGACCTGTCCACATGTGGCCTCAAACTTGGGCTGCTGCCACGATGGGGTACAGTTCGAACAAAGACTAGGATCGAGCGAAACCAGGAATCAAGCAGATTTCTGGGGGCCAGGGACCGGTGAAGATAATTTTAGCAACTCGCCTCAACAGAATCATTGGCAATCTGGTTCATCACAAGCAAGTAGGTTTTATGCCTACACACCAAGCAAATGACAATATATGACGGGCAGCCCTTTTAGCACATATTGCAAAAACACGATGCATCCCCTCTTGTTTTCTTTCCCTCGATATCAAAAAAGCCTTTGATTACATTTCCTGGTCTTACACAATTCTTTACAGAAATAGGGCTTTGGACCTCACTTCCTGAGATGGATTGCCACACTATATGATAAACCTCGAACATACATAAAATACGCAGGTTACAAATCAGATTCCTTTAATATAGAAAATGGCACATGTCAGGGTTGCACCCTTTCCCCTCTATTATTTGCGTTGGTAATAGAACCACTTGCGCAATTTATCAGAACAGACCCAACGATCACACAGATTGAGGTAGGAGGATGCCATCACAAATTGTGTTTGTTTGCTGACGACATCTTGTTATTTCTGTCATCTCCACAAGTTTAAGGCCCCAATCCCTTACCCATTCTCACAAGGTTTGCTGCCATCTCAGGCCTCACTATAAACCAAAAGAAATGCCAAAATTGCACTTCCATTTAACTGGGCAGAGAAATCAATCCCATATTTAGGTATTCACCTTACAGCCTCTACTTCTGATCTATATTCAGCCAATTATCCACAGGCCTTGAGAAAAGTGACGGACTTGTTGAAAAAATGGTCTCATCTTCCACTATCATGGTTAGGAAGAATCAACGCAATAGAAATTAAGATTTTACCTAAATTATTATACCTGTTTTGGGTTCTTCCGATTCCAATCCCTGCCTATTTTTACGATTAATACAGAAAAGGGCTGCCTCATTTGTCTGGCGCTCCTCCAAACCACGCATACCTTTGCACACATTATGTCTTCCTTAAATTTACGGGTGCCTCGGCTTCCCCCATTTCGCAACTTGCTATAAAGCAGCACATATGGCTAGTCTCTCGAAATATCACGCAACACTGGAAATCCCTTTATCGGTAAGGATTGAAGCCATAGATTGTGATCCTCTATCAATCTCCAATTTACTTTGGCTAAATCCCAAAGACTGCCCAAATATACGTAATCCTATCACCAAACACTTTCTCTCCCTCTGGAACAGACTTACATTTAAACATCATCTACAATCTCCGCACAATCCTCTTCTCTCCTTTCACAAAAATCCTGCTTTTTACCCTGCATGGATCTCCTCTTCCTCATTTAAAGAATGGACCTCCAGAGAAGTCATTAGGTTACACAAATTTGTCACTTCTTCATCCTTTATCCCATTTCCAACCCTCTGCAAAACCTATGGTCTGCCCCAATCGGAACTGTTCAGATATCTTCAAATTAAAAACTTCTTTACACCAAATACTAACACTGACACTCTCCTGACCCAACTCTCAAGCTTTGAATCAATTTGTAATGGTAATCCTCATATTAGAGAACTGATCTCCTCCTTATATTCACAACTTTTAGTTAACTCCAACACCGAGAAACCTTCTTACACCCAAAAATGGGAAGCAGACTTGGGCCATGCTCTTGATACTGCAGAATGTTCTAAGATCTGGATGGTAACTAAATCACCCTCCCCTAATATTCTAGAAATGGAAACTAATAACAAAGTATTAACTCATTGGTATCTCGTCCCTTCCAGAGTGGCCAAATATATGCCTTCTTACTCTGCTCTTTGTTTTCACGGTTGTCCGGACCAGGGCACACACCTTCATACTTGGTGGTCCTGCCCAATAGCTCAGATCTTTCGGAAGGATATCTTTGCAATGGCCTCCTTGCTAAGATTTTTACATAAAGATTTAGGAGGGAAATAGGGCGATAATTTATGTGAGAGGTGTCATCAGAATGAGGTTTCGGAATCATACAAATGATTGCTCTTAAAGTTTTTTGTCTGAAAGAGTGATCTTTTAATAGAATATTAAAGGCTTCAGCCAAGATCAGAGATAATATTTCTGTAAATGTTTGATAATATATGGCCGAGTAACCATCAGGACCTTGTCTCTTGTTTCTTTTTAGCTCTTTAATGATTTTAGTCACTTCTTCTACTAGTATGGGTTCGTCAATTTGACTTTTTTGGGCCTGTGTTAACCCAGGTAATTTAATATGGGAGAATAAGGTGTCAGCTTCAGTGGGATTAAAATTGTTTGCTGCCTTATATAAGCAAGCTAGATGGGATTGGAATTTGTGAACTGTTTTAACAGGTTTACTAGTTTAGATGTTCTTTGACAATTTGAGTCTGTTTTGTGTGAGTGATTTGTAGATTTAAGCGCTTTTGCCAGGAGAGTACCAGGTTTGTTGGATTTCATATAAAAGGTGTGTCTAGTTCGGTTAAGACATTTTTCAGTTGATTCTGTGAGGAATAAATCGTAGTCTAGGCAGGCCTTTTCTAAGCAAATTTCAGATTTTTGGTTGGGATTATCTTGGTTAGATGCAAAGAAAGCGTTAAACTGCGATTCCAGCTTGCAAGCTAAATTTCTGCGTTTGAAAAAAGCAGATTTTCTCTGGAATACTCCATGCATTACTGGTTTGTGGGCTTCCCAGAGTGTTAGTGGAGATATGTCAGGACTGGTGTTGTGTGTTAAATATTCTTTCAGAGCTTGTTCAATAAGTATGCAGTCGGATGGGTGTTTGAGCAAAGCATCCGGTAGGTACCAAGTTGGGTCATGGGCTTTAGGGATAGGTGAAGTGATTGTAGTGAATACTGCATTATGATCGCTCCATGCAATAGGGATAATGTCAGATTTAATTATTTCTGGTAACATTCTTGTTGTCAATAAGATGTGATCAATACGAGTAAATGTTTCATGAGGGTGAGAATAATATGTGTATCTTCTTTTAGTAGGATTCAATTCTCTCCAAGTGTCAACTAAATTCTACTTTGAGAGAAGCTGTGAGAAAGATAGCTTATTAAGATTTTTGGGTGGATTATAAAAGATGGGAGAAGGATCTTGTTAGAATCACTGCACATGATAATTGTTCCTATTTTGTGTGAAGAAATTACCTGCATCAGATGGGAGAAGAAAGGCGTAGGTTGCTTATTAGGAGAGTAATATGAAACCACAGTAACTGCAGTGTCCATTATGTGTCCTGTAAGAATTAAATAACGCCCTTCTGGATCTTTGGAATAAACATATAAGTGGGACTATGGACTTTTTAGGCACTGTAACAAACAATATTTTCATATAAAAATTGAATTTATTAGTAAAAAAAGGATTTTTATACAATGCTTTAAAATGTTTTTTCACAAACCGATAGTAATATTCAACTATAATACAGTACAAACAAACGTCCCTGTATCCTAACCAGATTTCATATACAAACTGAAAATATTCATTGATGTAAATACTCCATAGTTGAATCAGGAGATCCAGTGTAGCGGTAGGTTTACAGGATTGGCAGAGGAGTCACAATATTCAAGCAGTTTAGCTGTGCACATATAGATCATTTTGGGATCTTTGGATCTGGCTCCTTTTCCCCTCTTTTCTTCCTTTGAATGAGTGACACATCATTGTGAAGGTGGTAACCTGGCGTCCAGTACATTTACTGCAGGGATGGATGGCCCCCTGGTGGCTTGATATTTGTGTTCACATCATTGTGCTAGAGAAGTGAAGGAGTGGAAGATCCCCTGGTAGTCAGATGCGATTTAACAAAGGCGTGGAGGTGACAGTTCTGAGAGCCCAGATTTGGATCTCCCTGATTATTTTGTTATCTATGTGTGGGAACCAGCTTTTTATATATATTAGTTGATACATCTTTTTGATTTACCATTTGAGAGACCTTTTATACCCGGATTGATGAGATGGTGCATACTTTTTACCTCATTTAGGACTATTACCAGTCACATATTCTGTTTTGACTTGAATCACTTATTTTTGTATATATTAATTTCCATATTTTTTCTATTATTTATTATACACTATTTGTGCGCAGGATCACTATGTACTTTATTTATCTATGTACTGTTATGTGAATACTATTAGACCCTGCTGCATATATATAGCACTTTAGGTGTATTCTATACGTGTATATTTTTATATCACTTGGAGCACTTTATTACCTATGATATTTATTTGTCTTTAGTGCACTGGTCTCATGCTACTAGCACTGAAAATAATATTTTAGTGAAATTTTATTTTAATTTGATTTACTTTTCACTATTTATTACACATAGGACTATCCTATTTTATTTAGTAGCGCGAAGGCTATCTCTATTATTTTTCAACATAAGGATATGGTGATCTAAGTGGTTGGGAAGAATAAAGATTTAGGTACCAGTAATCATAATACTCTGAGGAATAGAGTATAATATGTTATGGGACAACCTGTGAGTATTGGATATCATGTTCAAATTCAAGGTGTGTCTGTGACGAAACGTCTCTACACTCCACCTGAGTGCTTTCGTCATATATACAACCCCCTCCCAGTCTGAATATAGATATCAGATATTCCAACCGCTCCCAAGCGCAAAACAAGATGAGACTTGTTTCACTGCTGACATGGACTCTTTTATTAGAACCAAAATGACAAGTATTTATAATACGGTAGAAGAAGAGGTCCCCCCTGCTCATATTACTCTAACAATACAATTCTAGCCAGAAACAGAATTAACATGAGCTAATTATCTAAATCAACACTGGGCTCCTTCATACAATTATAGAGTTAATTAGCACAAACAAAAATAGGTGAAATACTCTGTGTCAAGCCAGACTAGACTCATTTACATTATAGAAGACAACAGACAGGTGGCTGGAGTTGATTGCGTCCCAACAGTATGATTCAGTCACTATTGCTAATATGGCATACACATATCCAGAGTATGTGTGTCTTGGGGGGGACATGGACCTGAATCCAAAGTAACACCACCTCAGCAGTCCCCAGGCATACAGCTCACAAAGAGCACTGTTCCCCCAAATGCCAGGGACCATAAGCACAAGACAAGAGGCTGGCATTCAGTCCTCTCCAAAATCCTCTGTCCTGGGGTAAGTCTGTCACAGTGTCAATCCAGTCAAGTATCTGGAAGTGAATAACTAACTAATGAGGGTAATAGGGATTTTAACAAGGGACTAAAAAGGGGCAAAAATAAAATAAAAAATCACAGTGATGCCTGTAAAATTTAAAAGTATATAACATAGTTGATTTTGCAAAAATATGCAGTATTAAGCCAGTTAATAGCCTTTCAGATGTTTCCCACAAAGTATGAGAATGGAAGAGAGTTCAGGGGAGTGTCACGTAATCAGTCCATTGAGTCTTCTTGATCCAGAGGAGGGGATCCAAATCGACCTCTCTTATGAGTGTGTTGATTTTCATTTTTACCCCCGACTTTGGATAGGTTGTGTGGAGGAGTAGAGGAGGCTGATCTCCTGCAATAAGTATATGTGGTAAATGTTGCATTAATCTGGTGAAGATCATGTACAGTCTGTTGTAATTCTTCAGTTGATCTGCATACATATTTTGAGCCTTGATATGCCAAATTAATGGAGAATGGGAAACCCCATTGGTAGGTGATGTTGTTACGTTCCAATTCTAATAACTGGGGTTTTATTACATGCCTTTGGATATGGTTGCTTGAGATAAGTCAGCAAAAAGTTGGTAGTTGTGACCCTGAAAGGACAGAGTATTTTTGTCACGAGCTACAGCCAGAAGTTGTTCTTTCGTTCAATAATAAAGGAATTTTGCGATTATATTGCGTGGTGGACCATGCATTTTTTTTAGGTATGAGGGCATGGTGAAAATTTTCAAGTTCAGTCATGTAATCTTGAGCAGTATTTTCTATTTCTTCTACTTTGAGCTCTAATGCTGCTGTACAATTGCCCAGCTCCCTTATTTCTTTAGTCAGACTGCTACTAATTTGTTCAGATGTCTGTTTTAACTGGTTCAGATCTGTGCTATAGCCAAATAACGGTTACAGTGCAGACATGCTTTGCCAGGAGGATGTCTAATGACATCCTCCCATGCCCGAGCGGCCTGCGCTCCACCTGCAGGGCGCTCTCGGCGTGCTCTGTGATCCAGCGAGTCTATGAGACTCGCTGGATCACAGATAGGAGTAAGGGGTCAATCCTGACCACCTAACCACATGATCAGCTGTCAGCCAATGACAGCTGATCATGTGATGTAAACAGAGCCGGTAATCAGCTATTTGTTCTCCACAGCTGAAAGCCGATCACCAGCGACTGTGAGAAGGACATCAGCTCCGATCACCAGCTCATCTGTGCCACCTGCCAGTGCCACCTAGCAATACACAACAGTGCCGCCTATCAGTGCCCACAGTGCCACCCATCAGTGCCCACAGGGCCACCTATCAGTGCCCACAGTGCCACCTATCAGTGTCCACAATCAGTGCCTCATCAACAGTGCGGCTCATCAGTGCCACCTACCAGTGCCCATCAGTGGCACCCATCAGTGCCACCTATCATTGCCCATCAGTGCCATCTATCAGTAGTGCCCATCAGTGGAACCTATTAGGGTAAGGCCCATCAATGCCATCTTATCAGTGGCCATCAGTGCCGCCTCATCTGTGCTCATCAGTACAGCCTCATCTGTCCCCATCAGTGCCGCCTTATCTGTGCCTATCAGGGCCGCCTTAACTGTGCTTATCAGTGCCCATCAGTGCAGCCTATCAATGACCACCAGTGCTGCCTATCAGTGCCCACCAGTGCCGCCTCATCAGCGCATATCAATGAAGGAGAAAAATTACCTGTTTGCAAAAGTTTCCATCTTTTTTTGTTTGTTTAGCAAAAAATAAAAACCCCAGCAGTGTTTAAATACCACTAAAAGAAAGCTCTATTTATGTGAAAGAGAGAGGTGAAAGCTGTAAATTGGTCTGGACAGGAGGGGGGTTTAAGTGCCCAGTAAGCCATTGGGTTAATGCTTTATAGAGCATTCTTTCAAATTGTTTTAAGAGAGCTGGGGGAGCAGAGGAGTCTTGAGAAGTAACTTGTGAGGGGATTATTTCTGTATCAGACTATCCTTGAGAGTCTGGCAATAATATTTGTGACTTGTGTGAGCGTCCTGTGGTGTTTGAGGTAGAGGGAACCGGCTCCATTTTAGCTACAGCCTGAGCCTGTGCCTCTTTACTAGAGGATTTCTTAGCCTGAATACGGCTACCTCCTAACACCATTGTCCTCCCTCACAATGCCCTGGTGTTCCGAGGGTTAATAGAAGAAAGTTTATGAAGGAATTATCAGCGGCTTTTCTTCTCCATGGAGCGGAGCTCTAACAGTGCATGACCGCTCTGCTAGTCTCCGCCGCATGTGCCGACTATATGTATTTTTTCAACAGAATAACAATGTGATGGTTCCTGAGTGAATAATGAGATGAGTATCTGCATAAACATTTGTGTATCAGTAGTGTGAAATGACTAATGAATGAAGGAATACAATTGTACTAATGAGCAATTAACTATAGATTGATTCCATATGTGACTTTTTTGGATTTTTTTTTTAAATTGCAATGACTGATTAAAATGTTAGATGTGTTCTGATCTGAGGAAAGGCATAAGCATGTGAGCCTAAAACGGAAATCTTTTTGAACACTATTTTAGATGTAACTTTACAAATCTTTGAACAAATAAACAAAGTTTTTGAGTGCAGCAATCCTCTGGACTCTTTTCTCATATGTATGATCGGTGGGAAGACCAGATTGCTTTGCACTAACTGCAGTCCGGGTGCAGCTTTCCTCAACTACATTGAAGATGTAGATATATAGATATATATATTTATATATATATATATATATATATATATATATATATACAGTGCCTTGCGAAAGTATTCGGCCCCCTTGAACTTTTCAACCTTTTGCCACATTTCAGGCTTCAAACATAAAGATATAAAATTTTATTTTTTGTGAAGAATCACCAACAAGTGGGACACAATTGTGAAGTGGAACGAAATCTATTGGATTTTTGAAACTTTTTTAACTAATAAAAAAATGAAAAGTGGGGCGTGCAAAATTATTCGGCCCCCTTGCGTTAATACTTTGTAGAGCCACCTTTTGCTGCGATTACAGCTGCAAGTCGCTTGGGGTATGTCTCTATCAGTTTTGCACATCGAGAGACTGAAATTCTTGCCCATTCTTCCTTGCAAAACAGCTCGAGCTCAGTGAGGTTGGATGGAGAGAGTTTGTGAACAAACATATCGTTTTGCATTGTGGGCAAAAAGTTGGATTTTGGTTTCATCTGACCAGAGCACCTTCTTCCACATGTTTGGTGTGTCTCCCAGGTGGCTTGTGGCAAACTTTAGACCAGACTTTTTATGGATATCTTTGAGAAATGGCTTTCTTCTTGCCACTCTTCCATAAAGGGCAGATTTGTGCAGTGTACGACTGATTGTTGTCCTATTGACAGACTCTCCCACATGAGCTGTAGTTCTCTGCAGTTCATCCAGAGTGATCATGGGCCTCTTGGCTGTATCTCTGATCAGTCTTCTCCTTGTCTGAGCTGAAAGTTTAGAGGGACGGCCAGGTCTTGGTAGATTTGCAGTGGTCTGATACTCCTTCCATTTCAAAATGATCGCTTGCACAGTGCTCCTTGGGATGTTTAAAGCTTGGGAAATCTTTTTGTATCCAAATCCGGCTTTAAACTTCTCCACAACAGTATTATGGACCTGCCTGGTGTGTTCCTTGGTCTTCATGATGCTCTCTGCGCTTTCAACAGAACCCTGAGACTATCACAGAGCAGGTGCATTTATACAGAGACTTGATTACACACAGGTGGATTCTATTTATCACCATCAGTCATTTAGGACAACATTGGATAATTCAGAGATCCTCGCTGAACTTCTGGAGTGAGTTTGCTGCACTGAAAGTAAAGGGGCGAATAATTTTGCACACACCACTTTTCAGTTTTTTATTTGCTAAAAAAGTTTAAAATATCCAATAGATTTCGTTCCACTTCACAATTGTGTCCCACTTGTTGGTGATTCTTCACAAAAAATTAAAATTTTATATCTTTATGTTTGAAGCCTGAAATGTGGCAAAAGGTTGAAAAGTTCAAGGGGGCCGAATACTTTCGCAAGGCACTGTATATATTTTAGCAGAGACAGTAGTGAATAAAATGGTGGTTGTTGCCATATGTTATGTCACATTGTATTTGCGAAATGGTCTTTCAAACGCAATTGTTTTGGAAAAAATAAGCCTTTTTAAATAATAAAAAAAACAAACAGTAAAGTTAGCCCAGTTTTTTTGTATAAAGTTAAAGATTATGTTACGCTGAGTAAAAAGATACCTAACAAGTCATGCTTTAAAACTGTGCATGATTTTGGAATGACAACAAACTACGATACTTAAAAATCTCAAAACAGGTTATCTGTTTAGAGTTACAGAGGAGGTCTTATGCTAGAGTTATTGCGCTTGCTCTAATCGAGGTGATACCTCACATGTGTGGTTTGAAAACTGTTTAGAAATGCATATCCTATGCAGTCGCTTCTGTGTGCGAGCACGGAGGGATGGGGCGCTTGAAATTTTTTTTCCTTATTTCTTTTTATTTTACATTTTTACACTGTCCCTTTCATTTATTTTTTGATCACTTTTATTGCTGTCCCAAGGAATGTAAACAATCCCTGTGACAGCAAAAGGGATGTGACAAGTACTCTTTATGGAGGGATCTGAGGTCGATAAGACCCCAAACCCCTCTTCTGCACTTGAAAGCATTCAAAATGCCAAGATCGGCGGATTTGAATACTTTTGATTTTTGAAAACTGGCGTCATTGGTTCCCAAGTAAAGTGATGTCATAACATCGCTTCAAGGTTACCATATTCGAGACCCAATCAAAGCCGATTCTGGCTTTGTTCAGGTCTCCAGTCAGCTGGCGGACGTGCCAGCTGGTCGCACGGGTCTCCCGGTGGGACGGGATAGCCCGTGCGAGTGGTGGAAGGTGGCGAAAGACAGCGGGAGGGAGGATGTCCCCTCCCGCTGCTTGTGATTACAATTTAGAGGCTGCTTACCCACATCGGTTGTTATTACAAGAGAGCCGACCCTAAAATACAGTTTTAAATACAGTAAAATGCAGCTGCAGACATCACTCCAGTACAAGCCCTTAAAGCCAAAAGACATACAGGTATGTGATTTGGTGGCAATCAGAAGTCACAAGACTGCTATATACTGCAGTTTATATTGACTTAAATTATTACATTTCCATGTTCTGTGTACTGTGGGAGACCAGACATAGTGAATGCTGGGTCCTGGGTTTAGTAACACTTTAATACTACTTTCACTTATCTGAAATCTGTGATCAGATCAAAGTAAAACAAATTGCCTTAGCAGATTCTTTTGTTCATATTCTCTGTATCATCTTCCTTTTTCTTGGTAGATGATGTTTGTTAAGCGCTTCCCCCCACTTTATTCAACTTTGAGAGGTCAGCTCTTTAGTCTGTACCAGGCTTCGCCTCACTGGCATCCACCCAGCCATTAAATGACTCTCATCAATGTAAATGTGACCCCTCAGGGCCTTTGCACTTTTTTTCTGGAATTGGAAAGAAAAACTGAAAGAATGTTAGACATTTGAACATGAGAAAAGCATGCTGGATGTTTCAGCTTGCAAGGAATGCAGAAGGAGTAAATATGAACTCTAAAAAAGACCATCAATGGTAAAGGCTCTTTCAAAATCCCAGATAATGGAACAAATCTGCAAAAAAGAGATACTACAAAAAATACAAATTAGTTAAACACACTGGTATGTGCTGCCCATAATAAACGGATTCCATCATATGACTTGAGTAAGTAGACCAGTTGCTTTGGCAGCTTCAGTACTTTTATCTGAGTCTGAACACAACCTACAAAATCACTTACAGGGTGGACTCCGATTTCAAGTAAAGAGCAATAAACATACTTTTGATAATAATATAGTATGTTTATCAATATATTAGAACTAAGTAAGACATCCGTCAAGGGAAGTAGGGCAGAGGGATTCAAAACAGAAGCTGTACTTCTGAACATTGGGCAGTTTTGACTTGTTACTGCAATAATATTTGTGTCATTGTTCATGTGCCAAAGGGACCATTGAATGTTGTTTGTGTGGATATGTGGATAGTGAGGCCATAAATGTGATGCAGAAGCCTCCAGTTGTTGTCCCCCCCCCCCCCCCGTGCAATTGGAACTGATTTATTTCTCATGATTAGATTCGTTTTTTTAGGGACCAATCCACCCAAAAACTGTTGTTTGTTTTTTATTATTATTTATTATTATTTATTTATTATTATTATTATTATACAGGATTTATATAGCACCAATAGTTTGTGGAGCACTTAACAAAATGAAGGCAGACACTACAGTTACATTACAATTTGGTACAAGAGGAATCAGAGGACCCTGCTCGTTAGAGCTTACAATCTAAGAGGGAGAGTCAATTGATACAAAAGGTAATAGCTGTGGGGGATGAGCTGATGGAGAAAGTTAAACAGTGTATTAGTTAGAAGCATTATAAGCTTTTCAGGGATCGTCTAACGAGTGATAGATTAGGGGACAGTTGGACAGATTGGGGTACGGACTTCCAAAGGATGGGAGATGGGAGAAGCTCTGGAGAAATCCTGGAGGCAAACATGGGAAGAGGTGACAAGGTAGATAGAGAGCAGGAGGTCTTGGGAGGACCGAAGAGAGCAGCTTGTTTGGTATTAGAGTAGTAGTAAAGTAGTAGAGTTGTGGGTGGCTTTATAAATTCTTGTTAGTACTTTGAATTTTATTTGTTGGGTGAGTGGAAGCCAGTACAGGGATAGGCAGAGAGGGATGGAGGACACTGAACGGTTAATAAGGTGGACGAGTCTTGCAGCAGCATTCATTATGGACTGAAGAGGGGATAGTGTATGTAAAGCTAATCCAATGAGGCGTGAGTTGCAGTAGTCGAGGCGAGAGATAACCAGGGAGTGAATTAGAAGCTTGGTGGTGTCACTGGTTAAAAAGGGAGAGATGCTGTGGGAGCTAAGGCGGCATGATTTGGACAGGGATTGGATGTGGGCCTGAAAGGACAGTTCAGAGTCTAGGGTTGCCCCTAGAACCCTCACATGTGGGGACGGAATGATAATTGTGCCATTGATCTTGACAGAGAAGTAAGGGGAAGAGGCACGTAGGGAGGAAATATTGTGAGCTCAGTTTTAGATAGATTCAGTTTGAGGAAGTGGTGTGACATCCAGGCTGATATGTCTGTTAGTAAATCAGTGCTGTGTGAGGAGATTGATGGGGTAAGCTGAGGGGTAGAGAGATAGATTTGGGTGTCATCGGCACATACATGGTAGCAGAAGCCATGGGAGGCTATCAACTGACCCAGGGAGGATGTGTAGATCGAGAATAGTAGAGGTCCAAGGACAGAACCTTGGGGGACCTCAACGGTAAGAGGTGTTGGAGAAAAGGAAGTGGAGTTATAAGTCACACTGAAGGTGCGGTGAGATAGGTAAGATGTGGAGTGCTGTGGACAAAATCCAGATTGAAGGGGGTCAATAAGGTTATTCTCAATGAGATGGTTGCTCAGCCAGCTGTAGACTAAATGTTCAAGGAGTTTGGAGGAAAAAGGGAGTAAGGAGATGGGTCTGAGGTTGTTAAGATTGGTGGGGTCCAGTGAGGCCTTTTTTGTTATGGGAGTGACTAGCGCATATTTTAGAGGGTTGGGGAAGATGCTAGTAGAGAGGGAGAGGTTGAAGATATGAGTTAAAGAAGGTAGGGTAGAGTCAGATTGTGACCACAGTATTTGAGAAGTAACAGGGTCCAGCGGGCAGGAGGTTAGGTGGGGGCTACAAAAAAGTTTATTGACTTCCTCTGTAGTAGCTGGGTTAAACAAGAGTATTGATTGTACAGAAGGATAAAGAGTGGAGATATTGAGACAAATTGTTTCAATCTTATTTTTGAAATGATTAGCAATCTCCTAGGCAGTGAGTAAGTTAGTGGGTGGAGGTAATAGGAGACAAAGTAGAGCATTAAAGGTGGAAAAAATGTGACGGGACGGCGTGAGAATGAAAATGATAAAGTAGGTTTGTTTGGCAGTGTGGAGGCAGGAATTTGGTATTTTTGGAGGGCAGATTTATATTGGCTGAAATCTTGCTGTGACTTAGTCTTATGCCACAGACGCTCAAGAGCACGACTCTGTTTTTTTAGGCTTCTGGTGTTGTCTGTCTGTCAGGGTTGTAGCGGGCGGTCGGGACTTGATTCTGTGTACTGTGAGGGGTGCCAAGGTATCCAGGGTGGATGACAGTGAACTGTTGTAGATAGAAGTCCAGGTTGGCATAACCTGACCCTAACACCTAAACTCACCTAACACCTAAAATATCCTTAAAATAACCGATTAACTATTACAACCCCCCCCCCCCCCCCCCCATGTATTTTTAGTCATTTATTTATTTGAATACATAACCTTTTCTGAAGTCTTCAAGCTGGTAATGTGATGCAGCAAGGTTTTCTTCCTCTTCACTTCTTCTTCTCCAACGCTGGGCTTTCACTGAGGTCAACTGGACGACTGCATGTCAGATCAGGTCATCGTTATCACATGCCCAGCATTGCTCAATCCAGAAAAGAACCGCTACTGGATCACAAAGAGAGTACAGAGCTAGAAAGGAAGCAAAAAAAAATTAAAGAAGTGGAGTTGGACTTTAACCTATCACTTAACTTCTTCAACTGTAAACTAGACCCTAAGGCTTGGTAAACACTAGTGTGGGTCGTGTGGCCCACGTTTGCGAGGGCACAGCAGGCCATTCATTTGAATGGGCTGCTGTGCCTGCGTTTCCTCAAAAAAAAAGTGCACGAACAGTCTTTTTGACCTTGCAATTTCCCTGCGGCTTTGAGATGCATGGAGGTGCCATTCAGAATGAATGGTAGCCTGGGCGTTTCCTAGAAGCAGTGCGATTTGGCTGCGGGTGGTTGCAGGTGTGGGAACAGACCGTAAATTAAAACTCCCTTATCTGGCACTGAATCTATCAGCACTGAAAGATATATGCCCCATGTTAAAATCTCCATTATCTAGCACCAGTGGCAGCCCCCCTAATCCATGCGCCCAGCCCCTAAGCTACATGCAGGGCGCCGTACACATGGATTTCAATGGGGTTTTGTTTTTTAGAAGCACGTGCTCTGCGCCCCGAGCCCACCCTTTTTTGAAGCCTATTAGAACCTCTAGCTCTAATCACATGCTTCAAAAAAATGCCCACCCTGCATTGCAATTCATAGTCCGATGGCCTGATATGTAGATGGGGGGGGGGGGGGGGCGGTGCCCTTGCGCCCTCTATGAAAGGGCTGCCAATAGACACAACCTGAAACTTCTGACACTGGAGGGTGAAGATTTACTGTTAGATAAGCTGTGTGTTCAGGGAAACAAATGACACCATGAAACTACATGATCAATTCATATTTTATGCAGATGAACAACACAAGTTGCAGGTAGGAATGTTCCTAATGACTTTAATCCATTCTTGCCCAGTCTATGGGCAGATGACTGGGGCCAGCCTCTTGTCGATCCGGGCGGACGTTATATCACACAGCCGATGACTGATCACTGTACTGGACCGCTGTAGGCACCATGTGACCGCTGTAACCAATCACAGCAGAATACTGTCACATGACAGTTGTAAACAATGGATGGCTTCCTTTTAAGCCATCCATTGTATACAATTGTGTTACTAGCTGTGATTGGTCACAATGATCACATGGTACAGACTGGGCCATGTGATCAGCTGTGGTCAATCACAGCTAATCACAACAAAACAACATGAATGAATCGATTTCATTCAGTAAAATGCTTGCATATGGCAATGAAATTCATTGCTATATGCAAACATAATGTGTAAAAAAAAAAAAAGAATACTGATCACTTCCTCAGAGGACCATGTTAACATTATATTGCTCTGGTCAAAGTGTGTTAAAAAAAAGTGTGTACCTGATCACCGCCATACCCGTTATATGATGACGCTGTACTGTACTGGTGATTGTATGTAAAGAAAAAAAGGGCTTTTCTAATGTGTTCATTTTCCAAAACATTATGGAAAAAAGCTACAACTTAAAAAAACTTGCCATGCCTCACTAAATACCAAATATTTCGATACTTATATGTTTTCCCCATATATATATATTTTTTCCCCATTTTCTCTACATGTAATTTATTGTAGCGACTTTAATATTTTTTAGATTTGTTACCATTATCTGTTTACTCCAAACTTCTTTATACAAATAATTTTATAAAATAAAAAAACAGAGTGTTTAGCACTTTCACTATATGTTTAATTTGTAGCCCGGATTGCAAACTCTAAATAATCCCCCCGTCTCTATCCGCAATCAAGAACGCTGTTTATCAAGGGGGGCGGTGACATCCATATGGAGATGTGGATGTGTTCCGCTGGAGACACCTCCAAAAAAATGACCACGCATCTATTTCCGGCCATAGACACATTAAACACGGTGGAATAACCAAAAAAATGGCCGCCCGCACACTTCCGGCGACCATGTAGACCGCAAAATGGCCGCCGGGACACTTCCGGGTCTTCCCCAAAATGGCCGCCAAATAAGCTATTACTGTGTCTATTTAAAGACACTTCCCTGAGCACTAGTCATCCCCTGATGAAGTCACGTGACCGTGACGAACACACGTCGGGACGCTACCGGAAGTGACGCAATCGAGCTCGAGGCTCGTTTATACCCCACATAAGAGAATTGTTTGTTTGTGAGTATTTGATCTGTTTTCTTGAATAAACTTCAATATTGTTTAAAAAATTACTACACTATGGGGCTCCCTTCCTCCTCATCTGTTTAACCCCTTACATAAACACCAACCGCCGAGGTACCCCCCCACGCTGAGTACTGCTGAGCGATTATATAAAGAGACCAACACGGCGCTATAGGCAGGAGACGTCAGGATCTGGGGACACAGGAACGGGACCTCGAGGGATAAAGACCACCAGGAACCCTGAGGATACATATATTATATGCTGTTACCTTACAGCTGTAAGGTAAGGGGACACCCATATTTCGACTACACAGGACCACGTGGGATATATTCACCATCACCACTACCACCACCGATTATATTGCTACTGTATAGTGCACATATATCCAAACACCAGCACTGTATGCGATTTCCTTGATATATGCGATTTTTTATATAATCGCCACCGGTTGTCGCACAAGTTGAATGGACACATTCTGCCAAATGTCATTGTTCAATTTGTACAATTTTTTTCTTTTGTTTATATAGTTTTCAAGTATTGTGCACAGCCTTTTTTTGGATTATTTCTAGAGGGATTTCTTTCCCTTCCTTCAACACTAATATTGTTTATGCGTTTTTTTTGATTTTCTGCCACTTTTTGCACAATTGATATTATTTTTTGTATGGTAGAAGACACCCGCACGTATTTACTTTTTATAACCTTTCCCTGGCACTGGCACTTTATGCGATTCTTGTCAGTCACAACCAACCACTCTTTGCACTATTGATTCATCGAGTTAGTGACTGCTTTATGTATACTGTTTTTTACTTTATGGTGTAGTAGATATCTTCACGGACCCATTTACCGTCTAGCACTGGCACTTTCATGCGACTTTGTCAGCTTTAACAAATCGCATTGGGAATCACTATATATTTTGTTGACTGTTTTATGTATATTATTTAATTCACTTTATGATGTAGTAGATATCTTCACGGACCTATTTATTGTCCAGCACTGTCACTTTATGCGACTCTGTTAATTCTAACAAATCGCATTGGGAATCACTAGCTTTAACTATTGGAATTTTTCTTTTTTATGCTTATACATCCACTTGACCCTTATTCTAAATACTACTACGTTATAGCAGTGAGGGTTCCTCACCATTCCCTCACAAAACACGCATATCGGTTTCTTATATACCATCTTTTTAGTCTGGGCGGTAGTACATTTATCACCCAACAATCTTAGTGCCTATAGAATTTATTAGCCTTTCAGGCTAAACTTCCCATTATAGTACTGCGTACTGCCTTCTTTACTCTGTAATTGGGGTTCAAGTACCCCATTCCAGTGTGTGCAGCGGTACAAAAACTAGACTTCTTCCTGATTAGGCGCAGGAATAACTCCTTTTATAAATACCCTGGACTGTCTACATTCCAAAAAGGGGTCATTTGGGGGATATCTGTACTGTCCTGTCATTTTTGGGTCTCAACAAGTGAGATAGGCCATCGGAACATCAGGATCGATCAATTTTCAGATATACACCATAGTTTGTGAACTGTATAACTTTTCTACAGACTAAATAATATACACTGATTTGGGTTATTTTCACCAAAGAAATGTAGCAGAATACATTTTGGCCTAAATTCATGAAGAAAGATAATTTATTTGCTAAATTTTATAACATAAACAAAGAAAAATGTATATTGTTTTCAAAATGTTTGGTCTTTTTTTATTTATTTAGCAAAAAAAAAAAACACCAAAAGAAAGCTCTACTTTTGTGAACAAAATGCTAAAAATAGTTTGTGTACAGTGTTGCGTGACGGCGCAATTGTCATTCAAAGTGTGACAGCGCTGAATGCTGAAAATTGGCCTGGGTAGGAAGGGGGTAAAAATGCCTGGTATTGGTGGTTAAGTAGTGTCCTAAACTGTGACTATATACAAAGTACAGAATGTAGTAGCAAACTAATCAGAATTCAGCTTCACTTTTCTAATTAATTGATACTTTGCATACTTTCTGATTGTGCTTAGCAAACTTTTATAGACTTTCTTAAAATTTATGTGAGCAGTTGAGCGCCTGAATGCATAGTGTGGGGAGTGTCAGAAAGGGACACAGTACCATGGTAAAAAAAAAAAGAAAAAAGGATGATACCAGGAATGATTATGTTTGACTAGCGCTATTTTTGCGCTGAATCAACTGTCTGTTAGTCTTTGCTGCCATCATGTGGTTTGTTCAGATACTGTTGCATTCTACTGTAGAAGAATTGAGAAAGTTGTATTAAACCCAAACCTAAAAATATAAGAAATATTGCAGTTTACCAATCATTAGATGTGGTGGTTGCATTTGTTTTCTTTTTTAGGTTTTTTCCCCTCTGTTTTCACCTGGTGATCCAGCCAGTAACAGACCTCCTGTATTATAGCAGGCATCTTTAGACAGCAGCATTGTCAGTCTGGGGGGAGCGGAGTGTTAGATGTAATAGATGCAGATTTAAATACACTAACAAACTGAAGCTAAACTTCAGGTAATAGTTTATAATCAGTTACAGCAAAAAAATATGTTTTTCTTTTGGGATAAAGGTTTTAAATAAACAAAACTGATCATTGTAAGCACCCCTGCTAGTGTTACATGGTTTGTCTCATCTCTGTAACAGGTACATTTTGCTGGAGAGCGTGTTCTTTTGAAAAACAACAGACTTATTGGCTGGATCACCAGGTAAAAATTAAGGGGGAAAAAGAATGAAATGAATGCAGCCATCACATCTAAGAAATGGTAAACTGCAATATAATAAATGTTTGCTTTTGGGTGTAATACCACTAAACAAATTTGGAACCACTATTCAGTGCCTTGAAAAAGTATTCATACCACTTAAAATTTTACACATTTTGTCATGTTACAACCAAAAACATAAATGTATTTTATTGGAATTTTATGTGATAGACCAACACAAAGTGGCACATAGTTGTGAAGTGGAAAATGATAAACGGTTTTCAATTTTTTTTTACAAATATCTGAAAAGTGTGGCGTACATTTGTATTCAGCCCCCTTAAGCCCTGGTTCACCTTGATGCTACATTGAAATCGTGCTACTTCGCTTAACGTAGCTTGATTTCATAAGTATCAAGATCAGCGCAATTTCAGGTGCTACTTGATAGACATTTGTGTGGCTTCATGCACAGATGTCTATTGAAGTCGCACCTGAAATCGGCAAAAGTAGTACAGAAACGTATTTTGCAAATCGGTGCGGCGCCGCAAAATTGTTGTCGCACTGACTGGAACAGTGCCATTGCCTCCAATAGGCTGTGACTTCTCAAATCGCATGACAAATCGATCCAATGTGAACCAAGGCTTCCTCAGATACCCCTAACTAAAATCTAATGGAACCAATTGGCTTCAGAAGTCACCTAATTAGTAAATAGGGTCCACCTGTGTGTAATTTAATCTCAGTATAAATAGCCCTCAGAGCAAACATCATCAGGAAGGCCAAGGAACACACTAGACAGGTCAGGGATAAAGTTGTGGAGAAGTTTAAAGCAGGGCTAGGTTATAAAAAAAAAATATCCCAAGCTTTGAACATCTCAAGGAGCACTGTTAAATCCATCATCCGAAAATTGAAAGAGTATGGCACAACTGCAAACCTACCAAGACATGGTCGTCCACCTAAACTGACAGGCCGGGCAAGGAAAGCATTAATCAGAGAAACAGCCAAGAGGCCCATGGTAACTCTGGAGGAGCTGCAGAGATCCACAGCTCAGGTGGGAGAATCTGTCCACACGACAACTATTATGCCGCGTACACACGACCGGACTTTTCAACCTCAAAGGTCCGACGGAACAATTCCGGCAGACTATTCGATCGTGTGTGGGCTATACCAAGGACTGGTATAGGTGTACTATTTGGTGTGCAGTATATAGTTGTGTAATACACGTATAAAATACTTGCACATACTTGACTTTCTCCTGAAGCTGCTTATTATGAGGGGCTCCCACCATCCCTGTGCTGTGCTGACTTCCTCCTGGGTCTGTACCTCTGCTGTGCATATTATGAGGGGCTCCCACCATCCCTGTGCTATGCTCATTATGAGGGGCTCCCACCATCCCTGTGCTATGATCATTATGAGGGGCTGCCCTTCTGCTGCAGCAGTCCTTTATCAATATAGTGACTGAGGTATAGTCCGCTTATCATTCACAACCTACTACTTCCACAAAGGTCCTTATAAGGACTGGTAAGGTATAGGGTACTACAGTACATAGGGTTGAGTGAGGTACAGTCTGCTATTCCTTAAGGACTGGTATAGGTCCACAATATATAGGGTTGAGGTGCACTACTGCTGACTGCTGCCCTATACTGCAGCAGTCCTTTATCAGTATAGGGACTGAGGTAAAGTCTGCTAATCATTCACAACCTACTAGTTCAACAAAGGTCCTTATAAGGACTGGTAAGGTATAGGGTACTACAGTACATAGGGTTGAGTGAGGTACAGTCTGCTATTCCTTAACGACTGGTATAGGTCCACAATATATAGGGTTGAGGTGCACTACTGCTGACTGCTGCCCTTCTGCTGCAGCAGTCCTTTATCAGTATAGGGACTGAGGTACAGTCTGCTAATCCCTAGCTACTAGTTCCACAAAGGTCCTTAAGGACTGGTATAGGTGTACTATTTGGTGTGTGTAATACACGTATAAAATACTTGCACATACTTGACTTCCTCCTGGGGCTGCTTATTATGAGGGGCTCCCACCATCCCTGTGCTGTGCTGACTTCCTCCTGGGTCTGTACCTCTGCTGTGCATATTATGAGGGGCTCCCACCATCCCTGTGCTATGCTCATTATGAGGGGCTCCCACCATCCCTGTGCTATGCTCATTATGAGGGGCTCCCACCATCCCTGTGCTGTGCTGACTTCCTCCTGGGGCTGCTTATTATGAGGGGCTCCCACCATCCCTGTGCTGTGCTGACTTCCTCCTGGGGCTGTACTTCTGCTGTGCATATTATGAGGGGCTCCCACCATCCCTGTGCTATGCTCATTATGAGGGGCTCCCACCATCCCTGTGCTGACTTCCTCCTGGGGCTGCTTATTATGAGGGGCTCCCACCATCCCTGTGCTATGCTGACATCCTCCTGGGGCTGCTTAGTATGAGGGGCTCCCACCATCCCTGTGCTGTGCTGACTTCCTCCTGGGGCTGTACCTCTGCTGTGCATATTATGAGGGGCTCCCACCATCCCTGTGCTATGCTCATTATGAGGGGCTCCCACCATCCCTGTGCTGTGCTGACTTCCTCCTGGGGCTGCTTATTATGAGGGGCTCCCACCATCCCTGTGCTATGCTGACATCCTCCTGGGGATGCTTATTATGAGGGGCTCCCACCATCCCTGTGCTATGCTGACTTCCTCCTGGGGCTGCTTACGGTGCAGGTGTCAGTGCTGTATATCACGGTGCTTGTGTCAGTGATGTATATCACAGTGCTAGTGTGAGTGCTTTATGTCACGCTGCTGATGTCAGTGCTGTATATCACGGTGCTGGTGTAAGTGCTGTATATCACGGTGCTGGTGTCAGTGCTTTATGTCACGCTGCTGATGTCAGTGCTCCTTATCACGGTGCTGGTGTCAGATCACTCTATCACAGTGCAGGTGTCATTGCTGTATGTCACGCTGCTGATGTCAGTGCTCTCTATCACGGTGCTGGTGTCAGATCACTCTATCACGGTGCAGGTGTCATTGCTGTATGTCACACTGCTGGTGATCATCTCCTGCACCCTCTTCTTTGCCTACCCTGACCTTCCCTCTCCTCCATTGCCTTCATGCGCTCCACAGTCCTGAATTGTCACAACAATTTCACATATAAAAAAAGAATGCTTGTAGTTGTCGATCCCAGATTCACCTCATACATGTGTTATGTCATTGGCCATGTGGTGGGACTATTTTTGCACAGCTAGTAATTATTTTGTGGCTGCAAATTTGACCTGTAGGTTTGCAAAGTTCGCCTCCCATTGAAATCAATGGGGCCCGCCGCGAACGTTACGGTTCGCGAACTATCGGCCGCGTTCGCGAAACGTCCCGTCAGAAGTTCGTCCATCACTAGTCAAGACCCTGAAACTGAGCTGCAGTACAGTGGCCAAGACCATACAGCAGTTTAAAAGGACAGGTTCCACTCAGAACAGGCCTCGCCATAGTCAACCAAAGAAGAGAGCATGTGTTCAGCACATGGTGGTGTACACAGTATAAAATACAGGGAAGCCATTGTACAGTTTCTAATACAGTGCAGGCAGTGTACAAAGTATCTAAAACAGTGTGTACAGTTTCTACGACTTTTCTGGTGATGTATACAGTATCTAATACAGTGTGTACAGTTTCTACTACACTTCTGGTGGTGTACACAGTACACAATACAGTGCAGCTGTAGTACAGTTTCTACGACTTTTCTGGTGGTGTACACAGTATCTAATACAGTGTGTACAGTTTCTGCTACACTTCTGGTGGTGTACACAGTACACAATACAGTGCAGCCATAGTACATTTTCTAATACAGTGCAGGCACTGTACACAATATATAATAAAGTGTGTACAGTTTCTAGTACATTTCTGGTGGTGTACACAGTATATAATACAGTTCAGCCGTTGTACAGTTGTAATGCAGTGCAGGCGGTGTACACAGTATCTAATACGTTGTAGTGTGGTGTTGCAAAACAAAAAATACATCTTGTCCGGAAGGCCACCAAGATGAGGCAGACGCCATGTTATTGAGCCAGAACATGAGGAAGAGTTGGTGGAGTGGACAACAAAGCCGTTTTCATCCTCCTCATTCTCTGTCACCCAGGCTCAGAGTTGTTTGCCTTCCAACGCAGCTGCCAAAGTGGCCTATTCCACTGGCTCCTTGTCCACAGTCACTCCTTCCGTAGCCCCACCATCATGCACAGAGGAGTCCCCAGAATTATTTGACCACAGTGCTGGGTAAATGCTGCTGGAGAATGAGCAGCGATTTGAAGGCTCTGATGTTGGTTCCGAGGTGGAGGCCTGGAGTAACGTGAGCCTCTAGAGAGGGGTTGCCCAAGAAGGACAAGAAACTGGCAGCCATTTTCCCCCAGCTGCAGCATACTACCAAGTTTGCTCCAGTGATGAAGAGGGAGGGGATGATGAGATCACTGACTGTACTTGGGTGCCTGAGAGAAGAGAGAAGGGAGAAGGAGGAGGCACAACTCCAAAGAGGCAGGATGTCCTCTAGGGGGCAGCTTAAGGCCAGCCACCCTATTGCATCACACCGCAGAGCTCCGCAGGTGCAGGGCGCTGCTGACTCCTCTCTGAGTTTTAAAAGTTCCTTGGTATGGGCCTTTTTTAACATGTGTGCAGCAGATTGCACAGTTGCTGTTTGCAACCTATGTCTGAATCAGATCAAGCGTGGCCAGAACAGTAGGCGCTTGGGCACCACATGCTTGACCAGACATATGACGACCTGCCACGCAGTCCATTGGAAACACCACTTGAAAGACCCACTTCATAGAAAAAGGCGGACATTTCCTTGCTCCTCATTTGGGATCTCCAGTCCTACTATACCTCCATTCCTCTCAAAAACTGGCACTGAGAGGAATGAAGTTATAACAATAGGTGTCCCAAGTACTTGCAGCCAATCTGCCAGCAGTACACCACCATCTGATTTTAGCAGGCAAATTTCCCTACCCCAGTTGCTGTACCGTAAATAGAAATTCGGTCCCAGCCATCCACACGCTCAGCGTCTAAATGCTAACTTGGCCAAATTGCTAGCACTGCAACTGCTGCCTTTTAAGCTAGTAGACTCGGCCCCCTTCGTGAATTTGTGGAATGTACTGTACCTCAGCGGCAGATTCCAAAAAACTATTTCTTTTCACGGAAGGTCATTCTACTGGCAAGTGGAAGGCAATGTTTTGGCCTCGTTGGACAGGGTGGTCAGCAGTAAGGTTCATATTACCGCTGACTCATGGTCCAGCACTGCATGGGTAAGGACGTTACCTTTCCTTCACAGCGCACTGGGTAACTCTGCTGGCAGCTGGGAAGAATGCAGGACAGGGTTCAATATTGTTGGAGCTTGTTTCGCCACCACGCCTCCAAAATGCTAGTGGTCAGCATGAAAGCAGACGTGGTTTTCCTCCAGGAAACCCACTTTTGTACTAAAAACATGCCAAGATTGGAAAATCCCTTCTTCCCCCACAGTTACCATGCCACTTCCCCTATCTCGAAATCTAAAGGAGTCTCCATACTCCTATCCAAAAATGTACCCATACAAATTTCAGATTCCCTCCTTGATGACCAGGGGAGCTTTGTCTTCCTTAAGGGCACTTACAGGAACAGGCCAATCACATTAGAAAACATATATAGCCCAATACATCCCAAATCCCCTTCTTTCGAGCTGTAACATGACAGTCATCCACCTTTTAGGAAGGTATCTTAATCCAAGGGGGAGACTTTAATGTCCCACTAGAACAGGGATATGCAATTAGTGGACATCCAGCTGTTGCAGAACTACAAGTCCCATGATGCATAGCAAGACTCTGACAGCCACAAGCATGACACTGAGTGTCATTGAAATTGGGTGGTGATCAAAGAGCGTCATCAGTTCTTTGGTTGCCGCTGTCAGGGATGGGAGGTCCTGTTGTGTGAGAAAGATGTAGTCGGTGTGTGTATTTGTTGTGGGGGCAGAGAAGAAGGTGAAGCCTTTGTCTTTCGGATGGAGGGTTCGCCAGGTGTCATGGAGTAACAGGTCTTGAAAACATTGTCTGATTTGCTTGCGTGCCCTATATGGTAGATGGGATTTACCTGAAGAGGTATCTAGAAGAGTCCCATCATGCCTCTACCTCTGAGTGTCATACTTGTGACTGTCAGAGTCTTGCTATGCCTCATGGGACTTGTAGATCTGCAACAGCTGGAGGTCCACTAATTGCATATCCCTGTTCTAGCGGGACATTAAAGTCTCCCCCTAGGATTAAGATACCTTCCTGGAAGGTGTATAACTGTCGTGTTACAGCTCGAAAGAAGGGGATTTGGGATGTACTGGGCTATATATGTTTGCTAATGTGATTGGCCTGTTCCTGAAAGTGCCCTTAATGAAGATAAATCTCCCCTGGTTATCAAGGAGGGAATCTGAAATTTGTATGGGTACATTTTTGGATAGGAGTATGGAGACTCCTTTAGATTTCGAGATAGGGGAAGTGGCATGGTAACTGTGGGGGAAGAAGTGATTTTCCAATCTTGGCACGTTTTTAGTACAAAAGTGGGTTTCCTGGAGGAAAACCACGTCTGCTTTCGTGCTGCGGATGCTGGCTAGTAGTTGTGAGCATTTTTCTGGGGTATTCAGACCCTTGGCATTGAGGGAAAGTATTTTCAAGGAGAGGTCAGAGGTTTGTGGCTTGTGTGTTACCATGTGTTGGATGTATGACGGGAATGGAGTTTGATTGTGTTGATTTAAAGTAGGGAAGTCAGAGATGGGGGAGGGTGGAGGGGGAACCAGTGACAGGGCGGTGAGGAGGGAAGATGGAGGAGAAGGAGTGAATATAGGAGGGGTTTCGGGAGGTTGGAGGTAAGGGTTAGTGGGAATTCCAAAATGGGGTGGTTGGAGAGTATACCGGGTGTGGGGATTGTCCTGCAATCCCACCTAAAGAGCCGGGGGGGGGACCGGTTCGAGTCAGTGGTGTCTACCAGAGTCCGCTGTGAGTGGGTGTAGAAGGTGACGTTCAACCAGAGGAGGCAGTTCTGTGTCCCTTTGAGGTCAATATGGTTGCGTGACGTAGTGGGAGTGAGCTCTGTCGGAGTCCAGGAGGAGAAAAGAGTTTCCCTACTGGTCCTTTTTGACAGTAAGAAGGAAGTGTGATACCAAGGTGAGAGGAAAAATGTTTGGTATGGTAAAGGGAAGCATTTGGGGGTCTTCGGCCCAATGTGTGAGAGTCTTGGGTCAGATAGATCTGTCAGGGCTGGCTTAGCCCTTCCTTCTCTGGGCTGGCTGCTCAGCTGTCAGCTAACTGCCAGCTCTAATCTCTCTCCACAATTACCAGATGTTCCTGATTCTGCTTGTCTGACCTGCCTACTTAAAGCTGTCCAGCTCACTTCATCTCTGCCTTCGCCTTGGTCACATCACAAGAAACCATCTCCTGCATAAAGACTGGCTTGCTGACATCCCTTCTGGCTCCTTATCCTGTTTGCTGTTGCTACACTTGGATCCCTGACTTCTGGCCTGGCTGATTACCCGATCTGGTTATTGAACTCTGGACTGGCTGACTACTCGATCTGGTTACTGGACTCTGGCTATGCTTTGACTACGCTTACTCTATTTACCTTTTTATTTTTTATTATTAAACAAGTGTGATTTAATTGTACTTCTGTCTTGGTCTGATTCATGGTTTCTGACAAGATCATACCGTATCTTGTATGGAAGATCTGGCTAGGCGTGGGTCACGAGCGTGGATAGTGCTAGTAAGAGGACATTGTGTGGGTCAGAGATGTGTAAAGCATTAAACCAGTGACTTGAAACTTGAAATTTGATAATTTTAACATGAGTGTTTTAACTTGAGAACTAAGGTCTACATGACACAGAGTAGAAAATTGAATGTTAACCAAAACATTAGCTGTAAGAATGACTGACTGTATTATTAATGGTTGTATTTATACCTGTGAGAATTGCGGGTAATCATTTTTGGGTCCAAGGGGGATATGCTCAGCACCGGTCCGAGGGGCTATACTTTATGTATAGTTCCCTTTAGTTCAAATAGGGAGGTGGGTATTGTGTTCTAGTTAGGAGAAAGTTTTTACTCCAGTAGATAGTATGTATCGAAGAGTAGTAAGGGGTGTTGTGGACTTCTTATCTGAGCATATCTCCCTCGGACTCCAGGCAGCAATTTCATATCTGAAATTCTAGAGATCTAGGTACCAGGTTTATCTAACGCAGAAAAAAGAGGTAAGTAAAGTGCAGATTAACTGGACATGCTGACACAAAATTACTACATTTTGAAGGAGCAGGAGGAGACTGAAGAGAGAGTTTGATAGGGAAGGGAAGGGGTAGGGATTGATGTTCCAGTATGGAGAGGGGCTAGAGGGGGGTGGGTGAAAAGAAAAGAGGGGTGAGTAGTTGAGTGGAGGCCTTGATGTCACAGATCATTCATGAAGTGAGTCTGGATATGTCCTTTTCTTCTTTAGGGTGCCCAAACAGGGCGGCATTTTAAGGCAATTCTCTAAGAGTTTGTTAGGATCTTCTGTGTGGGCCAAATGGGAGTTCTACTTGTTTCTGCGGTTGAGATTTTGTGCGGGAGACCATAGAGTCTTTCGGGAGTGCGAATTATCATTCTGCTTGCGTAGTATGAGTACAAACTGCACTGTCTCTTGTTGTATGTGGTAAAGGTTGGTTGACTTGAAATGCGTGTCTCAGGCCCTAGTGAAGTCAGGCAAAGTGTATTCTTTCAGGTGTAAAGTACAAGGTGTAGAATTTGTAGAGAAGAGGAAGGCGTCAGTTATGTTTAGTGATGGGGTTTGTTTCTTCAAGCGTTGCGAGGTAAGCAAACTTGTGTTTCATTGTCTATGTCCCTAACTGACTGGTTGGTGGACATAGAGGGAAAAGGATAAATGGGTTTCAGCATGATGTTGTAGCCAGCAAGAATCAGAGGAAGATTTTCTGACTTGTGAGACTGTAGTAACGTGATTGTTAGCAGTTCGGGGAATCTCAGACAGGTAATAGAATTAGAAGTCTTGCCATGCTAACACAGGTGGTGGGGAGCAAAACATGTAACTTCAGTCTCTGTGTCATGTATAGAAAGGAAAAATACTGTGTTTACCTGTCCAGGTGATGTAGGCCCTGCGGTGAGTTGGAGAGGCTGTAGGGCTACCGTTCTGTGGTTCTCCCGGTTCTCTTAGTGGAGCGTGAGGAGGTAGAGGATGGGGGCGGTGGCGACTAATACTGATTCCATAGATGTGGCTCTTTTGAGTGAGGATAGGCAAGTTGCTGTTCCAATCTGGCAGATCGACTAGTGGGATAATCAGGGTTGTACAGAAATGCTCCAAATCTTCAGGCACCCTAAGGTTTGCTGTACGGCCTTGATGTGAAACTGAAAGGCCGAAGGGGAATTTCCATCGGTATATTATGGACCTGGCTCTCAGGATATCCAGTAAAGGCCTCAATTCCTGTCTGCGTTGTAGGGTGATATTAGACAGATCTTGGTATATCTTTATCACTGTTCCTTGGAAAGACAGTTGGCTGTGATTTCTTGCTTTGCGGAGGATTTCCTCCTTTAGTGGAAAATTCATTAAACAACAGACCGTGTCAATCGCTCAAAGGCGATTGCTGTGTCTGGGGATCTTTCTAGCAGGTCATTAAAGATGTTAGTGACCGTTTGGGAGAGCTGGCTGGGGTCGATCGACTGTGGGACTCCTCTTACCTGCAGTTTTCTGCGATTGTCCAGATCTTCCATATGACAATTGATTTCTCTAAGATGGATGGCGTGGGACTCTGTTATCTGCTGCACATGGCACAAAGATGAGTCATGGCGCACTTGTGTGATTTCAACCTCTTCAACTCTAAGGGCCATGGCTTGGATGTCAGATCTCATGTCTGAAATGGCTGCCATGAGTGTGCTCTTGATGTCTGCAGCAACGCTGCGGAGGTTATCTAGGTTTCCACTCCGATCGAGCTCTGTTGCTCGGGAAGCAGGAATCACATGAGGGGGCTGTTTACGATTCCTGTATTCTGTCCCTGGGCTGTGCCTGCTGAGCTGTGTTTCCTGACCCCGTGGATAATGGGACCGTGTTGCTGAGGCACTGCAGGATGTTTTCACCATTGCTTTGAGTTCAGGTAGGCAGAAGAGCTGAAGTTGCTGGACCTCGTGGACCTCCAAGATGTTATCTCCTTCCCAGCCAGTCTCATTATTACAGGGATAATGTATAGTATTATCATTGATCACTGTATTCGTGTTACTGGTGATGTCAGGGGGCAGCTAGTTAGTTCCCACTCAGTGTCAGTTAGTGTCAGATTGTCCACCACATCATCGCAGTTCCAATAAATTAAAATTACCATATATATATATATATATATATATATATATACCATAGTTTGTAGATGCTATAACTTTCTCGCAAACCAATTAATATACACTACCAAAGACATGCAGCAGAATAAATTTTGGCCTAAATTTATGAAGAAATTTGATTTCTTTTTTTTTTTTTGGATATGCTTTATAACAAAAACTAAAGAATAGAGTTTTTTTCAAAAAATTCTGTCTTTTCATTTATATATTAAAAAATAAAACAAACCAAAAGTAAGCTCTATTTTTTGTAAACAAATAAATACATTTTGTTTGGGTACAGTGTTGCATGAAGCGCAAATTTCCAGTTAAAGTAGTAGTACAGTGATAAAAAGCAAAGAACAGCCTGGTCATGAAGGGGATAAAAACTTCCAGAGCTGAGGTGGTTACTATTAGTGGTTTGTAGTTGTCTTTGCTTCTGTTTTCCTTTAGCTATTAGATATTTAATGAAAGTATGGCATTAGGTTAATGATGTGCCTCTTGTACAGCTCCCAGTTTAAATGATTGCCCTACCCCTATTTAAAGGACATTCTTCACCTACGATAATTTACTGCAGGGGTAGGCATCCTCGGCCCTCCAGCTGTGGTGAAACTAAAAATCCCATCATGCCTTTGCCTCTAGGAGTCATGCCTGTGATTGTCAGGGTCTTGCAATGTCTCATGGGACTTATAGTTTCAAAACAGCTGGAGGGCCAAGGTTGCCTACCCCTGGTTTACTGGATGCAGAGCAAATAAAGGTGTCCCTGGAAATTGGTTGACAACTATGAAAGACTGGAGAAACTGGGTGTGAATAATGTTAAACAGGGTGGAATTTCCAATATGCAGTTAAGATCAAGACCATGGAGACATGACCTCAGATAGCAAGACTACGGAGACATGACCTCAAACAGCAAAAGTAAAGTTCAAAACTAACCTTAGGAAGTATTATTTTACTAAAGGAGTAGTGGATGCTTAAAATAGACTTCCAGGAGAGGTAGTAAGTCAATTAACAGTGAGTAATTGTAGGCATGCTTGGGATATATACAGTATTCAGACAAAAAAGGTTAAAATAAAACAAACCACCTACATGTTAGTAAAAAAAAGCAGACTAGAAGAATGTGTAACCAGGTGCTAATAGGGAATAGCAAACTATTATTAACTAATAACTATTAGCATTATTTACTTCATGCAGACTTTACCGTGACCGTATTAATGTGCACCACCATAAGGTGGGGGGCCCAATGCTAGCAAGCTGAAGAACTAGGGCTAAAGACTGCTCATACAGATAGCAGCCACACAAGAACTTTGCCTGTTGTCCATAGTAAGAGGTACCTATTTAGAGAGTCTTATGCCGCGTACACACGAGCGGATTGTATAGCGTACTTAGTCCGTCATACAATCCGACGGACAGTCCATCGTACTTTCCACTGAACGGACTTGACCACACACGGATGCACAAACAGTCCGTCGAAAGCTTGCGCGATGACGTGTACAGCACGTACAACGGGACTAGAAATAGGAAGTCCAAGACACAGCAAAGCACCCTTCCGCCCTGTAAATCCTTTCTGGGCATGCGTCATTCTTAGTCCGTCCGACTAGCATACTGACGACCATATTGTCTGCTGAAACCAAAGTACGACGGACAGAATTTCGAAAAAACCGAAATACTTAGTACTCTGGACTGCATGCTGAAAAAGTCCGCTGAAGCCCACACACGAGCGGATTGTCCGCTGAAATGTGTTTCGATGGACTAAGTACGCCATACAATCCGCCCGTGTGTACGCGGCATTTCATTTCGTTGCTACCATTCATATAGAGCGTACTCTAAAGTGGTTATAGCCTACTGTTTACAGAGGAGTTGTGGCAGTATTGAGTATTATTGCTGTTACTATTTTCTAATGCCATTACTTATTGCTGATTTTGTGGATTACCAGGTGTGCTCTAATTTACATTTGATGCTGCTATAGCCCAGAGAACATTTCAAAACATTGAACACACTGCTCCAGGTCGGTCTGACTCGTTCTAACCCCAATCCACATGCATGGTACTGGTCCAGTTCACCTCCGGATAGGTATACAAATATTAATGGATAACCGTCTCTATTTTTAGAAGACTGAATAACGTACCACATTTTCTAACACATCAGTATGTGATCATCCAACAATATTCGTATGGCTTAGTGATTTATTGTCTAGTGAACTGTGATTGACCTAATCCTTTACTTACTCATTTATGTGCATACTGCTATTTACTTCAATCCGTGACAATATATTGAGTTCATTTATCACTAACCAGTCTGGTGCTTTTTGATACTGAACCATAGTTGTGTGAAGGTATCTATATTTGTGCTCCCAGCACCAATACAGTATCCATTAGCTTAACCTGGTGTTTCAGAGAGGTTGAGGTCATTCATAGTCCAGGCAAAAGAACATAGAGCTCAATCTACCAAGCGGCTCCTGTGGGGGTGGTACTACAAGTGACTTGGTCCTTTTCTGCTGTAGTTCTTCTATGTTTCTATGAGATCTATAGCAGGATAGACCACTCAACTAGTAGGACAGATAAACTAAGTTTGATGGTTGTTGAAGAATGTGAAATCTTGTTTTAACACATCAAATGTTAAACGTTTGTTGCAGGTCATGTAGCCATCCTGCCCTATGCAGGAGTAATTCTCTCTATAAAATTATAAAATTAGTCTGCTGAGCTGTAGTCAGCTTGAGCTTATTTTGATAGTTCAGCTTTGTGTAGGTCTCTAAGCTCTGGTTGTTGTTTTCTTTTGCCTGCTGCTGGGATGTGTCCCTGGTAATTGTGTTGGAAGCTACAATAACCTGACTCACAAATATTTATATCTTCCTAGCCAACCACTATGAGGCTTATTACCAGGGGTGCATGCTGAGAAAGTGTATAAATATTTGGTGAAACCTTCTGGAAGTGCTCTTGCCTTCCAGGCCCTGCCTGGTGAGGGTGTGTGTTGCTGCTGGAGATTCTTGTCCTCCAAGTCCTGCTGCCTGGGGAGGGTGTGCTGTGTTGCAGAAAAGCCCCAGCCTGGGTCCTGAATCCTCCTGATCTCTTGCTGGAAATTACATACAAGTAAAGTGGAACAGAAAGGTTATTGCCTGGATTAAAGCTCCAGGGATAGGGACTTCACTGCGGAAGACTTGCCTGGAGAACTGCGAGGAAGCTATTGCTGGTGAATATTGTAGGAAAATTAAGGTCGCTAATCCAATAATCAAGTGTGCTGAATTGAAGCTTCTCTACAATCCCAATAGTACAGTACAAACTGAACTATTTGTTGCATCCAAAAAATCTGGTTTCTGTTTGCCCTACAATAGTTTATTTAGTTTTACTTTTCTTAGCCAAAACACTGAGAATGGATCGTGGATGGGTCTTTCAGTATGACAATGACTCAAAACATACTGTGGCAGCACGCAGGTAAAGTCACCTGGTTGTATCCAGGATGGGAAATATGTGTGCCCTAGATTCAGGCTTTATGCAGACTTTTACAATTAGAGGGGAAGAGTTAATGAGCCCAGCTGAAGTAAGTGGGCTCATTAAGACCTCTACAAAAAACCCCAGCATGCTTGGGGAGATGCTCCATCCTGGAACCAGTTTTGTGTTGTATAGACTGGGGAGTGTGACACCTGTTCTGTGCGGTGAGTTAACGCCTGTGTGGCAAACCTCTACAACAGAGACAGGGACTGGTGCAGCACAAGGCTGCACTCAGTTGTTAGATAGGGAATCTAAGTGTGTAATTAGAGGTCAAGCTGACCAGGATTTATTTTCATGTTTTATTTTTGTTTGGCTGTTATGTTTCACTGCATGTAGCCTAAATAAACCGCATCTTTTGTTTTTTTTTGCACCTACAACGCTGTCTGCTGTGCCTGATTTTGTCACACACACCCGCTGCCGAGCTAACCCCTCACAGTTGGTGGAGAATTTTGGCAGTTTTTTTAAAAATTTTTTTGTTAAGGCCAGCATGGAGGAGATACTGAGACAGCTGGCTCTAGCAAATGCAAACCAGCAGCAAGCAAATGCAAATCAGCAGCAAACAAATGCAGGTTTACAAAAAAGCCTTGCAGCCCAGCAGCAGACAAATGCAACTTTGCAGCAGAGTTTGGAAGCTCAGCAACAAGCCCAGCAGCAATCTGAAGCCCGCTTCATAGACCTGTTGCAGAAGCAAGAGCAGAGTTTTCAACGGCAAATAGAGACATTAATACAGCAACGTCCGCAGACCAATGAAGCAAGTGGTTACAATAATACCGCATCCTTTGGTGTGAGCCGTTTACTGACAAAAATGACTGGAGAGGATGATCCGGAGGTGTTTTTGACCACATTTGAAAGGACTGCTGAAAGGGAAAAGTGGCCTATGGAGCAATGGGCTGGACTGGTGGCCCCTCTGTTAACTGGGGAATCGCAGAAAGCTTATTATGACCTAGAGCCTGACCAAGCAAAAGACTATGTGGTGCTAAAAACAGAAATATTGGCACGGCTGGGTGTCACCCTGGCCGTCCGGGCTCAGCGTGTGCATAATTGGACTTTTCAGGTTGGAAAACCCCCCAGGTCTCAAATGTATGATCTCAGAAAGTGGCAGAAAGTGGCTGCAGCCAGAGACTTTGACCGCACCAAACATTGTGGAACGTGTGGTTATGGATCGTTTCCTGAGAGCTCTTCCTACTGCCATCCAAAAATGGGTAAGCCATGGAGACCCAGAAAATGCAGATAAACTTGTGGATCTGGTTGAGAGGTACTTGGCTACAGAGAACCTGACCACCTCTTCCAGGGACTCACGGACTTTCTACCCAGGGCTCGAGTCCTGCGGGAACGCGTGGGAACGGCGTCCCTGCACTTTTTTCACAGCAGGAACGCCATTCCCTTTGTAGGACCAGAGCCGCCCGAGGCTCTAGCACAGCCTGCTAGCTGTGTTGTCTTCATAGAGCTGACATCGGAAGAGCAGCACAGTGATACACGGAGGGCAGGGGCTGGCTCAGTTAACTGATTGGTTGAGCAGTTCTATTAACCAATCAGTTAACTGGGGCAGGTCCCGCCCTCTGTCCATCCCTTTGATGCACTTCCGATGTCATCTGCTGTGCTGTGTCCTGTGTAAGGTAAGACAGGGAAGAGGGCACTGTTAAGAAGGAGGGAGGGGGAAAGTATCAGAAACTGAAAGGGATGAGGAGGGGTGATATAAAAGGGAGGCAGGGCAGGAATGTGAAGGGGGGTTCTACAAAGGGGGTGAGGACAGGAATGTAAAGGAGGTGCCATAAAGGGGCTGAGGACAGGTTTAAATTTTAAAACTGGCTACTTGGTCATCTTCCGTACTATGTCGCATTCACAGTCTGGTCATCTCCTGTAGTCGCAATCGCAGTCTGGTCATCTCCTGTAGTCGCATTCGCAGTCTGATCATCTCCTGTAGTCGCATTCGCGGTCTGGTCATCTCCTGTAGTCGCATTCGCGGTCTGGTCATCTCCTGTAGTCGTATTCGCGGTCTGGTCATCTCCTGTAGTCGTATTCGCGGTCTGGTCATCTCCTGTAGTCACATTCGCAGCCTGATCATCTACTGTAGTCACATTCGCAGTCTGGTCATCTCCTGTACTATGTCGCATTCGCAGTCTGGTCATCTCCTGTACTATGTCGCATTCGTAGTCTGGTCATTTCCTGTAGTCGCATTCACAGTCTGATCATCTCCTGTAGTCGCAATCGCAGTCTGGTCATCTCCTGTAGTCGCATTCGCAGTCTGGTCATCTCCTGTAATCGCATTCGCAGTCTGGTCATCTCCTGTAGTCGCATTCGCAGTCTGATCATCTCCTGTAGTCGCATTCGCAGTCTGATCATCTCCTGTAGTCGCATTCGCAGTCTGGTCATCTCCTGTAGTCGTATTCGTGGTCTGGTCATCTCCTGTAGTCACATTCGCAGCCTGATCATCTACTGTAGTCACATTCGCAGTCTGGTCATCTCCTGTACTATGTCGCATTCGCAGTCTGGTCATCTCCTGTACTATGTCGCATTCGTAGTCTGGTCATCTCCTGTAGTCGCATTCACAGTCTGATCATCTCCTGTAGTCGCATTTGCAGTCTGATCATCTCCTGTAGTCGCATTCGCAGTCTGGTCATCTCCTGTAGTCGCATTCGCAGTCTGGTCATCTCCTGTAGTCGCATTCGCAGTCTGGTCATCTCCTGTAGTCGCATTCGCAGCTGGTCATCTCCTGTAGTCGCATTCGCAGCTGGTCATCTCCTGTAGTCGCATTCGCAGTCTGATCATCTCCTGTAGTCGCATTCACAGTCTGATCATCTCCTGTAGTCACATTCAGTCTGGTCATCTCCTGTAGTCGCATTCGCAGTCTGGTCATCTCCTGTAGTCAGTCTGGTCATCTCCTGTAGTCGCATTCGCAGTCTGGTCATCTCCTGTAGTCAGTCTGGTCATCTCCTGTAGTCACATTCGCAGTCTGATCATCTCTTGTAGCATGTCGCATTTGCAGTCACTGTATTTGTGATTTTATGTGAAATATATATATGCATACGAGTGTATCTTTTTTTTTTTTTTTTTTTTTTTTTTTTTTTTGGTGGGGAGTGGATCTTGGGTGGGAGTTCCCACACTTTTTTCCCCAGGACTTGACCCCTGTTTCTACCCCAAGACCAGATCGTCCCCAGTGGCGGGTAAGATGACTCCAAGGGGTGAGGGTGGAGAGAGTGAGAGGGTGGGAGTTCTACCTAAGGTCTGGCGGGAGCAGCCCAGGAAGCCCATGCTGCAAGAGGCAGCGAAAAAGATTATTTGCTACCGCTGCCAGCAAGAGGGACATATTGCAGCCAATTGCCCCGTTGTGGATGAGCCTATGCAATGTGACTTTATAAGAGAGAGACGTCAGTCGCTGTTTGCGACAGTTGTATGCACTGCCATTCGGGGACCTGAGAAACATTTATGTAAAATGTGTATTAATGGTAGAAATGTTGATGTGTTGCTGGATTCAAGTAGCCTGGTAACATTGATAAAAGCTGAATTAGTTACTACAGAGGTCTCTGGGAAGAACAGGGTGGCTGTTATTTGTGTGCATGGGGACACCCGAGAGTATCCTGTAACTTCAGTGTTTTTTGAGACCCCCAAAGGTAACCTCTCTCATCAGGTGGGGTTAGTGTCTCACTTACCACATGATGCTATTGTGGGAAGGGATTTTCCAAAATTCTGGGAACTCTGGGATTGTCCTGAGCCCCCCACTGGTGCCCCTATAAACCAGGAAGATGACCAGAATTCCTCTGGGAGTGGTGAGGACACTCCTGAATTTCCCTTGTCGGTATTGGCGGGGGAAACTCGAGAAACTGGGGAGGAGCCAACATCCTCAGATGAGAACATGCCGTCTGTGGAGTTTTCGGATCTTGAGGTTCACAGGGAAAATTTTGCCACAGAACAGTTAAAAGACCCCACCCTAATAAAGACACGGGAAAATGTGGTGAAAATAGATGGCGAGTTAGTGAACCCAGATAAGACTTGCACTTATCCTTACTTCACTATGGAAAGGGACCTGCTGTATCGAGTGGCTCAAAGGGCAGAAGAAACCATTGAGCAACTTGTAGTGCCCAAACCTTACAGGAAGTTGGTGTTAGAATTGGCTCATGGGCACATTCTGGGAGGGCATCTGGGGACAGAGAAAACCAGAGAGAGGATATTGCAGAGATTCTATTGGCCTGGGGTCATGAAGGAAATAGAAAATTATTGTTCCTCCTGCCCTGTGTGTCAGAAGTCGGCACCTATGCCACATTTCCGTAACCCGCTGGTACCTCTTCCTATCATTGAGGTCCCCTTTGAAAGGATCGCAGTGGATTTGGTAGGTCCGATAATGAAGTCCGCCAGGGGGCATCAGTACATTTTGGTTATATTGGACTATGCCACCCGTTATCCGGAAGCAATTCCTCTCCGAAATACCTCGGCCAAAACCATAGCCAAAGAGCTATCTCTTGTTTTTAGCCGCGTGGGTATTTGTAAGGAACTGCTTACGGACCAAGGTACACCCTTTATGTCCCGGGTTATGAAAGAATTATGCAAGTTGTACAAAGTGACGCAATTGCGTACATCTGTGTATCACCCCCAAACAGTTGGGTTGGTTGAAAGATTCAACAAAACCCTAAAACAAATGTTAAAGAAGGTGGTGGATAGAGATGGAAAGAATTGGGACTGTCTAATACCCTATCTGATGTTTGCCATTAGGGAGGTACCCCAATCCTCTATGGGTTTCTCACCCTTCGAGTTGCTCTATGGGAGACACCCAAGAGGGCTGCTGGATATCGCCAAGGAAACTTGGGAAAATGAGAGTTCTCCTCACAGGAGTGTGATTGAGCATGTCGCCCTGATGCAAGATAGAATTGCACAGGTAATGCCAATTGTAAAGGAACATTTAACCCAAGCACAGCAGAGAGTGTACAACCGTGGGGCCAAGACCCGTACTTTTTCCCCGGGGGATAGGGTCTTGGTGCTAGTCCCTACGGTTGAAAGCAAATTTCTGGCCAAATGGCAAGGTCCATATGAAGTAATTGAAAAAATTAGTGAGGTGAACTACAGGGTTAGACAGCCAGGAAGGCAAAAGCCGGAGCAGATCTATCACGTCAATCTGCTGAAAGCCTGGAGGGATAGGGAATCCCTAGTCGCAGAGACTTTGTCACAAGTACAGCCTGATTGCTTAGTTCCTGAGGTTGGAATAGCAGACACCTTATCGAAACCCCAACAACAGGAGGTTAAAGAGTTTGTACTTCGTAACAAAGAGATTTTCTCTGAGCTTCCGGGACAAACATCTGGCGTAGAGCATGACATTATCACCCCGCCAGGAGAAAGGGTAAAACTAAAACCTTATAGAATACCAGAGGCCCGACGGGAGGCAATACGTGGGGAGGTTCAAAGGATGCTGGAATTGGGTGTGATAGAGGAGTCCCAGAGTGACTGGTCCAGTCCTATCGTACTAGTGCCCAAACCTGATGGGAGCTGGCGGTTTTGTAACAATTTTCGACAATTAAATAAAGTTACAAAATTTGACACCTACCCCATGCCGCGTATAGATGAGTTGATTGACCGGCTGGGAACAGCCCGATATATGACAACTCTTGATCTCACCAAAGGGTATTGGCAAATTCCCCTGGCCAAGTCGGCCAAGGAGAAAACTGCGTTTGTAACCCCAGATGGGGCATTCCAATATAAGAGAATGCCGTTTGGGTTACAGAATGCACCGGCAACATTCCAGCGGAAAATGGATACGATTCTGAGGCCCCATCAGAAATATGCTGCAGCTTACCTGGATGATGTGATTATCCATAGCACAGACTGGGTCTCACATTTGCCAAAAGTACAAGCAGTCCTAGACTCTATCCGGGAAGCTGGGTTTACGGCCAATCCAAAGAAGTGTACCATTGGACAGGAGGAGGCCAAATATCTTGGGTACACTATTGGGAGGGGGGTGATAAAACCCCAAGTCAATAAAGTCGAGGCCATACAGAGTTGGCCACGTCCCAACAGCAAGAAACAGGTACGAGCCTTTCTGGGAATCGCTGGCTATTATCGACGATTCATTCCCCATTTTGCTTCTCAGGCTGTGCCCCTCACCAACCTGACAAAAGGGAAAGAGTCTGTTATGGTTAAATGGTCCCCAGAGGCTGAAGAAGCATTTCAGTCCTTAAAAACAGCCTTATGTAGCCAGCCAGTGTTGTACTCACCAGACTTCTCTAAGGACTTTGTTGTACAAACTGATGCATCAGACGTTGGGTTAGGAGCAGTGTTATCCCAGGTCTGGAACGGGGAAGAGCACCCAGTCATTTACCTCAGCAGGAAGTTGAAGTCCCATGAGGTAAATTACGCCACGTTTGAGAAGGAATGTTTAGCAGTGAAGTGGGCTCTAGATTCCCTTCGGTACTATCTGCTAGGTAGGCACTTTGACCTGGTGACTGATCACGCTCCTTTAAAGTGGATGGCTCAGAACAAGGAGACCAATAGGAGGGTAAATAGGTGGTTCCTGGCCCTACAAGAATTTCATTTTACAGTTAAGCATCGCCCTGGTGTTAAAATGGGGAATGTGGATGCTTTGTCTTGGATACATGCGTGTCTGACTGCTTGTGTTACAACCCCAAGGTTGAAACAAGAGGGGGGGGGTATGAGGCAGCACGCAGGTAAAGTCACCTGGTTGTATCCAGGATGGGAAATATGTGTGCCCTAGATTCAGGCTTTATGCAGACTTTTACAATTAGAGGGGAAGAGTTAATGAGCCCAGCTGAAGTAAGTGGGCTCATTAAGACCTCTACAAAAAACCCCAGCATGCTTAGGGAGATGCTCCATCCTGGAACCAGTTTTGTGTTGTATAGACTGGGGAGTGTGACACCTGTTCTGTGCGGTGAGTTAACGCCTGTGTAGCAAACCTCTACAACAGAGACAGGGACTGGTGCAGCACAAGGCTGCACTCAGTTGTTAGATAGGGAATCTATGTGTGTAATTAGAGGTCAAGCTGACCAGGATTTATTTTCATGTTTTATTTTTGTTTGGCTGTTATATGTTTCACTGCATGTAGCATAAATAAACCGCATCTTTTGTTTTTTTTTGCACCTACAACGCTGTCTGCTGTGCATGATTTTGTGTTATGAACCCATCCAGGGGGTCACACACACCCGCTGCCGAGCTAACCCCTCACAATACCATCAAGGCAACAAAGGAGTGACTCAAGAAGAAGCACATTAAGGTCACGGAGTGGCCTAGTCAGTCTCCAGACATTAATCCTATAGTAAAACTTTGAGTTGCCAAGAGACAGTCAAAAAAACTTAAGGATTTAAACCATATCCCTTGTTTCATATATAAATCTTCTATATGTATGAGGATGCAAGAAAAAAACTTAAAAATCCTGACAAGGTGGTACCATACACCATCTCAGTTACATAGATTCTTTCCTGGGACAACTGATCATTGCTGGAGATGCCAGGGGGACAATTCTGCATATTTTTGGGTCATGCCCCAAACTCAAACAATTTTGAAGGGAGGTTCAAAAAATTATTCACAAATTTACGGACCATCCGATTCCGGAGGATCCAGCCTTTTTTCTTCTTAAAGAGGAAGTAAACCCTGATGAGTTTACTTCCTCTTTCATTCCCTGCAAAGGCAAAGCATAATGGACTACTATGCATTGCATAGTAGTCCATTATGTGTCACTTACCTGACACAGGAGCCAGCGAAGTCGCCGCTGTCCCCTGTAGTCCGCCGCATCCATCTTCTTGGTGGGGTCTCGCAGCTCCGCCGCTGTCATTCGGCAAAGCCGCAATGACGTCACTCCCGCGCATGCGCACGGGAGCCGACACGCGCGGCAGCTCCGTCTCTGAGAATGCCGCGCTCAGTGCGCCTGCACGCCGCTGTCTACGGCACATGCGCCGTAGACAGCGGTGCCTGTTTTCGGGCAAATATCTCCTAAACCATATAGGTTTAGGAGATATTTCTTGGACCTACAGGTAAGCCTTAATCTAGGCTTACCTGTAGGTCAAAGTGGTTTGTAAGGGTTTACAATCACTTTAATTTCTCCAATATTCCAGCAAAAATCTACAAGAAATCTCTTTGACGCCACCAAATTATGCATTCCCCTCAATTGGAAAAGTCCACAGCCATTAACCATTGGCCTCTGGCTTAAAAAAGTAGTAGAAATAAAATGGAAGACATTATCCTATTATCTAGAAACCAACATGAACAATACTCTAAAACCTGGACTTTATGGAATATGTTTGTCTTCTCTGAAGAGGCACAAGCACTCTTTAAGTATGATTCCGCCGCCTGAACCCTTCCCCTCCCCCTGCACCCCATTCCCCTCTCCTGCCCTCTGAAAAAATGAAAATGAAAATAAAAAAAAAGAAACCTTAAGGATTTAGAAAGAAGATCTGTAAAGTAGAGTGGACCAACATCCCTCCTGAGATGTCTGAAAACCTAGTCACCAACTACAAGAAACGTCATACCTCTGTCCTTGCCAACAAGGGTTTCTCCACCAAGTACTAAGTCATGTTTTCCTTGGGAATCAAATACTTATTTTACTCACTGAACTGCAAATTCATTTAAAGCATTTGTTTTATGTGTTTTTTTTTCTGGATTTTTGGTTCATATTCTGTCTCTATCATTTAAAATACACATAGGATAAAAATTTTAGACCCTTCATTTGTTTGTAAGTGGACGGACAAACTTACAAAATCTGCAGGAGATCAAATAAATATTTTCCCCACTGTATCTTTCAAACATTACCCATCCAGGTCGCCGTCTCTTCTTCTGCTCTGCACGTACCGCATTAAACAAATATCTCTGGCCTAAACTATGACATCTCGGTCAAACACAAAGTTAAAGGTGATGCAGGCTTGCCCCATCTTGAACTTTATCATACTGCACCAGTACTGTGTGGAGTCTTAGCCCTTGTACACACGGTCGGACATTCCTACGGAAAATGTCTGATCTGACCGCATTGTCCGCGATTGGACAAAGTGCCACGCATGCTCCAATCAAATTACGACACCAAAGCTATTGGCTACTAGCCTGAACGTAGTCCCGTCGTAACGAACGAATGTCATCACGTTCCAAATGATCGGATTTTCCGACAACTTTGTCTGACTGTGTGTATGCAACACCAGTTTCAGACAAAATCCGTCTGAAAAATGTGAACAAGGGCTTAGACTGGTTCCATCATGAACAATTTAAACATTGGGTTGGCAAAGAATTAGACACAACACCATTACCATTATTTTCAATTCCATGAACCCACCCAACCAACTGCCCTCCTTTATCGGCACTACCACCCTTGATAACCTCACTTCTCCATATTTGATATTCCACAATCAAAAATATAATATCTCCTCCTATCTCTATGACCCTGATCAACGGAAACCCAGAATTTCCACCAGGGAAGCAATGCAAATCCTTCCTGCAGCGGCAGGACTCAAAACCCTATCCCATATGACAAGCAATTGGCCCTAATGGAATTAAAGCCCTGTGAGAGATCACAACTTATTCTTCACCATGCCAGGATCATTGGCTTCATTATTTCCAACATTTTTTTTGATACATACAAAGCGACAGGACATCTCCATAGGGACTTGACCCCATTTGAGGACCTATACCTTTCTGACACAGAGTGTTCTCATGCCATCCCAAAACTATATGGCATTCTGATATCAAGTGCCTTCCCTTAACTTCCCTTTTATGTCTGGGACTGGGAACGGGAAATGGGACATGCCCTTCCTTTCGGAGGACTGAGATAAAGCTTTACTTTGTGCCTTCAAACTAACCACTGCTTCGCCAGCACAAGAGAGAAATTTCAAAATTTAAACTAGATGGTACAAAAGCCCAGCTATGTTACATAAGATTATTCTGTTGATTCCCAGACCAGTGTGGGGGATACAAAGAGCCAGGTGGCACACATTTCTACTTATGGCAGTCCGGCCCCAAGATTAGACCATTTTGGAAATCTATATTTCAGTTAAGCCACTTAATTACAGGTAGAACATGGCCAGAAACACCAGAAGTAGCTCACTTCTTCATGATACCAGGGTCTATTAAAAAAAAAAAGGCCTGTTTAACATTCTTGTTTTAGCTGGTCGTGGGTTGATCTCTAGACATTAGAAGTCTACCACTGTCCCTACAATTAGGGAATGGGTAGCTAAATAAAATTACATTATGAGGATGGAAGAGTAAAATGACATGAAATGTTGAGACAACCCATTTACCACTTACAATGATCAGCTTTATTTTATTCATGTAAAACCTTTATTTCATAGTATAAAAACTGCCTGTGTAACTGCAGAATGGGCTGCTATCCATCTAACACTCCCCTCCACACAGACTGACAATGCTGCTGTCTACTGTGGCCCCTGTGCACCTTCATCCAGAGTGTAGACCCTCTGATACGGGAGGTATGTTACTGGCCAGATCATGAGGTGAACAGAGGGAAAAAAGCCTAAAAAAAGAAAACTAATGCAGCCACAACATTTAATGATTGGTAAACTGCAATATATTACATTTTTGGTTTTGGGTTTAATACTGTTTTGAAAAGGAAAATACACATTATATGGATAAACAATTTTCTATTTCCATGATAGATTCCCGGTAATACATCTGAGGCATAGACTTCTAACACTAAGCAGAGCAGCTTAGTGTATACACTGTATGCTATTAATAACTTTTATATGTATGCATGACAGCTTTTCATTTTCGTACAAGTTCTTGCAGCTGTGATGGTGTAATGCATAGTCGTAGTGTAGTTAAGTATAATTTCTACAATAGTATAACTCCTGAAATGTTAAAGATCTGTTACAATTGTAAAGTGTACCCATACTCAGATTGAAGACTGAGGTTAATCACATATCTTATTAGAGCATAAAAGAGAGCTCTAATTTGTGTGGTTTATAGCAGTGCTCTCCAAACTGTAGCCCCTTGCTTACGTTTGTTTGGCCCTTGAGGTACTAATCCCTCTACTGACACCAACGATGAAGCACCACTCCGCCCACTAACACCAATAATAAGGCATAATTCCTCCTGCTGATACCAATGCTCCTGCCACTAATACCAATAATGTGACACTATTCCTCCTCCAACTGAACACATTTTTAATCCTGCTGACCACCAAACCTGAGACATTGTGGACTACCATTGATGCTGGGGCATTTTCTACTCCCACTGGCCACAGTCCGTCCCTCCTAAAGTAGGAAAGGCAGTAAACTGGCCCTTTGTTCACGAAGTTTGGAGATCCCTGGTTTATAGGATTCCCTGCAAATCTAACGTAGCGCTCTCCCCAGCCTCCAGAGGCCCGTGTTGATCCCCAGAGTCGGGGAGGGCTGACATTCCTCCTCAGGGTGCAGGTTACTAGGCATGGTGGGTGTAGGGCAAGGTGGAAAGGTGGGCGCCAGTTACTTTTAAAATGAACAAAGATTTTTTGTTTCTCTTAACAGGTACAGTGGGAGAGAGGGGTAGGGCACAGGACACCCTTAGGCAAATGCAATAGCAACTTGGCAGACTCCCTGGACAAAAATAGAACTACACAGACTGCAATACAGAAACATGGCTTTTAGGCTGAATGCAGCAATCTGTATCTTGTAGCAACTGCTGTCTCCTACAGCAACAACTTTACTCACAGTATCCCACTGTTAGGGATGAGCTTCGAGTTCGAGTCGAAACTCATGTTCTACTCGAACATTGCCTGTTCGCCTGTTCAGCGAACAGTGAACAATTTGGGCTGTTCGCAGCAAATTCGAAAAGCCGGAACACCCTATACAAGTCTATGGGAGAAATCTAAAGTGCTCATTTTAAAGGGTAATATGCAGATTACTGTCCTAAAAAGTGTTTGGGGACCCGGGTCCTGCCCCAGGGGACATGGATCAATGCAAAAAAAAGTTTTAAAAACTGCCGTTTTTTCAGGAGCAGTGATTTTAATAATGATTAAAGTGAAACAATAAAAGTGTAATATTCCTTTAAATTTCGTAGCTGGGGGGTATCTATAGTATGCCTGTGAAGGGGCGCATGTTTCTGGTGCTTAGAACTGTCGCTGCACAAAGTGTCATTTGTGCAGGAAAAAAAGTCCTTTAAAATCACTTGCGGCTAAATTGTCGGGTCTCCGTAATACAGAGAACACTCAATGAGTGTTCTCTGTATTAGCCGACAATTCATTCATTCATTGATTAAAAAAAAAAAAAAAAAAAAAGCGTGGGGGTTCCCCTAAATTCAATTACCATGCCCTTCAGGTCTGACATGGATATTAAGGGGAACCCCGTGTCAAATTAAAAAAAAAAATTGACGTGGGGGTCCCCCCAAATATCCATACCAGACCCTTCAGGTCTGATATGGATATTAAGGGGAACCCCGCATCAAATTAAAAAAAAAAATTGACGTGGGGTCCCCCTAAAAATCCATATCAGACCCTTTATCCGAGCACGCAACCTGGCAGGCCGCAGGAAAAGAGGGGGGGACGAGAGAGCGCCCCCCCCCTCCCTCCTGAACCGTACCAGGCCACATACCCTCAACATTGGGAGGATGCTTTGGGGGTCTGTGACCCCTCAAAGCACCTTGTCCCCATGTTGATAAGGACAAGGGCCTCATCCTCACAACCCTGGCCGTTGGTTGTGAGGGTCTGCGGGCAGGGGGCTTATCAGAATCTGGAAGCCCCCTTTAACAAGGGGACCCCCAGATCCCGCCCCCCCCTGTTTGAAATGGTAAGGGGGTACAAAAGTACCCCTACCATTTCACAAAGAAAATGTCAAAATGGTTAAATAAGACAAACACACTTTTGAAAAATTCCTTTATTAAAAATGAAAAAAAAAAAAAAAAAAAAAAAAGATTCCAGCGGTGCTAATCCACTCTTGCTATCCAGCGACGGATCTCCGGGGTCCAGCGATGGATGATCATATCCAGCGACGGGGGATCTCTCAGTCCAGCGCTGTCCATACACATTCTTCTTCTGTCTACTCTCCGGAGACACTGCAGAGAACACAGCGCTGACGTTTCTTATATTGGGAGGGCGGGGCCACCCGTCACCTGACCCCGCCCCTCTGACGCTGGAGAGGGAAGCCAGGGGTTCCCCAGTGACGTGTGGGTGACCCCGCCCCCTCTGATGTAACGGAAACCTGCGTTACATCAGAGGGGGCGGGGTCACCCACACGTCACTGGGGAACCCCTGGCTTCCCTCTGCAGCGTCAGAGGGGCGGGGTCAGGTGACGGGTGGCCCCGCCCTCCCAATATAAGAAACGTCAGCGCTGTGTTCTCTGCAGTGTCTCCGGAGAGGAGACAGAAGAAGAATGTGTATGGACAGCGCTGGACATTTTGACATTTCCTTTGTGAAATGGTAGGGGTACTTTTGTACCCCCTTACCATTTCAAACAGGGGGGGGCGGGATCTGGGGGTCCCCTTGTTAAAGGGGGCTTCCAGATTCTGATAAGCCCCCTGCCCGCAGACCCTCACAACCAACGGCCAGGGTTGTGAGGATGAGGCCCTTGTCCTTATCAACATGGGGACAAGGTGCTTTGAGGGGTCACAGACCCCCAAAGCATCCTCCCAATGTTGAGGGTATGTGGCCTGGTACGGTTCAGGAGGGAGGGGGGGCCGCTCTCTCGTCCCCCCCTCTTTTCCTGCGGCCTGCCAGGTTGCGTGCTCGGATAAAGGGTCTGATATGGATTTTTAGGGGGACCCCACGTCAATTTTTTTTTTTAATTTGACACGAATGAATGAATTGTCGGCTAATACAGAGAACACTCATTGAGTGTTCTCTGTATTACGGAGACCCGACAATTTAGCCGCAAGTGATTTTAAAAGACTTTTTTTCCTGCACAAATGACACTTTGTGCAGCGACAGTTCTAAGCACCAGAAACATGCGCCCCTTCACAAGCATACTATAGATACCCCCCAGCTACGAAATTTAAAGGAATATTACACTTTTATTGTTTCACTTTAATCATTATTAAAATCACTGCTCCTGAAAAAAACGGCAGTTTTTAAAACTTTTTTTTGCATTGATCCATGTCCCCTGGGGCAGGACCCGGGTCCCCAAACACTTTTTAGGACAGTATCTTGCATATTACCCTTTAAAATGAGCACTTTAGATTGTGAACGTTCGAGTCCCATAGACTTTAATAGGGTTCTAAAGTTCACACGAAGTTTAGGTCTGTTTGCAGGTTCTGGTGCGAACCGAACAGGGGGGTGTTCGGCTCATCCCTACTCACTGTAGATCCTCAAGCTTCACTCACAGCTACCTGCTGTATACTTCAAGCTTCACCCACAGCTACCTGCTGAGTTTCCTTAGACTCACAGCTACCTGCTGGATCCCTGAAGCTTTACTCATAGCTACCTGCTGTACTTCTCTTCAAGCTTTCCTTACAGCTACCCGCTGTACTCCTTCAAGATTTACTCACAGCTGGCCACTGTACTTTGTGGATGAGTTCGCTCCTGAAGCTTTACCAGTTGCTTCACATTCCCCGGCTGATGAAGAGTCTCCTCTGTTACTCCTTCAGAACTCCATCCCTTTACACCTGCCTCCAGCAACAAGAGTGGTTGACCCTCTGGCAAATTCTTCTCCCTCCAGGTAACGATTAGGCTCCCCTCAGGCCGAGCCCCTCTACACATGGCTAGGCCACAAGCTTCAGGCCTACCTACACCTCGACCACGGCTCCACGCACACACACCTGGGCAGCAGCGGAAAGAACCCTGATCACCTAACTCTCCCTGAATAAATAGACTATCCCAGCAGCCCCAGTGGCCAAAGTAACTCCTGCTGATTGGCTGAAAAAAGCATATTCATTCATAACCTGAATTCACTGTAATCCATCATACTAATGCCAAAGGTAACAGTGCCACCTATTGACAGAAGAGAGAAATCACAGTTAAATCCAAGCTTAGGAGAAAAACATTTGATCTAATTAGCTAGGGTAGTTACCATCTAGCACAACTAAATTTACTAGCAGCCCTGTTTAGGATAAGGGTGATACACTAACATAAATGTTGACATTGGACAAAGACAAAATTTGAACCTTACTTCATGATTTCAGCTACTCTGTTGATGATGCAAACACCTAAATCCTTGTTCTCTGCAGCCCAGGCTTTGTCCGTGATCTGAGTAGAAATCCCACTGACCAACTGCTCCTTTACCCTTGAGCTGGCCTAGGAGAGAGAAGGAAGTGCCTATAACACCTTTTTACTTGTTATTTATTTGTGTAGCAGCAAATCCAAAGACAATTACATAGTAAAAAATATATACTTAGTACATCTATTCCTTTAAAATGCTGCAAGTGTTAAAAACAAAATGACTAATCTCCCCAAAAATCCAGTGTGTTTCTAACTTCCTCTTTGAGTTACTAACAAAGTGCCTTTGCTGCAATCTTTCAAAACTGTGAATGTCAATCTTACCAGAACCAGGTGTCCATATAACGTCTTTGTGATAAAGTTCACACAACACTTAATATCACCACCTCCTGTAATTTGCACAAGTGGCATACCCAGTGTTTACCAGTGGTACACATTACTGTTGTGGGGGGCACCCTGCAAAACTGACTTTCATGGCGTCTGTGTGGAACATTCACATATTAGTAATTTGCTGGGTAGCCCCATCAGACCTTATATGCACTGGCACGGCAGAGTGCAGGGAAGCTCTTCTAGGCTCCTTGTCAACTTTGATGTGCCATAGAACACCGCCGGGGGAAAGCCTAGGAAGACTTCCTATCAGCGTGTCTGGGAACTTTTGGAAATCCTAACTCCTGATATTGGGGCCCTAGTTGTATGGTCACCTGGTTCTGGTGAGTAAGAATGACATTCACATTTTGCAGCAAACACACTAAGGCCGCGTACACACGGGCGGACTGTCCGCCCAACTAGGTTCGTCAAACAGTTTGACAAACAGTCCGTTCAAAATTAGCATGAACGGACTTGACCACACACGACGAACGAACAGTCCGCTGAAAACTTGCACGATGACGTGAACGGCACGTACGATGGGACGAGAGATTCGAAGTCCAATACACTGCAATGCAACCTTCGGCGTGTAAATTCTTTCTGAGCATGCGCGAGACTTAGTTTCTTGAACAAGCCTACACACGAGCGGACTGTCCGCTCAAACCAAGTTTCAGCGGACAGTCTTACGGAAATTCCGAAAAACTTTGTTCGTCAGACTGTCCGCTGAAACTGTCCGCTGAAGCCCACACACGAGCGGACTGTCCGCTGAAACACTGTTCAGTGGACAAAGTTGGGCGAACAGTCCGCCCGTGTGTACGCGGCCTAAGAATTACTAAGCATCTTACAGCATTTTAAAGGAATAAACCATAAGAAATGTACATGTTTTCACAAATAGGGGCTAATTCCACATGTTGGCATCAAAGCAGCTGCAGAGCCAGCAGTTTTCCCAAGCTGGCATCAAAGTGGACATTTACACCCTTTTCACTAAAAATCACACCAGCATGCAGTTCTGATATAAAATTAACTTACACTCATTAGTTAAAGAAACACCATTCATTAGTTAAATAAACGTTTATTGCTTTTTTTTTTTTTACAGTTATTGATTTTCCACTTTCTGGTTGAGTAAGGCACTGGTAAAATAACTTTGACTCCACAGCTGCATTGTGGGAAGGCTACATCACTAGTGCTTTACCCTCAGATGATGTTCACTGTGTCATGTGTTCCAGGAGGCAGAGACAAAGTTCCATTATGTAAAGAGAGATGGATTTTTTTCTGCCCTTAGTGAAAATGGCCATTGTAAAAACACTTGGGAGGAAAAGAAAAATAGGGTATACAAAAAACAAAAACAAAACTGTAATTATCTATAAGTATCTGTTTGTGGATTGCCCTTAGTAACATCTGCAAAGATGCCTTTTTGTAATTATATGTGTGAAGTTCCTCCAGCAGCTGTGAAAGAAAAGCCTGCCTTGGGAATGATGCTGCTGGAAACAGTGCTGTGGGTGTAGGTGAACGCTACAGATATTCATGTCGTTACTTGACCCTTCTCAGTGTAGCCCATGACCCTCTCCCCCCTTGACTTACCAAATCCTGGTGACTATCCTAATCTCCTTATGAGACTTCCCTCCCTGTCACTAAAGGCTGCAGATTTTGCGGCAGATGCAGCAGGAGAATTTTATGGAGGGGAGGAGATGCGAAGTCCTGTGTTACCTTATGCATGTAGTATGATATGGCTTGTACTGTAACCATGACTGATATTCTGCAAGAAGATCAAAATAGTGCTGTTGGCAGCAGATATGTTAAAAATGACCAACACTCAAGAGCTTTGTTGTGGACCAGCCCTGGGGATAACAGTTTCTTGTATATGTTAAGTACGGCAGTGGCAGGTAGATTAGGATGCAATCCAATGAGAGTGACAAACAATTGTCCAAGAATCCAAGTTCCTTTTAATGATACAATTTATTTGAAGTAAAGATAAGCTGAGAGAAGTGGAGATTGAGTAGGATCTCAGCGGCAAAAGACATACATATCGGGTTAGGAGAGGGGTAGTCTAGTCAGTTTGGCATAATCACCCTAGACCTTGGATGATCTTGTCCACCACAGAGAAGGGCAAATTGAAGACAACTGGCTGCTCTGTGCCTAGGGGGCGATAGAAGAGGAAGGTTTTGTTGGTAAAGGTGTGGCTAAATCACACTGGATATAGGGTGAGACCTAAAGGAACATGGATAAATATAGTCTCATGCCACGTACACACAATGTCATGGTCGTTCCCGAGATCCAGCGGCCCATGGAAGACCTATCCACAGAATTGGTCCGTTGAGCGCTAATAGGTCTTCCTTGGCGCGCGTTAGCGCGAACGGACGCACGCGGGTGCGAGCAGGTACGAACGGGCGCACACGGGTGCGCGAGGTTGCGAACGTGGGCACGCGGGTGCGCGGGGTCACGAACGGTTGCACGGTTTCACGTGGGCGCGCGCGGGCACGCCGTGCGACCGTTCTTGGCGCCCAGAGGGCTTTTTAAAGAATCCGTTCTAGTGGCCCGGTGCTGTTCTGTCTACAGCGTTCCTGTGAGTTACCTCTGCTAACCTGATTGTTCCTGCCTCTGTTCCTGATTACTCCTGCTTGCTGCCAGCCTTGACCCTCGGACTTCCTGACCACGCTTCTGCCTTCTCCTTCGGTAATTCTGCTGCCTGCCTGTTGACGACCCGGCCTGTGTTTGACCCTGCTGTTTGCCTGCTGATCCAGTCTGCCATCTGTGACCACTGTCGTCAGTTGCCGCCTGCCAGTCGCTCCAGTCTGCCTTCTGTGACCGCTGCTGCCTGTTGCCCGCCTGCCAGCCGTTCCTGTACTATCTCCTGCACCTGCTGCCAGCCGCTGACTGCTCGCCAGCTGTTCCAGAACCACCTGCCTGCACCCGCCGCCGTCTGACGCCAGCTCCAGGGCCATACCCACCATCACTGCCTTGGCACTTGTGCCCTCTGACCTCTAGAGTCCCTGTTCCCACTCTCAGGGGATCTCGAGCCAGAGGCTGACGAGAGGCCGCTCCCTGTACTCCGGGCTCCTTCCACCAGATACGTGACAGTACAGAACAGCCATGTCCGAGCCCACGCAGGGAGCCTCTCCTATGGACGAACTTTGCCACCACCTCGCAGGACTCACCCAAGCGGTGAAGAGTTTACAGGAGGGCTATAGTCAGCTGGAGGAACGGGTCCAGGCCCTATCTACTGCCTCCCCAGCTGCTTCCGGGACTTCTGCTACTCCTTCTGTAGTGATGCTGCCCCCCGAACCCAGGGTGCCCACACCCGAGAGATTCTCTGGAGATCGTGGAAAATTCCGGACCTTTCGCAATTCGTGTGAACTTTTCTTCGCTCTCCAGCCCAGGACCTTTTCCCTCGAGGCCACCAAGGTGGGTTATGTCATCTCTCTACTAACTGGCGAACCTCAGTCCTGGGCCCACCGCTTGCTAGAGAGGAAGGATCCTTCCCTTGAAACCCTGGACATCTTCTTTCGGGCCATGTCGCGGTTATATGAAGACCCACAATTAACCGCCACCGCTGAAGCAGCCCTGCACTCACTACAGCAGGGCCGCCGACCTGTAGAGGACTATGTGTCGGAATTCCGACGCTGGAGTTCCGACACAGATTGGAACAATGCAGCATTACGCTATCAGTTCCGTATGGGCCTATCGGAACCCTTAAAGGACGAGCTCGCCCGAGTGGGCATTCCAGAGACTCTAGAAGCATTGGTGGAACTAGCTATCCAAATAGATAGGCGGCTGAGGGAACGCCGTCTGGAGCGGTCCTCAACAATTCCTCGTCCGGTGTGGATGCTTCCTCGGGTCCCCAGCTCTCCTCATCCTGCCTCTCCTGCTGTCACCACGACGAATCAGGATCTCCCCGAGCCCATGCAGCTGGGCCTACTTAGGCCTTCCTTAACGCCAGAAGAACGCCAACGCCGTCGGGAGGGAAATCTCTGCTTATACTGTGGAGGGTCTGGACACTTTGTGCGTAGTTGCCCTGCCAAGCTCCGTAAGTGTCTCTCCGTATCTCCTGCCCTTACGTTAGACTGTCCTAGTACTACCTCCCATTTGACTGTGTCCATTTCCTTGCAGCTACAAGGAGGGAACGTCCAGACCAACGCCATTATTGATTCGGGAGCTTGCAGTGGCTTTATGGACTTATCTTTCGCCACAAGACATAACATCCCTCTCCGGCCCAGGGCAAGGGGACTTTCTATACATCTGGCCGATGGTTCTACTCTCAAGTCCGGTCCTGTAACCCAGGAGACTCAGCCCTTATTAACCTCTATTGCCGGGATCCACCAAGAGTTGCTCTGTCTGGATGTTATTACGTCCCCCCTCTTCCCTATCATTCTCGGCATGCCCTGGCTAAAGGCACATAACCCCCTTATTGACTGGTCCACCGGGGAATTAAGATTCCTCTCACCTTACTGTCTCCAGCACTGCTTGGCGGGAACTGACCAGGCCTCCTCTTCGTTGCTCTGCCTGGAAGTTGACGCAGATATCCGCCAAGCTGTACCACCTGCCTACCATGATTACCTGGATGTGTTTAGTAAAAAGGGTGCGGAGACCTTACCCCCTCACAGGCCATATGACTGTCCTATTGAATTACTTCCAGGGGCAGAAATTCCCTTTGGGAGAATTTTCCCACTATCAGAGACAGAGTTGGTCGCCTTGAAGACCTACCTGGATGATAATCTAAGGAAGGGATTTATACGTCCCTCTACTTCACCAGCGGGAGCGGGAATCTTCTTCGTGGAAAAGAAGGACCAGACCCTGCACCCCTGCGTTGACTACCGGGCCCTTAACAAGATAACTATTAAGAACCGTTATCCTCTACCACTTGTGCCGGAACTCTTCCAAAGACTGGGGTCAGCAGCAGTATTTTCGAAGCTGGATCTCCGGGGGACCTACAATCTGGTCCGCATCCGTGATGGCGACGAGTGGAAGACTGCCTTCCGTACTCGCTTCGGGCATTTTGAGTACCTGGTCATGCCCTTCGGTTTATGTAACGCTCCCGCCACATTCCAGCACTTCATCAACGACATCTTCAGAGACTACCTAGACCTGTTCGTCATTACCTATCTGGACGACATCTTGATCTTTTCCTCCTCCCTGGCAGAACACCGGGAACATGTCAGGAAAGTACTATTCTGACTCCGACTTCACGGGCTATATGCCAAACCGGAGAAATGTACCTTCGAACAACAAAGCATTCAATTTCTGGGGCTGGTAATTTCTGTAGATGGCATCGAGATGGACCCTCAGAAGATCTCCGCTATCCGTGATTGGCCCGCTCCCACTGACAGAAAAGGGGTCCAGCGATTCGTTGGATTTGCGAATTTTTATAGGAAATTTATTAGAGGATTTTCCACTATTATAGCCCCCATCACAAGACTGACCAGGCAGGGTCTGAAGTTTCAATGGTCCCCAGAGGCTCAGGAAGCCTTCTCTACTCTAAAGAACTTGTTTATGTCGGCCTCTATTCTCAAGCACCCTGACCCGACCCGGCCTTATATTCTAGAGGTCGATGCCTCTGAGATTGCGGTTGGGGCGATTCTATCCCAGAGACATGGGCTTAGGTCCCGTTTGCACCCAGTCGCATTCTTTTCCCGTAAGCTATCCGAAGCAGAGGCGAATTACGACGTCGGAGATCGGGAGCTATTAGCCATTAAAGCGGCCCTCGAAGAATGGCGCTACCTACTGGAGGGGGCCACACATCCAATCCTTATTTACACAGATCATAAAAATCTGGAGTATTTGAAGTCCGCCAAGAGGTTGAGGCCACGTCAGGCCAGATGGGCTCTTTTCTTTTCCCGGTTTTCATTTCATATAACTTATCGCCCGGGGTCCAAGAATACCAAACCGGACGCCCTGTCCCGAATGTTCAACGAGCCAGAGACTTCTCCACATCCAGATACCATCCTGACCTCAGGGAACTTTCTTCTCCTTCAAACAGATTTGCTGTCTCTGATCAAGCAAGCTTCTGCTGGTGCCACTCCTCCACCTAACGTCACACTTCTGGCCAAAGACTAACTTCTCTGGTATGAAGGCAAAATTTTTGTTCCCCAGGAGACTCGGGTGCCAGTCCTCAGTGCATGCCATGATCACCCGCTGGCCGGCCATTTCAGAGCCCTCAAGACCACCAAACTGGTTCAGCGCACCTTTTGGTGGCCCCAGTTGAAGTCTGACTGTAAGAAGTACGTGGAGGCATGTGTCATCTGCATCCGGAACAAAAGCAACAAGTCCAGGGCTTGGGGTCTGATGAAACCATTACCAGTTCCAGAGAGGCCTTGGCGGATGATATCAATGGACTTTATCGTAGAGCTTCCACCATCAGAAGGCTATTCCACAATCTTTGTGGTAGTGGACAGGCTAACCAAGATGGCCCACTTCTTTTTTTTTTTTTTTTTTTTTCAAATATAAATCTTTATTATTATTATTATTCTCCCAAAACCTGGGGTGGGAACCCCGCGATACAGACAGTGGAACAGTTATCAACAAAAAGCAAGACCGAACAAATGCAGGTCAAATCACATATGCAAGGTAAGTACTTTGCAGAATACAGCATAACTGTCATTAACAATCTCCTGTGTCACATGTACCCACAAGCAGGGCGGTCATATCGCGTGAAGGAGAGAAAACTCTCCGCTTGGAGAATGAGATTCCGGGGCCCACCCCCCCCCCCCACCTCCACCCCCTCCCAAAGGTGGGTGGGCGTGGGCCCACAAAGAGGACATATTGGGAAGTACCATGAGGGGGAAGAAGACAAGTGGGGGGGAGAAGGAGGGTTGGGAGGGGGAAGACAAAGAAGGAAAAGGATAGCAAAGTTCAGACGAGAGGAGAGAAAGGAACAGACAGGGGGGGATGAGGCTGAGACACGGCGGTGGAAATCAATCATAAAAAAGAAGATTGACAGAGGGCACATGGGCAAAGAAAGATCCTAACGGGGGGGGGGTCTCGTCATCGCCCCAGCAGTCGCTGACCCTCTGCTGAGTAGATGAAGGCATTCCAGATGTCCCAAGTCTGTTTGTGGGTTTCCTGCTTATGCTGTGAGGTGAGGACCAAGTCCTCCATTTTCTTTACCTCCTCCACCTTCCGCAGCCAATGTACCACTGTTGGGGGAGCCCGTTGCTTCCATCGCAAGGGGACGCAGGCTTTAGCTGCGTTGAGCAAATGTCGCAATAACGACTTTTTGTAGATGTTAGCAGAGATTGTGGAATGGTGCAGGAGGAAGAAAGCCGCGTCATCAGGTATAATGTATTCCCTGAATTGCTGGGAGATGCGACGGACCTCCCCCCAAAACTCCCTCAACCTAGGGCAGGACCAGAAAACATGGAGCAGCGTTCCCTCCTCCTCGTCACAGCGCCAGCACCGATTCGAGGCCGAGGGAAAGCACCGCTGCAGCCTGACCGGGGTTAAATACCAGCGTGTAAGCAGCTTGAAATTTGTTTCCTGTGTCTTCGTGCATCGCGAAGACTTTAGGGCAAATGAAATAATACGCTGCGTCTGCGTTGGTGTGAATTTACATGATAAGTCCTTCTCCCAGTTGGCGAGGCACGGCAAGTGAGGCTGTTCTTTCGGTGTATTAAGCAAAGAATAGGTGTGAGACAGAACGTGGGTCAGAGGGCCTTCGTCCGCGCACAGGACCTCGAACGTCGTTGGTTGTCGGGCAAAGTCCTGGGGTGCGGGAAGTGAATGCAGGAAATGGTGCAGTTGCAGTGCCTTCCAGAAAGGTAGACAAAAGGGCCCCGCGGGGTCGGTCAGTCTCGATAGGGGTGGCCACCGTCCGTCCTCCACGAACCCGCCCGCACAGTCAAGTCCACCCTCCCCGAGGGTAGGGTAAGCCGTGGGCCGCAGACCTGGTAGAAATTTTGGATTGCCCAAGATGGGAAACAGTGGGGAACGCCCCGACGTCAGGGACGTCTGAATAGCAACCCGGTGGCCATGTCTCAAAGTAACCCCCAGTAACGGGTGCAGTTTCAGGTCATGTGGGAGGTCGTCATAACACCACAGCGCTCCCTTCAACGGTATTTGGGATTGGGCTTGCTCAACCTTCGTCCACAGTTTGGTAGACCCATTCCATCTCCAGTCCAGAATGCGCCCCAAATGTGAGGCCAGGTAGTATCGGCGGATGTCGGGCAGTGCCAGACCCCCGCAATGTTTGGGGAGCGTCAGTTGCGATCGCCGTAATCTGGGTTTTTTGTGGGCCCACACAAACCTGGTAAAAAGGGCTTGGATTTGCTTAAAGAAGGAGGGCGGAATCTGAACGGGTAATGCTTGAAAAAGGTAGATGAACTTGGGAAGTATGCTCATTTTGATAAGGTTGCATCTACCAAACCAGGAGTGAAATCCCGAATGCCATTTCTCTAGCAATTCTCGGGTCTTTGTCAAAAGGGGTGGGAAATTGAGGTCAAAAGTACGGTTCAGATCAGGAGGTAGTCGTGTGCCCAGATACGGTAGAGCCGTGTCAGTCCATTGGAAACCAAAGTTGTCCCGCAAATCACATTGCGTTTGGGGAGAGGTTGCTACACACATAGCCGTTGACTTAGAGAAGTTTATTTTAAGATGGGACAATGCGCCATATATCTTAAATTCTCGGAGCAGGTTCGGCAGAGAGATTCTGGGGTTGGTCAGGGAGAAGAGAAGGTCGTCAGCGTACGCCGATATCTTGTAGCCAACATCCCCGACCACAAGGCCCGAGACGTCCGGGTTCAACCTGACAGTGTTTAGAAATGGTTCTAGGGAAATGGCAAAAAGAAGGGGGGACAGCGGGCATCCCTGCCTTGTTCCGTTCCCGATAGAAAATGCACCCGAGAGGACCCCGTTAGCTTTTACTTGAGCTGAGGGGTTAGAGTACAGGCTGCCTATCCAACGTAGCATCTTGTTACCCAGGCCCAGATGACGGAGGACAGAGAACATATACTCCCAGCTCACTCTATCAAATGCCTTCTCGGCATCGGTACTCACAAAGACACATGGTGTCTTAGTAGTGTGCGCTACCCGAAGTAGATTGAGTACCTTGATGGTATTGTCTCTGGCCTCCCTATAAGGTATGAACCCCACCTGGTCCAAGTGTATCACGTCTTGCATGTGTTGTGTCAGTCTCCTGGCTAAGATCTTCGAGAAGATCTTCAAATCCAGGTTCAGTAGGGAGATGGGCCTATAACTGCAGATGGCCCACTTCTTGCCGATGAAGGGCACCCCCTGCGGAAACAGCCGAGGTATTTATTAAAGAAATTGTGAGGCTACATGGCGTTCCCGCAAATATTACTTCTGATCGGGGAGTGCAATTCACGTCTAAAATCTGGAGAGCACTTTGCAGGGCCTTGAAGTTTGATCTTTGTCTCTCATCTGCTTACCACCCACAGACCAATGGGCAAACAGAACGGACGAACCAGACGCTGGAGCAGTACCTGCGCTGCTTCTCGTCTTTTTCTCAGGACAACTGGGCTCCTTTGCTCCCGTTAGCAGAATTTGCTTACAATAACTCCATCCACTCTGCCACAAGTCAGTCCCCGTTCTTCGCTAACTACGGCTTCCATCCCTCATTTCTGTCCCAAGACCTGCCTGAAAGCCCGGTACCAGCGGTCCAGGAGAGTATTGACTTTTTCAGCTCCAATAACAGACTGCTGCAGGAGACCATGGCAAAGACAAAGACCCAAAGATATAATAAAGAAGTCTTTGACAGGAGGAGAAGGGGGGAACTTGAACTCAAAGTTGGGGACCAGGTTTGGCTCTCCACGTTGAACCTAAAGATGGCCTGTCCTACTAAGAAGTTGGGGCCAAGGTTTGTGGGTCCCTTCCCAATTGTGAAGAAGATAAATGACGTAGCATTTGAGCTAAAACTGCTAGAATCGTTCCGGATTCACCCCGTGTTCCATGTAGCTTTACTCAAACCAGCCGTCCCGGATCCCTTTGACAGCCAGAGGGTTGTTTCACCTGAACCTGTGATCATCGACGGTGAAGTCGAGTACGAGGTGGAATCTATCTTGGACTGTAGGCGTAGACGGAATCAAGTTCAATTCCTGGTGAAGTGGAAAGGGTACGGGCCCGAAGAAAATTCTTGGGAACCTGAATCTAACATTCATGCCAGGAGACTGATTCTCGCCTTTGAGAGGGCCCATCCGAGTAAAATGGCCCAATTGGGCATCCGGAGGCTGCCCCTTGGGGGGGGGCAATGTCATGGTCGTTCCCGAGATCCAGCGGCCCATGGAAGACCTATTCACAGAATTGGTCCATTGAGCGCTAATAGGTCTTCCTGGGCGCGCGTTAGCGCGAACGGACGCACGCAGGTGCGAGCAGGTACGAACGGGCGCACGCGGGTGCGCGAGGTTGCGAATGTGCGCACGCGGGTGCGCGGGGTCACGAACGGTTGCACGGTTTCACGTTGGCGCGCGCGGGCACGCCGTGCGACCGTTCTTGGCGCCCAGAGGGCTTTTTAAAGAATCCGTTCTAGTGGCCCGGTGCTGTTCTGTCTACAGCGTTCCTGTGAGTTACCTCTGCTAACCTGATTGTTCCTGCCTCTGATCTACCCGGCTTGTTCCTGATTACTCCTGCTTGCTGCCAGCCTTGACCCTCTGACTTCCTGACCACGCTTCTGCCTTCTCCTTCGGTACTTCTGCTGCCTGCCCGTTGACGACCCGGCCTGTGTTTGACCCTGCTGTTTGCCTGCTGATCCAGTCTGCCATCTGTGACCACTGTCGTCAGTTGCCGCCTGCCAGTCGCTCCAGTCTGCCTTCTGTGACCGCTGCTGCCTGTTGCCCGCCTGCCAGCCGTTCCTGTACTATCTCCTGCACCTGCTGCCAGCCGCTGACTGCTCGCCAGCTGTTCCAGAACCACCTGCCTGCACCCGCCGCCGTCTGACGCCAGCTCCAGGGCCATACCCACCATCACTGACTTGGCACTTGTGCCCTCTGACCTCTAGAGTCCCTGTTCCCACTCTCAGGGGATCTCGAGCCAGATGCTTACGAGAGGCCGCTCCCTGCACTCCGGGCTCCTTCCACCAGGTACGTGACACACGATCAGACTATCCGGTGGACTTAGCCTGGTGGACAAACCGCTGGAAAGTCCGCCGGACTTTCCGAACGAGCGGACCTGCCCACACACAACCGGACTTTTCTGGCGGACTAGGTCCCCTGGACTATGGCGGGAGTCCGCCAGACTTTTGAAATGAACGGACTTGCCCACACAAGGAAGAAAGTCCGTTCACTTTGAACGCGGCTCCAGGTAGCCGGGACTAGCAAGGGAAGTCAATGTCGTCTTCGGCGGTGAGATTGACATGTCGCTAGTCCTGTCACCTGGTATGGACTTAAAGGGGAAGCCCTACACCGAAAAAACGGCGTGGGGGTCCCCCCAAAGTCCATGTAAGAGCCTTATCCGAGCACGCAGCCTGGCCGGTCAGGAAAGGGGGTGGGGACGAGCGAGCAGCCCCCAGGCCGCGTGCCCTCAACATGGAGGGGTGCTTTGGGGAAGGGGGGCCCTGCGGCCCCCCACCCCAAAGCACCTTATCCCCATGTTTATGAGGACAAGGGCTTCTTCCCGACAACCCTGGCCGTTGGTTGTCGGGGTCTGCGGGTGGGGGGCTTATCAGAATTCGGGAGCCCCCTTTAATAAGGGGGCCCCCAGATACCGGCCCCCCACCCTATGTGAATGAGTATGGGGTACAATGTACCTCTACCCGTTCACCTGGTGAAAAATATGTAAAAAACAAAAACACACAAGGGTTTAAAATAATTTATTGCACAGCTACGGGGGTCTTCTTCCGTCTTGGGGGGTCTTCTCGCCAGACTCCTCCGCTATCTTCTGCTAGCTCTTTTACTAGTGGAGGAACCCGGGGGTCTTCTTCTGACTTCGGGGGTCTTGTTCCCCTCTTCGGGGGTCTTGCCCCCCTCTTCGGTTCTTCTTGCCGGGCCTCCGCTTTCTTCCTTTAGCTCTTTTACTAGCGGTGGCCCGGTCTTCTGTCGCCACCGCCTCTTCTTCCGACTTTGGGGGTCTTGTCCCCCTCTTCGGTTCTTCTTGCCGGGCCTCCGCTCCTTCTTCCAGCTCTTTTACTAGCGGTGGCCCAATCTTCTGTCTCCGCTGCTGTCTCTTCTTCTTGTTCTTCTTTTTGTTCTTCTTCTTGTCGGCAAGTGGTTAAAGAAGACTGTCATTAAAATAGTCAGAAACTACTTAGCAACCAGTCACTGCTGAGATAAGAAACACTTTAGTACATGCTATCATGGCCAGTTGAAGAAAAAATGTCAGCCTGAGTAGTCAATGGGAGGAAAAATATCTGGGGGTTTTGGTGCATGGGAGAAAAAAATACCAGTAGTTGATCAATATTTGTGCCCCCCTACACTGGTGGCCTCCTATATTAGTGGACAGTACCTGTTCCCCCTTATATTGGTGGACAGTGTTTGTGCGCATCTTAAATTATTGGCCAGTGTCCGTTACCCCTTTTTTATGTATAGCACTGCAAATTCTGTAGTGCCACAAATATGCAGCATGTGTTTGTGCTCCAAGTGCACTCCCCCAGCATGGAGACTGAACTTTCACTGACAGCTTCTGGTCTCAGAGTTACGATCAGGAGTAGGTAAGCCCAGCTCATAATCACATGATCACTGTTATAGCCAATCATGGTTATATCATTAGTGTTACAATACGCCCCTTTAGTATTAGTGCTTAGTCAGGAGAGAAGCACTAGAGCCTAGAGGCGATTCAGTTCGCATTGTGCGCTATACAAGTATTTCATTCATTCATTCATTCATTCATTCATTCAGAAGGATACATTTTATCAATGCTAAACGAGAAAATGAGTCTGTGTAAAAATAAATTATGTATATGTGTATATATATATATATATATATATATATATATACATATATATATATATATATAAAATGAAGAAAAAATAAACATAAAATAGTTGGAGCGTGGGCTTGATGTTCACAATAGTCTTGGGTAACCTGTGACTCTCCTTCCTCATTGGCTAAGACAGCAGCGGGAGCTCATTGACTCCCACTGCTGTCAATCACAGCCAGTGAGCCAATGAGGAGAGAGAGCAGGGGGGGCAAGGCCAAACCGTGGTTCTATGTGTCAATCACAGCCAGTGAGCCAATGAGGAGAGAGAGCAGGGGGAGCAATGCCAAACCGTGGCTCTATGTGTCTTATGGATGCATAGAGCAACGGCTTGGGAGCGGTGCCCCCAGGGTAAGTAACTTTCTCCGGGGAGATTGCTCAAGGTAGTGCTGGCGGGGGACCCAAAAAGAAGAGGATCAGAGCTTCTCTTGCAACCATTGCACAGAGCAGGTAAGTGTAACATATTTGTTATTTAATAAAGAAAAAAAAAACGAAGCTTTTATACAAATTTACCTTTGAGTAGCAAATCATTCAGGTATCTTAAAATGGACACCCCCCCTGGACCCTCAAAAGGCCTAGAAATGGGACTAGGACTTTCATAAATACTCATGGAACCGTGGACAGATCAAACAGCAGTTCCACAATCAAATGCATTGAAATGCTCAATAAATTTCCATATCACAGCGACCATGCAATGTCACACACCTGGTATAAAAATAAACAAATGCAGCCTCTGTGTAATAAAAGTTTTTTTTTTTTATCCCTGCAGACAACCACATTTCAAAGATTATGGCACAGACCCGCAAGGTCTTCACACCATTCCGAATCCTAGCCTATACAATTTTTTGAAGATCTTTTCTTATGCAAGAAAGTATCCAGCAAGTACTTCTTAAAACCAACACATTACAAATCACTCTGTATAGTAAAGCTAAAATTAGATGTGTGAATCATGTAAAGCGCATGCACTATATTACTACACATCAATCAGTGCCGATAGCTGTAATGAGCCTTCTGCATGATTGAGTTTGACTTGTGATCACTCTACACCATTGTGAAAAATAATATATTCATTCTTTCACAATTATGTTAAATGAACTGTCAGCTGGTTTTAGGCGTATTTAAATGTGTATTCTTTAAAGTGAACCTTACCTAAAATGTTTCTAAGCTGACAACAATGCTGAGGTGCAGGTACCACCAATTACATTTTTTGTATTGAATCCAATATCCTGTTAAAACAGATTACTCTAAAAATACTCACCTCCTCATTCCAGCAATGTGGAGGTTAAATCCCTTTTCAGATGCTTTCATCTTCCCCTGAGGCTACCTCGGGTGCCGGGCTTTTGACTTCCTAATATTTATGGTAACCAGATTTTTAAAATGAAATCCGGGGACATATATATATTTTTTTTTATTGGCAAATGGTAAAATATTTCATAAGCATCTTCCTCAAATTATATATGCTGTGTATGTGGTATGTGTTTATGGAATGATTGTATGATATATATGTTATTTCTCACATTTCATCTATGAGATAAAAAAAGATACTTCTTAGGCCGCGTACACACGCGGGGACTGTTCGCCCAACTTTGTCCGTCAAACAGTTTTGGCAAACAGTCCGCTCAAAATTAGCATGGACGGACATGGTCACACACGACGAACGAACAGTTTGCTGAAACCGTGCGCGATGACGTGAACGGCACGTACGACGGGACGAAAAATACGACGTCCTATACACTGCATTATAACTTTCGGCATGTAAATCCTTTCTGAGCATGCGCGGAACTTAGTTTGACGAACAAGCCTACACACGAGGGGACTGTTCGCTGAAACTTTGTTTCAGCGGACAGTTTTTCGGAATTTCCGAAAAACCTTGTTCAGCGGACTGTTCGCTGAAACTGTCCGCTGAAAGCCCACACACGAGCGGACTGTTTGCCGAAACACTGTTCAACGGACAAAGTTGGGCGAACAGTCCCCGCGTGTGTACGCGGCCTTAGAATTTTTTGAGATATGACTACCAAATGTTATAAAGATAAGAAAAAAAAAACAAAGTTCAGGAGTGCACTACTTACAGAGTACAGAGTTCAGGAGTGTGTAACAAAGAATGCATCAATGTAGGCCTAAGGAGAGTGCTACATAAAGAATGCAGGGCTAAGTAGTGCTCAGGAGCATGCTACATAAAGAATGCAGGGCTCAGGAGTGCACTACATAAAGAATGCAGGGCTTAGCAGTGCACTATATAAAGAATTCAGGGCTCAGCTGTGCTCATCTAAGCAGCCTCACCAGTGCCCATCAATGTAGCCTGACCAGTGCCCATCTATGCAGCCTCACCAGTGCCCATCTATGCAGCCTCACCAGTGCCCATCCAATGCAGCCTGACCAGTGCCCTGGAATGCAGCTTGACCAATGCCCAGCAATGCAGCCTGACCAGTGCCCATCCAATGCAGCCTCACCAGGGTCCACCTATGCAGCCTCACCAGAGCCCACCTATGCAGCCTCACCTGTGCAGGGGATCAAAGAGAAGAGAGGAAAAGGAGAGCTGGCCGGATTATCACACAGACTGGCATCGCCCGCTGTGACAGCTTTAATTTGAATAGCCAGGCACCCGCTGTCACAAAATGTTCCGCCTCCTGGATCGGCTATTAACTATGATAGACAGCATTGGACAAGTGTGCTGTCTATCGAAGAAGCCAAACCAGGAGGCGGGACATTTTTTGTGCCGGTGGGTGCCCGGTGATTCAAATTAAAGCTGTCACAGTGTGCGATGCCGACCTGTTTAAATTAAAGTTGTCACAGCGGGCAACACCAGCCTGACACCCCTCATTGTGTGGCACCTGGGGTGGACTGCCCCCCGTTGGTAAGCCACTGGCTTTGGCAACCCCCCGCCTCAGCACCCACTCAGGATTGGCCCTGCACCTAGCGCTGCCCCTGCCTGCCTGGGACAAAACCATGGACAGACTTGCTCCGAGGACTGTGTCCTCAGTCCAGGGACGTCTGGTAACCGTATCTTAATTGGCCATACATAATCCCATGCATGCACACAGAAGTCCGTCATTACAACAGGGCCAGAGTATGCTTAGAATGCATGCTGTGCTGGGATATGCATAGCTCAGTGTGCATTCAGAAGATGACTGTGTGCAGACTGGTAAGTATTTGTTATGCTATACCTCTCCTGCAGGTCTCTTCTGTAACAAACTGCCTGTTTGCAGTTTCTTGTTAAGTTTAGTTTCACTTTAAGTCCCTTCCTAGGCCCAAAATAGACAGGGTGCCTTCATGTCTAAGCAGGGCTGTCTTTAATATTGATTGGGCCCTGGGCAAACATTTTCTTGGCCCCCCCCCCCCCCTACATTCTAGGACATGCAAAAAAAATAGCAGGTTGGCTGAAAATCAGTTTACTGCATTAGATCTTGCAGCGGTTGAAATTGGTTGCCAGAGATTACAGCCTATCCTTACCGCTCACTGATTGGTTGGGAGAGATTACAGCAGATCACTAATGTTCACTGATTGGTTGCTACAGGTTACTGCACGCCAGTACTGCTCACTGATTGGGTTGCGAGAGTTTACTGCACAGTGCACACCCTTACCGCTCACTGATTGTGTTTCTAGAGGTTACTGCACACCATTACCGCTCACTGATTGAGTTGCTAGGCGTTACTGCATACCATTACCGCTCACTGATTGGGTTGCTAAAGATTACTGCACACCATTACCGCTCACTGATTGGATTGCTAGAGATTACTGCACACCATTACCGCTCACTGATTGGGTTGCTAGAAGTTACTGCACACCATTGCCGCTCACTGATTGGGTTGCTAGAGATTACTGCACACCATTAACGCTCACTGATTGGGTTGCTACAGGTTACAGTACACACTACCGTTCACTGATTGGGTTGCTAGACATTACTGCACACCATCACTGCTCACTGATTGGGTTGCTAGAGGTTACTGCACAAATTACTGCTCACTGATTGGGCTGCTAGATGTTACTGCACCCCATCACCTCTCGCTGATTGGGTTGCTAGAGATTACTGCACACTATTACCGCTCACTGATTGGGTTGCTAGATGTTACTGCACACCATTGCCGCTCACTGATTGGGTTGCTAGAGATTACTGCACACCATTAACGCTCACTGATTGGGTTGCTACAGGTTACAGTACACACTACCGTTCACTGATTGGGTTGCTAGACATTACTGCACACCATCACTGCTCACTGATTGGGTTGCTAGAGGTTACTGCACAAATTACTGCTCACTGATTGGGCTGCTAGATGTTACTGCACCCCATCACCTCTCGCTGATTGGGTTGCTAGAGATTACTGCACACTATTACCGCTCACTGATTGGGTTGCTAGATGTTACTGCACACCATTACCGCTCACTGATTGGGTTGCTAGAAGTTATTGCACACCATCACTACTCACCCATTGGTTGCTAGAACTAACTCACAGTGTCTCCCTCTATAAGCTGCTCCGGTCCAGCTGCTGCTTTATCAATCCACCCTCCTCCGCTGCTGACAGCAGGGTGAAAGAAAACACTCATAGCCTGCTCTGTGTCTTTTATCATAGCCCTGCTGACCGGAGAAATGGCGCGGGCGAGTGCGGGGGGATACTGATCGTGATGGGAGAAGGGGGGGAGAGTGGGGGAACACTGAGACACTCTGCCTCACTTCCTATAACAGCCGCTGGTGGCTGACAAAGGCAGTTGAGCGGGCTCTGGCACATACAGCCCGCAGTTTGCCTCTCCCCTGTCACACTCAACTGGCCAGGAGAGCAAGTGGGGAATCAGCTGCACACGCTACACAGGACGAATATTTGTAGGCAGCGTGGGCTCAAGGAGTTGCTTTTTGGGCCCCCCAACAGTGATTGGACCCTGGGCAACTGCCCCTTTTGCCCTGCGTTAAAGATGGCCATGTGTCTAAGCAAGCTGAGATTATGCCCCACATTTGACAGTTGGATAAAAGGCAGTAAAGGACTCAACATTAAAGCAGAACAACACTGCATTTAAATTCCACAAATCAAACACTATTTAATTCATTTCTAATATTCAAAGCAAACTCCATGCTTTAGCTTAAGCATGGAGCTCCTCACAAAATTTAATTGCCAGGTTGTTTGATAGAGAGCATTGATTTATTCCTAAGTTTGGCCTTGTTGCACTTTTTCTTCTACCGCTACATGGCCAGGTACTTGGTGGTACTAGATATGAGAAGGGCAACCCAAGGTCAGGTTATGGGTATATGGGGTATCCCAACCAATGGGCAGGGGTTTTCTTGAATCCCCTGGCCCACTGGGAATATATATATATATATATATATATATATATATATATATAGTGGGTGGAGTCAGGTGATAGCTGTTCTGTGCCACCTGGACAGCTGTCTGGGTGGACGTATGTGGTACACCCCAGGCTGCTAGGCTGGAGATTGGGTTTATCCCGGGGTCATCTGGCTGCCGGGCTGTGTAAGGGCCTATCCAGAAGTAAGAGGGCAGCGCAGGGTTGGGACTGTGGCTTGCAGTCCAACCAGAAGTGACGGTTCTGTTGGCCGGAGAACCTGTCAGTGGTTGGAGGTAGAAGGGAAGCTGTCGCCACAAAGGTGCCAACCACCTTTACCAGGGACCACAGTGAGTAACTGAAGCAAGTACCGGAACCATATTCTCACTGAACAGGCATGGTGGAGAATCGGGAAATGATTCAGGCGGTGATCAAGTCAGGGACAAAACCCGCGGAGGAGACACTTGCAGAGCAGCGTTGATAGTCAAGCCAGGGACCTCACCGGTTAGCAGGGGTGAAGCTTGAGAAGTGTCTGGAGTACCAAGCTAGGGACCCAGCAGGGAAGCATGCTTGAGGGGATACCACCGCAAACCTTGGAGGAGCTCCAGGGATTCAAAGTCAGTGAATCAGAGGGTCTAGTGAGAGACCGAGAGCCAGTGTTGCCAACCAACATTCAGCTAGTACGAAAATGATAAATTTCTTCTGCCAGTAAAAGGAAAAAGTTGCCAATAAAAAATATGGCTGTGATGTTCGGCTTGGTCCAGAGCCGGCCAAGACCATTGGAGTGCCTGCTACAGTGTGTTCGGGTAGCTCTGGTGGAAGCAGTGCCCAAGCGTGGCGTGTGATGTCATGGTGCAAGGGAGCCAAGCAAAGCGGCCAGAGCCTCGGGTGTGCGTCTGCAGGACAGGAGCAGGGCAGGTCGGGAGTCACTGTGACTCAGGAGGGGACATGTCGTGCTGATGAGAAGTCAGCATCATCTGTGCTGCTGCACACTTCTGTCAGTGTCATTGTGAGAGTCAATTTTATGTGTGTGTGCTGCCCATTCTAATTTCTTTCCCTCCTGAGTACTGTCCCTGAGCTACTTACTTAATATATCGAAAATAAAAGAAATATGATTTTTCCCCCTAATATCTACCTTAAATCACATTGCTAATTGCATATTGTACTTATTTGTAGCCTAAATACTAACATTTGTACTTAAAACTGTAATTTTGTAATTTTTGGAAATGCCAGTAAAAACTTGGCTGTGCCAGGAAATGTGGGGTGTCGTGCCAGTAAATTTCAATCAGGTAGGTTGGCAACACTGCTAACATATAACTGAGGAAAATGAAAAAAGCAAGCACATAAGTTAACAATAGAAAGAAAAAAATATGCATTTGGGCAGTAAGACTATGATGAGGAAGCGGTTAGCTGTCTGTTTACTCTTAACACACTTGTAATAAACTTAAAATTTCACCTTCTCCCCTTTCATCCTCACTCTCCCTGCCTCTTTTGGGCCTGTCCCAAGGGTGAGAATTTACCAGGCTGTTATATTTAGAAGGGGCTGAGCCTGGAGACGGGACTTGTTTACGGTAGGACTGGTAACCTAGCCCATGGTTACTCTGCATACACCTGTCACCCCTTTCCACTGGAGCCCAGGGAGGGAGGCCGGAGCCAGGCACAGCTCAGTGTCTCCAAACAAGAAATGAGTAATAGATCTCTTGTGTTCTGTGTTCTCATATACTGTATGCTATAGGACTGTACTGAAGTCGGCAAACCTTTATAAGAAAAAAAGAAAAAACAGTGCTTAGCATGTATCCTTTTAGTGGTTGTGCTGCTTTATCTTATACCTTATCAAATACATTTCTTAGTACTTGTTAAGTGTGTATACATGTTTTCTAAACAACCCCTTAGGCCGCGTACACACGGGCGGACTGTCCGCCCAACTAGGTTTGTCAAACAGTTTGACAAACAGTCCGTTCAAAAGTAGCATGAACGGACTTGACCACACACGACGAACGAACAGTCCGCTGAACGGCACGTACGACGGGACGTACGACGGGACGAGAAATTCGAAGTCCAATACACTGCAATGCAACCTTCGCCGTGTAAATTCTTTCTGAGCATGCGCGAGACTTAGTTTATCGAACAAGCCTACACACGAGCGGACTGTCCGCTCAAACCAAGTTTCAGCGGACAGTCTTACGGAAATTCCGAAAAACGTTGTTCATCAGACTGTCCGCTGAAACTGTCCGCTGAAGCCCACACACGAGCGGACTGTCCGCTGAAACACTGTTCAGCGGACAAAGTTGGGCGAACAGTCCGCCCGTGTGTACGCGGCCTTATGGTTTAAAATCTAAAAGCTGGCCACATACTGTTAGATTTTTTCTTAGATTTAATCTGGTATTGTTTGTGTCAGCAGGATTTATAACCCCCTTCTGACAGAAACTTTGTAAAGTGTACAGGTAGGTTAGGATGTTTTGTCTGTTTGAAGGACAATTCAGGATGGGACAGCTGTCTATCTATCTCCAGCTGGAGCAACGGATTTCTCCTGAGGGGGAGATGCTCTGGTCCTATGCATGTGTGAAAATGTTTGTAGCTATAGGGACTATTTAGCAACACAATGTACATACTGTAAATGCCAAAGAGAAGACTATATATATTTTTGATACATCATTTTTTTTGTATACATGTCTCTTATCCCTTCTTCCCCTTCCAATTTATTTTATGGGATACATTTGCTCCTGGGCACAGGAGCCATTTTTTTCTAAACTCCCCAGCCAAGGGACTGGCTGGACTTTGGTGGTTGTGGTGGTGGTGGTGGTGGTGGGGGGGGGGGGGGGTAGTGTAGCCCCCTCTAGTTAGGTAGGTGCTAGAGTGCATTCTGGGCTGGGAGTGGTTCAGGACAGGGCTAGGTCACTCACAGGTAGCATCACTGACACCTCCCTCTTCTTTCTAGAATGTGCTAGAAAGAGAGGAGGAGAGCAGAGGTGGAGCTGCCTGGGGTGTTCTAAGGAGCCTTGACCAATCCCCAAATTTGTATTGGCAGGGGGCAGGCCTCCTTAAATACTCAGGGTCAGCCCAGCTGGGGGGAGTTGTTGGGTGGAAGAGCTGGAGTGAGAGAATGTGGAGGCTGCCGGGGCCCACAAGGAACTTTTAAGTCTGGGGGGGTGACCATGGGCCAGGGTTCGGGTGCATCCAGGAGGAGAGAAGAAGGAGACGCACATGTAGCAATGTCCGAGACCTCCAAAGGCCTTGCAGTGACCTCCAGAGTCAGGAACAGCTGACATCTGTGTAGAGTGGATTGCAAGGCATGGTGGGTGTAATGCAAGATGAAATGGTGGGCTTTATTTTTCTTGAATAGAACTGTGGGAGAGAGGGTTAGGGCCAGGACACCCTTAAGAAGATGCAATGATAATTAGCAGACTCCGAGACTTCTATAGGAAGACAGCTATACAGGTGAAGGCCTTCAGCTGGACACCACTTCTGTATAGGTAGGTAGGTAGGACTGCTGCCTCCTATGGCAACAGTCTTGTAGTAGTTACTAAGGGTAGTATATTCAACTATTGGCAACACAAACAGTTCTCTGTTTACTCCACAATCACTCACTGTGGATCTTCGCTCAACAAACTTCCAGTCTTTCACTAGACTTCAGTACCAATAGCCACTGGATCCCCTGAGCTCTTCCACTGTTAGCACTCAGTATCTTCCTTAAGCGTCACCCTGCTTCTCTGCTGGGTCCTTGGCTTGGCATTATATATAACAGAAAAAGCACTCACATAACCACATTCGTAAAAAGGAAAGGGATACTTGATAGGTATCCCTAGGTCAGACTTTATAGGCATAAGAAACAATAGCGAATTATGAAAAAATAACCAACAATAATATAATATGAAAAAATAACAATGTTCATTGAAAAAATACATGACATGAATGAAGCATTCAGGAATTAAAAATCATATATAATGATATACAATGAACCCTTGTGCATCAGGGCTCATACAGATAGTATGGCTGATATTGCACTGCATTCAGTCCAAACACGCACAGGACCCTTTTTTCTGTCCGGACCAGAATCGGATCGCATGTGTGTTCACACATATGTGATCCGATTCATGTCTAAACTGTCAGTTCGCAGTGCAATAAACGAGCTGAAATGAGGGTAACGTTAACATGTAATGACACTCCCCAGCAGTTGGCATATGGTAGTGTGAACTGCCGTGTGTGTTGGGTGCGATGCGGGAACCCGCAGTGGATTCGCAGGGTTCTCGCATCGCACAAGTGTGAACTGGCCCTTAGAGACAGAATAACACATTGTTGTAATTGCTGATTACTTGTATGTATAAAGACGCTTAAAGGAGAAGTTGTGTTGCCTGTTCCCTTAAATCTCTGCTGCATTTATAGCCAGCCCACAAGGGTACACTGAAAAGAAAGGGTTAAAGGATTAAAAGCCCCATCAGTGGTGTCATCAGTGGTGCCAGTGGTAGTAATTCTATTAACCAGCATTATTGACCATTGGATGCGTGTTACAGTAGGCGGATGACACCTCCTCCATATGTTCCCTATTAATTCATTGGGCGCCAAGTGGGGGGTTACACAGGAGACCTACCATATGGTGGGTTCTTTAGGATATGCCAGGCAAACAACTGGGTCACTTGTCCCAGCACAGGGATAACTCCTTGCCCTGGGACCAGGCGAGGGCCACGGTCATGTGAAAAGTCAAACATTAAGGCAGTCCCTCAACTCAGAGATGAGTCACATGTGTGTAATGTTATATGCAGAGTTCTTCCAAAGATTATTGTCCCTTGTCCCACACACTTGAACAGATGTATGTGTTGCATTAGGAGGGACATGCAGAGCCTATGTCCACTCCACCAGTCAGTGTACATCTGTTACCTCACTCCCAGTAACAGAATGAGTTCCCGACGAGCACATAGCGTGGACCCATGCGTAATCCAATTAACTCTTTTTGTTTTGTACCAAGGAGACCGGGTATTAGGTCTCTGTTATGCTAGTTCGCTCACGGAGGCAAACAACTAGGAAGGGAGCTAAATGCCGAACCATCTCTCTACCAGAAAACCTGTCCCCTATTTAGGTACAACACCAATGACTGGCTGATGTTCTTCCTTCTGGTTACTTGTAGCACCTTGATTGCAAGTTAACCTTTGTTTTAGTGATGTTTCACAGACTCCAATGTATTAGTCCAAACCCTGGTTCTCCGGAATAATATGTCAGGACCTCACGCGCACCCCTTGAGTAAATTCAGACCAGCTTTTAAGCAGAGTAAACTATTTTTTAAATGCTTGGTAGAACATGTACAACATGCAGCAATGTGTTTTTCCCTAACTAAGCTTAATCTGCCCCAGGTTACCTGCACAGAAGTCTCTTAGGGGAAAGTAAAAATTTGGTGCTCTGGTAGAGAAGTCCATGTTGCCAGTTTCTTCCAATGAGTTGGTGTTCCACAATGGACCAGGGAGACTGGACCCCAGCGAAAGCCCACGCACACACACCAGGGAAAAGAGCAGCAAGACATTTTTCCTCTAATCTGGGCAGCCTGGTGCACACAGCAGGCAGTAAAACAAAACCCCCCAGCACTGGTGGTCAGTGGCAAGCAGTAAAAGAACCCAAACCCCCAGCATTGGTGATCAGTGGCAAACAGTAAAAGTGACCCTCCTCAGCATTAGTGGTCATTAGCAGGCAGTACAACCCCCCCATCCCCACCCCCAGCATTGGTGTTCAGTCTTTACTTACCTAAAAACATAATCCCACTCTGCCAGGCCAGGACTACACCTCTCTTGGGAGGAAATCACTCTGAAAGTTTTGGCCTTTATGCAGTGCCGTGTGATGGAACATAGAGAGCCTATATTCCACCTTACCACAGTGACAGTACCCAGTGTAGATCATCCACCCTGGAGTGCAAAAATTATATACAGTAAGAATATAAAAAACACCCTCCGCTGCAGTCAAATCCACATCAATCGCAGAAGAGCTGTTGGTGTAAATTTTAAGCAGACAACTGTAGGATGCAGATTTTTTTTCCTTAAGGTTGAGTTCTTCTTAAAGTTTGATGTTAGGAGTTAGAATTAAGGTTTACTGTTAGGTTTGGAGATTAGGCTTGTGTTAATGGTTAGGTTAACTCTTTTGTTTAAGGGTTAATTACCTGTTCACAGTTAGGGGTTCTGTAGGCTTTTTATATCTTTTGATAGAATGCATTATGTATTCATTTTACTGGTCTTATCACATTGTCAAGTATGAAATCTCCTAGCGAAATCTATAAACCCAAAACTAACTTGTTAATTTTTGCAATAAAAATTAATGTAGCACCTTCGGTTCCTTTCCCTCCCTGTCAGACCTCCCTAATTTTGTTCATATGACTTTTATTTGATATATACAAAAAAATAATAGAATTGTGGTACTGTACCATTGAGCGCTCATGAAGAGTATTCACGTGCTAACACTCATATAATAATCTGCCAACATCCTCCATTGAAGTCCACAGATGAAAGACTTTTTTGTACATATGCCAGTATGATGAGATTGCACAGTCCTGGCTCAGCTACAGTTGGGATATATGCGTAGCTCACACAGACATAGAGTTGGTACAGGAAAAGGTCGAGCACCAGATGTGATCAGTCTGGTTCAGGAATTGCTAACATTCTTGACTACCCTAAATTTTTTATTATTATTGTTATACTACAGAATATTTATAGCACCAATTCTCAAATTATTCATTTTCTGAACTTTTTTATGAACTGTTGGTGCAAATACTTTAAATCGTCTCTAAAACTTAGTAAATGTAACTGAGATAAGTCATTAATGATAATATAGATGAATATCAGTTTCAATATTCAATGATTTTTCAAGCTTTTACTTCCCAAATGTTAACTCTGCTGGCCTGCAGAGTGTTAGTAACTACAGCCTGAGATTACCCCTTCATTATCAGGTAATTTTTTAGTTTATAGCGCTGTAACATTTCGAGTGACAAATAGTGATGGACGAACTTCCGACGGGACGTTTCGCGAATGCGGCCGATAGTTCGCGAACTGTAACGTTTGCGGTGGGCCCCATTGACTTCAATGGGAGGTGAACTTTGCAAACCTACATGTCAAATTTTCAGCCACAAAATAATTACTAGCTGTGCAAACATAGTCCCACCACATGGCCAATGACATAACACATGTATGAGGTGAATCTGGAATCGACAACTACAAGCATTCTTTTTTTATATGTGAAATTGTGACAATTCAGGACTGTGGAGCGCATGAAGGCAATGGAGGAGAGGGAAGGTCACGGTAGGCAAAAAAGAGGGTGCAGGAGATGATCACCAGCAGCGTGACATACAGCAATGACACCTGCACCGTGATAGAGTGATCTGACACCAGCACCGTGATAGAGAGCACTGACATCAGCAGTGTGACATAAAGCAATGACACCTGCACCGTGATAGAGTGATCTGACACCAGCACCGTGATAGAGAGCACTGACATCAGCAGCGTGACATACAGCACTGACACCAGCACCGTGATAGAGTGATCTGACACCAGCACCGTGATAGAGAGCACTGACATCAGCAGTGTGACATAAAGCACTGACACCAGCACCGTGATATACAGCACTGACACCAGCACCGTGATATACAGCACTGACATCAGCAGCGTGACATACAGCAATGACACCTGCACTGTGATAGAGTGATCTGACACCAGCACCGTGATAGAGAGCACTGACATCAGCAGCGTGACATACAGCAATGACACCTGCACCGTGATAGAGTGATCTGACACCAGCACCGTGATAGAGAGCACTGACATCAGCAGCGTGACATACAACACTGACACCTGCACCGTGATAGAGTGATCTGACACCAGCACCGTGATAGAGAGCACTGACATCAGCAGCGTGACATAAAGCACTGACACCAGCACCGTGATATACAGCCCTGACACCAGCACCGTGATATACAGCACTGACATCAGCAGCGTGACATACAGCAATGACACCTGCACCGTGATAGAGTGATCTGACACCAGCACCGTGATAGAGAGCACTAACATCAGCAGCGTGACATACAGCAATGACACCTGCACCCTGATAGAGTGATCTGACACCAGCACCGTGATAGAGAGCACTGACATCAGCAGTGTGACATACAGCAATGACACCTGCACCGTGATAGAGTGATCTGACACCAGCACCGTGATAGAGAGCACTGACATCAGCAGTGTGACATAAAGCACTGACACCAGCACCGTGATATACAGCACTGACACCAGCACCGTGATATACAGCACTGACATCAGCAGCGTGACATACAGCAATGACACCTGCACCGTGATAGAGTGATCTGACACCAGCACCGTGATAGAGAGCACTAACATCAGCAGCGTGACATACAGCAATGACACCTGCACCGTGATAGAGTGATCTGACACCAGCACCGTGATAGAGAGCACTGACATCAGCAGTGTGACATACAGCAATGACACCTGCACCGTGATAGAGTGATCTGACACCAGCATCGTGATAGAGAGCACTAACATCAGCAGCGTGACATAAAGCACTGACACCAGCACCGTGATATACAGCACTGACACCAGCACTGTGATGTACAGCACTGACACCTGCACCGTAAGCAGCCTCAGGAGGAAGTCAGCATAGCACAGGGATGGTGGGAGCCCCTCATAATGAGCATAGCACAGGGATGGTGGGAGCCCCTCATAATATGCACAGCAGAGGTACAGCCCCAGGAGGAAGTCAGCACAGCACAGGGATGGTGGGAGCCTCTCATAATAAGCAGCCCCAGGAGGATGTCAGCATAGCACAGGGATGGTGGGAGCCCCTCATAATAAGCAGCCCCAGGAGGAAGTCAGCACAGCACAGGGATGGTGGGAGCCCCTCATAATGAGCATAGCACAGGGATGGTGGGAGCCCCTCATAATGAGCATAGCACAGGGATGGTGGGAGCCCCTCATAATATGCACAGCAGAGGTACAGCCCCAGGAGGAAGTCAGCACAGCACAGGGATGGTGGGAGCCCCTCATAATAAGCAGCCCCAGGAGGAAGTCAGCACAGCACAGGGATGGTGGGAGCCCCTCATAATAAGCAGCCCCAGTAGAAATATGACACCGCTCAACCTCTTCAAACAGGAGGGAACGGGCATATAGTACAGTGTGCTTTTTTTGTACAAGGAAGTGAGCCAAATGAAGAAAGAAGGTCTGTGTGCTTGATTAAAAAAATTGTTTCTAGACATATACATGGTCTACTGGTCACTTGTGTTGAATTCCTCCGAGATCCATGCCTCATTCATTTTTAGAAATGTGAGGTAGTTAACACTGTCGTGAGCTAGGCGAGTACGCTTATCGGTCACGATCCCCCCTGCTGCGCTGAATGTCCTTTCGGACAGGACACTGGACAAGGGGCAAGCCAACAGTTCGTTTGCAAATTGGGCAAGCTCTGACCAAAGCCTGCCCACCCAGTAGTCCAGGGGTTCATCACTCCTCAGAGCGTCCACATCGGCCGTTAACCCGATGTAGTCGGACACCTGACGGTCTAGACATTCCCTGATGCTGGATCCGGATGACACCTGTCGATGGGTCGGCTGAAAGAATGACCTCATATCAGAAGTTACCAACACATCTTCAAACCGGCCTCTTCTTGCAGGCGCTGTTGGATTGGTACCCGCAAATCCTTCTCTGGGAGTGGGAATTGCTCCTCTGCCAGCGCACGCAAAAGTAGAATGCAGCATTTCTCGAAGCAAGGCCTGGAAGTGCTCCATTCTGACAGCCCTCTGTGACGGCGGTAACATTTCCGCCATTTTGTGTTTGTACCGGGGGTCTAAGTACGTTGCCACCCAGTACTGGTCCTTGACCCTTATGCTTTTTATACCGGGGTCCCTATTAAAACACTGGAGCATGAAGGCCCCCATTTGCACTAAACTGGAAGCGGTGTGGTGGCCTGGCTCCTGCTCATCATCCAGGATAATGTCGTCCTCTTCATTCTCCTCTCCCCATCCACGCACAACAACAGGGATCCCAGAAATGTTTAAAGCATGCTCTTCTTGCTCCTCCTCATCCGCCCCGGCACCATCCTCCTCTGACTCCTCTTCAGACTTCTGTTTTTCACTTGTCTCAGATAGAGTAGCCCCCCCTGGGAATTCATCCAGCATTGCGACTTCCTCATCTTCCCGCTCCTGCTCCTCCACAGCTTGATCAATGACACGACGCAATGCACGCTCCATAAAGAAGGCATAAGGTACCATGTCACTGATGGCGCCATGGCTGCGATTGACCAGTTTGGTGATCTCCTCAAATGGCCGCAGAAGTCTGCATGCATCACGCATGAGCAGCCACTGGCGTGTTGAAAAAAAACCCAGCTCTCCAGAACCTGTTCTGCCACAGAGTTCGTACAGGTAGACGTTAACTGCATGTTTCTGCTGGAGCAGCCTATCAAGCATATAGAAGGTTGAGTTCCATCGCATCGGGCAATCGCAAATAAGACAACTGACCGACAGATTGTGTCGCCGCTGAATGTCAGCAAGGCGAGCCATGGCCGTGTAAGATCTTCTGAAATGGGCCGAGATTTTCTTTGCCTGACGCAAGATGTCCTGGACCCCAGGGTATTTGACAACGAATCGCTGCACGACCAAGTTTAAGACGTGTGCCATGCATGGCACGTGCGTCATTTTGCCCTGTTTCAATGCGCTAAGCAGATTGGCACCGTTGTCACACACCACTTTACCAACTGTCAAATTGAGCGTTGTTAGCCACTGATCTGCCTGTGAACGCAAAGCTGAAAGGAGTGCTGGGCCAGTGTGGCAGTAAAAGTGATATACCTTCCCTGCCCGTGTTTGCTAGACCACGTGTCTGTGGTCAGATGTATCTTGGCACTGACACTGTGTGCCAGAGATACATTCACTTGCCGCTGAACATGCCCATATAGCTCTGGGATGCCCTTCTCTGAGAAATACTTCCTTCATGGGACCTTCCATTGTGGTGTTCCAGTGGCCACAAATTTTCGAAAGGCCTCCGAGTCCACCAGTTTATATGGCAATAGTTGGCGGGCTATCAGTTCTGACAAGCCAGCCGTCAACCGTTGGGCAAGACCTGCCTTTTTGCAGAAAAACGTGAGCTTGGCGTGATGGAAGGTGGAGTGGAGGACACTTGTGAGGAGAGAGGAGAAGGAGAAGTAGAAGACCAGGCTGGACGGTGAGAGCCTGGAGTGTGGCTTTGTGTGTTCCGTTGCTCCCACTGGGCTCGGTGATGGCTGCTGATGTGCCTTCTTAAGGCAGTCGTCCCTAGGTGAGTGTTGGGCTTACCGCCACTAATGCGTTGACTGCAAAGATTGCAGATGGCAACACTATTGTCAGCAGCGGACACGTTAAAAAAAGCCCACACTGCGGAGCCATGTGCCGGCGTCCTGGGAGCGCCAGATGTGACTGTACATGGATGATGCCTCGCTCCTGATACCTTAGCAGTCTGCTTTGTCCCTCCTGTGCAATGTAAGTTATTCCTGCTTCTCCTCCCTATCTGCTGGTCCATATCTCCCTCTGAACTCCCCTCCTCTTCCTCTCTTGTGGGCACCCACGTGACATCACTAGACACGTCATCATCAATGTCACCTTCCCCACCGCTATAAGTAGAGATCTCGGAGTAGGCAGCAACACCGGGGACCAACCTCCTCCTTGGGCTGATCTGGGTACTGTCATCAGACTGCTGAGTAGCGGTTCTTGCTACCTCCTCTTCCTGATCCAATGCCAAGAGTGGCTGCGCATCAGAAATGTCTTGATATGGATCGGAAAATAATTCCTGTGACTCAAGCGGAAGGTATGTGGTGGTGGTGGTGTTGTTGGTGGTAGTGTCTTTGGGGGTGCACATAGCAGAGAATGAAGAAGAGGGTGCAGATCGAGAGGATGAGGAGGGTGCAGAAGAGTGAGGCTGAGTGAGGCACTCAACCAAGTCTGGTGCGTCCTTTAACCACTTCCCGACCAGCGCACGACGATGTACGTCGACAGAATGGCACGGGCAGGCATATTGGCGTACAGGTACGTCCAATATTCGTTGCCGCCATGCCATCGGGAGCGCGCCACCGGCGGCGCACTCCCGCGCTGGTCGGGACCCCCGTGAGTCCAGTCGCGGGACCCACGGACTCGATCGCCGCGGGCATCCCCGCGATCGTCTCACGGAGCGGCCGAATGGAGGAAATGCTGTATAAACAACATTTTTCCATTCTGCCTAGCAACTAGTGACGCTGATCTCTGCTCCATGTGATTGGAGCAGAGATCAGTGTACACTAAATGAAAGCCCAACCCCCCCACAGTTAGTAACACACCCCTAGGAACACTTAACCCCTACACTGCCACCCACTGGTTAACCCTTTCACTGCCAGTGTCATTTACACAGGAATCACTGCATTTATATAGCAGTGATTACTGTATAAATGACAATGGTCCCAAAAATGTGTCAAAAATGTCCGATGGGTCCCCCACAATGTCGCAGTCACAATAAAAATCGCAGATCGCCGCCATTACTAGTAAAAAAAAAAATAATAAAAAATTATTAATAAAAATGCTATAAAACTATCCCTATTTTGTAAACGCTATAACTTTTGCGCAAACCAATCAATAATCGCTTATTGAGATTTTTTTTACCAAAAATATGTAGAAGAATACGTATCGGCCTAAACTGAGGGAAAAAAATGTTTTTTTATATATTTTTGGGGGATATTTATTATTACAAAAAGTAAAAAATAATGCGTTTTTTTCAAAATTATCGTTCTATTTTTGTTTATAGCGCAAAAAATAAAAACCGCAGGGGTGATCAAATACCACCAAAAGAAATCTCTATTTGTGGGAAAAAAAGGACGTTAATTTTGTTTGGGAGCCACGTCGCACGACCGCGCAATTGTCAGTTAAAGCGACGCAGTGCCGAATCGCAAAAAGTGGTCTGGTCTTTGACCAGCAAATTGGTCCGGTCTGAAAGTGGTTAAAGTAATTGAATGCACCTTCTGAAACTTCCCACTTTGGCTCAAGCCTGTTGCTCCTGCCCTACCCCTACCACCCCTGCAGAAGGGCCTGCCTCTTCCTCTGCCTGTCATTTTTTAAATGACCCTGTGACAAAACTCTCAGTGCCTATACTGATAAAGGACTGCTGCAGTATAGGGTAGCAGTCAGCAGTAGTGCACCTCAACCCTATATATTGTGGACCTATACCAGTCCTTAAGGAATAGCAGACTGTACCTCACTCAACCCTATGTACTGTAGTACCATATACCTTACCAGTCCTTATAAGGACCTTTGTGGAACTAGTAGGTTGAGAATGATTAGCAGACTGTACCTCAGTCCCTATACTGATAAAGGACTGCTGCAGTATAGGGCAGCAGTCAGCAGTAGTGCACCTCAACCCTATATATTGTGGACCTATACCAGTCCTTAAGGAATAGCAGACTGTACCTCACTCAACCCTATGTACTGTAGTACCCTATACCTTACCAGTCCTTATAAGGACCTTTGTGGAACTAGTAGGTTGTGAATGATTAGCAGACTGTATCTCAGTCCCTATACTGATAAAGGACTGCTGCAGTATAGGGCAGCAGTCAGCAGTAGTGCACCTCAACCCTATATATTGTGGACCTATACCAGTCTTTAAGGAATAGTAGACTGTACCTCACTCAACCCTATGTACTGTAGTACCCTATACCTTACCAGTCCTTATAAGGACCTTTGTGGAACTATTAGGTTGTGAATGATTAGCAGACTGTACCTCAGTCCCTATAATGATAAAGGATTGCTGCAGTAAGGGGCAGCAGTCAGCAGTAGTGCACCTCAACCCTATATATTGTGGACCTATACCAGTCCTTTGTGGAACTAGTAGGTTGTGATTAGCAGACTGTACCTCAGTCCCTATACTCATAAAGGACTACTGCAGCAGAAGGGCAGCAGTCAAGTATAATATTCTTTCTATATTTGGAAGAAAGAATATTATACGTGTACAAGCCTATTACCATACCAGTCCTGAAAAGAACCTTTGTGGACCTAATAGTAACAGCTACTGATTAAACTGACTGTCCGTCACTGCCACACACAGCTTCCTGCCTGTCCCTATTTAAACTGACAAAACACAGGCTGCTGGAACAATAACTTGAATACCACTCAAAACTATATCCTGTACTACTTTACCATACCAGTCCTGAGAAGGACTTTTGTGGACCTAATAGTAACAGCTAATGATTAAACTGACTGTCCCTGCTGCACACAGCGTCCTGTCCCTCTCTCTACACTGACAAAAGACAGGCTGCTGCAACAATGACTTGAATAGCAGTGCCTCAAACCTATATCCTGAACTACACCTAACACCTATACCATAGCAGTCCTTAAAATAACTTTTGTGGACCTAATAGCTAGCGATTTGGGTCACTGCAGTCTCTCCCTGCTCCACACAGCAACCTCTCCCTATAGTGACATACGAAAGAATGTAAAATGGCCACCGGATCGGGTCTATTTATAAGTTAGGGGGAATGTCCAAGTGTCCATGTGCTGTAATGTCTCAATTGGCTGTCCTGTACCCCATGATGGATGTGTCATCATAGGTCAAAGTTCTTTTACACAGTAAACACAGAAGTCCGCCGGGCGAACCGTTCGGCCATCCCTAGTGACAAATACTCCATCATGTAACACTGTACACAAATTCGTTTTATACATTTTTTTATATTAACTTTTTCAAACAGACCAAGCTTTCCTTTGGCAAAACCACTGGGTTTTTTCTTTTTAATTTCACTGAAGGTAAAAATGCTAAAATAAAAAACAAAAAACAGTTAACCTTACTTTCTGTTATAAAACATACCAAAAAAAACTGGCAAGGATCACCTTTTTCGAAAATAGACATTCCAAGGTGATCTAATTTTTTGCCACAATTTTTTTGGCAATGAGGAAACATACTGGTATTGGCAGAGTTAAAACCTAGAGCATGGTAAATGTGCACTAGATACATTAAATATCATGTACAGAGGGAGGAGGAGGTGAATGGGTTAATGTATAGGTCACATACACTGTCAGACTGAAGATGAGAGGTGAAAGGGATTATTATACAGGTCACATAGGGACAGCAAGGAGCTGAGCTATACAGGGGAGAAGGTAAAGGATTACTATCTACTACAGATGCTGCTGCCCCCATTATTTTGGAACTAATGAAAGAGGAAGGGGAGGACACACAGATGTAAACACCACACCACTTGGATTGGCTCTGTGCACAGTGGCTATGAACCGACCTGTCTGAGAACAGCTGAGTTCACAGCCATTAATGGATGCAATGCTACTTCTGGAGTAGGGATGAGCTCGGTGTTCGAGTCGAACACATGTTGGACTTGAACATCGGCCGTTCGTCTGTTCGGCGAATTCAGAACTTTGTGGACCACAAAATTCGTGTGGCACGGACGGCCCACAATGCACTACACTATCGCATTGCATTGCGTGGCCACACGAGTAGTGAGGTTGAGCAGCAGCAGTCGAGTACCCGGGACTCCAGTGACAGGCAGTGACGTACGAGTAAACCAGCCTGGCGGTAAGATGCTCGATCTGTATATCTGGCAACCATTATACATGCTTTTAACCAATAAGTAAGCGCATTTGTAAGGGGGGAGAGGGTTACTGTTAATAAAGGGTATACCACCATATCAGATCCCTTGCATTTCTTACATGCTTATGCACAACGAGGACAGCACAATATAAACGGAGGAGACAGGGGCAGACAGGAGGAGCTCACACAGCGGAAACAAAAAGATAGGCTCTAAAGCAGATTGCTTCTGGTAAGCTGCCATCTGTGTGGACACACATTGCGGTGCAAAATGGTGAAGGTGTAGGATCGACTTCACTTACATCCATAGACACGGGATGATTACTTCTATCTTGCATACTGCTGTCACGCAGATTGTTTGAAAGAACTCTGTGACCTTTTTGTGCTGGACTGTGTTTTACTCATTTTCTAAGTTTGCACATTGGTTGTTAGCGATCATTGAGATAGGAGTATTGCAACAAATCAAGTTGGACTGCACGTTGGGAACAACAGGGGAATGGTAGTTCTCTGAATATGCAGTAAAAGCGCTGCTAGTGTTTGATTTATTAAGTCAACCACATTGAGTTGCATTGCATTGCTGGCTCATGATTGGCCAAGCTTGCACTGTGACCCCGCATGCTTGGCCAATCACAGCGCCGGCAGCGAGGAGAGCCATATTTGGCCACAGACAGGATGCCTGTGGCCAATTATAGCTCAGGGGGGTTTAGTACACGCCCCACTCTATATAAGGCCGCCAGCGTGGTGGCCTTGTGTAGTGTGTTGGCGTGCAGGGAAAGAGCTAGATAGGCAGGGGCAGTGTGTTCTTTTCTCAGCCATCTGCAGGAGTTAGTGGGTGTTGTGTGCCTCCAGCACAGTATATACCTGCATCTACCCTTTATTGCTGTTGTTCTCTAATACAGCCATCTGCAGGAGTTAGTGGGTGTTGTGTGCCTCCAGCGCAGTATACACCTGTATCTACCCTTTATTGCTGGTGTTCTCTAATACAGGCATCTGCAGGAGTTAGTGGGTGTTGTGTGCCTCCAGCACAGCACAGTATACACCTGTATCTACCCCTTATTGCTGGTGTTCTCTAATACAGGCCTCTGCAGGAGTTAAAGTGGGTGTTGTGTGCCTCCAGCACAGTATACATCTGAAGATACCCCTTATTACTGGTTTTGTCTGTTGCATAGCTTGCATATTAGCCTTTAAAATTAGCACTTTTGATTTCGAATGTTCGAGTCCCATAGACTTTAATAGGGTTCTAAAGTTCGTCCGAATTTTCAGTCCGTTCGAATGTTCTGGTGCGAACCGAACCGGGGGGTGTTCGGCTCATCCCTATTCTGGGGGCATGTTTATAAATGGCACTTCAGAATAGGTGTCCACCACTCCACTGTTTTTTTTTTTTAGAATGCTATACCTGTATTATTGAAGCTCTCACTCTGTTCACATTGGCCAGTGGCACAACACTTTAAAGCTTCATTCACACAGCTGAATTTTTTTTACTGGTGTTTACACAGGTGTTTTCTGGGAGAAAAGTTCCTGCATAATGATCAATAAAATACTTGCGTATAGACATGTATATTTTAATGTTACAAAGAAAATAGCAGAATATGTAAAAAGGAAATCAGGGATGCAAAATTTCAAAACAAAGAACAGACTGGGGTCGAAGAAAAGGCAAATTTATTAAATACTTTCTTCAGCTCTGTGTATACAAAGGAGCATGGGGAAGCTCATGGCCATAATGGGGATGGTATTGACACAGCCCCAAATGATCTACAATGGTTCAAAATTGATACGGTCCAGAAATATTCAGACAGAATAAATGTGGATAAAGTACCTGGACCAGATGGCATACACCCATGGATCCTAAAAGAATTGAGCTTTACATTTTAAATCGATTGTTTCTCATTTTTAGGCACTCGTTAATGACTGGAGCAGTACAACTGGATTGGTGTAAGGCCAACGTGGTGCCTATATTTCCGGCAGACTAAGGCCGCGTGCACACGCGGGGACTGTTCGCTCAACTTTGTCCGCTGAACAGTGTTTCGGCGGACAGTCCACTCGTGTGTGGGCTTTCAGCGGACAGTTTCAGCGAACAGTCTGCTGAACAAAGTTTTTCGGAATTTCCGAAAAACTGTCCGCTGAAACCTTGTTTCAGCGAACAGTCCCCTCGTGTGTAGGCTTGTTCGTCAAACTAAGTTCCACGCATGCTCAGAAAGGATTTACACGCCGAAGTTTGCATTGCAGTGTATAGGGCGTAGTTTTCTAGTCCCGTCGTACGTGCCGTTCACGTCATCGCGCACGGTTTCAGCGGACTGTTCGTTCGTCGTGTGTGGCCAAGTCCGTCCATGCTAATTTTGAGCGGACTGTCCGCTGAAACTGTTTGACGAACAAAGTTGAGCGAACAGTCCCCGCGTGTGTACGCGGCCTCAGTCCGACGATCTTCCCAATTGACTTTTCAGCGGAGTTCCCGACGGACCTCCGAACGAACGGACTTGGCCATACATGATCACTCAAAAAGTCCACCCGTTTAGAACGCGGTGTCGTACAGCACGTACGATGGGACTAGAAAAAGGAAGTCCAAGACCCAGTACGCCACCCTTTGGGCTCTTTCTGCTGATCGCGTGTTTATCTCGTGTTAGTAGAAGTTTGGTTAGAGATGATTTGCGCTTTTCAGACTCCAGCTTATGCCGATCGTTTTACTGCGGTTCAGTTTGTGCTTGTGGGGTTTGTATCTGGTTTTCGGCGCGTGTTGATCAGCTTGTACCTGTATATCAGGGCATTCTGGTCCGCTCGTTCCTGTTCTTCAGCTCACTCTTCACGGGCCTTGCTGTTCTTCAGTGCGTTTATGTGAGTTTGTTCTGGCCAGCCGACTGTTTTGAAGCCATGGTGCGTGGACGTACTCATTCTCGAGTTCGTGCTGTGTGGGGGCTTGGTGTTGTGGTTAATACTTTGGCCCGAGCCCGGTCCATGAACAGGGTGAGGAGGAGTTCATGGACCAAGAATTGGCTACTCCAGCGTGACCAATTCTCGCACATGCTTTTGCTTTGTTAGATCCAGGAGAATAATCCTGAGGATTTCAGGAATCATCTCAGGATGACAGACCCCGTTTTCCACTGTCTGTTGGCTTTGCTGACCCCTTATAACAGCAGGCAGGATACCTGCATGCAGCAAGCCATCACTCTGGAGCAGAGGCTAGCCACCACGTTGTGGTACTTGGCGACTGGGAGAAGCCTGCAGGACCTCAAATTCTCAAAAGGCATCTCCCCCCAGGCTCTGGGGATCATTAATCCAGAGAGAATTATAAAAAAGAGAGAAAACTGCGCTGTCTAAAATATCAATACTAGCTGCCAGCACAACAGAAATTCTGTGACATATTAAAACAATTGCGAAGTAGTAAAGTGCGGTGCTACTGAAGGTGAATAAATAATTCTCAATCAATAAAATTATAAAAATAAATATTCAATCTCCTAGAAAAAACGTGAAAGTGATAGTGTAACTAAATACATTACTTGTGTCTATGATCATTATACATACTTCATGAAGTGCATAAAGTGAAAAATTGCAAATCAAATACAATAGTAACTACTATAAATGCATAATCAAGTCCATATAGTGAAAATGAACCAAACTATAGATGCGTGGTAAAGTCCATAAAGTGCTGACATTTTTTTTTAAGGGGCAGTGTGAGTTGTCTGAAGATATCCACCACCATATGGAAAAAGGCTTACAATGGACCCAACTAGGCATATGCCTAATGAGTCTCAAAGGCTTATTGGTGTAATCACACCGGGGGAGATATGAAGTAACTCCAAACTCCAGTATGCATCAAAAACGGACAGGATTCGTCACTAAATTGTCTCTGTGGAAATCCACCAAAGTGTAGTGGTTGGCATGCACTGTGGTTCTTCCCAGTATTGTATATACCAAAGGAGAAAAGATAGGGCCACATAGTGTGATACTGTTTATAATAAAACATTTATTGTAAATCTTAAAAATGGGTACTCACATATGAGAAGACATAAAAAAGGCATATAAATAAATCTGGCAACTCAGTGACATCAGCACAGCCCTTCCCGATACTTTTTGCCCTAATAAGGCATCATCTGGAGGTGCTGGCTAACTGTGGCCACTGCGTATTTATAGGTATGAGGGGTTCCTATAATGAGGGCCAGTTCCCTGACTGCGCAAATTCTCTACCAACTGACTTCCGGTGTCACAAAATGGTGCCCATGGCTTGTGGTTCAAGCCTCGTTTTGGTATATAACTCCAGCCTCGATATGATTATAACCAGATTTGCTTATTTGCTTCTCATTCATAGATGTAGAGTCTATAAAACCGCAACCAATATATTTAGTAAATCACAGAGGGAACTTAAAAAGTAAGTAATATGTTCAGAGTCTGAAACATAAACAAATTGTATGTCATGTCAGACCACCGCAAAATGGTGCCCAAACCAGAAGTGTCATCGTATATACGTCAGCAATAGGAAGCTTAGCAGATGGGCCGCAATGCTATCCAAGCCTCGATCTAAGGATGAATCCAGAAGTGACCCAGCGGATAAACCTCAGAGCTACTCAAGCCTCGCTCACACTGCACACCAAATCCGGAAGTATTCAGTTGACCGGAGACACCACTCAACAAAGTTATAGCGGTGTGACAGGCCAATCTAAATGTGGGGAATTAAAGTGGGGTGCCCCTAAAAAAAATAAAAAAAAATAAAAGTCAGCAGCTACAAATACTGCAGCTGCTGACTTTTAATAATCGGACACTTACCTGTCCCAGGGTCCAGCGATGCGGGGGAACGAAGCCCCCCCTCGTTCCCCGCTCCACTCGCGGCGCGGTCATTCGTACTGTGGGCATCCAGCTGTGGCTTCACTGCGCATGCGCGAGCAGCGCAGGGCGCCGTGATACGCCGCACAGTCACCTGGGACACGTGACAGGTCCCAGATGACTGTGCGGCGCGAGGGAAAGTGATGTCACCAGCCCAGGATAGGAAGAAGGCAGACTACGAGGGACCCCCTAGCAACAGGTATTTAGAGGTGAGTAAAAAAATGTATTTTCCAATTTTTATTTTTTTTTAAGAATTTTAAACAATTTTTTATTTTTTGGTGGCAACACCACTTTAAATACTAGATTACGGACTTGAATTTAAAAATTTTTGCAGGCTGTGCAACACACACTGTATCCCATACAATTATAAACGTATGGAATCAGTAAAACTGGTAATAAATAACCATTGGAACGTACTGACAGAACTTCGCAAAAGCAAGGAACTGACCCCTATGCAGACTCCCGCTACAATTAATAAGCAAAAATGTAATATATAATATGAAGTGGGTTAACAAAATTAAATTGTACAAAAATGGCATGTGGATTTAAAAGGCAAATGACAAATATAAAAATTTAATTATAAAATTAATGAGAGCATATAAGAGCTTGGCATATTGATAACAAAAAATAAAGAATAAATAAAAAATACCAAAAACAAATGGTATCTACCTACACAATTAAATGGATAGACCCACTATAAAAACTAGGCTTTATTCAAAAAGGCATTTATGACCACTGATATTGTGTCCCACCCTGTCACTGGCTCTGGCTATATGGGACAGACTGTCAAAAATACATAAATTCAGGTCACCCCACAATCCGCTAGCGCCATTATTGAACAATAAGGCCGCGTACACACGCGGGGACTGTTCGCTCAACTTTGTCCGTCAAACAGTTTCAGCGGACAGTCCGCTCAAAATTAGCATGGACGGACTTGCCCACACACGACGAACGAACAGTCCGCTGAAACCGTGCGCGATGACGTGAACGGCACGTACGACGGGACTAGAAAACAACGTCCTATACACTGCAATGCAACCTTCGGCGTGTAAATTCTTTCTGAGCATGCGCGAGACTTAGTTTGACGAACAAGCCTACACACGGGCGGACTGTCCGCTCAAACCAAGTTTCAGCGGACAGTTTGCGGACAGTTTGACAGTTTGGACAGCTGAAACTGTCCGCTGAAAGCCCACACACGAGCGGACTGTCCGCCGAAACACTGTTCAGCGGACAAAGTTGAGCGAACAGTCCCCGCGTGTGTACGCGGCCTAAGGAGTTCACCCCGGGCCTCTCTCCTCAACTATTTAGTTGGTGGACAAATAAAGGGCTACTGCGCATCGCTGACTTATGCAACCATAGGGGCATGCTTTCTGAACGAGCTCTGATAGATAAATTTGATATGCCGTCCTCTGAGAAGTTTCGATATGCCCAACTGCGCCATTATGTGCAGAGTGTGGCCTGTAGGGAAGACCTGGGGTCCCTGACTCCCATGGAACAGCTGAGTAGACAATATGACAAAATAAGAGGCAATTTATCAGCCATCTATACAATACTAAGGGGTGCAGCGAAGAAATTGAGTTATATGATCCAATGGGAGCAGGACCTTCAGGAAACCTTTGAATTAGATGATTGGTGTACACTCTCTGAGACGGCATATCGCTCACTCACCAACACATCGGTGATAGAGGCAAACTACAAGGTTTTGTTAAGGTGGTACATAGTCCCAACCAGATTGTCCGCTTTTATACCAGGAGCAACGTCCCAATGTTTTAGGGGCTGCGGCCAGGTGGGGACCACCTACCATATTTGGTGGTCATGCCTGAAGGTCAGAAGGTTTTGGATTAGAGTGTATAACCTTGTCTATACAATCACGGGCCTGAACCTGAAAAAATCACCTAAGCTGGCCCTCTTGGGGGGTAAAGCGGTAGATGCCTCCAAGCATCAGCAGAGGCTCCTCACTTTTCTATTTATTTCAGCTAAGATTACCATAGCACGTAACTGGAGGTCTGCCGCATTACTGATAGCCCAGCTCAAACATAAAATGTCATGGTTAATGCTTAACGAACGGCTATCTGCGCTGTCTCAAGACAGGATGGGAATGTTTCACAGAATATGGGACCCATGGATTGTCTATCTAACTAACAATCCCAGGACACGCGTTGCTTAATGCTATTATAGTAGTAAGGACTCGAGGATCTAGGACCACAGCTCTCCCCCAGCTCTCCCCCAATTCTCTTCCTTCCCCACCTTCTCCTATTCTCTACTCCTCTCTCCCCTTCTACTATTGTGTCTTTCCCCTCTTCTTTTCTGCTCTTTTTTTTCTTCAAATCTCTCATTTAGCGGTGCTAGTTGCACAATTAGATACCTATAAAACATAAGAGGTAACAGCATCGGCAGGTGGGGTCATGTGTGATCCAGTGTCTTTGGCTATAGGACCTGAGTTGGCACCGACAGAGTGTTTTAAGAAATGACCGGTGTATTACTCAATTGTGCATTGTGCTAGATGTAATACTTAGCCGCATTGATGAGACTTTTGTTTGTATTGTATTGAAAACCTTCAATAAACATATTGAAACATAAAAAAGGCATTTATGTCCCATTCTACATTCAAACCCCATGGCTGATAAGATTGAAGTTCAAAGATCCAATATGTTTCAAGTTGTGAAACACCCCTCGTCATGGCTCTTCCCCTCCATGTTGGAGTATAGCTATCGATCACTAAGAAACTAGTACCTTCAGGGTTACGATCATGGAATTCCCTGTAGTGTCTTGGGACTGTGTGCTTGACATCACCACTCTTGATTTTAGCAAGGTGTTCTCCTACTCTAATGGAGAAATTGCAGGCAGTGCATCCAATATATTGTTTCCCACACGGACATGTGATTAAATAAACAACATATCTGGAGGCACATGTATGGAATCCCTTTATCTGATATGTACGGTTAGTGACCGTTGAACTAAACTGTAAGGTTTTGGATTTTCCTTTTAAATTATGACGGCATACACCACATCTTTTACCAGTTTAATATCCCTTTAAATTAGTAAAAAAGGCAGGATGAATGGGAGGATTAATTATATTTGGAGCTATTTTACTTTGGAGTGAGGGAACACCCCTGAACATATTTTTTGCACATTCGGGTATCAGGGGACGTAAAACCTTATCCGTCCTCAGCACATTCCAATGTCTATTCAGAATGGCTTGAATATCTCTATGTTGGACTGAATATGAAGTCAAGACAGCCCATTTGTAAGAGCTATCACGTTCTCTAGGGGGGCATTCGAACAAAGAACACCTATAGGTCTCTAAAACTTCTTGATACTGTGACTGCACAGACATTGGATCATACCCCTTGTCTAAAAATGTATTTCTCAGAACCAGGGCTTTTAAAAAAAAATAAAAAATTATGAGGGTGGTTCCTCCCTGGTCTTATGGACCAGGTACATAGACGACATCCTCCTCCCATGGGATGGCAACTCTGAGTCTCTGAGGGACTTTTTTTCAACCTTGAACTCTAATGATCAAGGGATTTCCCTGACATATGAGTGGAGCTCCATTAGTGTACACTTTTTAGATTTGGAGATCAAGATTGATTCGGGTAGATGGGAATTTCAAAAATGTTTTAAGCCAACAGACAGAAACAGCTCTATCCCTATTGATAGCTGCCACCATCAATCATGGCTTAAAGCTGTCCCTAAGAGTCAGTTCTTGAGACTCCGTAGGAACTGCACAGACATTGAGATTTTTTAAAAACAAGCCCTGCTTCTGAGAAATAATTTTTTGAGAAATAAAAAAAAAAACAACAATTAATAAGGCAATCTATAATCACATAGATGGCCAGCAGCAAATATGATGCAATAAAAGCAAATGTTTTATTCATACTATTGCTAAAAAAATAGCCTTTAAAAATCTATATTGGACAGCACCATCTTGTGGTAGGTTAGCAGAAAGCATACAAGATCCATAAAAAATACAATACGTAAAAATAAATGAATATAAAATCTGTTTACAGGAACTAACAAAATATATAATCCAAATACAGACAAAAACTAATTATATGTACATAAATACCTAAATTGAGAATGGAAACTCAAATTTAGTAAGTTTTAAAAAAAATGTGTTAGCTATTATTTATAAACACATTTACGTCCCATTCTATATTCAATCCCTGAGGCACATAGGTTTTTAACTAATAAATTCATCTGGCTTCCTGTCTAGATATTTCATGTTTAGTGTGGTTCCCTCTCCGGTTGGCAATAAACTTAATAGCAAAGAATAATGTCCCTCCTGGATTTTTATTGTGACATAGTGCATAGTGTTTTGAAACCCTATGGTTGGGAAACCCTTTGTAAATGTTTGTGATATGCTTGTTAAGCCTTGTTTGTAACATGCATACCGTATGTCCGATGTATTGGTGACCACACAGACATTGGATTTAGATATACCAAATTTTGTGTGGTGCATGTTATAAAGGATTTATTAAGATAAAACTTAGAAGTCTGCCTAGCATGAAAAGATTCAAATTTTGTACGCATTTGCATGTTCAATCTGCAAGCCTTACATTTTTTACAAGGATAATAACCCTTAAGGTCCTGGAAGAAAACAGGTGTTATTGGACTGTTCCACCGCATTTAGGGCTATGCTTAACTTTAACGGGGGGGACCACTCTAGACCACAGCAGGAGTCTCCAGCAACAAAGGCCCAGGACCTTATCATTTTTAAGTACCTCGCCCCAATATTTATGCAAAATAACATTGATGGGAAAATGTTGTGTGGAGTAGGCAGTAAAGAATGAATGATTAAACTTCTTGGCACCAGTTTGTACTACTGGTTTTGCTTTTAACATATCTATTCGGTTTTTATTATCTACCAGGAGAAATGCCTCATCCAGGTCTTTTTATTTATAACCTCTATCTAGAAACTTCTGCTTCACATTCATATTCATAACTTCCCTAACAAAATCACTTCTATTCGTACAATTCTTTTTCAACCTATGGAATTGACTCTTTAGGTACCGATCTGAGCCATGCAGGATGATGGCAACTTTTAAAGTCTATCAATCCATTATGATCTGTTTCTTAACAGAAAGTGGATGTCATGATTTGATCTTCCATAATCTTAATATTTAGATCCAAAAAATAGATTTCCTCTCTGCTTGTTTCATGTGTCAGGAGAATCAGCCTATGATTTTCATTTAGGAGTTGCACAAACCAATCCAGAGAGTCAAAATCTCTAACCCATGGGAAGAGGGTGTCATCTATGTATCTTTTCCAAAGCACAAGCTGGGGTCGGTACTCCTTGTAGATGACATCCTCCTCCCACTTGGCCATATAGAGATTGGCTATGCTGGGTGCAAACTTGACACCCATGGCCACACCCCTGCCCTGAAAAAATACTGTCCACTAAACCAAAAATAATTATGCCCCATCGTGAAGTCCAACAGTGGAGAGAACAAACTCCTGTTTAGGAGTATGCAGCGCGACATCTCCTTGTAGGTAGTAATCACCAACCTCATGTTGATGAGAAATAATAGTGTACAGAGATGACACATCAGCAGTAGTTAAAATATAAGTATCCTTCCGTATCCTTCCAAGTCAAGGCTTGAAGGATGTTAATGACCTGCGTAATGTCCTTCAAAAATGAAGGAGTTTTGATCACTAACATTTGAAAACAATGTATCAATCCTAAGGCCCATTTTTTCTGCAGAGCATATAGTGCAGTCCATATAGTATATATACTGAAGTTCAGAGTAAATAGTGCAGTATATATAATACAATGCAGGGTATATAGTGCAGTGTACAATATATAATATAGTGCATTGAAGGGGTTAAGGGGAACCCTATAAAATAATTAAGGAAAAAAAACGGCATTGGTTTCCCCCCCTAGTCCACACCAGGCCCTTCGGGTCTGTAATAGATTTTAAGGGGAACTCCACGCCAAAAAAAAAAACAGCGAGCCCCCCCCCCCAAAATGCATACCAGATTCTTATCAGAGCATGCAACCTGGCAGGCCACAGAAAAAGGGGGGGAGAGAGGGCACCCTTCTGAACCATACCAGGCCACATGCCCTCAACATGGGGAGGGTGCTTTGGTCCCATGATGTCCATCTATCTTCAATCTCAGCAACAATGCTCCTAAGAAAAAAAACAAAATGGAAAACTCCTCTAACTGCAGCCTTTTCGTGATGACAGTTGTTATATAGCTGAGGGTGGGGCCACCCGGTGATGTAAATGGGTGACCCCGCCCACCTCTAATGTCACATGACGTCACATGACTTTAACAATGTTTGCACAAATTTTTTGCGTGTAGGCATGTTCTGCTGAGAACTGAACCGGGGGGGGGGTGTTCGGCTCATCTCTAGTAAACATAAACAAATGGGCACCAAACCATGAAGTGAAAGAGCCCAAAAAACTTTTAATAGTTCAGTCGACAAAAACTGCCAAAGCATTTTGGGGGCAGCAAGTACCCACTTCATAATGGCTTGCAACAAGTAAATGGAGATTTGAGAGGATTTAAATAAAGCCAGAGCGATCTGTATTATGAATCTGTATTCATTATGATTATCCTTTTAAAACTGTGGATATGCACTGTGGTCAGCGGCTGAGGAACAGGGTTTCTTTTCCCCAAAACATGTTGGCTATTTTATATTGTGGAATTGGGAAGTATTAATATTTTTCTTGACTCTTTCACTTCCTTGGTTGATGTCCAAAACTACACTAAGTCTGGCCATCTGAGCCCCACTTTTTCCAAGCTCTTTGCTCTGCAACCATTCTTCTATATAATGTTCTGGGGTTTTTAAAGAGTAACTCCCTTTTTGTTGAGAAGAAAAAAAACATTTGCCTCTGGGTGTTCAATGTACATTGCAAGGATTTTAACAAACTTTGTTTCAGAGTCCAACCTTTTTTTTATCCCTGTGTGTTTGTCTGTGTCCTTGTGGTAATTAAATCTAATGGGAGTGTTTTTATAATTATTAATCAGCTGCTGCACCTGCAGGGCTCTAGTGAGGAAAATTGCAGGGTCTGCATCCCTTTAGACATTGTTCCCTATTGGGAGTATCTCCCCAAAAATTATTTTTTTGCTGCAGGGGATGTCTGAAATCTGACTTATATCTTAGTGCAGACATCTGGGAAAATCAGTGAGCCAATCATGCAAGCATTAATGATGTTTCTGTGAGGCGTTCTGTACACATTTTGTGTACAGAACACCTGCAGGTAGCCATATTGCATTTAATTTACAGAAATCTACAGTGCTGCAGATTGAAAAGAAAAGGTAATTTTTAGTAAAATTCAATTACAATAATACTTGTGTTGTAATTGTATATTATTTTTTTTTAATTCACTATTTTTTACCCTTTAAGTAATTTATAGGCCAAAAATGCTGATTTTTTAATGTGTGCAAAAAATGGAAAAATAAATTTAGAGGTGAAGCGTTTGAATGTGGAACTTCAGTTGAAGCGTAAAAGAAAAAAAAAATCTGAGTCATTCTAAAAAGCTGTTACCTGAATTTCTAGTTTTCCACAAAGTTTTGGCTATAAATACAAATTATTTAAATTGCTAAACATCTGAAGGTATTTCTGTTTTGTATGTTTTTCTGTTTGTCATTAATATCTGGTTCTATGGACAACAATTTCATTTCAGGGATTCCCTCAATTAATTTATTTCTCCTGATCTGCATTTAGCCATCTTCGCAATGAAAGTTCTGGGCAGAGAGGGAGGCTGATCACCCAGTCACCTAGTACAGCTGTCTTTCTCCGTCTTGTGGACAAGATTTGATGCATGGACAGTATTACTGAAACAAGCAGGTGGCTCTGCAAGATGAAGTACGGTGTATGTAACTGTAGAGCTAGAGGCGTGTGTGTAATCATATGCTCAGCATCAAGTGATCATGTCACTACCATGAAGATTGTACCCCCTCTGTAAGGTAAGAAGGGGATTCGTCTTCAGTGATTTGTTATTTAATATAGGGATTCCCTTGCGTGACTCTCAGAAAATTTAAACCACCAGAGAAAACACCCTTTCTTGGAAAACCCTTTGCTTGTCCTTCTCGGAGCTGAAATTATGCAAGAGCTTCAGCAATTGCTTAAACAAATTTAGAAATATTTAACTTTTAATAGATCTCCTTAACACTTACAGCTTGTACTTGACACCATGGCCTGGGTATTTAAGGACAACATACCCTCTATTTTTTAATTTAAAGGACTAGTCCATTCAATGCGGTAATTTAGTTAGAGGTAGAGATTGGTGGGTTGAGTTAACTCCAGGAATTATCTCTTAATTACTTGGTCAATGAAATCCCCATACTGTTCCTGTGTACCTAAAAGTTTTGGAAGTTTCCACTATCTTTATTATTCCAGCATCATTGGCTTCATTTTCTATGTATATTTTACTAAAAATAAATAGAGGGGGGGCCTACTGACCAGAACAGCTGTGAACACCTAGAATTTCAAGCAGTATTAAACCCAAAAGCAAGCATTTTTATGCAGCTTATCAATACTTATCAATGTGATAGCAACATTCGTTTTCTTTTTTTTTAGGCTTTCTTCTATTTCCATCTGGTGATCTGGTCAGTAAGTTTGCTGTTTTCAAAAGAACAAGCTCTCTTGCAGATGTATCAGTTACATGGATGGGACAAACCATTGACAGGTGTTTACAATGATCAGCTTCATTTATTTATGTAAAACCTTTATCCCAAAAGGAAAATAAACTGTTTGCTCTTACTGCTTAAATGTTAGCTGGAGCTTCAATTTGTCAGTGTGTTTGAATCTGCTGGTACATCATACAATCTACTGCCTCCAGACTGAAAATGCTGGTATCCAAATATGCCCCCTGTGCTTCTTCTTTCAGAGTAGGGGCACTCTAATACAAGAGGTTTATTACTGGGCAGTTCGCCAGGAAAAAACAGAGGGAAAGGGGCCTAAAACAAATAATGTAGCCACCACATCTAATATGTCAGGTCACCTTGAGGCGAGGTGACAGATGCACACCGTAGAGATCAGGAGTGCACCGCAAGGTTGTGGACCCTACGGCTGACTGCTGCGGATGGGAGACAGATCCCACCGGGGTTAGAGCGTAAGATTCCCTGGGGCGCGGAGTCTAAGAGCCAGCAGGTGTTCACCAGAGCCTCTAGAGGTGAGGATGGACTTGGCTGCAACTGGCTCCAGGTCGCGACCCCCAGGGTTCCCCAGCTCGCACCCACAGTAGGCAACAGGAGGATAGGGATGGTGAGGGACAAAGCCAAGGTCGGGGCCACAAGCAGACAGGAATAGTCAGGGACACGCCAGTAGGTCAGGATCACAGGCAAACAGGGATAATCAAGGACACGCCAAAGTCGGTAACGGAACAACAGACGAGCACACGGCAGGTAACAGGAAGCTAACACACAAAGGTTGATCAGCAGGGTTGGCCTGCAGTGCACAGGTTAATATAGAGTCCTCTGATAGGAGCTAGGGTGGAGCCATGCCAGAGGATGGATTACAAAAGCAGTCAGGTAAGGGTCGGCTGGTCTCTAGAGATGAACACATGGAAACAGGTAAGCAGACAAACACCAAAAACCATGACATAATAATTGGTAAGCTGCAATATATTACATTGGTTTTGGGTTTTTGACCCTGAAAAAATTCCTATGGGAAACATCCAAAGCTGTTAGAAAATTTAAAGCTAGCTATAGACTAGTACATTTTCATACCAGTGTAGCACTCTCTACTTTAAGTAGGTGCTAGTAATAGGCTTCGTGTCAGTACAGGTAAATTTAATCAGGCTTAGCCGTAAGCTGCGTGGTCTGGGAGTGGCTCAGAGTAAGCTGGTGACTTACGGATAGCATAATCTTTCAGTTACCTCCCTTCTGCTTCTAGAAGAAAGCAGGAGAAGAGAGGTGGGGCTATCTGGGGTGTCTCAGGGGGCCCTGACCAATCCCCAGCTAGGATTGACAGGGAACAGGCTCCCTTGAAATACCCAGGGTCAGACCAGGTGCGGAGGAGTTGTCTGGTGGAAGAACTGGGAGATGGAGTACTAGCTGTCGGGGGCCTTGGAGGGAGCTCCCCAGTCTGGGGGGTGACCCTGGGGCCTGGAGCTCGGAAGGGACTCTTGTACAAACCACATGGGTGTTCTGACCAGGAGAGGACAGTGGAAGGTACTACCGGACAAATGCTCCAGGAGGGATCCACCAGGTGTCGGTGAGTGGCAGGCACAGTCAGGAGAGATGTGGAGGCATGCCGGAGCAGACTGGGTGTGCGCAGTCTGAGATGGATGTAGAGCCAGCGGGAGAGACTGTGATGTCATGGGCAGTGGAGTCGGGCAGCTGCAGTCAGGAGAGCTGGCAGGGCCTGGAGAGGACTGACTGAGATCAGTAGTCAACCTAGGACAGCTAGCAACAGAACTTAACATTCTTTTTGCTAATCCAAAGGGGCCGCGGTCCCAGCCCGCAAAGGGCTGTTGCTAGGGTCTGGCTGAAGCCTGTGTCAGGCCTAACCACGTGCTAGCTGTACCTAAAGAGTAGTGCTGGAGGAAGAGGAAGAAATAGTCTGCAGCAAGAGTTGTGCTGGAGGAAGAGGAGAGTTTCTAATTTGTCCCAAGCTATACAAAAATCTTTCTGGGCATCCCATGAATTCCTTAACCCCATCCAAATGACAATCCCTCAATAAAAACACAAAACAAAGCTAACAGACTGTTCATTGTCTTGGGGTGTCTGGGAAGTGAATGCCATTCTGGGCAGGGTGACAGATGGGCTACATTACTCAGCAGCCCCTACAGGGTTACCGCTACACCAATGTTCATAATAATATTCAAAAGTACATCAAAATTTTGTTTGCTATTAGCATTTGACTTGGGAAAGAATGTAATTTCCCAAACAAAAGCCACATACACTGTTATAAATTAATTTGTTCAAGGAAAACTTTCTATGCTACTCCTTCAAATATTTACGTCTCTATGTTCAAAAATGAAAATCAATATAACATTTTACTCTCCAGCATCAACTTGTTGCATTCTGCTAGCATAGGATTCTAGGTAAGTTTGATTTTTGGCTCCTTTTGTAGTCAGGGGAGCTGTGGTTGTTTGATCTGGTCTGTTCGGGGTTTTAAAGGCTGTGAGTTTGATTGCTTTCCCCTGCCTCTAGACATTTCTAGGGCTTATGAAAGGACAATTTAAATAATCAAACTGAATATTAATCAGGGCCCAGCCAATCCCTGGGGAGGTGTGCTCAGGTGGAAAGCTGGTGACGGGGAAAGCTGATGAATATTTCAAAGCCCTGGAGAGATTTTCTTCCCCAGTTTTAGAGAGGGCTGTTGCCCCTCTGAGGCAAGCTTTGGATTGTGCTTCTGTTGGTCTCAGGGTTGGGACCTGGAAGGCACCTGAAACTCGCTGCAGGACTTCACCAAAGGGATCTGGTCTGCAGAAGGATTTTTTTTACTCACTGAGAAGTGTCCCAAGGTAGCTGGAAGGTGGCAGCTGTCCTGGGAACTTGTCAGTAATGACCATGTACTGATTTCTAGTGATTGTATGCTTTTGAGATAAAAGTGCCAGATGTTGTTCTGACTGAAACAGCACTCACAGGGTCTCGGATACTGGCCATGCAACAGTCCTCAGCAGGATTCTGGATTGTAAAGAGTGCTTTTCTGTACTGCGCAATGATCCTGAAGATACAGTTTATACCAGTAGACCCTACAGGGTAGCAGTACAGACCAAAAAAATTAATCATCTAGTTTTGATGTACTGACATGTTCCTTTATATGAAGTAAATGGTCTATAATACATCACTCAGTGCCAAAACCTGTCCCCCAGTTAATCAGCAGTATAACAGGGTATCCCTTCTAATTTCCTGTAACGTAAACACCATAGAAGGGAAAGACTAAGCTGTTTAAATAGGTTAAACATATAAAAACAATAGTATAAAAATTAAACAGTCCAATTCCTGTAAATTTCAATACTAAAACAGCGCTAAATTAAAACGATGATCTTGTAGCCAAAACCATAATTAATAAAGAGTCCTTTGTGCAGCAATGATAAAGATAGCAGTCCAACCAACGTTATAGGTGATTATTGATGATTATTCAAAGTGTTGTTATAGCACCATCCACCAGAATTCCACAGATTTCACTGCATGAGGCACACTCCCCTCAGGGGGTTAAACTCACCAGACAATGCTGATAAACAAGCCTTTAGGGTAGTTGTCCCTCAATAGGTTAACACTGCATCCTCATCATCCAAAGAGATCCAACTGACATAAGTGCTCCAAAAACATCATAAAATACAAAGAGAGTTGCACATAGCGTAATCCTATTTTATTGAACGTTTTCCACACATGTCAAAAAGACCCCCCTATAATAATCTATGTACACAAAGATAAAGTTAATCCAGCAATAAAAGTATTAAAGAGTGGCTCTGTCACAGTTTCCGGCACCCGGTGCATCAGCATGTGTCTCCCTGCAGACACTGAGAGACACTTCCTGGACCTGGTCATCGGTTGAGCGCAAGCGTCACTTCCGGGAACATCGTGCGGGTCACGCCTTACGCATTTCGTCATTTCCGACTTCAACAGAGGCCGTTCTCTGTTGAAGTCAGAAATGACGAAACGCCCGATTTTAGTCTTGCCTAGGGCAGCACAAAACCAAAATACATCACTAGCCATAGCCTTCCCAAAGTCATAAAAGAGTGAAAGCTCCACGGGGTAGAATAAGTTAAGAATCCAACAGCAAGAGGGAACAGCTGGACATAAGACATTTTACTCTGATTACACAATGTTTATGCAACCTAATTAACCAACAATGTAATGCAAAATTCCACCTAATTAATCAATTTAATCTATATTCAATCAGTCAACTACATAGGGGGATCTAAATCAAGAAGAAAAAATATGAAAAACAGTAACATGTATGGTCAGTTTAGCACCTTTATAAGGGCCTTGTTGGAGAGGGGCAGAGGCACAAAGTGATGAAAGTAAAATCTCATTATCAGACAGTATCCATCATCTCACACAGCTAATGTTAATATAAAAATGGAACATTAGCTTTAATGTAGTTTGCCTTTAAAAGAAAGTACCAGGCATGTGTAAAAGAAACCTTTTCACACCCACACATACACACACACTCATTCACAATCCAACTCTCTTTACAAAGCGGTTATAAAAAGCAAGAAGATCAATAAATCTGACATTTGTGTTTCCTTGAACCAGCTCCTTTATCTAGCCAGCCAGGAGATGTAAGCAAATGCGGAGCATGTTATCAGACACTGGGACTACATCTCCCAGCATACCTTTAATGTACTTAGAAGGATTTTGGGTACAGGGGAAATTGGGAGTACATGCTTGTGAAGACAGGAATTCCTGCAGTGACCTACATCTGATGTATACAGTTCATGGAGTACCATCATTTTTTACTGATGTCAGTTTATCATCTCTTATGGACAAGAAATGGAGGGAATTCAGGACGATGTGGAATTCAGGTAACTTTTTTTTGTTTTTGTAACACAACAAACTTTTATTCTTCCTTTACACATTTTAATCCTAGTATTAAGTATGTAGAGAGTACTTTACCCGTACACTATATTGGTAAACATCTGTAAACACCTGGCCGTCTATTCTATATGACCTATAGTTTCTGGAGACCCCTCCAAAATACTGAATTCAGAAGTTACAAGTAAAGGGTTATTTCAAAGCTTGAAGAAGGACTTTTTTTGTTGCAGCATGACTATCCATAAAAACATGGTTGGACAAGTTTGATGCGGAAAAACTTGGGTAGCCTGCACAAAGCTTAGACCTTAGCCCTGTTGAATACCTTTGGAATAAACTGGAACCTAAAATGAAAGGTCTTCTTCATTAGTACCTGACTCATCAGTGCCCTTTAGGCTGAATGGGAAAAAATTCCCAAAAAATAAAGCCTCCAAAATCCTGTTGAAAGTCGCTCAGAAGTGTGGAGGATTTTATATCCACAAAACCAGGGAGAGGGGTTAAAATCTGATGTCCAACAAGCTCATGTGATGGTTAACGTGAAACTAAACTTTTTTTTATAAAATAAAAATATTTAAATGTAAGTAGAATGTACCTTTTACCTCTCTTCCTTCATTTCATCTCACAAATGTAAGTTTTTTCTGATTTTCTCAGACATCCTGTTCTAGGGTGACTACATTTGTTCTTCATGCCCCCCCCCCCCTTGTGTATGTGAATGTACCCACCCTTTCCTGTTCACCCCCGAGATGAACAACACATCTTCATTCTGCATTCTGCTGTTTGAAAATTGTAGCATGCAAAGAGCATGTGACAAGAAATAATGGGCACTGTTCGCTCTACACTACTAAGGTGGTGCATCAACCGAGGATCAGTGGAGTGCACAGGATAATAAATAAGCCTGAAGAGAGCTAGAGACTTAAATAATCTTTTTGTAACAATACCAATTGATTTATCTAGGATTAAAATCAGAATGCAGTATTGGTAGCATGCTGTCTATTTTATATGCAAAACTACAATGAAAAAGTACTCCATACTAAAGTTTACACAGAAATGGATAGCTCAGCTGCATAAAGTTTTGGGACTCAAAGTATGTGTTATGCCTATTTTTGCAGAGTTTCTCCACAAGTGACTTGAGCCAGTAAACCAGATTAAAAACAAAAGAAAAAATTGGTGCTTTAGTGCTGTCCTTGTTCATCATGTTGCCCCTGGCAGAATCCCCAAACAATCCGAAATCATAGTACCCTGCCATTTAGTTCTGGAGCTCATAATCTTTTAATGTAATAAGTAGATGAATGGGAAGATCATTTTCAATTATATTATGGACACCTCCGGAAATAGTTTTAGATAATTTCTCTGGAACGATTCAAATTTAAAATGTACATTTCAATGGATGTTATTTCCTTTAGATCTTGCTTGCCACCAAGGCAAACAAATTAAATAAATCCATCTAGCATCCCCTGTGAAAAACACTTCTAAATCAGGAGCAGATGGTATCAGATGGCCCCTAATATGAATCCAAAATGGGATGAGGGAGCGTGGGTGGCACCAAGGGTTTGGCAGGCTTCTAGATGTAGAGAATAGAACACTTGGCTCAAAGCTAACTGTAAGATATTGTAGATTTTCCCAGAAATAGTAATATATCATAACATATTATATATCTCATCAGAAATAAGTATTTCCCAGGTTTATGTTAACTGTGATTGACATCTGATAAATAAACAGCCAATGTAATAGTATGTGTTTAATCTGGCATGAATTAAATTGGCACAGTGTTTAATACAAAATGTAAACACAACAACACTGAGAAAAAGATTTTGTAGGGTAGTCCACACTAAAATAAAAATAAGTTAATGGCTGTTTCTTGGACATAATCACCCACTGGCTTGAATTTGTTGGAAACACTTTGGATCTTCATAGTCTGTTACCCTGCCCTCCAGCCATAGAGTCTCATCATCCCTGCTGTCATACAAAATGCCTTTGCAATATAAAAGTATTCAAAGGACCACACTAGACACTAAGGCTTTTGGGTCAATTTTATTAAAATTTTGGAAAGTTTCCAAGTTTTAATTACATTTCAAATCTATTTTTGTGCAATCTGCATTGTATATTTTTGACTAAAACTATATACAGCCGTTGTCTGTAGACAGACTTAAGGAGGGAAATATATGGATTACATGCAACATTTGTTTTAAAAACACCATAAATACAGTATGTATAACATCTTTTCAATAATTTACCAACTTAGAACATCTCCAAATAAAATGTAGGAAATCTCCCAAGGCCTGTCCACGTCTAGTACAATTAGGACTATTCCTACTGCCTGCTCCAAAAATAGAAAAGGGAGTGCTATGGAAATAAATAACTTGGAAAGGTTGATATTGAGACTCTGGGAAATTAATATGTCTGACCATTTATCCTCTTCAATACTGCTTATGTCTCAAGACCATTGGTCTCTGTATTTCAGGGGATATTTCATTATATATTTATAGATCAGTATAGTGCCTTGAAAAAGTATTCATACCCCTTGACATTTTCCAAATTTTGTCATGTTACAACCAAAAACGTAAATGTATTTTATTGGGATTTTATGTGATAGACCGACACAAAATGGCACATAATTGTAAAGAGGAAAGAAAGTGATAAATGGGTTAAAACATTTTTTATAAATAAATATGGGAAAAGTGTGGAGTGCATTTGTTTCACCCGCTGAAACCACTGGTGGTTTTATCTGAAGGCTAATAATGCTGCCTCAGTTTTGGAAGCGGCTATTCTCACTTTATACAATTTCTTTAAAATGTACTTTGTCACTAATCCACTCATTTTATCCATGACATTGTGAGTTTTTAAGCTTTCTAAATTCCTTGCCCCTGACTTGACTACCTTTTATTCCCCTAACGGCCCATTATCGCATAACCAGCATCTATATGAATTTTTCCATTGGACTGATGGGGCGTTTTGGTCTAGACATGGGGTAAAATGAATCTTTCACTTATTCTCTATTGAGGGTTTTCTGCTCAATTTCGGAATTTCAGCAGGCTCATAATCTACCCCTTACAGCTTATTATTGCTATTTACAATTGCGACATACTACAGCAGCATAATTTTAACCAACATATCTACAGCTGTGGAAAACTTTTTATGCAATTATTTTCATTCTAAACTTAGCTCTACCTATTACTCCTCCCTGCTTCATGAAAAAACAGATAGACTCTGTCTCATTGAATCTTGCTGGCGTTGGGACATTCCAGAACTCACAGACGAGGCTTGGCAGGAAGTTGTTCCCTTACAGGTACCCACAGTTATTTCCTCTAGGGATAAGGTTATTCAGACTAAATTTTTTTTTTTTTTTAAATTAGCTCATATAACACCTCTTGTCTCCCTTTTTATTTAGGTAAGCTGTCCACTGTTTGTTCTAAATGCTCCTCAGGGGATGGTACATTCTACCAGCTGGTCTAGGCCTGCCCGCTTATTAGAGCCTTCTGGTTCACAGTTTCTGCTTTTATTGGTTCAGTTTAGTAACTGCATAATATATGTAATCCTCAACGATGTCTATTTGGATATCTAGATGTCGATTCTCTCCCTAAATTAACCAGGCTTTTTTTGTGTTTGGTTCTGTGCTATGCCAAAATATCTATGGCTATTCACTGGAATTCATCAACTCCCCTTACTGTGGCATTCTGGCTTAGCTAATCAGGCCATTCCACTATACAAATTAACATATGAGGCCAGGGATTGTCCTAAGAAATTTCACAATATCTGGGACCCATGGGTGTTTTCTGAACATACTATTTCATCTGTTACTCCAGACTAGGCATATGGGCATATGTTATGGGCCTTATTTGCTCATTATGACTATATTTAGGGTTTATGGCAAATAAGCCTGTGGCTTCTCCTATCTCTTCTACTGTTTGTTAACTTGCAATTTGCTTTTTGAGATGCTGAATGTTTTGTTTTCAGCTGTAATGGTATACTATACCTGTATCCTTTATACAGTATCTAACAAAAGTGAGCACACCCCTCAAATTTTTGGAAATATTTTATTATAGATTTTCATGTGACAACACTGAAGAAATGACACTTTGCTACAATGTAAAGTAGGGAGTGTACAGCTTGCATAACAGTGTAAATTTGCTTTCCCCTCAAAATAACTCAACACACAGCCATTAATGTCTAAACCGCTGGCAACAAAAGCGAATACACCCCTAAGTGAAAATGTCCAATTTGGGCCCCATTAGCCATTTTCCCTCCCCGGTGTCATGTGACCTGTTGGTGTTACAAGGTCTCAGGTGTGAATGGGGAGCAGGTGTGTTAAATTTGGTGTTGACTTTCACTCTCTCATACTGGTCACTGGAAGTTCAACATGGCACTTCATGGCAAAGACTTCTCTGAAGATCTGAAAAAAAGAATTGTTGCTCAACATGAAGATGGCCTAAGCTATAAGAAGATTGTCAAGACCCTGAAAGCTGCAGCATGGTGGCAAAGACCCTACAGTGGTTTAACAGGACACGTTCCACTCAGAACAGACCTTGCCATGGTCGACCAAAGAAGTTGTGTGCACGTGCTCAGCATCATATCCAGAGGTTTTCTTTGGGAAATAGATGTATGAGTGCTGCCAGCATTGCTACAGCAGTTGAAGAGTTGGGGGGTCAGCCTCTCAGTGCGCAGACCATATGCCGCACACTGTATCAAATTGGTCTGCATGGCTGTTGTCCCAGAAAGAAGCCTCTTCTAAAGATGATACACAAGAAAGCAAACAGTTTGCTGAAGACAAGCAGACTAAGGACATGGATTACTGGAACCATGTCCTGTGGTCTGATGAGACGCAAGTGCATTTACATCCACCACTCCATAGAAGTGAATGGAGGGTCCAATCAGGTCAGCCCGAAAAAGGGAAAAGTGTATCATGATAAATAAAAATCTCTCAGCTATCCTGCATGATAAGATTAAACTGTTTGAGAAAACCTGGGATCCCTAGATCATATATAGAACAGGAAAACATATTATGCTAAAAGCTGCATACTCCTAGATTGGATGAGTCGTAAGTTTCTCTCTGATTTCCCTCCTCTATTTCTCCACTTTTTCTGAGTTACTTGTTAAGTTACTTTATCTCTGAGGCAACATGTGAATATAAGAGATGATGGCCTGGAACCCTGGGCAGTAGGAACCATACCATAAAGGTATCCTGGCATAATTCAACCTTACACAACTGATATGGTTCCTGCCTTTAGCTGAGTAGTGATGCACAGTAGCTCTCTGTGCTAGGATTGCATTTATGTGGAGAAATGGCAGGCTAATTTCGATGCTAAAACACCCTGGAACCCTTGGCATGATGCCCTTTTGCTGTACTCTGAGAGAAAGATTTCTCTCTTTTTCTTTTAACTCTGAAAAAGTTGTATGCTTTGGCTTCTGCAATCGTATATAATCCCTTTGTACTTTTTTTATGGAATATAACCAATTAAAATGATTGGAAATGAAAAATGAAAAAAATGAAAAAGGGCTAATTATGGGATTAAAGCAGCGTTAAAACCAAAAATAAAAATGTATTATGTTGCAGCTTAAATTTTTTTTTATAGGTGGTGGCTGCACTGGCTTTTTTTTAAAAAGATAAAGGGCTTCCCTGCTGACAGCAGAAGAAAATAAAATAAATAATTGTTGGCAAAAAATAAATCCAGAAAAAAACGGTGTGGGCCACCCCCCCTCGGTCCATACCAGGCCCTTTGGGTCTAGTATAGCCCCATGCCAAAATGTAAAAAAAAAAAAAAAATGGTGTGGGGGGTCCCCAAAATCCATAAAAGGGTTAAAAAAAAACTGTGCTAATCAAATAAAACCAAACAAATTAAGGTGAACCAATCCCACAGCAGCAATTAATGTGGGATAAACACATATAAAAAAAAAGAGAAAATTGCGCTATTACAGTCCAGACAAAAATTATTGTAATATGATATTCCAGATGTTTGATCAGCTGAAAATAAGTTCAACGTTCATCTAATGACTAAGCCACAAAGAAGTTCATCATCAATTTATGAAAAACATGCTCACCAGATCGTAAGCCAAATATGCAGGTGTCTTTAGTTTTGCAAGAAGACACTCTACTGTGGTGCTGTGATGTATAGTTGTGAGCCGCTTAAGCATAGATTGTTGTTGATTCCACAAATCATGATTCCATATTACCCAAAAAAAGGAAAAGAATTGTGCACCATAGCGTAATATTGCCAAACTTATTGAATAAAAAACAATATACACAGTTGCACTCACAGTGAAAAAAATCATAAAATTCACAGACAGAAAACCACCCAGTGGAAAATTCTCAATCGAGTGTTCCGCCACCACGCAGAAGGCCTCCTTACCAGATGTCAAACCCAGAGGGCAGATGTCTCTTTAAGAGAGTAAGCCCTTGTACACACGCTCGGAGATTCCGACAACCAAATCCGTCGGATTTTGTCCGACAGATTTTATCTGACGGATTTTATCTGACGGATTTTGTCGGAAACTGTTGCATACACACGGTCGGACAAAGTTGTCTGAAAATCCGACGTGATGACGTTATTTCCTTACGACGGGACTACGTTCACGCTAGTAGCCAATAGCTTTGGTGTAGGAATTTGATCTGAGCATGCGTGGCACTTTGTCCGATCGGAATTCTCTACACATGATTGGAGTATGTCCGATCAGAGCATTTTGTCGGAAAATTTTACCAACAAGTTGGAAAACTTGGTCCATCGGAGTATCAGTAACAGTCCGATGTAGACCACACACAGTCGGAATAATCGACAAAACGTTCCGATCGGACACATTCCGTCTGAATCTCCGACCATGTGTACAAGGGCTAAGTCCTCGGTAGGAAAACAGACATGCAAAGTATGAAAAACAAATATTCGCACAAATAGAAAACCTGATGGTTATAACTTAAATTGTGTGTACCGCCACCACACAGAGGGCCGCCTTACCAGATGCCAAATCAAAAGAATGCAGATATCTCTTTAAGAGAATGGATCCTCAGCAGGAAAACAACATGCAGTATATATTGATTGATAGAAGGGAAAAAAACTCCTGGCAGAGACCCAAACAATCCGGATCCGTAGGTATCATTTGGTGGTAACCCAAGGGAGAATATAATACACAATAGCGTAATACCATCAACAAATATTTAATATAATAAAAAAGTTGCACTTACAAACAAACGTTAAAAACTTTGCATAAAGGTACGAAGCCGGATGGCCATAATCCATGACCCTTATCCAAGCATGCCGCCTGGCAGGTCAGGAAGGGGAGGGGATGCTGTTTTTTTTTTTTTTTGCTGGCAGTTTCTTTTTTTTTACATTCAGCTGTCAGAAACTCCGCTGACAGCTGATTATTCATCGGTTGTGAAGGACACAGCGGACGGATTCTCGCCCCCCTCCTTAGCAACCAGCTATATATAGTGTGTTTACAGTGAGTTTAAAGAGAAGAAAAAAAACGTAAATGCAAAATGCATGAAAACAAGCATAAAAAAAGGGTTTAAAATGCAAAATGCACTGCAAAACGTGCCTGAAAAACGCATCAAGCACAGCCGCATAGATGTGAACCTAGGATAAAACCAATCATCTTCCAGGTTTTTTTTTTTTTTTGTCAAAGCTTTGAACAAGCTGATGTTGCTACCATGCACAGCTGCACCAGATTTTGCATTCCCCAGTTTTAGTTAATTAACCTCAATGAGCCCAAACACAGAGGAAAATGCATCTTTCCCAGACAAAGAAAGAAGCCATCTCTCAATATATTTGGCTATCTTATCCCCTTTAACCTTTTTAGAACTCCAACAATTCTAAAGTTATTCCCATACACACAATGTCATACATTTTATCAATTATTAGCATTTGCCTTTTGCACACTTATTCTGCCTTCTACCAGAACTGAGATTCTTTCTGAATTTTTTTGAATCATATCTAATAAAAGTTATTTCCTCTCCAATTGCTTCCACAGTACTTATGGGTGAAATAGAGGAGCCACATTCTTGCACTGCAACTAAGAGCTTATTCACACACTGTGCGGTGACAGACATTTTACTACATTATAAAACACCTATCACCGCAAAGACACACAGTAAACAATTCCTGTTCCTGTGTGTCCCATTTACACTGCAATGCAGCTTTGAGCTGTGATGAAACACAGACATCCTTTTATCCCAGCACACTGTACAACAGAGTGAAGCATCGCGCTGCTGTACAGCGCCAAGAATTACCGTATTTTTCGCACCATAAGATGCACCTGACTATAAGACGCACCTAGGTTTTAAAGAAGGAAAACAGGAAAAAAAAATATTCTGAACCATATGGTGTCCTAAAATATTTAATATTAAACTACTACTATAGGTGGGTGGTGGAGAGTGGAGACACAGTAATACCACCCCCCCCCTATCAAATCAGCTCAGCTACACTATACCTGGATGGTGGTGGACACAGCAACCTCCCCCTTCCCAGATCAGCTCACAGGGCAGACACAAATACTCCTTCAGCCTTTTCTATCACAACAGCTCAGGTGACTGGGCAGTGGATACCATGCCAGCCTACACCTCCCACCCCCTTATCATCCGCTCACCTCAGGCAGTGGAGGGCACTGCCATTACAATTCACAACCCTGGCTGGCTGGCTGGCTCTCAGCCTCAGATACCCCCAAGCAGCAGTTAGGAAGGAGGACTGGGGACATAGTTTGCAGCAGTAGCTGCCACTGTAAGGAGCCGGATGTAAGATTGAACCATACCACGGCGCCGGGGGTGTTCCGGCTGAAAAAAAATAGCCAGGGCTCTTGCCGCTGCGAGATGGTGTCACATCTGGCTGGTGCCAACTGGCCTGAGTGCAGAGCGCACCACCATAGCAATGCCACTGACACCCCCTATGTTTTGGCACCCGGGGCAGAGCATCTCCCCCCCGCACCTACTTGGTATGCCCCTCCACAGAGAAGCTGAGTGACGATATTCTGATGCAGAGGCGGCGATGGGGGGGGGGTGGTGCCTGGTCAGTATTCGCTCCATAAGACGCAGGGACATTTTCCCCCATTTTTTGGGGGGAAAAAAGTTCGTCTTATGGTGCGAAGGCACGTGGTTGAAATGAACACAATGGTGGAAATTGAGATGTTTAATATTTCGTAAAAAACAAGATTACACGTATAATCCCATATACATACAAATAGGAATACATATTAAATTCCTAAAACAGCGGTAACTGGTAATAACATGGTTAAAAATGGGTAACATGATAGAGTTACAGAATCCACCATATGTCACAGTTGGGTACAAGAATGTTGCAAGGTAACATCTGCATGGTCTATGGCCTTACTGGTCCCTTTCACATAATGTGATGGTACGAGTATATAATCATTAGAAACTGTTAGAGCTGTAGTATACTGGTACACGGCAATTGTTAGCTTGACGCTTTTTGCTTGGTGCTGCTCATCAGGAGAAAGTATGTGGTGTATCTGCAAATGGGAGATGAACAACTAGATAAATAATCTTGTATCAATAGAGGGGAGGAGAATGGAGATGGAAACAACCCAAAATAGATCACCTACCAGTTTATATGCAGCTGAAGGCGTAATGTCAGGGACCACGGACCACCCAAAGGCATCATTTTTGGGGGCTGGTCCAACGGCGACACACATCACGGGTGGCAACTCAGGCGGGCCCGGGCACACCTAAGGTGAACATGTGACAATAAGAGTAGGAGGTGATTAGGCCAAATAAATGTAGTGCAAAATTGGTGTGGAAGTGGGTGTGATGACAGTGAGGTCTATGTCGTGTGGTGGGACTAATGTATACAGGAGAAGGGGAAAACAGCACGCCGGATGTGCGGTGTCCTTGTGGTGCAAAGCTGAGGCCAACCTATGTTTGTGTTTGTTGTTTCATTTAACTAAAACTTTTTATTTCAGGAGATCTATTTTAAAAAAGGGTGCTTATGGGCTCTGCAATCCTATGCCCAAAAGATGTGAGAAAGTGTCAGGTTGTTTGCTTTTACTTTATCTACCAGAAATGAAATATTCGTTTTGGCAGACTGACTTTTAAAAATAGGAAAGAGCGACACAATAAGCATACCCCATTTTGCTTTGAGTGTCCTCATCACCAAATCAGCCTGACAACCTTATGGTTGGTACATCTGTGCCATCGTGTAACCCAGGCTTGGAAATCAATTTGGAAGAAATCCGTAAAGGTCCTCCTGACCAAGTGTTGCAGAGGTGTCCACCTTTCTCCAGTCTGGGCAGTTTTGTTCCATGTATGTTCATAACAGGTCAAAGGCTGAGGGTGTCAGGTGTGGGGTCACTGGGGTGGATGAGGAATGACCAGACAATTTTTGCACTGGGCTGACCGAAGCATACATGATCTTGACAGCTTCAGTCCAGCACTGAGTTGTCACTAGGTTTTATTTACGACACAACAAACTGAAAAAGTTATTCACTTAAAAATCCCTTTACTTTCCTTCCAATGTCATGAGGCATCTTTCACCGCTATCATCCAATTCTGCTTTAATAACAAATTAATGAGAGAGAGGGAAGATACATTTCTTAACAGGGCAGAACTATTACCGGAGCGGAACTGCTCCCTCAGATATCTTCATGAGGTAGAGGAAACTTTATAGCACCAACGCTTTTAATTGAATCTATTTATTAATGGAGACCCACTTAAAACTTGCATAGTGTGAGGAAACCTCCATGTGAAATGATTGCCCTGATATGTCCCCTTTGGCATCCAGCAGGTTTATTTATTGTCATGTAAACCAGGGAACAAGTCCTAATAACATTTCCAGATCTCTTAACAGAAAATTTGAAATAATAATGAATAAAAAACAAAAAACAAACTTTAACCACTTGACAACTGGGCACTTAAACACCCCTCGTGACCAGACCAATTTTCAGCTTTCGGTGTTCTCACACTTTGAATGACAATTACTCAGTCATTTAACACTGTACCCAAATGAATTTTTTGTCCTTTTTTCCCACAAATAGAGCTTTCTTTTGGTGGTATTTGATCACCTCTGGGTTTTTTATTTTTTGCGCTATAAATGAAAAAAGACCAAAAATTTTGAAAAAAATACGAATTTTTCTTTGTTTCTGTGATAAAATTTTGCAAATTATTTTTTTTTTCATGAATTTTGGCCACAATTTATACTGCTACATATTTTTGGTAAAAAAAAACAAATTAGTGGATATTATTTGGTCTTTGTGAAAGTTAGAGTCTACAAGCTGTGGTGCAAATCATACAAAATTGATCACATCTGATGTACTGGTGGCCTATCTAATTTCTTGCGACCCGAACAAGCCAGGAAAGTAAAAATAAGTCCCAAATGACCCCTTTTTTGAAAGTAGACATTCCAAGGTATTTAGAAAGAGGCATGGTGAGCTTTTTGGTGTTGTAATTTTTTCCCACAATTCTTTGCAAAATGAAGATTTTATTTTTATTTTTTTATTTTTCACAAAATTGTCATTGTAATGGGTTATTTCTCTCACGTGGCATGTGTAGACCACAGATGACGCCCCAAAATAAATTCTACTACTCCTCCTGAGTATTACGATACCACATGTGTGGGACTTTTTCACAGCCTGGCCACTTAGAGAGGCCCAACATGCTGGGAGCGCCATCACGTGTTCTAGGAGCATAAATTACACATCTAACTTGTTGACTACCTATTACACTTCTGCAGGCCCTGGAGCACCAAGACAATGACACTGCCGTGGCACTGATGATAGATGGCACTGATACGTGGCACTGATGACACGTGGCACTGATGACAGATGCTACTAATATGTGGCACTGATGACACATGGCACTAATACGTGGCACTGATGACAGATGGCACTAATACGTGGCACTGACACGTGACACTGATGACAGATGGCATTGATACGTGGCATTGATGACACGTGACACTGATAACAGATGGCACGTGACACTGACAGATGGCACTGATGACAGATGGCACTGATACGTGGCACTGATTATAGAGGGCACTAATATGTGGCACTGATGACACGTGACAGTGATATGGCACTGATGAGAGATGGCACTATGTGGCACTGATGACACGTGGCACTGATGTGGCACTGATCACAGATGGCATTATATGTGGCACTGATGATAGATGGCAATTATACCTGGCACTGGGGACAGATGGCACTGATGACAGATGGCACTGATACGTGGCACTGATGACAGATGGCACTAATATGTGGCACTGATGACACATGACAGTGATATGGCACTGATGAGAGATGGCACTATGTGGCACTGATGACACGTGGCACTGATGTGGCACTGATCACAGATGGCATTATACGTGGCACTGATGACAGATGGCATTGACAGGTGGCATTGGGGCAAATGGAACTGGGGACAGATAGCACTGACAGGTGGCAGACTGGGGACAGATGGCACTGACAGGTGGCACACTGGGGACAGATGGCACTGACAGGTGGCACACTGGGGACAGATGGCACACTGGGAATAGATGGCACACTGGGGACAGATGGCACACTGGGGACAGATGACTTACAGCCGTTCATCTCTCCCTCCTCACACGCTGTTTGTGTGAGGAGGGAGAGCCGGCGATGAGAGATGATCTCATATGTTTACATATGAGATCATCTCTCATTGGGCACGCCGATCGCGATGTAAACGGCCGCTGTGATTGGCCGTTTACAGCGATCTGTGACTGTCTGTGTCCAGGGGATACGGCCAGCACAGAATTTCCCCGATGCTCACTCGTGGGAGCGCACATTGCGGAAGTAAACAGGACACCGTCCAGGGACGGCCTCCCGGCAATTGGCGTCCGCTCTGCAGCTGTCTTTCGGCTATAGACGCCTAGTGGTTAATTAATCTCTGTATTTTTGTGGTTTATTTGTTTGTTTTGTTTTTTATGCAAACAGTGCAAGTACTTGAATTTACTTGGTATTAGCTTATTCCAGTCTCTGTACAGCACAGTTCACATCAGGCCTAGGAGGGAGAAGCAGCAAAAGTAGCTATTCAATTGTTCTGATGTAAAAAGAATATTGATAGCAGGAGAGAGCAGAGTGACAAGGAGATGAGCTTATCAGTCTGTTGCTTTTCTTTTCACTGTCCAGTCACAGACTGGGTGAGGGACAAGACCTGTAATACTGCGTACAGACGATCAGACATGCCAATCCTGGATTTATTTCTGACGGATGTTGGCTCAAACTTGTCTTGCATACACCCGGTCACACAAATGTTGTCGGAAATGCCGAACGTCAAGAACGCGGTGACGTATAACACGTACGACGAGCCGAAATAAAACGAAGTTCAATGGCCAGTGCGGCTCTTCTGCTTGATTTCGAGCATGCATGGAATTTTGTGCGTCGGAATTTCTAAAATGCTTGGTCCCTGGCTATCATGCTGATACACTGGCTGTAAAGAAAAATTATCACTTCATATGTTTTTTGTTTAATATACTAGCCCCTCCTTTGGGTATAAGGGACATGTAGCACTTTGTTCCGTCATTCTAGAAGTTGTAGATGTTGAGATCCAGTATGTGACAGCGCACCCCAGCAAATGTGTCTGCAATTTTATTTTTCTGCCGAGACAGGTTTGCTTTAAAACTGTTTCTTTTTTATGCATTTATCTTTGAGAATAATTTCCTGAATAGGAGGAGACCCAGCAAAAACTGATAAGAAATTCATTGAAACCAGCCAAAGAAACAAATGCAGTGGTAGCCATTGACTCCAACAGCATGAAGTACAGAGGCTGCTGTCACATTACATTCATCCCACTTGGTCCAGTTACAATCTCTTCAGAACAGGAATCTCGACTATCCTGACAGCCTAATTTTAACGCAGCTGTCTCAGCAGGCAGAAGAGGCATCTCATGCAAACAACATGACAGAAGTGGTACAGACAGTACCTTTATCATGGGGACCTCTGTCATGTCTTTAGTAGAAATTGCATGCTTCTGCTATGTTGTTTCCAACCAAACAAAAGCATCAGCAGTGCTGTCATATTGTACTATATATCTTAATTCATTAAAGCCCACTTCCATTTTGTTTGTTTTTATGTAGAGTTCAAAAGGATTTGTCTTCAAATGTATGAACGAGCCTAGACAGCAGCGTCATTGCTGAAACTGGACTGACAGGTTGTTGTGGCCCATACAAAGCAATGACAGGCTGACCGAAGCGGCAGCTGTACACCAATACAGTTGCAATAACAAGTATGTGAACTATTTTGGAATGATATTGCTGCCAAAGGAAACGTTTGGTTGAAGTTATTGCTGCCAAAGGAGGTTCAACCAGTTATTAAAGCCAAGGGTGCACTTACTTTTTCCACCTGCACTGTGAATTTTTACATGGTGTGTTCAATAAAAATAGTAATTCTTTGTGTGTTATTAGTTTAAGAAGACTGTGATTGTTAATTTTTGTGACTTAGATGAAGATCAGATCACATTTTATGACCAATTTGTGCAGAAATCCATATCATTCCAAAAGGGTTCACATACTTTTTATTGCAACAATATTTACACGTATTGGCACATCAGGCAGTTATCTGGATACACACAGATTTAGGAATACAATGGATTCTTTCTGCAGTTGGCACATAAGTACTGTGTGAAATAAGCCATGTCTGTTTGCTGATTTTTTTAAAATATATTTTAACTTAGATTTGTAACAGGTGATTAGGAGAGAAAGTTATTCAAAGGGAATTTTGCCCAGAACAACTTGATTAAAACAATGTCCCATGTGACTTTGTCCAATGACAAGTCACATGGGATGGGAGGCGGAATTGATGGAGAACTAGTCTCAGAGTTCCCTATCAGGCTTTACCCAGCCAACTTCATGACCACAGTGCTTGCGCTGTCAATCAAAAGCAAGGCAAAACGAATGGTTAACTTGCCTCCCACTCTCCCTTCAGGCTCAGCGGACCCCACTACAATACTGTTTGGCTATCTGCCTTTCTTTGCAACAGGAGCAACAGCCAGGGAGGGAGCTCAGTAGTGTTGGGCTACTCTAAGAGTGTAGTATCCATTATAGACACTCCAGCCTCAACATTACCACCTTCTAATACAGATTTACATACCATTTCCGGACAGGTACATAAATCTGTGGTAAATACCAACCATTTTAGTTGTAATGGAATCCTAAAAAACGGACACTTTTTTATGATTTCTCCATAGACAGTCTAGCTGAGACTTACTACTTCAATAAAACCGTTCAGAATACAGCTACTTGCAATTATCAGCATAACCAGCATCGCTCCCAGTAATCCAGGGTTGTTCTGGTAATACAGGTGTACAGCTGGAGGGAAACGGGGATCTGACAATACCCACAGTGAAGTCAAATGTGAATAGACATTTGGCCTGTCATTGGACCTGCTCTCTGACCCATGGAAGAGAATTGTCTCAAAGGGAATTCTAACACTGCCAACTTTTTCCCAGATGTCTATGAAGTATACATCAGAGCCCTCTAGTGCTTCCAGAGCATACAACAGTTGTGTCTGATTCCTTTAGGTGGCCAGTGTACGCAGGATACTCCTTCAGCATCTTGGCCCTCAGTCCCTGGATAGCATGTGTAGCCAGGTGCTGGTAATTGGCTCCTTAAAGAGAGAAAGATGTACTTCTAAGACTGCTAATGTAAAACAACAGGTCCTGACATGTCTCACTGTTACTCCTCTGTGGGTATTGTATGCCTTTCATTGATTGAGCAGCATCAGGCTTTGCGGCTGAAGAGAATTTTTTGGGATATTTAATTCTGCTGTATGGTTGTGGTATTATTCTAATGCTGGAAAAGGGACTACAGTTCCCAAGAAGCCATGGGATGAGAGGGAGGAGTTGAGAAATTAATAGTGCTCTGCCTGGGAAAGTTCAGGGCAGTTGGTGCCAGGACGGGGGTACAGACATTTGGGCTAGCGTGTCAAGTTGACCAGAGCAGAAAAAGAGGGGTGGACGAGGGAGCAACCCAGGCCACATGCCGTACCAGGCCACATGCCCTCAACATTGGGAGGGTGCTTTGGGGTACCCCCCAAGGCACCTTGTCCCCATGTTGATGAGGACAAGGGCCTCATCCCCACAACCCTGGCCGGTGGTTGTGGGGGTCTGCGGGCAGGGGGTTTATCGGAATCTGTAATCCCCCTTTAACATGGGACCCCCAGATCCCAGCCTCTCCCCCTGTGGGAAATTGTAAGGAGGTACAAAAGTACCCTTACCATTTCACTAAAAAAGTGACAACAGTTTTAAAAAGGACAAGAGACAGTTTTTGACAATTCCTTTATTAAAGTGGTGTTGCCACCAAAAAAAAAAAATTGCTTAAAATTCATAAAAAAATGTAAAAAAAAAAAATATTTTTTTTACTTACCTCTAAATGCCTGTTGCTAGGGGGTCCCTCGTAGTCTGCCTCCTTCATTGCCCGGGCTGGTGACATCACTTCCCCTTGGCGCCGCACAGTCATCTGGGACCCGTCACGTGTCCCAGATGACTGTGCGGTGTATCACGGCGCGCGGCGCCGTTCGCGCTTGCACAGTGGGTTCCCACAGTAAGAATGCCGGCATCGCGAGCGGAGCGGGGAACGAGGGGGGGCTTTGTTCCCCCGCATCACTGGACCCTGGGACAGGTAAGTGTCTGATTATTAAAAGTCAGCAGCTGCAGTATTTGTAGCTGCTGACTTTAAAAAAAAAAAAATTAGGGGCACCCCACTTTAAAGTCTTCTTCTTTCATCTTCTTTCTTCTGGTCTTCTTCCTTCTTCCTTTCTTCATCCTTCGGGTTCTTCCTCCATCTTCTTCTTCCTCCCTCTTCTTCTTCCGTCAATCCTCTACTTCTTGCTCCGGTGTTCTTGTCTGGCATCTTCTTCCACGGCGTCTCTTCTTCCTTGTTTCGTTCTCGGGCCGCTCCATGCAATGGGAGGCTCCCGCTTGTGACGCTTCTCTTCTTCTGACAGTTCTTATATAACGGAGGGCGGGGCCACTCGGTGACCCCACCCCCTCTGACGCACAGTTCCGTTATATAAGTGTCAGAAGAAGAGAAGCGTCACACAGTGGGAGCCTCCCATTGCGCGGAGCGGCCCGAGAAAGAAGCAAGGAAGAAGAGACGCCATGGAGGAAGATGCCGGACAAGAACACCAGAGCAAGAAGCAGATGATCGATGGAAGAAGAAGATGGATATTAAGGGCATGTGGTCTGGTACGGTTCAGGAGGGGGGGCGCTCTCTCGTCCCCCCCTCTTTTCCTGCGGCCTGCCAGGTTGTGTGTTTGGAAAAGGGTCTGGTATGGACTTTGAGGGGGACCCCCACGTCTTTTTTTTTTTCTGGTGCGGGGTTAACCTTAATATCCCTACCAGAGATGAAGGGCCCAGTATGCTCTTGGAGGGGAACCCATGCCGTTTTTTTTGTTTAAATTAAAGTCGCCTGGCCTGGGGGCGACTTAAAGTTGTGTTGTAAGTCGCCCCAAGTCGTGTTGTGATTCACACTCAAGTCGTGTCCAAGTTGCCTCCCAAAGTCTCGCTGGAAGTCGTGTTGCCCCTGTGTGAATGGATTGTGCGCTACTATCAATGGGATATTATTATCGTGTGCGCCAGCATAATATCTGTTATGCTTATGCGTGCACCGGTTCATACGCTCACTTAATAATTTATCTGACGCACAAATTAGATATGAACCTGCGCAGCACATTCATCTTAGTAAATTACCCCCTATGTGTCTATGCACACATAGGCATTTACAGATGTAGTAGAAGAGGAGTGTTTACAGGCAAAAAAGAAAAACTATCACCAGCGTGTTAAGGAGAAGAGCTTTTAGGCAGGAAAATCACAAAAGCTAGACACGTTTAGATGTGTTCACATGTTTGCATGTCAATGCATTCTAATGGCCAGAATCAATTAACCACTTGACCACTGGGCACTTAAACCCCCTTAATAACCAAACCAATTTTCCACTTTTGGTGCTCTCACATTTTGAATGACAATTAATCAGTCATGCAATCCTGTACCCATATGAAATTTTTGTCCTTTTTTTCACGCAAATAGAGCTTTCTTTTGGTGTTATTTAATCACTGCTGGGTTTTTGTTATAAAATTTAGCAGATTAGTAATTTTTCTTCATACATTTTGGCTAAAATTTATACTACTACATATCTTTGGTAAAACTAAGTACAAATTGGTGTATATTATTTGGTCTTTGTGAAAGTTATAGAGTCCAAATGGTGCCAATATCTGAAAATTGATCACACCTGAAGTACTGACAGCCTATCTAATTTCTTGAGACCCTAACATGCCAGAAAAGTACAAATACCCCCCCCCCCCCCAAATGACCGCTTTTTGGAAAGAAGACATTCCAAGGTATTTAGTAAGAAGCATGATGAGTTTTTTGAAGTTGTCATTTTTTCCCACAATTCTTTAAAAAATCAAGATTTTTTTCCCTTTTTTTTCCCCACAAAATTGTCATATTATCAGGTTATTTCTCACACACAGCATATGCATACCACAAATTACACCTCAAAACACATTCTGCTATTACTTTCGAATATGGTAATACCACATGTGTGAGACTTTCACACAGCGTTGCCACATACAGAGGCCCAACATGCAGGGAGCGCAATCAGGCGTTCTGGAGCACCCAGGCCAATTCTGACATTTCTCTCCTACATGTAAAAATCATCAATTATTTGCTAGAAAATTACATAGAACCCCAAACATTATATGTGTTTTTTTAGCAAAGACTCTAGAGAATACAATGGTGGTCGTTGCAACTTTTTATCTCACACGAACGCATTTTTTTGGGGAAAAAAACAGTTTTGTGCTTTAAAAAAAACAAAACAGTAAGGTTAGCCCAATGTTTTTGCATAATGTGAAAGATGAAGTTACGTCGAGTAAATAGATACCTAACATGTCACCCTTCAAAATTGCACACGCTCGTGGAATGGCGCCAAACGTCGATACTTAAAAATCCCCATAGGCGCTGCTTTACATTTTTTTACTGGTTACATGCTTTGATTTACAGAGGAGGTCTAGGGCCAAAATTATTGCTCTTGCTCTAACGTTCGCAGCGATACCTCACATGTGTGGTTTGAACACCGTTTTCATATGTGGGCGGGACTTACGTATGCATTCGCTTCTGCATGCGAGCACATGGGGACAGGGACGTTTTAATCCCTTGTAATAGGAATATGTCAATAAAACCCCACATCTCACCTCTAGGCTGGGAAGCCTGAAATAAAAAAAAAAAAAAACGATTCTGGCTTTGATCGTATTGGCGACTCGGTAGAAGCAGCGGGGGGCAGCAGGAGGGGGGTTGTGCCCTCTCGCCTCCTGTAAGAACAATCAAGCAGCAGAACAGCCACTATGATCGATCCTATGGTGTAGGGAATCGCCGGCTGAAAAAGCTGATATCTGAATGATGCCTGTAGCTACAGGCATCATTCAGATGTCCCGCACAAAGTCAAGGATGTCATATGAGTACAGCCAAGCATGGCTGAGCATGGCCGAGCATGGCTGAACATGGTTGGGTATCATCAAGTATTGCAGGGTATCACCGAGTATGGCTGGGTATTGCAGGGTATCACAGAGTATGGCTGAGCATGGCCAAGTATGGCTGGGTATTGCAGAGTAACACCAGGTATGGCTGGGTATTGCAGGGTATCACCGACTATGGCTGGGTATTGCAGGGTATCACCAAGTATTGCTGGGCATTGCAGAGTATAGCTGGGTATTGCAGGCTATCACCGAGTATGGCTGAGTATTGCAGAGCATGGCTGGGTATTGCAGGATATCACAGAGTATGGCTGGGTATCACCGAGTATGGCTGGGTATTGCTGGGTATGGCAATTTATTGCTGGGTATTAAAGATTATTACTGGGTATTGCAGAGTTTTGGCAGGGCATTGCTGGGTCTTGTAGAGTATTGGCAGGGCATTGCTGGGTATTGCAAAGTATTGGCAGGGCTTAGCAGAGTATTGGCAGGGTATTGCAGAGTATTGCAGGGTTAATTGTCGATGAGCAGCGCCGTGGGCTCTGCAGATCCAGCCCACAGCGCTGCTGACAATGATCTCTCCCCTCTCACTGTACCGATCGGTACAGAGAGGGAAGGGAGGAATGTTATGACGCCGGTTTGTTTACAAGGGATCACGTGGTAAATGGCCACGATGAACCGGTGGTCACGGATGCTCTCCAGAACGGAATTCTGGGAGGATGTCATATGACGTCCTCCCAGAGATAAGCAACCGCCCTGTAGCTGTCATTCGGCTATAGGCCGGTTGTTAAGTGGTTAATATTCTGGCCAAGAGAATGCATAAACATGCATGAACGCATGTGCAAAACACAGCTTTTACCATGTTTTTTTTAAGCAGCTTTTATCCTGCTAGGACAGGGGTCCGGAAACCTATTTGGGTGAAAGAGCCATGAACGCCACATATTTTAAAATGTAATTCCGTAAGAGCCATATGTAGCACTAACCCCTGAAGGAGCTGCTGGTTAGATTGGGCTTACCGTTACCTTATTTTTCTTCTTACTTCACGTCTAGGGGTGTCCTGTGGTAGAAGGCCCAGTAACTTGAGAGACTGACAACAGATCCACTTAAATGGATTTTATTTACAAAAACATAGACAATGAACATTGAATCCAAATATCACTGATACAAAAACTGCCGCTATATATCACTGATCCAAGCGCTCAATGGATAATATTCGAACTTTAAGCTGCTGTCATAATAAATCAAAACATCAATATAAAGATATAGTAACACTTATTCAGAACGCACTATAAAACAGAGCCACTATATTGACAGTATTGACAGTAATTGATATTGAAATAATAATAATAATCATACTGAATGAAAATATCAGAAAAAGAAAGTTCATAAGTCTCAATAATGTGCAGATTCTTTGAGTGTGAAAAGAGTGCTCCACACAGTTACCAAGAAAGGAGAAAGATCCCTTCAAGCAAGTCCACCACAGCGCTATCTTAAAAGGGACCCTCCTGCTCTGTGTCACTCCCGATGGTAATGCACTTACCCCCTAAAAGGGTTATATAACGGCACCTCAAAGGTAACTCCTAAATATAGGTCATTGTAGGTGTTCCAAGCCAAAGCTTCCAGGAAAACTCTCTCATCACAGTCAATTTCATTGATGTTTCTCATATGGAAAAAATCAAAAGATACAATCCATAGTGCAAACCGTTTTAATAAACAACCATATCCACACTCATTAAAACCCTACGTACATTGTAGCTGATAAAAAAAAGTCACATAAAATGTCATCGGTAGCGCACGATCTGATCTCACCACAGCCCGGATCAGAGATAGTAATAAGCTCCTCCGTTGATGGCGAGTCCCGGGAAGACCTGCATTCAAACCCCGACAATGAACAGCTGCACGGTCACGCCCATACGCGTTTTGTCATCACGTCTTCATCTGTAAGCGCACCCAGGACTCAAAAGAATGCAAAACATGTACTCAAAACATTATTAGTGCCGTGTGCAAAGTGAGGGCATTGTGCAATACATATAAAATAGAATACAATTTTATACAGAACTTACAAATTTCCATTACACCCCCATCAAGAGTACCTAAGTACCTGTCACCCCCATCAGGAGTACCTGAGTACCTGTCACCCCCATCAGGAGTACCTGAGTACCTACCACCCCCCATCAGGTGTACCTGAGTACCTGTCACCCCCATCAAGAGTACCTGAGTACCCGTCACCCCCATCAAGAGTATCTGAGTATCCGTCACCCCCATTAAGAGTACCTCAGTACCAGTCACCCCCATCAAGAGTACCGGAGTATCTGTCACCCCCCACCAGGAGCACTGGAGTACCTGTCACCCCCATTAGGAGTACCTGTCATCCCCATCAGGAGTACCTGAGTAATTGTCACCCCCATCAGGAGTACCTGTCACTCCCATCAGGAGTACCGAAGTATCTGTCACCCCCATCAGGAGTATCTGTCCCCCTTCTGAGTACCTGTCACCACTTCCAAGTACCTGTCACCTCATCTAAGTACCTGTCACCCCATCTAAATCCCTGTCCCGTGAGCCCAGCAGTGCCTGATGTGCAGCCAATTTCTAGCTGACATACAGCCCATTAGTCCCTGTCGTGCAGCCCTGTCATACAGCCACCATGTCCAGGCGAGTATACACTCCAGAAGAGGCATACCAAATGGTAAGCCTGACCGATAGGAGCAGTGGGGTACTCTCACCGCCCCAGTACACTTCTGATTCTAGTTCCAATTCTGGTTCGCAATACAAGCCCTCCGACGGCAGTACATCCGAATCAGAGGAGGAAGTAGTCTGTCCAAAAAGATGACGGTCTGAACAACGGGTGGCTACCAGCAGCGCCATACACCCCGATGGCCAATCAACAAATGCCAATGGCGCTAGACCCCAGGAGGAGAGACCCAGTACAAGCACTGCTAGACCCCAGGAGGAAAGGCCCAGTACAAGCACTGGAATTCCACACCAAAGAAGTAGGGCCCAAACCCATCTTCCGGATACCTTGGCAAACCCATTGTGGCTGCCTTCTAGCACAGGGTCAGCCACAATCTCCCTTTCACAGCACAGCCAGCTGTGCAGGCCAACACCGAAGGTTTCTCTGAAATCGATTTTTTAAATGTATTTTTCCCTGATGAGTTACTTCAAAGCATCATTTGCCCACTTCACCCGACACCCACTTCCAAACTTACAGATATACTTATCTACACATGTTGAACCCCAATGTTTGTGTCATCTGATATGTCTGGCTACAATATGCCTGGGGAATTTATTGCTCCGTTGTTGTTTCTTTGTATGCTGTACACTTTGTATATCTTTTGAAAATTCTTAATAAAAACCATTGAGAAAAAAAAGCATTGTTTGCCAAACAAATCTTTTTGACCGTCAGTACATAGAAAACAACCCCAACTCATGATATGCCCACCCTTTTGAATGGAGACCCCTTACAGGGGAGGGGCTTAGATTGTTTTTAGGCCTTATGCTAAACATGGGGCTTACCAAAAAAAAAAAAACTGCATGCCAACCCCATCCACCACATGCCAATTTTTTCAGCTGTGATGTCCAGGTCCCGTTATAACATGATCATTCGGTTCGTACATTTCAGTGTTAACTCGCAGTGCCCCCCCGAAATCATTCAGATTTTGATAAATTGTATAAAATTCGCCCCAATTGATTTTTTTAATTAGAAGTTTGCCAAACTTTACATCCCTGACCAGAACATCTCTGTGGACGAATCCCTGGTCCATTTCACAGGCCGGCTGGGAATCGAGCAGTATCCCCAGTAAGTGGGCGAGGTATGGATTGAAGCTCAACAAACTCTGTGAAAGCTCCTCCGGATATGTAAATGCATTTCGTGTGTACAAAGGCAAAGACTCCCAGCTCCAGCCCCCTGAGTGTCCAATGTACAAGGGAATAAGCAGGAAAATTGTCTGGGAGCTGGCATTCCCACTCTTCTAAAAGGTGTATCACATTTACATGGACAATTACTACACCAGTGTGCCCCTTTTTCGCCACCTATACCTGAAGAAAACTTTGGCCTGTGGTACAGCAAGAAAAACAGGAAAGGCTTCCCACAGAGTCTAGTCACCACAAGGCTACAAATGGGGGAATCAGCAAGCCTGAGGAACAAGAAAGTGTTGGCCGTAAAGTGGAGGGATAAGAAAGATGTTTACATCAAGTCCACCATCCACAATGACATCTCAGTGGAACTTCACAGAATTTCCGGTCCCGTTCAAAGCCCTTGCTGGATCAACGAATGCAATAAGTTCATGGGGGGGAGTGGATTTAATCGATCAAATGCTGCAGCGCTATCTTTCAACATGAAGGTCCCTCTTCTGGTACAAAAAAGTCACAATATAATTCTTTCATTTGGCCATTTATAATGCATAAGTCACTTATCATAAATCAATGGAAATGCCCAACCCCTTTATCAAATTTATCAAAAATATTGTCACTGCCCTGATCTATCAGCAAGCCCCCCCCCCCTCAGAAAGCATTCACTCCAATTGTGTCAGCAGACTGCATGAGCAACATTTTCCTGAAAATATTCCACCAGCAGCAACCGGAAGAAGATGTCAAAAAAGATGGGTGTGCAGCAAAAGAGAAGTTAGGAAAGACACCAGTTTTCATTGTCCCCAATGTCCCTCCCAACCTGGCCTATGCATCAGAGAATGCTTCAAGCGCTCTCACACTGTCGTAAACTATTAGCCCACATTTTGAATAGACTGTCATTTCCCCGGTTTCAATTTCTGTGCTGATTATTTCCCTGGTGCCTCAACCAACCAACCATCCTAGTGCCTCAATTCAACTGACCCTGGCCTGTTTATCGACTATGCCTCTGCCTGCTATCTGCATTGTTTATCCACCATGTTTCTGCCTTTCATGTGAACTGACCCTGGACTATTGACTATGCCTCTGCCTGCCGTCTGCATTGTTTATCCGCCGTGTTTCTGCCTTTAATGTGAACTGACCCTGGATTATCGACTATGTCTCTGCCTACCGTAGATTTCTGCCTTTTACCTGCACTCACCTCGGCTTGTTGACCATGTTTTTGCCTGCCCCTTGGACTGATCTTTCACCCTGCTACACAGGGGTCTCACACATGTGAGGGGCTCCAGAATAGTGTTCTGAGTTGAGAAAAACAGTTTTCTCTTGTTTTATAATTCCCAGAACAGGGCCTGGTTGTCCGGAAGCTTCAAAGCGATTTGGGTGGAAGAAGTCTCTACCCCTGTCCCCATTCCTTCCTGACTGAGGCCCTAAACTTGATGGCCCTGTCTGCTGCCTGGACCAATACTTTGGCTGTGCTGACAATAACTCTACCTGTACTGACCCAGGACTCTTCATGGACCATGTGTCCATTGCCTGGACCAATACTTTGGCTGCACTGACCATATCTCTGCCTGCTGCCTGTACTATGGACAGTATTCCTGCCTGCTGCATGGACGATCCTTTGGCTGCTGCTAACCACATCCCTGCCTGCTACCTGGACTGATGCTCTCCTCTGTGGACCACTGCACTACTAAAACTGAAGGGAATCTTTTCTTTACTCTTTGCTCAGAAGAATGTATTTTGATTTGTAATTGGTATGTACAGTACATGCTATGGGTTAGAAATATGAAGGGCCTTCAACAGTGTGATAGGTTGGCAGGAATTTGTGTCTGTAATTTATGCACCCAGAACGCCTGGAGGTGCTACTTGGATGTTGGGCCTCTGTATGTACCTGTATGTAAAAGTCTCACACATGTGGTATTGCGATACTCAAAAGCAGTAGTAGAATGTATTTTGGGGTTTCATTTTTGCTATGTACATGCTGTGTGTTAGAAATATCTTATAAATGGGCAACTTTGTGTAAAAACAATGCGTTTCTATATAACATATCTTCTTCTTTTCCTCCTAACTGTTGGAGATGTACTGATATCAATGGTTCACTATTACATTTATTATGGTCTTGCCCTTTACTTCAACCATTTTGGAAAGAAGTTCACCGTTTAATATCTTTAATTACATCATACCCATTAGATTTTTCTCCTGCTCAAATGCTTTTACACCATTCTTCTGTTCCAAAATCCACTTATCAAAAATCCTTAACCTTACATTTATTAAATGCCGCTAAAATGTGTATTCCGAAATATTGGAAGTCTACTGTTACTCCTTCAATTTCAGAATGGTTTAAACGCGTTGATTCTATTGCTACCATGGAAGACCTTATTCATCAATCTAAAGATTCTCCTGACAAATTTCAAAATATTTGGTCTTGTTGGCTTCACTTTAAATCCTCTACTGAATATTCACGATTATTTGTCTAATAATACTGTGTTTCATGTTCTTTTCTGTCGGTGGTTAAGATATTCCTGCTTTATTATATTTTCCCATGGTTTGAATTTTTTCATTGTTATTACTATTTTTATTTTATTTTTTGTTGTTTTTTTATTTTATGTAAATTTTCATTCACAATTTATGAATTTGTATCTTTATTCCTTTTTAATCAATAAAATATTTCATTGGAAAAAAAAAACAATGCGTTTTCATTTTTTTCCACATCCAAAAACTTCTGAAAAAAAATGAACTGTTCAAAAAACTCATTATATGAGCAATTTTGCGCAAATGTGAAATAAATTAAATGAATATCCAAAAGTAGTGAATATAGGGAATATATATAACAACTACAGTGGTGTGAAAAAGTGTTTGCCCCCTTCCTCATTTCCTGTTCCTTTGCATGTTTGTCACACTTAAGTGTTTCGGAACATCAAACCAATTTAAACAATAGTCAAGGACAACACAAGTAAACACAAAATGCAATTTGTAAATGAAGGTGTTTATTATTAAAGGTGAAAAAAAATCCAAACCATCATGGCCCTGTGTGAAAAAGTGATTGCCCCCCTTGTTAAAACATACTATAACTGTGGTTGTCCACACCTGAGTTCAATTTCTCTAGCCACACCCAGGCCTGATTATTGCCACACCTGTTCACAATCAAGGCATCACTTGAATAGGAGCTGCTTGACACAGTAAGGTCCACCAGAAGATCTTTAAAAGCTACACATCATGCCGAGACCCAAAGAAATTCAGGAACAATTGAGAAAGAAAGTAATTGAGATCTATCAGTCTGGAAAGGGTTATAAAGCCATTTCCAAAGCTTTGGGAATCCAGCGAACCACAGTGAGAGCCATTATCTACAAATGGCAAAGACATGGAACAGTGGTGAACCTTCCCAGGAGTGGCCGGCCACCCAAAATTACCCCAAGAGTGCAGCGACGACTCATCCAAGAGGTCACAAAAGACCCCACAACAACGTCCAAGGAACTGCAGGCCTCACTTGCCTCAGTTAAGGTCAGCGTTCATGCCTCCACCATCAGGAAAAGACTGGGCAAAAATGGCCTGCATGGCAGAGTTCCAAGGAGAAAACCACTGCTGAGCAAAAAGAACATCAAAGCTTGTCTCAATTTCTCCACAACACATCTTGATGATCCCCAAGACTTTTGGGACAACATTCTGTGGACCGATTAGACAAAAGGGGAACTCTTTGGAAGGTGTGTGTCCAAGTATATCTGGCGTAGAAGGAACACTGCATTTCATAAAAAGAACATTATACCAACAGTAAAATATGGTGGTGGTAGTGTGATGATCTGGGGCTGTTTTGCTGCTTCAGGACCTGGAAGACTTGCCGTGATAAAAGGAACTATGAATTCTGCTGTCTACCAAGAGATCCTGAAGGAGAATGTCCGACCATCTGTTCGTGTACTCAAGCTGAAACGAACTTGGGTTCTGCAGCAGGTCAATGATCCTAAACACACCAGCAAGTCCACCACCGAATGGCTGAAGAAAAACAAAATGAAGACTTTGGAGTGGCCTAGCCAAAGTCCTGACCTGAATCCTATTGAGATGTTGTGGTATGACCTTAAAAAGGCCGTTCATGCTCGAAAACCCTCTAATGTAACTGAATTAGGACAATTCTGCAAAGATGAGTGGGCCAAAATTCCTCCAGGACGCTGTAAAAGCCTCATTGCACGTTATCGCAAACGCTTGGTTGCAGTTGTTGCTGCTAAGGGTGGCCCAACCAGTTATTAGGTTTAGGGGGCAATCACTTTTTCACACAGGGCCATGATGGTTTGGATTTTTTTTCACCTTTAATAATAAACACCTTCATTTACAAATTGCATTTTGTGTTTACTTGTGTTGTCCTTGACTATTGTTTAAATTGGTTTGATGTTCCAAAACACTTAAGTGTGACAAACATGCAAAGGAACAGGAAATGAGGAAGGGGGCAAACACTTTTTCACACCACTGTAGATTAAAAAGCACTGAAGGGCCAATGTGCAAAAAATGATGATAAATGTGACAATCCGCTATGTGTTTGGGTAAATGTGGGTGATGTCAATCAAGATTGACCAAAGTGTCTCCGTGCCTATTGTGTAAACATGTCAAAGAGGAATAAAAATGGATAGTAGATAAAAATAAAAATAGAAATAGAAAATGTAATAATTAATAAGTAAATAATAAATACCGTATTTATCGGCGTATAACACGCGCCGGCGTATAACACGCACCCCAAGTTTAGGAGGGAATTTTAAGGAAAAAAACTTTTAGGAGGGAAGTTTAAGGGGAAAAAAAAACTTACATTTATATGCCCATCAGTGTCATCTGCAGCCTTGTCCACCATTGCAGCCTTGTCCACCATTGCAGTCTTATGCAGCCTTGTCCACCATTGCAGCCTTATGCAGCCTTGTCCACCATTGCAGCCTTATGCAGCCTTGTCCACCATTGCAGCCTTATGCAGCCTTGTCCACCATTGCAGCCTTATGCAGCCTTGTCCACCAGTGCAGTCTTGTCCCCCATTGCAGCCTTATGCAGTCTTGTCCCCCATTGCAGCCTTATGCAGTCTTGTCCCCCATTGCAGCCTTATGCAGTCTTGTCCCCCATTGCAGCCGTGTCTATTTTATTTTTTAAAAATGCCGCGGCCGAGATACAGAGCCGGATGTGTATCTCGGCGGCGTGGGGTAGTTCTCGGCGGGCCTCCGGCCGCCTTTGGCTCTTCTTGGGCAGCTTTCGGCCGCCTTCGGCCGTTCTCGGAAGCTTTCAGCCGCCGAGAAGAGCTGAAGGCGGCCGAAAGCTTCCGAGAACGGCCGAAAGCTGCCGAGAACGGCCGAAGGTGGGCAAAAGTCGCCTTGAAGAGCCGAAGGCGGCTGAAAGCCGCCCAAAGGCTCAGAATTTCGGGGGATCGGTGTATAACACGCACCCATGATTTTCCCCTGCTTTTAAGGGGAAAAAAGTGCATGTTATACGCCGATAAATACGGTAATTAAAATAAAATATTAAATAAATTAATGAATAACGAAATAAACAATAAATAACCAGATTAAAGTGTCTAAAAAATGGATAAAAAATAAAATAAATAACTAATTAAATAAATAAAAAAGTGAAAAAATGAATGTGTACTAAGTGAACTCATCCCAGGGGTGGATGTAGCAATATGAAAATGGAATCAATATGAATAAATAACAACAATGTTACAAATGACAGTAAATGTTAAAGATAATTAAATAAAATATAAAAATGAATTGATGGTAAAGTTCATAAAATGTTCATTATGAACTATCTTCCTGGATTATGGTCTCTCTGGACTCTCACCTTCTTAATCCGTAGTGACTTGCATAACCATCAATTAAGCAGGCACTTCTGTGGGGTGCTGTTCAGTGGACATATAATGCAGATCAATTTCTAGGTAGTGCTCCTCTCTCTGTTCCTCCATATGGATAATCTGGGTCACTCCAGTATGAGCCAGGGAAGGAAAAGAGAAAAAAGAAGCCTCCACTAGTGTAGTATATTTAAATCAAGGTGCAGTAGTTTATTAAGTAGCTATAAAGTGGTATCTTACATTGTAACAGTTAAAATCAGGCAAAGTTAAAAATAGTACAGGTTGGCGTTCTCAGCGCCCTCTCCCTTGTCCTTCTGATGCACGTCCATCTCAGCCAATCCCTACGCGTTACGGCAGAGTGCCTTTCCTCTTTGACATGTTTACACAATAGGCACGGAGACACTTTGGTCAACCTTGATTGACATCACCCACATTTACCCAAACACGTAGAGGATTGTCACATTTATCATAATTTTTTGAACATTGGCCCTTCAGTGCTTTAATCTAGTTGTTATATATAATTCCATATGTTCACTACATTTGGATATTCATTTAATTTATTTCACATTTGCGCAAAATTACTCATATATATTTTTCCCACTTGTTCGGTGTTATTGTGAACACTTATATTTTGCAGCACTTGTGAACACATTGTTTATTTTATTTCTTATCCACGTATTGACCCTTCTGGTCTACTCCTAGTAGCGCAAAGGACTTTAACACTTTTAAAAGACTCATTATGCCTCATAGATTATACATTGGGGTGTTAGCTTTCCAAAATGGGGTCATTTTGTGGACGTTTCCATTGTCCTGGTGCTCCAGGGTCTTCAAAAGTGTAATAGGTGGTTGAGAAATGAGATGTGTAATTTATGCTTGTAGAATGCCTGAAGGTGCTTCTTCAATATTGGGCCTCTGTATGTGGCCAGGCTATGCAAAAGTCTTACACATGTGGTATCCCCATACTCAGGAGGAGTAGCAGAATGCATTTTGGGGTATCATTTTTGCTATGTACATGCTGTGTGTTAGAAATATCTTATAAATGGACAACTTTGTGTAAAAAAAAAAAGTGTTTTCATTTTTTTCCCACATTTTCCAAAAACTTCTAAAAAAAATGAACCGTTCAAAAGACTCAATGTGCCTCATAGATTATAGGTTGGGGTGTTAGCTTTTCAAAATGGGGTCATTTTGTAGGCATTTCCATTGTCCTGGTGCTCCAGGGCCTTCAAAATTGTGATAGGTTGTCATCAAATGAGATGTGTAATTTCTGCTCTTATAAAGCCTGGAGGTGCTACTTGCATGCTGGGCCTCTGTATGTGGCCAGGCTGTGTAAAAGTCTTACAAGTATGGTATCTCTATACTCAGGAGGAGTAGAAGAATGTATTTTGGGGTGTCATTGTAAGTATGCATGTGGTGTGTGAGAGAACTAACTCGTTATTATGACAATTTTGTGTAAAAAATAAATAAAATTCTTAATTTTCCCAAGAGTTGGGGGAAAAAATTACAACTTAAAAAAACTCACCACGCCTCTTACTAAATACCTAGAAATGTCTACTTTCCAAAAAGAGTTCATTTGAGGGTATTTGTACTTTCCTGGCTTGTTAGGGTCTCAACAAATGAGTCAGTACATCAGGTGTGATCAATTTTCAATGATTTGCACCATAGCTTGTAGACTCTATAACTTTCACAGAGACCAAATAATATACACTCATTTTGGTTATTTTTACTAAAGATGTATAGCAGTATAAATATTGACCCAAATTTATGAAGAAAAATTACTTCTTTGCAAAATTTTAAGATAGAAACAAAAAAAATAAAAATAAAAAAAGTGTTTATTTTTTTTCAAAATGTTCTCTCTTTTTTTGCTTATATTGCAAAAAATAAAAAAATACCACCAAAAGAGAGCTCTGTTTGTGAGAACAAAATGATAAAAATTTTGTTTGGATACAATGTGATTGTCAATCAAAGTATGAGAGCGCTAAAAGCCGAAAATTGGTCTTGGCAGGAAGGGTGTATAAATACCCTGTATTGAAGTGGTTAAACATTTTTTTTTTTAAGAAAATGGCTCTTTAAGAGCTGTGGGCTGAAGTGACGTTTTGACGTCACTTCCACCCTGCAGTGTCATGGAGACTGGGGGGGGGCATCTTCCCCTCACTCGTCTCCATGCACAGCAAGTGACAAGAAGCAATCGCCTCTGCCGCTGCTGACGGCTCTGGTAAGCGGCGGAGGGCACCGGATTACGGCGGGAGGGGGCCCCTCTCCCACCACCGATAAAAGTGATCTTGCTGTGAATCTGCCACAGAGAACACTTTTATCATGTAGTGGACTGCCCACTGAAAAGGAGGATCCTGGGTTTATGACACCTAGCTGCTGCCATAACAATGATATCCTCCTTCCAACAGCCGATGTAAACCTGCGACGGGTGGTCCATAAGTGGTTAAGAGAGCAAAATTTCCAAGGATGAGGGCTGCTCTCCAGGACTTAGACTGGGAGGGAATATTGGCATCGATAAACACAGAACAGAAATGGGAATTCTTCAAAAAGACTGTTTGTGAACTCACTGCAAAGTATATTCCCATGGGCAATAAGTTTAAAAGGCTAAAAATAAAACCTATGTGGCTCATGGCCAAAGTTAAAGAAAGCTATAAACAATAAGAAAAGAGCTTTTAAAAATATAAAAATGAAGGAACACTATTGTCGTTTAAATGTTACAAAGAGGGGGGACGTGGCCTGACGCGATTGGTGACGGACGTCTATCTGAGAGCTCCAGCCGCCCACGGAGCTATCCGTCGCCATCCACCCACCACCGCACACAATCCGCCTTTCTGGATCACCCTAACCGGACCGCATCGTGCCGCTGCAGGGTACCGGACGCTTATTTCACCGAAACAGGACTCACAGCCGCCCGAGTTTGCCATTGTAATCCCCTCCAGCCGCTGCTATCTTTGGCCTCTGGGACCGCCAGGAGACACAGGAGCCACGCCGGCGGGAGAGGTAAGGGGCTGCCATCGGTCCCCTCCCATCATCTTCCCTCTCACCCGGGTCTCATTTGGGGAGTTTCGGACCTCCACGGCCCTCGGGGAGTCCGCGGCCGGCTCCGGCCTAGTGCGGCCTACTGAGGCCTAGGAATCCCCGGAGTTTCCTGCAGCTGCTGCCCGGGAACGCGCTCCATGGCCATTCCGGCCTACAATTGTGGCCGCGCATTGCCTCATTACACTGGCCTGGCCACCTTCCCACCCCCTCCTCACAGAGGCTTGCTCTGCTGATCATTTAATTACTGTTATCAATCAGCACTTGACTGTAACCCTCAGCTTGCTCTCCTGGACTACTACTCCAGGCATCCACACTACAAGCATCCCCTGCAGCCTCATATTCCCTTTGCTTACAAACTTTACTCTGGCTCTCATTGTATACTCATTCACCCTATTGCAGCAGGAGCCTGCCAAATTTACATTGCTTCTACATGGATAAGCTGTCAATCATCTCAGATAATAAGCCAGTATACCTCCCAGAATCACTCCGGTGGGTGTCACCTTGAACTCTCTCATGATTGTAACTGTATGGCCACATCTTGCCGTATGCAAGATCATACTAAATGATCTACACTTTTGCTTATAAGGGCATGGCCCGACACATGGAGAGGTGAGACGGGCCTGCACTCAGCTCCCGGCCCCCCCGGCTCCACGGACCTCATCTCAGACAGTAAACCGGACCAAACACAGCTCCATGGGGAAAGACAAGCCCAAGGTACATAAGGGCGGTGGTGGACATTGTCCAGGAGAGGATCTGGATGATTATTTCGGCCATGGTATTGTCTTCACAGCGCCGACCGGAATCCAAAATGGCGCCGGCCCCTCCATCCCCAGCGCGCTCTGAATCGGCCCTGCACTCTCGGGTGCGCTCCCACAGCCTGCTCTCACACCCTGAGGACACTGTCTTCTCCTCCAGGCTTACCAGAAGCCGATCTAATGTCTCCCTAGGATCGGGGGATGGGTGGGACATGGAATCACAGATCAGATCCCTGCACAGCTACATGAGGTCTCTGCCCACTAAAGCTGACTTTGAACACTGTGTGCACAGGATTGAGGAAACTTATAGGAAGGAGATCTCTGACTTGCGAAAAGATGTGGGGGTACGCTTTGAAGATGTGGAGAACACAGTAGATGGCCTGTGGGACACTGTACAATCACATGATCAGATCCTCAATACCCACACAGTCATGCTCCAGTAACTCTCATATCAGCAGGGAAAACCGCAGTCGCCGCAACAACATACGCATACGGGGGATACCCGAGTCCGTTGACCCCAAGAATCTACCTGCAGCTGTGACGGCTATCTTCAACCAAATACTCCAACACCCCAAAGATGACCCGATCGAACTGGACCGAGTGCACCATACTTCAGGTCCCCGCACCCCTGACCCCTCCTTTGTACGTGACACCTTGTGCCGTGTCCATTTCTACAAAATAAAGGAGAACATTATGAGGGCCGCCAGCACACAGCAGTCGATTCTCTTCAATGAAACACCCGTCATGCTCCTTCCTGATCTCTCCCGCCAAACACTGGCGATGCGGAAATCCCTGAGACCCCTCACGCAACTCCTACAATCAAGGCAGATCAAATACCAATGGCGTTTCCCGTTCCATCTTCGAGTGCACCATGCGGGTAAAACCGCCATATTTCGTACATTGGGAGACCTGCCTACATTCCTCAGTACGCTTGAACTGCCTCAAGTCGCACTACCTGACTGGCCGTTTGCACCGACCACCCCAGGTCTACCCTACACCCCGCAATGGCAGAAGCAAGGTCGCAAGCGCACCCCTCGGTCTCCGCAGCATCAGGACCCCAATGACTGACACGACCCAGTGGGCCTCCCCGGGCCTATTTTTTCTTCCCACCACTGGGGTCCTCCCCTGTGATGTGCTTGGACCCGTATGGGTCAGATAGCTCACCTGCTGATTAACCTTCTTGTTTACAGGTTTTTTGTGTATCTTACATGCCCTCTGTTGCTGTGCCCCCCCTTCTCCATCCCTATAGTTGGAGTGCCCCACTATAACTTTTCGATTATTAATGTACGGATTTCAGGACTTGTCCTTGCACTCCACTACCTGCAACGGCCCCCTCTGTGTTGCCCTTGCCATACTTTACAGTTATTGCTATATTTAGTCTGATCCCTTCATAGGGCCTGTTGCATATCCTTACCCCCTATGATGCATAGATGTTATCTATTTTATGCCGGTTTACAAATGCATTTATTGATGACCGCTAAGATAAGTTTCATTATTATGTTATTTGGTTCGCTCTTTAGGTCGCAACTGATTTTGATCTACACGTGGGGCCGGGGTGCTGGGAGCTGCCTGGCTCTGTGATTTTGCTTCTCTATTATTATACTGTCTTTTCTCTCTCTCTTCTTACTTTTTTCTCCCTTCCGTCTTCTCTTTACCTATGCCCTCCCACCCTTTCCCCCCTCCCTTATCCCCCATGACCAAATTCTATTCCCATTCCCTACCCCAACAGGGTTCACCCATAGTGTCACTTATCACACTGATTCTGAGCTCCACCCTTATGACCCCCCATGGCTAGTGACAGTTCAATAACCTTCGCTTCCTTTAACTGTAGAGGTTTCAACACACCTGAGAAGCAGAGCCAGACGCTCTACCATTTTCACAAAAAGCGTACGAAAATTCTGCTGCTCCAAGAAACGCACTTTCGCATAGGAGCAATTCCAGCCCTGCGCAATAGGTATTACTCACAATGGTTTCACAGTGTTAATCCTCAGGCCAAATCTAAAGGGGTATCTGTTGCCTTTCATAAATCTTTTAACCCGGAGGTTATGGACTCTCTCATAGACGACTCGGGTCGTTATGTGTTTCTGAAACTGAAACAAAACGATTTTCTTTTCACAGTGGCTAACATCTACATGCCGAACGTGGGCCAGGCTCGGTTCCTCTCTTCGGTCCTCACCAGACTATCCTCCTTTGGAGGGTCAGCTTTCATCATTGGAGGTGATCTCAATATTGTCCTATCCCCATCCGCAGACACATCCTCGGGTAAGTCTTCTGTTCCTTACTCCACCTTGACACGTATCAAAACACTCTTACATTCCTCCCATCTGGTGGATGCCTGGCGAGTCCAGCATCCTACGGATAGGGATTACAGTTATTTTTCAGTTGCACACAACTCCTGTAGATTAGACCACTTTCTCATATCGCAATCACTTAGACACACCTCTCCAAACAACGATCGGTAACATCCTGTGGTCCGACCATGCCCCCATCTTTCTGACTCTAGTCCGCCCCCCTGCTACCCACCGGGGGGCGCGCTGGAGACTTAATGACAATCTGCTACGGGACACCGTGTGTGTAGCGGATGTCTATAAAGCCATTAAAGACTTTATAGGTGACCACTCAGCTGACACGACTTCCCCTTTGAACCAATGGGACACACTCAAATGTGTGATTCGGGGTACCCTTATAAAGCACGGTTCTCGCCTTAATAAGGCCCGAGCTAATGACATACGCAAACTCCTTACTACAATAGCGGACCTCAAACCCCTTCACAAAAGAGAACTAGACCCTGTTATTTTTGTTCAGCCTTCCAATGCCCGCAGAGACCTACTCCAGCTCCTAGACGCGCACTCCTTAATCGCCAGGGATAAAGCACGAAACCACTTCTACTCACTGGCAAATAAATGTGGTAAGCACCTGGCTACGATCATTCAACCTAGACCTCCGCGACATTCTATCCCCTTTATCGTTCAACCGGATCAAACGAAAACATTTAACACCTCTGGGATATCTGCATCCTTCAGGCAATACTACTCACAGCTATATAACCTTCCACGCGCAACCCCTTCCGATTGGTCCCCCCCCCTCTCCCGACCCCACACAGGATTATATTATGGAGACTGCCTTACCTACTGTTGACAAAGCGGACGCGACAGCCCTCGATGAGCCCCTGATTACTTCTGAATTTTTACAGGCCATCAAAGCCCTTAAAGTGGGAAAATGCCCGGGTCCTGGTGGCTTTACACCCCAGTTCTACAAAACTTTTGCCCCCCAACTTGCACCCCTTCTGACAAAGGCCTTTAACTCAGTGGACAGTTTCGACCTCCCCTCCAAGGAATCTTTATCTGCCAACATCTCTATTATCCCTAAACCAGGCAAGGACCCATCCCAGTGCAGCAGCTATCGGCCCATCTCCCTACTCAACATAGATGTTAAGTTATTCGCAAAAGTTCTGGCTACCCGTTTGTCCCCTCTACTACCTAAAGTTATCCATAATGATCAAGTGGGGTTTGTCCCTGGCAGAGAGGCGAAGGACAACACCACCAAGAAGATACATCTTATATCCCTGATCCAACGTAAAGGCCTGAAAGCTTGCCTTTTATCTTTCGACGCTGAAAAGGCCTTAGATAGGGTCAGTTGGAGGTTTCTACAGCTGTCCCTAGAACAGCTTGGCCTCGGGGCTCCCTTCATCTCTAAAGTTATGTCCCTATATTCCCGACCCTCAGCTACGGTCCTAGTCAACAGTACCGCATCGGCTCCCTTTGACATTGCAATCGGCCCATCTCCCTACTCAACATAGATGTTAAGTTATTCGCAAAAGTTCTGGCTACCCGTTTGTCCCCTCTACTACCTAAAGTTATCCATAATGATCAAGTGGGGTTTGTCCCTGGCAGAGAGGCGAAGGACAACACCACCAAGAATATACATCTTATATCCCTGATCCAACGTAAAGGCCTGAAAGCTTGCCTTTTATCTTTCGACGCTGAAAAGGCCTTAGATAGGGTCAGTTGGAGGTTTCTACAGCTGTCCCTAGAACAGCTTGGCCTCGGGGCTCCCTTCATCTCTAAAGTTATGTCCCTATATTCCCGACCCTCAGCTACGGTCCTAGTCAACAGTACCGCTTCGGCTCCCTTTGACATTGCAAATGGCACCAGGCAGGGCTGCCCCCTGTCCCCCCTCCTCTTTGTCATCATCATTGAACATCTGGCCTGCGCCATACGTCAAAACCCCTCCATTCTCGGTATTCAAACTCCATCTGCACACCACAAACTTTCCCTATACGCCGATGACCTCCTTGTGTATATCCAGAATCCACACATCTCACTACCATCCCTGCTCAGAGAATTCCAACGTTTTGGCACCCATAGTAACTTTAAGATTAACATCACTAAGATGGAAGCCCTTAACATATCCCTCACCCCCTCCACCCTGCCCCTTCTAAAATCGAATTGCTCATTTAGATAGCAGACCAAGGGGATCTCTTACTTAGGGATCATTATACCCTCAAATCTAGCTAACTTGTTCTCCCTAAATTATATTCCTCTACTCTCCCGAATACGGAAAGACCTTGAGGAGTGGGGTGGGTCTTCCTTGCCATGGTTCGGAAGGATCAATATCCTAAAGATGGACACCTTACCCAAATTCCTGTATTTATTTCAAATGGTTCCCATCCACGTCCCCAAATCATTTTTTACCTCCCTGCGCTCGCTAGCCACCAGATTCATGTGGAACTGGGGACTTCCCAGAGTTAAATTTAAACTGCTTACGCTTCCGAAGACAATGGGAGGAACAGGTCTCCCTGATTTTGAGACTTACCATACAGCTGCTCATATGGCTCGCATCATAGAATGGTTCCCCCGCCCTCCCTGCAAGGCCTCGGTGACCGTTGAACAAGACCTTTCTCCTGTAGACCTTCGAGCTCTTTTATGGGTTTACAAACAAGACTACACTCGCTTGACATCCTTATCCCCACTGACTTTGGCCTCCTTGAAGCTATGGTATAAGAAAGGACTGAACACCACCCTCTCCTCTGACCCAGGCCCCCTGACGTCCCTTTTTGACCATCCCGCTCTACCACAAAGTACAGGGGCAGCCTCCCTAGGGTCCTTTAAATGCACGGAGTGGCCACAAGCTTACACATTTGTACACTCTTCTCAGGGGACTCCGGTCCCTCCGGCAGGCACTGGAGACTGGCTCACAGCCTTACATGTGTCCACATTTACCAAACGCCTACACTCCTCCTCTCAAATACATCGCAAGCTTACCAGCTTTGAGGAACTCTGTTCGCTTCCAGAAACTCCCAAACACCTCCTTTCCTCCTTATATAACCTACTGCAGACTTTAGCACATGATCAACTCCCGCACTACACTAGGATGTGGTCTGCGGACCTGGGTGAAGACATCTCTGTGCCGGAATGGCAAACCTCTTTTCACTTTACGCATAAGTCAACCATCTCCTGCTACTCTCAAGAAAAGAACTACAAGCTCTTGTCCAGATGGTACAGAGACCCTGCAACTTTACAAAAAATCTTCCCGTCTGCGCCAACCACTTGCTGGCGCTGTGAAACCTCAGTCGGAACTTATATACATGTCTGGTGGGACTGTGAGAGGATCCGCCCCTTCTGGTTTTTGAATGTTATAATCTTATAGCTGATAGACCGGTTCCTGTCTCTCCGAAAATTGCATTACTCTCTATACTGCCCGGGTCTATTAAATCGCAGAGGCAAAGATTGCTTCGTTTCTTTATGTCCTCTGCTAGGCAACTGATACCCGCTTATTGGAAGACAAAGAATACTCCCCCATTGTCATGGTGGGTATCAATTATGAATGGTACCATGAGAATGGAGGAGATGCTGGCACTGGACAATGACACCTACACCAAATTTATAACTCAATGGTCGATCTGGCTCCGCTTCTCCTCCTCTGACACTTTGTTGAACAAAATCTCGAACGCATAGGGACACTCTGGACTCCCTCTTACCCTACCCCCCTATGCATGATCCTTTCCCCTCTCCCCCTCCCTCTACTCTCCTCCCTCCCTGCTGTTCAGTTCACCCCTCTACCACCTTGTTCCTTCTTTGTTTTGTTCTTCTCTTTCCTCTCTTTTCTCTCTTTCTGTCTCCTTTATGCTATTGCTTACACATTGCATCATGTAGTAACCTATGAGCATCTCTCACTGGTATAACCTCATGGATCAGAGAATAGGTTCTCTTCCCAATTCTCCAAGCTTACTGACGGGGACCAGCTCTGGACGGCAGTCGTTGCCTGGCCTCCCGTAAATGTGTTTCTGTTACTGTTCTTTGCTTACATTTATCTCATGATGTTTACTGTTTTACTGTTTTCTCTTGAAAAGCACCAATAAAAATATTTTCAACACTAAATGTTACAAAGAATATAACAAAATATGTAAAAAGGAAATCAAGGACGCAAAAATTCAAAACGAACGATAGATTGCAAAAGATAGTAGGACAAACCCCAAAAAATTCTTCAAATATATTAATAGTAAAAAGGTCAGGTCTGAGAATGTAGGCCCTTTATAAAATAATCTACAGTGGGTGACTGGGGACAAAGAAAAGGCAAATTTATTAAATACATTCTTCCGTTCTGTGTATACAAAGGAGCATGGGGGAGCTCATGTCCATAATGGTAATGGTATTGAGCCCCAAATGATCCACAAAAGTGATATGGTCCAGAAATATTTAGACAGACTAAAGGTCGATAAAGACCCTGGACCAAATGGCATCCACCCACAGATTCTAAAATAATTGAGCTCTGTCATTTCAAAGCCATTGTTTCTGATTTTTAGGGACTCATTATTGAAGGGAATTGTACCACTGGATTGGCGTAGGGCCAATGTGGTGCATATATTTAAAAAGGGAACAAAGTCTTATGAAATAACTATAGACCTGTTATGCCGCGTACACACGATCAGACTATATGGCGGACTTAGTCTGGTGGACAAACCGCCGGAAAGTCCACCGGACATTCTGAATGAGCTTACCTGCCCACACACGACCGGACTTTTCCGGCGGACTAGGCCCACCGGACTATGGCGGGAGTCCGCCGTACTTTTGAAATGAACGGACTTGCCCACACACGGAAGAAAGTCCGTTCATTTTAAAAGCGACTCCAGGTAACCGGGACTAGCAAAGGAAGTCAATGTCGCCGCCTATGGTGGCGAGATTGACATGTCGCTGGCCCCGTCACCTGGTATGGACTTAAAGGGGAAGCCCTACGCCAAAAAAACGGCGTGGGGGTCCCCTCAAAGTCCATATCAGACCCTTATCCGAGCACGGAGCCCGGCCGGTCAGGAAAGGGGGTGGGGGCGAGTGAGCGCCCCCCCTCCTGAGCCATACTAGGCCACATGCCCTCAACCCCAGATACCGGCCCCCCACCCTATGTGAATGAGTATGGGGTACAATGTACCCCTACCCATTCACCTGTGAAAAAAATTTAAACAAAACACAACACACACGGGTTAAAAATAATTTATTGCACAGTTCCGAGGGTCTTCTTCCGTCTTCGGGGGTCTTCTCGCCGGACTCCTCGGGTATCTTCTGATAGCCCTTTTACTAGTGGAGGAGCCCGGCTTTCTTCTTCGTCACCGCCCGGGGGTCTTCTTCCGACTTCGGGGGTCTTGTCCCCCTCTTCGGGAATCTTGTCCCCCCTCTGCGCTGTGTTTTGCTGTTGACGCCTTAAAGGATTCAGTACAGCAGGTTTCTCGTTTGACTCTCTTGTCTGTATATATGCGCAGACTCTTGACAGCTGAGCTTCCTTGTAAAAAGTTTTTGGCAGGTTTCTTTTTCATGGGGAATGTTTATTTGGTGATCATTTGGACAAATATATCCTGTGAAGAAAAGCACCAGACGTCCCTCATTTAAAACCTTAGGGACTGTTTCCTCAAACGTCTCAGCATCAAGGCAGTTCTGCCACCAACAGGGTGCTAGGGCCAGGAGCAAGCCACAGGGCCAGGGCCAGGAGAAGCCCTGGGTCTAAAGTTCTTTTAAACCCAGCACCAAGCCCTTCTTTTGAGGGGACACCCCCACTCCATTGAGTGGGGGGAAGGCTGCTGCACTTTGCAGATATTTGGTGAACAATAATTCAGGACGAGTGGGTCACCTCAATTATATCTCGCGGTTACAAGCTGGAGTTGTGGGGGGGTTTCCCCTCAGAGATTTTTAAGATCCAGCGTTCCTTTGGATCCCCCAAAAAGAAACGTATTGCTTCAGGCACTATATCATCTAGTGCATCAAGGAGTGATTGTAGAGGTTTTTTGAAATGAACGGACTTGCCCACACATGGTGTAAAGTCCGTTCATTTTGAACGTGACTCTAGGTTGGGACTTGAACTTGGTGCTGGACCCAAGAAGGGGCAGGCAGCTTCCAAGGCTTTCTTTGCCAATTGGGTCCATCAATTGATCATTCTGGCCTACTGTCCTCCGTTTAGGGTGAGAGTTTATTTTACCAGGGGTGTAGGAACCTCCTGGGCTTTTCGCCATCAGATATCTGTGGCTCAGACTTGTAAGGCTGCTACCTGGTCTTCAGTGCATACATTCACAAAATGTTATCAAATGGGTGTTCGGGCAGCCGAGCATTTTTCTGATGGCTATTATTTGGCAGGGTTTCTCCCTCCCCTCAAGGCTATTGCTCTGGGATGTCCCAGCAGGTAATGAATATTAGCCTGACTCTGTGTCCCATGATGTACTCAAAGAAAATGATTTTACAGGTATGACAAAAAATCCTATATTTTTTTTATTTTCCTTGCACGTGATTGGATATTCTTTGAAAAGTGAAGCTTTACCTCATTTACCAAGCTCTAGAGAAACTGCACTTTGCAAAGGGCACAGTCTATTTGCCTTTAGTAAATCAACCACATAATGTCAATAAAAGTTTTGTAATCTTTTTATATAATATTTGAGCACCCAGAAAACTTAAATTGCTACATGTATGGTAAGCTTGGTGTTAGAAGCCAGCAGGTGGCTTGTGCTGCTGGTATATACCCAAGACACATAAGATTTGGATAAAGTAAATCTTTAGTTGCTATTGGATTCATTGTTTTGGAACAATTTCCAGCTGTTAACAGACAGTAAGCTTATATACGTAAAAGAGGTTTGATAAAACAGAAGAATCAAGTCATTAAAGCCAGCTAATGAAGCTAGACTCCTAACTGAAAGGCTCAAAATTATATCAACATTATTATTCTTGGGAAAAGCATGAGGAGGCAATTTGTCAAGATTATATGTCTGCATCCCATGGGGATAGTACATTTCCAGAAAAAGAAATGTCCTCATGAAGAATGCCAGACAGACACACACACACACACACACACATACACACATACACACCAAGCTAAATGTCATATCTCAGATGTTTATCTCTTGGGCTGCTTCGCATTTCTATATGCTGATATTATATAACACATAACATGCATTAGGCAAGATGAAAAAGAAGTTCAAATCATTGGTACAAGGTCCAAGCTGCCTTGAATATTTCCTAGATGTGTTGCAGTGTTTTAATGCCAGTGCAAAAAAGGGCATTCACCCAAGCAATGTCTGGATAAGGCATATTACTGCGCTAACTCAATTAGTGAAGAAAAATGAACAGCTGCTACATAAGAATGTGACAAAACTTCAATGCAAAAGATCAGAGAAAAAAGTAGCGCTAAAAATATAAAACAATAAACATTGAACAATATATCAAGTATTGTGTGGAAATAATAAAAACAGTCACATGGACTGCTGACATCACCAGGGTCCTTCTACTTAGTAGGGACTAGCCGCCACCACTTTTGAGAAGTGAAGAATGTGAACTTTTTGATGATGACTCAACAATGTGATCTTGTAATCAGTTTTTGGCTTTCCAGTCCGGCTGCTTAACATCTGAATTCCAGCCTCACGGTTGCCTGTACAATTCCCTGGATTCATCCTTGGAGCTCTTTGGATTCCCTGGATAGATTTGGAAATCTGCTGATCGAGCTATCTTCGCTTGATTGACTTGTTGTCGCTGACATTCGAGTCCACCGTTTCCGGTAAGAATGTATACCCCTTATCGTGGGTGGAGGACAGTCTATCCCTGATGCTCTACATGCCTGCTTAGGCCGCTGTACCCCACTTCTGACAACTTTTCGTGGTGGACTCCATATATGTTTACCATAGGACTGTTTCACCTTTGGGACTTTCTCACCTGTCTTTCTACTCAATATATACATGTTCTATTTTATATTCATTATATTTGTGATTGATTTTTATCAAAAAGCTTTTATTATTTACACACAATACTTGATATTTTGTTCAATGTTTATTGTTTTATATTTTTAGCGCTACATTTTTCATTAACCCAAGCAACGTGCACATCAGTTCACCAGCATGGAGCTTTGATTGGGGGATTAAATAACATTATATTTCATCTGCCTGGTGCATTACGAAATTATAAAACCTCTTGCTTCAAAGGGAATGTATAGTGGTTTTGCATTTATTTTCTTTGTAGCGCTACATGGTAGACTGGGTTCTCTGTTCTTCTGCCTAGACTCTGAGAACAACCTCAGCCCCACTAACTCACCAGATTAAACAAATGGATACTGCACTGCTACTGGAAGCACAATTATAGATACTCCACACCAGGACCCAGATCTAGCCTGTCTGATCTGGGGGTGCAATACAAAAGTCAGGGGGGCATAATGTCAATACACTATCATTTTATCCTCTTCTCACTTAGTTCCTTACATCTTCGTGTGACTGCAAGGAAAAGCACATGTATTAGGCCAGTATTTCTCAACCTTTTTTTTTTATTATTCATTGCACCCTTTCAAATCCCAAGACCCCCCAGTTCTGATCTGTATATATTGGACTGAGGGATGGACACTGACATTTGTGCCGGAGCCTGCTTTTGACAATGTTGCACACATGAAACGCGTCAAGCTGAATCTCCTGGGCGTCACCTCATACTCAGAGAGTGGAATGCATGCCAGGTAACTGGCAGCAAACAACACTCTCACTCTCGCAGAGACTGTTTTTTTATTGTGACGCTTAGTCCTTTTTTATCTCTATTTTTACTCTTTATTTTTTATGCAACCATTCCAAAAAGCTTTTTAACCATGTAAAATGCCTTATATTGAATAACATCACCCAAGGATTTTACATTATGAGGAGTTTTTCTCTCTGCACAACTGGGAACTCTGGAACCATCATTGGAGGTCATCTCTACTAGTGGAAATTACCAGAGGATAGGTACGCCAATAAGACCTGCAATCTCAGTAGACTCTCTTTGTTATATAAATAAATAAATAAAATAAGTTCAGCGCTCAAGGGCACCTATATAAAATAAGTGTGTGTATACAAAAAATGAGAAATAATAATAAACAATGGTCCACTAGAGTCCAAAGGGGATGTTAACAGTCATAAAACCAGTCCACCTGAACTTCAAAACGGTATGTTTCTCATCATGGAACTTGTGGAATTATCAGATGGCATTCATGAAATTGTAACTCCCAGCCGTCTCAGGCCTCAGAAACTTTTGTAATCAGATCATACAGTAATTATTGAAGGTGGATACTCTTACCGGATAGGTTGGACAAATCCACCATATAGTAGTGTGTCATAAAAGCTTGTGGGGGGCTCCAATAGTACAACCCAGATGTAGCCAGCCGGATGGTAATTCCCCTCAGAATTCCTCGCCTCAAATCCCTTGTGGTCTCCAATTGAGGGGAGTAGGTAAACTTTCCGAGCCGTGGACAGCTGTGGAACTTGGCACCAGATATCTCATGGGAATTCACCATAGGGGGGACAAAGCATAAAAAACACCTCTCATGGTGAAATTCAACCAATAACGGTTTACTAAAAATATTCGGATATAAAACAAATAGAACAAATAGTCCGTAAAAACCACGTGATAAATAAAAACAAAAATAGCAATGTGGGAAGCAGAAAAATGCAGGCCCTACGCGTTTCGACCGCAAAGTCATCTACTGCATGCCCCAGTAGATGACTTTGCAGTCAAAACGCGTAGGGCCTGCATTTTTCTGCATTATTAGCGTGGTGTTTTCCCCTTTGTACAAGTTCTCTTTGTTATATGGTAAGGAAGTCCATCATATCTGGTGAATGCAGAGTGTTTACAGTCTCTCACAAGGTGGATGCGCAGACATCAATTTGAAAACGGAGAACTACAGCACTTTATTGTACAGAAAAAGACTTTGTTTTGCACAGTTATCACTTTATGCACTATATTTGTCACTTTTTATCATCAATTGATTATAAGTAACAAAATATTGTTTATTAATATCGGTTTATGATTTTGTTATTAAGGAACAATATTGATTTGTACAGTAATGCTGCATACACATGACTGCAATGTCCAACAAAAAAAGTCAGACGGAAGCTTTTCATCGTATATTCCGATCGTGTGTATGCCTCATCTGACTTTTTTTTAAATTAAAATTCTGACGGACCTAGAAATAGAACATGTTTTAAATATTTCCGATGGAACCAATTCCTATCGGGAAAACCGCTTATCTGTATGCTGTTCCGACAGACCAAAAACAATGCATGCTCTGAAGCAAGTACGAGACGGAGGCTATTGGCTACTGGCTATTGAACTTCCTTTTTCTAGTCGTGCCGTACATGTTGTATGTCACCGCGTTCTTAAAGCGGGGTTCCACCCTAAAGTGGAACTTCCGCTGATCGGAACCCTCCCCCCTCCGGTGTCACAATTGGCACCTTTCAGGGGGGAGGGGGGTGGAGATACCTGTCAAAGACAGGTATTTACACCCACTTCCGGGCATAGAGTCTATGCCATTTCCTGTCCTGCCGCGCTGTCTGCTGGGACACACACAGGTCTCAAAGACAGCGCGGACAATTCCTATTGCGCTGCGCGACTCGCGCATGCGCAGTAGGGAACTGGGAAGTGAAGCCGATTCGCTTCACTTCCTGATTCCCTCACCTAGAATGGTGGCGGCAGCAGCCGAGAGCCGAGCGATCGATCGGCCTTGGCTGCCGGCATCGCTGGAACCCGGGACAGGTGAGTGTCCATTTATTAAAAGTCAGCAGCTGTAGTATTTATAGCTGCTGGCTTTTAATATTTTTTTTGTAGGTGGAATCCCTCTTTAATGATTGGACTTTGGTGTGATCGTGTGTACACAAGATAGTTTCAGTGGAACTCCATCTGAACTCGGTCGGAAAAAACTTCAGAGTGTATATGGGAAAACCGGTCATGTGTGCGCGGCATTATAGACTCACAGTATACACTATCACAGTAATGATTTAATAGTTTAAGGTGGAGCAAGCATTGTCCATATTTCATTCAATTTAAGTGACTTACCTGAGGGGAAAGCATTGATAGCAGCAGCTCAACCACACCGTTAATAAAGTTACCAGGGCGTGGGTTTTTAACACAATTTTTTGCCTCCATTACATTGCCTCCTTCAAATCTGAGCCATCTTATCAGAAGAGAGGGTGCGAGAGAGGAAAAGGATAGAGAAGGGGTGGGTGAAAGAGAAATGGTAGAAGGAGGGATAAGGGGGTGATGGAGAGGGAGGAGGAATCGAAGAGAAGAGGGAAAGCAAGAGAGAAAGATGGAATGAGGGGAGACACAGAGAGGGCAAAAGAGGAGACAGAGATGGGGAAGAAGAGATTGGAGATCAGAGGGATTAGGAGAGAGAAAAGGCAGCGAGGAGGGAAAAAGGGGGCAAACCAAGAGGAGGGGGGGAGAGGAAGAGGGACAGGAATAAAATGAGAACTGAGGATGTACAAAGGTCACTTCCAGTGGTATTTACAGTGCCTTGAAAAAGTTGACATTTTGTCATGTTACAACCAAAAACATAAATGTATTTTCTTGGGATTTTATGTGATAGATCAACATAAAGTGGCACATAATTGTGAAGTGGAAGGAAAATTATAAATGAGTTTGAATTTTTTTTTTACAAATAAATATGTGAAAAGTGTGGCAGCATTTGTATTCAGCCCCTTTACTCTGATACCCCTAATTAAAATCTAGTGGAACCAATTGCCTTTAGAAGTCACCTAATTAGTAAATAGAGTCCACCTGTGTGTAATTTATTCTCTTTTTTTTTGTTTATTGTGCACATGAATATTATTCATACAGTACAGACAGGGGTTACATCCATCCATCCATTAATAATTATCCACTTAATAACCGCCCATAGCCGATTAACAGCTTCAGGGCGGTTGTTTAACTCTGAGAGGCCGTTAATTAATGGCCTCCCAGAATTCTGCTCTCGCGCGCCCCCTGGGGCGTGCACACGAGAGCATCCGTGACCGCCGGGTCCAGTGGTGCATCACGGATCACAGTAAACGGCCGCTCATCGTGGCCGTTTACCACGTGATCACTCCGTCAAATGACGGAGTGATCACTTGTAAACAAACCGGCGTCATGTTATGACCTGGCAATACTCTGTAATACCAGCTAATACTCTGCAATACTCCCCAATACTCTGCAATACCCCCCCAGTACCCCCCAATACTCTGCAATACCCGCCAATACTCTGCAATACCCGCCAATACTCTCCAATACCAGCCAATACTCTCCAATACCCTGCCAATACTCTGCATTACCCCGCCAATACTCTGCAATACCCCACCAATACTCTGCAATACCCCACCAATACACTGCAATACCCCCCAATACTCTGCAATACCCGCCAATACTCTGCAATACCCCCCAATACTCTTCAATACCCACCAATACTCTGCAATACCCACCAATACTCTGCAATACCCCGCCAATACTCTGCAATACCCTGCCATAAATTGCCATACCCAGCCATACTTGGAGATACCCTGCAATACCCAGCCATACACGAAGATACCCAGCCATACTTGGAGATACCCAGCCATACTCAGAGATACCCTGCAATACCCAGCCATAGACGCCCCCCCTCACCGCCCTCCGGTGCTTCTACCAACTCGCCAATGCGATCAAAGCCAGGATCTTTTTATTTTTTTATTTTTATTTCAGGCTTCCCAGCCTAGAGGTGAGATGTGGGGTCTTATTGACCCCCAGATCTCACTGTAAAGAGGACCTGTAATAGGAATAAAAGTGATCCAAAATTTTTTTTTGGGGGGGAAAAAATGTCAAACTAAAATAAATAAAGTAAAATGAACAATAAAAAAATAAATAAATTTAAAGCGCCCTTGTCCCCATGTGCTTGCATGCAGAAGCGAACGCATACGTAAGCCCCGCCCACATATGAAAACAGTGTTCAAACCACACATGTGAGGTATCGCCATGAACGTTAGAGTGAGAGCAATAATTCTAGCCCTAGACCTCCTCTGTAACTCAAAACATGTAACCAGTAAAACATTTTTTAAAGTGTCGCCTATGGGGATTTTTAAATAGCGACGTTTGGCGCCATTCCACGGGCATGTGCAATTTTGAAAAGTGACATGTTCGATATCTATTTACTCAGCATAACTTCATCTTTCACTTTATGCAAAAATTGGGCTAACTTTACTATTTTTTTTTATAAGCACAAAACTGCTTTTTCGACCCAAAAAAACACGTTAGAAAAATTGCTGCGCAAATACCGTGTGAGATAAAAATTTGCAACGACCACCATTGTATTCTCTAGGGTCTTTGCTAAAAAAAAATATATAATATTTTGGGGTTCTATGTAATTTTCTAGCAAATAAATGATGATTTTTACATGTAGGAGAGAAATGTCAGAATTGTCCTGGGTGCTCCAGAACGCCTGATGGCGCTCCCTGCATTTTGGGCCTCTGTATGTGGCCACGCTGTGTAAAAATCTCACACACGTGGTATCCCCGTACTCGGGAGTAATAGCAGAATGTGTTTTGGGGTGTAATTTGTGGTATGCATATGCTGTGTGTGAGAAATAAACTGATAATATGACAATTTTGTGGAAAAAAAAAAAAAGGAAAAAAAATCTTGATTTTGCAAAGAATTGTGGGAAAAAATGACAACTTCAAAAAACTCATCTACTATTACTAAATACTTTGGAATGTCTTCTTTCCAAAAAGGGGTCATTTGGGGGGTATTTGTACTTTTCTGGCATGTTAGGGTCTCAAGAATTGAAATAGGCCTTCAGTACTTCAGGTGTGATCAATTTTCAGATATTGGCACCATAGCTTGTGGACTCTATAACTTTCACAAAGACCAAATAATATCCACCAATTTGTACTTATTTTTACCAAAGATATGTAGTGGTATAAATTTTGGCCAAAATTTATGAAGAAAAATTACTAATCTGCTAAATTTTATAACAGAAACGAAGAAAAATTCATTTTTTTACATAATTTTCGGTCTTTTTTCGTTTATAGCACAAAAAATAAAAAACCGAGAGGTGATTAAATACCACCAAAAGAAAGCTCTATTTGTGTGAAAAAAAGGACAAAAATTTCATATGGGTACAGTGTTGCATGACTGAGTAATTGTCTTCCAAATGTGAGAGCACCAAAAGCTGAAAATTGGTCTGGATATTAAGGGTGTTTAAGTGCCCAGTGGTCAAGTGGTTAAAACATTGTACATATCAATATTTAACAATATTTATCAATATTTTCTTTTTTAGCCAATCAGGACTCCACCCCTATCATACACTGAAATATATGTGCTTTTCTTCATTTTTTAAATTGAAAACAATCATTAAGCCAGATCCGAAAAAAGTCGGGTAACCCAACAGAAAGAAAACCCCTCCCTCCCCTCCCTCCCCAGGGGATGTCTGCTTTCAGTGTTGTGCTCGGTAGGATCCAAAAACCCAACTCTGTCTACATTGAAAAAAAAAATTATACTCACTTTCTTCCCTTCCCGTCATATTTTTCAGAAAGTGAAATTGGTCTTAAGCAGTCTAATGGTCTATCGCCCCTCGTCTTCCAGCATATTATCAGAGTCTACCAACCGAAACCATACCTTCTTAAACTTCTTGGGAGCCCCTCTAGCTTCATAGGTCATTGTATACATCAGCACATCAGCATTTATTATTTTTATCCACATCCCCACTTCAACAGTTCGTCATGTATCCAGCGTCTGGCAATCAGTTTCCTCACACCAGAATAAAATCCTAAGGAACAGTTTTGTGTATGCTTTCATCGCCTCTTGTTCAAAGACCCCAAGAAGCAGGGCAGGACTTAGGGTGGTGGGGGCCCCTGGGCATGAGTCACTTTCGAGCCCTACCTTCTATACATTACCGTATTTATCTGTGTATAACACGCACCCCAAGTTTAGGAGGGAATTTTAAGGAAAAAAACTTTTAGGAGTGTAAGTTTAAGGAAGAAAACTTACATTTAAATGCCCATTAATGCAGCCTTATCAGTGTCCATCTGCAGCCTTGTCCAGTGTCATTGCAGCCTTGTCAGTGTAGCGTTGTCATTTGCAGCCTTGCCCCAGTGTCATTTGCAGCCTTGAAGTTTAAAAATGGCGCCACCGAGATACAGAGTCCTGTGTATCTCGGCAGCTCTCGGGTCCTCTTGGCGGTGTAATTACTAATTCGGCAAGCCATCACAGTTTGCTACTGAAGTGACGTTCCGTCGCCACCATCTTGGTAAACCCCACACTCGTCCACAGTAAGGATACACTAAGAAGGGGTAAAGCGGACATGTTGTTACACCCACCGGAGTTTTGCATTTTACACGTATATTTATAACAGTAAAGTCAGTTTAAATAGTAAAATACAGGACTTAGAACTCTGCTTGACTACTTAGATCTTGCATTTTAAAAGTAGTGGCAACCCTGCTCATCTCACAGGTTTGCTAATCTGACAGAAGTTTGCTGCTTTTAAAATTCAACATCTACGTGTTCAGACGGAGTTGTAAGTACTGTATTTCACTATATACTAACTTTACTGTTATAAATACGTCTAAAATGCAAAACACTGGTGGGTGTAACAACATGTCCACTTTACCCCTTCTTAGTGTATCCTTACTGTGGACGAGTGTGGGGTGTAGCAAGATGGCGGCGACGGAACGTCGGTTCCATAGCAAACTGCAATGGGTCGCTGAATATGTCGTTACAGCGGCTCTCGGGTCCTCTCGCAGTCCCGAGCGGAGCCGAGAGTAGCCCGAGTGTACTGTCATGCTTAGTCCCTGTGTTACGTCCATCATAGGACAGGACTGGACGTGACTGTGAGCGGAGCCGAGTACACTCGGCTATGTATCTCGGCGGGGCCCCCTATTGGGCGGGTCCCATGGGCTTGAGCCCAGTCAAGCCCAATGGTAAGTCTGGCCCTGCCAAGGAGGCATCGTAGGGGGAAGCAAATGTTAGGGAGATCAAACTGATCCAAAATAAATTCAGTCACCTGCGACCATAATGGCCTTACTTTTTCGCATTCCCAGACCATATGTAGGAAAGTGCCCTCTGCCCCCTGCATTTCCGGCAAACAGCCGATTCCCTTCTTTGCATTGGGTAAAGTCTAGCTGGTGTATAATACAGTTGGTGAAGGTAATGGAGCTGAATCATTTTATCCGTAGAGGAGACAACAAACACCAAGTATGTGTCCAGTACTTCCTGACACAGTTCTTCTGATAACTCCGGGACAATTGCCACCCATCGCGCCATGGGCCTAGAAGTTGTAATCATTACCCCGGGGCCCACTGCCCCATAGTATCTAGAGATTCACTTAAGCGGATCCGGGTCAATCAGAACCTTCTCCAAGTCCGTGTTCTGTACCATAATTTTGCCTCCCCCAAACTGAGAAATCGCTGCATGATACAACTGCGCATAATGAAAGAACCATGTCTTAGGTACTCCAAATTGTTCTCTTAATTGTGCAAAAGTACAGAGATGGTTATCCTGAAAAATGTGATGTAAGTATTTTATGCCATATCTAGCCCAGGTGCTGTGCCCATCTGGTAATTTTAGAAACTCCTTAAGGGTTCTATTACACCACAGGGGACTGTGATCCCTGTCTCAAAAATTTACTACAATCTGCGCCAAGTTTGTCTCCAAAAATTTTGAGATGGGACGCTGAACCTCAATCCCCAAATACCTAAAGGAGGTGGACAATGGAATGGGGCAGTCCAATGGGACTACCAGAGCCTCATCAATAGGGAAGAGGGAAGATTTTTTCCTATTGATTTGGAATCCAGAGTAGTCCCCAAACTCCTGAATCAATCAGAAGGCTTCTGAAAGTGACGGCCCCGGATCCTGCAAATATAGCAACACGTCGTCCACATAGAGCGACACTCGCTCCCCTTACTCCCCAATTTGCAGTCCCGCCACGTTTGGATTAGATCTCAGCTTGACCGCTAGGGGCTCTAAGGCCAGAGCAAACAGGAGGGGTGAAAGTGGGAATCCCTGCCTGGCGCTTCTAAATATAGGAAAGGAATCTGAAATAATGCCATTAACCATCAGTCTCACCAACGGGTCTGTATACAAGAGCTGTATCCAGGAGATGAAAACAGGACCAAAGACATAAGATTGCAGGAGATGGAACAGATATGTCCACTCCACCAAATCAAATGCTTCTTTGTATCTAGGGAGGCCACTATTCTGGTCCCGGAGTTGTCATAAACAGTCTGGGGATTTACAATAAGTCTCCTGATGTTCATCTGTGCACACCTTCCCTGAATAAAACCCGTTTGATCCGCGTCTAACAATTTTAGGATAACTGATTGTAACCTACCTGCCAGTATTTTAGCTAGGATTTTTGTGTCAACATTCATCAGCGAGATCAGATGATAGGAGTCACATTCTCAAGGGTCCTTTCCCCCTTTAGGGATCAGGACAACTATGGCTTCCCTCATGGGGGGAGGTAATCTACCGTCCGACCTAGCTGCATTGAATACTTTAAGTAGACGAGGGGCCATACCAAAAAAGTATTACATCATTTCGAGGGGAGGCCATCTAGTCTAGGAGACTTCCTAGGGGGGAAGGAGGCAATCGCCTCCTTCACCGTAATGCCAGTTCCTAAGGCAGAACTGTCCTCCACCGACAGTCTGGGTAAATCAATGTCTGCTATGTAAGTCACCAATTTTTCCATCCCCAGAGGAGCACAAGACCTATATAATTCTTCATAGAATTGAGCAAATGTTTCCAGGATATTTATTGAATCACAGATTTCAATTCTGCGGTTGTCATACACTGGCTTAATATAGACCGGAACACATTCCGGCCACGACAAGTATGCCAGAAGCCTGCCATTCTTGTCGCCAAATTCAAATATGCGTCTACGTTGTGCAAGATTAAGTTTTGTGGTATGATCAGTTAGAACTGTCTTGTACTCCCTGGTTCTGGTCAGTAGAGTCAGTAACCTCTCCCTAGTGGGGTCCTTGACATATTCTGCCTCCGCTAGCGTCACCTCAGTCTCCTTAAGTTTGACTGTGGAAGCTAACTCTTCCGCTATAAACACCCCTCTCAGCGTGGCCTTAAAGGCCTCCCCCTGAATAAGAAAGGATTCAGAATTACCATTTTCAGCCCAGAAATGTTTGATAGCCTCTGTACATTTAATCTTTATATATTCCTCCTGGAGCCAACTGGCCTCCATTCGCCATATTCGAAGACCTGGCTTCGGACCCAAATTGAGTTCCAGTATCATGGGGGAGTGATCAGATAGGGCTCTGGACAAATAGGAAACCCCCTTGACCAATTCCATACCGCCCCCCTCAGTCAGGATAATGTCTATTCTGGAGAGCGTCTTATGCGTTTCCGAATAGCAGGAGTACTCCAATATATCAGGATTATGAAAAAAACAGACATCTCTGAAAACATGAGTAGACAGCCACCCCACAAGGGGGGCCGCTGTGCCAGATGCCACACCCAGTCTATCCAAAGTCGGATCAGACACAGAGTTAAATTCACCTAGTATGAAAATCCTCCCCTCTGCTACCTCATAGGTAGCCTGTATCATATCATCCAGATGAGCTAGCAAAAAGGGAGGAGACACATACAGATTTTCAATCGTTAGAAATCTATTCATCACCTGTACCACCAATATAACAAACTGTCAGTCTGAACTGCATGTATCAATATGGGCATAGCTTTGGTGACCAGGGTAGAGACCCTCCTCATGTATGAGGAGTAGGTGGCATGGTAGGCCCCGGCAATATGCACTCGCTTCAATGAGAGAACCCTGGAGCTCTGGAGCTAGATGTGTCTCCTGAAGTAGTATTATATGTGGTTTATGCTTTTTAATATAATCAAATATCAATGAGCACTTAAATTTAGAATTGAAGCCCCTTACATTCCAGGCCAAAATTTTAAGATAAACCTCCATGACAGAGAATTGGGGAATAGGGGTTCCCTCCCCCCTTGAGTTATAGCTAACCAGTAAAAAGGGCTCCAGATTTCCCCTCCCAAATACACAGAGCATAGTGACCATGACAGTGGAAGTGACCCATCGAATGTGGACAATCCCTACCAAGAACAGATAAGTGAGGCACGGAGTGGAAAGGACTGAAAGGGATTATAACGGAGAGCCGTGCATGACAGTGTGGGGAATGAGTCATTCAGGGGTTAATAGGGGTGGAAAAATCATGTGTGAGAAGGGGAGGGGTTAGGGAACTTTGTTGGAGGGGGAGCGGCTTTATTTAAGGTGGGGGAGGAGCAAGGAAGCAGTTGGAGAAGGAAGGCACAAGAGGAGGCATTTTTACTCACTGCTCCTTCACTTTGCATCATGGCTGGCGTGGACGCTATTCTGGCAAAATTGTGGGCAGTGGCGGTGACTCGTGGAGCGGACTGGCAAGCCAGGGAAGTGGGAAGCCTGGTGGAGGATGAGGCCGATGGTTCCAGTGCAGTGGTGGAAACCCCTTGTGCGCGGAGGTCGCGACCTCCGGCGCGTTTTTTCACCTGGGCCGCTGGAACCCAAGGGAGGACCGATCGTTACTGCCAGCGAAACGACCAGTTTCTGGGGCTCAAGCAGGGCCTGGTCGGTCGGTACGCTGTGGGCCTGTAGGGGCGGGATGGCGCCAGTTCCCTGCCTGGGACTGTTAGGCAGCAGCATGGAGCAGAGCAGCGTGAGAGGGACAGGGGAGAGCAGGGGGGATGGCTGTGGGGAGGAAAGGCAGTGGGCTGGGCAGCGAGGGTGAGCAGGACGCAGTACACCGGGCAGGGGGTCCAACGAGGAGGGAGGGCCAGGAGCCAAGATGTCGGGGGGGGTTCAGCAGATGGCACCAACCAGGTCCAGGGCGACTCCAAGCGCAGCACTGGCCAGAGGGGTTTTGGATGGAGGGAATCGCCCCTTACAGGAGCAGGAGAAAACAGCCTCTGGGGCTGCTTCCCCTGGGGGGCTGACAGCGGCACCTGTACTGGAGCACAGTGACCGATCCAAGGGGGAGGTGTCGGAAGAAGAGGAACTACAAGCACCAGCAGTCCCAAGCAGCTCAGAGTCAGTGGGGCGTAGGCCCGGAAGGCCAGGTAAGCCAACTGATATGTTGATCTACTGCTTTAAATGACTTGTTGGGGGTGGTAACGGCTGGGGCAGGGGGGGCGGCAGGTGGGGAATCTGTATGGCAGCCAGTGACCAAGGGGCCGGTTGGCCCCGGGTCAGATACACAGCAGAGGGAGTTATTAGTGGGTTTGAAGGCTCTGGTGGGGAAGTTTGAGCACGGACAGGAGAAGACCCCTCAGGTCGCCCCGTGGACGGGTGCTGGGCAGGGGTTTGTGGCAGGGAACAAGAGGGCTACAAGCACGGTTGCCCCTGCAGTGTCGGCCTCTCAAAGGGCGGGAGGGGGTGAACAGGCTTCAGGTACCGGGGAAAAGGCAAGTGCGGTAAAGTCTGATATAGTGAGGATCGCGGATGCGGCGAAGTGTGAAGTATACGTGCGCTTTGAGGGCCCGCTAGGTGCACATTTGAAGCAGGAAGTGCGGGACAAGATAAAAAAGGTGAGTATGTGGAGATATTTTCTTTGCTTCCCTTAGAGAAATTCAATCTGGATAGGGTGAACCCGGATGACTCCAAGAAGGAGGACGAGGAAAAGAGGAGGTATCGGCTAATTCTAAGAACTTTTGCGAACTGGCTCCAGGCATTTGCCATTATGGCTAGCATGATAGGGGAAAAGAACCCCGAGCATTGCTCAGCGTTATTTTGTTTTTTAGACCCAATCGGGGAGGCCCACAGGGTGTACGGTGGGTTCTCTTGGTTGCGTTATGACGAGCAGTTTCGCCAGCGTAGGGCAGTCAGGCCTTCCCACCAGTGAGATCACAAAGACATAAGCCTCTGGATGCTGCTTATGTCTTCCGCGAGGACCCCGTCATAGTTTCTTCAATGGGGGGCCGGGAGTAGTCAAGCCTCAGGACTTTCGGCCGGGAAAAAATTGGGGTTGTGCTGGCAGTACAATGAGGGTGCCTGCAGATTTCGGGGCTCCTGCAAGTTCAAGCACGAGTGCTCAGGTTGTGGGGGTACCCACCCTCTGTCCCATTGCTTTAAGAAGGGGAAGCATTACGGAGAGCCTGCTCAGAAAAGGGACGATGCCGGTGAGATGGGAAAGGATGCAACTCTTTCTAGGTAGGTATCTGGACAAGGAGGCGGCAAAATTGTTAGCGGATGGTTTTAGGGAGGGTTTTAAGATACCATGTTCTTTGTCAGTGGTGCCCCCCGCCGGCTAAGAATCTGAGGTCGGTGTTTGAACACGTGGAGGTGGTGGGGGAGAAGCTGGCAAAGGAAGTTGCCTTGGGGCGCATGGGGGGCCGTTTGAAAGGATTCCTTTGCTTGACTTGGTGGTTTCCCCATTGGGAGTGGCGCCTAAGAAGGAACCAAACAAGTTCCGACTTATACATCATTTGTCATTCCCAAAGGGGGGGTCGGTGAACGATTTCATTGACCCAGAGGCATGTGCGGTTTCGTACACGTCTTTTGACGTGGCAGTGTGGTGGGTCAGGAAATACGGACAAGGGGCACTGATGGCGAAGTCGGATATTGAGTCGGTTGTTAATGGTGCACCCGGATAGTTTTCGGTTGTTGGGTTGTTGTTGGCAGGAGCTCTTCTACATGGACAAATGTTTGCCTAAGGGTTGCTCCATTTCGTGTGCCATGTTCGAGGTGTTTAGTTCTTTCCTGGAGTCGGTGGTTAGGGATGTGTCGGGTCTGGATTCCGTCATCCATTATTTGGATGATTTCCTGTGCATTGGTCCCCCTGCCTCTGCTGTGTGTGCGATTCTACTGTCAACGTTGCAGGTTTGGCGTACCTTTGGTAGCGGAAAAGACTGAGGGCCGCGACGGAACTCAGTTTTTTGGGTATAGTCATTGACACAGTTGCGATGGAGTGCAGACTGCCCCGAGAAAAATTGGAGGACTTACAGGGCGAAATTCGCGGGATACAAGGACTGAGGAAAGTTCAGTTGAGGGTGCTGCAGTCACTTTTGGGTAAGTTGAATTTTGCCTGTAGGATAATCCCCATGGGGATGGTGTTTTCCGGCGGCTGTCGGCAGCCACAGCAGGGGTGAAGGCTCCCAAGCATTTTGTTAGGCTTAACAAAGAGCATCGGGAGGATCTTAGGGTGTGGATAGAGTTTCTGGAATCCTTCAGCAGCAGGTCGGTTTAGATGTCGGGCCCGGTAAGTAATTTTGACATGGAGTTGGTTACGGATGTGGCAGGATCCACGGGATACGGGGCCTTTTTTTCCGGGTTAGTGGAGTGCGGAACCATGGCCACAATCTTGGGTGGATGCTGGCTTTGCTCGGAACCTGGTGCTATTGGAACTGTTTCCAGTAGTGTTGGCCATGGAACTATTGGGGGAGGCTTGCCAAAACCTGAAGTTGAGGCTGAATTGCGACAACATGGGGGTGGTCCAAGTGATCAACCGCATGTCAGCGTCGTCGCCACTGGTTATATGGCTGTTGCGCAGGTTGGTTTTGAGGTGTTTGAGTTTAAATATTTTCATTTATGCTGTTCACATTCCGGGAGTGGACAATCATTTGGCTGGCGCTCTGTCTCGCTTTCAGTGGGACAGGTTCAGGGAACTGGCCCCAGGCGTGGAGAGGGATGGCATTCCTTGTCCGGTGTGGATTTGGGAGCTGGCATTGGAGTCATCGCGGGATGGATTCGCCAGTCTGTAAGCGCAGCTACGTGGGCGTAATACAGTAAGGTGTGGAAGGAGGGGTCATTATTGGTGCAAGAGGCCCGGGATTGGGAAGGACAGGTCGGAAGTAAGGTTGCTCGTGTTGGACTTTGTATCCCGGCACATGGAACGGGGGGTGTCGGTCTGGGTCCTAGAGAGGAAGATGGCAGGGCTGTCCTTCCTGTTTAAGTTGACGGGGGCGAGGATGCAATGAAGAATTTCTGGGTAAGGCAGGCCCTAAAAGGTTTTAAGAAAGGGCACATGAGAGTGAATTCCAGACGCCAGGTCACATTCGCTAATCTACAGTCAATCTGTGGGTTGCTGGAGGCGGTGTGTACCTCTCCATATGAGGTACTGCTGTTTAAGGCAGCCTTTTCACTGGCATTTTATGGGGCATTTTGGATAGGGGAATTAGTGAGCCCGTCCCGGGTTGCAGCTGGTGAGATTTTAGAGAGGGATGTTCGCTTGGGGGAGGACCGGTGTGTTGCAGGCTGCATAAGTCAAAGACGGACCAACAGGGCCGGGGTGTAGATATTTGGTTGTTTACATTGCCAGGTTCTGCAGTCTGCCCAGTAAGGGTGGTAAGGGATTTTGCAGCGGTCAGAACGAGTGGGGGCGGGCCATTCCTGAAGCATGAGGATGGGTCCTGCTTATCTAGGTTCCAATTTATTTCAGTGTTTAGGAAATGTCTGACGAGGGCGGAATTGGACAGGTCACAGTGCGCCTCGCACTTCCGCATTGGGGCAGCTACCGAAGTGGCCAGGTGTGGGTTGGACAAAGCGGCTGTGCGTAGGATTGGTAGGTGGGAATCCAGGAGATTTCGATCCTATGTTAGGCCTCATATGGTGATTGAATAAAAAAAGGGGGGTGTTGGCAGGGGTACAATCAGTAGTGAGCTGGGTGTGTGTTATTATGTTATGTTATCGTCTCATTTCAGATGGAGGTTCCACGTGCCTCATCTGGATTCATGGGCACTCTTACGTGTGCTGGAGGGCTAGGATAGGAGATGCTAGGCCGGATGGAAGGCAGCTAGGTATCTCTAGAAGGGAGGCGTATGTGAGATGGTTGGGTTCACCAGGGATGTTGTGGGAGAGGGTGCTCAGGGATGTGTTGCGCTACGCCAGTCTGGATAAACCTCCAGATGTCGCATGCAGGGGGCAACGACTAGGGGCTCCTCCCGGTCAGGGATCTGATCGCTGGCATCAAGTTCGGACTTCTTGCAGTTGCGTGTGACTTTCCCTGATACAGTAGTGCTGTGGTCAGACATAGTGGCAAGGACAGTTTGGAGATGGGCAAGGTCGGTGGCAAGTATCCAGAAGACATGGATTCGAGTGAAAAAGGTGGTGGGGCGGTTTGTGATAAAAAATGGAGGCCTGGTGATCAGGCATCAGGAGCTGGAGAAGAATGTTGGGCTTTACTTACGGAAGGATGGGGTTCACCTTTCGGATGTGGGGATTGACCTCTGGACAATAGGTATACAGGAAGGGGTTCACAGGGCTTTGAGTTTGGGGAGGCGCCCTCAAGTGTAAGTTGGTCACCCTTTCGGGCTGTGGCGGTGTTGCTTGTTGGTCTCTGATGGTGGCAGTAAAACATACGTGATGGAAAAGGGGTGGGGGGCTCATCTCGGTATGTGCCCATCCAGTGTATTCCAGCAACGGGGCTGGAATTCAGTAATGGTGGCACTGCGGGAGGTGGGTGTCTCCGAGCGGTGACATCTGGAGGCCTAACAGGTAGTAAAATGGTCCCGCAGTGCGTGGTGATATAATTAAATGGTAAAAAGTGGGTCGCCGTTAGAGACCAACAAATTGGGTTAAAATGTTATGTTGTTTTCATGTTATATTTTATATCAGTGTTATTTGGTGGAATTGTTGTGACTGAACCGATCCCACACTCTGATTGAGTGCTTCTATCAGTATACCGCTTCCTAAGTCTGAATATAGATATCAGATATTCCAACCGCTCACAAGCACAAAACAAGACGACACTTGCTTAGCTGCTCAACATGGACTGATTTATTAGAACCAAAATGCCAAGTATTTATAATACAGTAGAAGACTAAAACCTAACCTAATTAGCATGAGCTAATTATCTAATCATTGACCCAGACTAGTTGTCTGAGAGATAGGACTTTTCAGGGTAAGACTTTGTCTCCTAGCTCACTGACTATTCAATGCACATTACCATAAACTTAAACACAGGGTTAATTAGCACAAACAACAACGTGTGGAATATCCTTACAAGCCAGACTAGACTCATTTACACAACAGACGGGTGGCTGGAGTTGATGACATTAGCATCTAACACTTTGTGTCCCAACAGTGTGATTCAGTCTATTGCTAATATGGCAAATACATATCCAGAGTTTGTGTGTCTTGGGGGGGCATGGATCTGAATCCAAGTAACACCACCTCAGGGGTCCCCAGGCATACAGCTCACAAAGAGCACCATTCCTGCAAATGCCAGGGCCCATAATCTCAAGGCAAGAGGCTTGCATTCTGTCCCCTCCAACAGCCTCTGTCCTGGCTAGGTCATAGTTTCATAGTTAGTTAGGTTGAATAAAGACACCAGTCCATCCAGTTCAACCTGAGTGAGTGTCTACAATTGTCCCTATCCCTGTACATTGCACACTTGCATCAGTCCCTACCCTCAAGGAGCCCACAATCCAAGGTCCCCATTCATATACTAGGGCCAATTTTGGACAGAAGCCAATTAACCTACATGCATGTCTTTGGATTGTGGGAGGAAACCGGAGTGGAGTACCTGGAAGAAACCCACGCAGGCACAGGGAGAACATGCAAACTCCAGGCAGGTAGTGTTTTGGTTGGGATTTGAACCAGCAACCCTTCTTACTGCTAGATGAGAGTGCTAACCACTACACCACTGTGCTGCCCAGGTCAGTCACAATTGTTTTAATAAAGGCTGTTATGACCAGTTATACTCCATAAGCAACGTGTGGTCTCGGTTATTTTAGAAAGAATGTGTTAAGGGGATGGGAGTATAAGGACATAACAGTATAATAGAAGGGGTCATTTGGCCTACACGGATCAAGTGAGGCACGGAGTGGAAAGGACTGAAGGGGATTATAACGGAGGGCCGGGAATGACAGTGTGGGGAATGAGTCATTCAGGGGTTAATAGGGGTGGAAAAATCGTGTGTGAGAAGGGGAAGTGCAGTCGCTGTAAATCTAAGGAGTAGATCTGAAATGAGGGAAAGATCTGCTGATTTTATTATCCAATCATGTGCAAGCTAAAATACAGTTTTTTTATTTTCCTTGCATGTCCCCCTCGGATCTACAGAAACTGCACTTCCAAAAACACTTTCAGTGCAATTTCAAGTGCACTTTGCGCTTGTAGTTTGCACTTGTAGTGCAAAGTGGATTTGGCTTTAGTAAATAACCCCCAATGAGTAATAGGATTGGCACAGCACAGTGCACCAGCTCCCAGCCAGAACACAAACTCCCAGGACCAACAATGATGCTGCAGCTGGCAAAATATTGATTACATTGTGTGACAGAGGTCCTGGGGGTGGCACTCCCTAGATCTGGCCCTGCCCTGTACATAACTACAGTTCAAGATCAAAAAGCAAACATCAAACTGGTTAGTTGTAAATTAACCTAATATATTGTCACAGGTTGTAGTAAATAGCAGTATGTACATAAATAAGTAAAGGATTAGGTCAATCACAGTTCACTAGACCATATGTTCACTAGCCAATAGCAGCATAGAATAGAGTTGGCTGGTGCTTGGCTGGGAATTGAGAGGTACACTGGCTGTAGCTGCTCTCTGTAGCTGCTGCCCTGCAGTGCTGAACTGGTTAACAGCATATCAGCAAGAGGAAGGAGCCGAGCAAGAAGAATTTAATCAGGCAGCAATGCACTGTGGGAACTCTAGTCCAGAGGAGAGAGACTCTACTGTAATCAAGAGCTTTTGAACTGCATTTCCCACAGAATTATTGCCAGGAGGATGAAAACAGTTGCATTTTCTAATGATGTACAGGAAACAGCTTCCTCTTACCGCAAGGGAGACCGGAGGGTGCACATCACTGTCCAGTATGCACCATCACTACTGCATATTGGTGGCCTGAGCTGGATCCAGAGCTTGGGAGTTTGGCAGTGCCAACAGCCAGAAACACCTGGGTGCAGGACAGAGAGTGGACTAATCGTTGTGCGTAATCGGATAGTGAGCTTAGTTTAGGAAATGACCATAAAGCCACCTAGGAGCCTTATGGCAGCCTGCAGGCTTGACTGGGGCTATTCTCATGTGCATCAACAGCACAACTGGGCCCCAATGCTAGCATGCTGAAGAGTTAGCACTAAAGGCTGCCCATTTACAGCTGCTACACAGAGACCTTAACCTATTGCTTATGTTAAGAGGTACCTCTGAGGGTATATTTCACCATATCCTAGCCATTCTCAGTGCACTCTAGACTAGTTATAGTATTCTTATTCATATTGCAGTTAATGCTTATATGCACTGCTTATTGCTGATTTTGCTAATTCACGAATTTAGGCCGTTTTAGTGGTACAGAACTCTATTCTAAATCACCTTTGCATAGTGATATTGTCTAGCAGACTGAACCTACTGTCTGAACCTACCTTCTGTGTGTTTTTTATGCTCTAACCACCATTTATTCCTACCCTTACCAATACATTGGGTTCATTTATCACTAAATGGTTTTGTGGCTATTTCCTTGTGAAAAATAAAGGGATAAAAGCCTGAATAAAGAAAACAAGTGCAACAGGTTTTGGAATTTACTAGACATGTGCGCCATCAATAAATTTGTTTCATTTTGTTCTGTATTAGAAATTCATTCGTATTTCGTAATTCGTGGCCGAAATTTCGTACGAAATACGAATTTTTGTAACAATTATAAATGTTCGTTATGAATTGATCATTATGAGGGGCTCCCAGCATCCCTGTTCTGTGCTGACTTCCTAGGTTTTTAACTTTTAGGTTCGTTAACCTTTCGTAACAATTAAGAATGTTCGTTATGATGAATTTATCATTATGAGGGGCTCCCACCATCCTTGTGCTGTGCTGACCGCCTGGGTTTTTAACTTTTAGGTACGTTAACTTTTTGGAACAATTATGAATGTTCATTAGGAATTTGGATCCGAAATCCATAAACGAAATTTCGTATTTCGTACAGAATTCGGATGCATATAAATTTGTATTTCGGATCCTCCCGAATGTACGAATTTACAGAAACTTGTACGAATTTTCGATTCGTACGAAACTAATCGCACATGTCTAGAATTTACACTTCATGTACTTCGAAGGTTATTAACCCAAAAAAAGTGTGTAGATAAGAAGTGTATGACTGGCTATACATTATACAATTTTCTTGCACAACTTTCCTTTAGATTTACCAAAACCATATAATATGAGGTCAGACCTAAACACTTTCAATTTGTATACAATAAGGCAGGCCCTCCCACTACATAGTTTAGGTAAATCTAAAGAAAATTGAATTAGAAAATTGTATGGTGTGAGTGAAGTCTGAACTTCAAAACTCCTGATATGTATATTTGTTCCAGGTCAGTGAGATTTTCAGAAGGAGTGCTATGCAATGGCAGCCTCCATAGTCTCTCAGAACAGGTTTACTGAAAAGTCAATCCAAAGCCAAAACTTACATGCATCCACTTACTTATACCATAAAAAAACACAATCGCTGCAATAAATAATGATTTATTATTAGATAAATATACATTACTCCAAGATGCCAATGTGCTTACATGGATTAAGAAGTAGCCTATATCACAGGCCGGTGTGCATGTGGCACATTTTTTCATGAGTTAACAGCAGTAGTCCTGTGTAAACATTTTGCACGTTTTTTTTATTGTTGACCAATAAGTTAATACAAATTATTGATGCATGAAAGCACTCAAAGAAGAATAAAACATTGTGGTTCTATAAAAACAGGCTTATTTATTCTGCTTACCAAACAACAAATTTGAAAGCAATGTTGGATTTAACGATGCAGAAAAGTCTTTGTCGTATTTTGTTGAACTGGAAATGAGAACCTGCAGCTCTTCAGCATTCAAGGAACTACAGGTTCTAGCATGCCCTTTATTGTTGCTCCTTGGTGGTTGGGAGATACCATTTGCTCTCCCTTTGTCTAAATGCCTGGATGTCATATTTTCTATATGTTATCAACACCTGGGATAACTCAAGCCGCCTCCCTCTGCTCCCAATTCTTTACTTGTCATCTTGTTGGCTTGGAAGGCTCATTAAAACAAGACAACTATGCAGTTTATTTTGTCAATCCTCTTGGCAAGCTGGTTGATTGAGCCAATTACAGCTCTATGTTGAGTCTGCAATGACTATGACCTTACTGACTCGTGAAGCAGTTGAAGAGGTAGACATGAAAACCAACTCCTTCACTTTCTAATGACTTTAAAGACAGTCAGAAGCACATGTATGGGCCCCATTCTCCAAATACCTCATATCGAACTCTGGACTCTCTAAAAATACAATTCCGATAGAGCATTATGTCCCATTTTCAAACAGTTTCTTAGTAGATGCTACAAATTTACATATCCCTCCCATGATCTCTTGCAGACCTCTCAATATCTGTAAAAGTCCAAGTGGTGGGAGGGATTCTACAGCAGTGTTATTCCTCTGGTCTGTAATGTTCCTGATAGTCTATGCAACCCCAGCTTCCAATATCATTGTAAATTCAAATGTGGATTGTACCCCTAGTTTCTACGATCTTCCTGGAAGGAATCATCAAAATTCACAGTAATGCTGATACCAATTATGTTTTCATACAATTGCAGATTTGTAAAAGGTATATAAAGGGGCAGAGAGGTGACACAGAAATGTGGCACGTCTGTGGCCATTTTTGCTTTGCCAATTGGAAAAATGTTGGTCGTTACAAAACTTTCAGCAGGGGATACATCATTGGATGCAGACAAAAGGGCAATTTACAACTTTATGTGTAATACTGCAGGGTAAGTGCTGAGGCAATATTTTTCATAACAATAGTTTCCGTTTTTGCTGCTTTAAGTGATCCATAGGCATACAGGTCATTCAGTATGAATAATTCCTACCATTTTAGCAATTATCTATCTGTGTGTATCTGTGCAATTATTAGATCAGGGTAGACAATTGAACAAATAGTTGAACATACTGGCCGAAATGTTTTTGTTAACTTACTGTCAAAGGACAGTGTATAGACATTTCCATAAACAACATCCAATCAGTTATTGAAATGTGCACGTGTAGGAAAAATGGGAGAAAGTGTTTTTTCTCTTAAAGTGGAATTACAAGCAAAATGCTTTTTTGCATTTTAGATAGAATAAGAGAGGATTATAACCCCTGTTAAGTTTTCTTTGCCTTCTGTGTCTCATTTAGGAGATTCCCCTTAACTTCCTGCCCCATAGCCAAAACAGGAAGTGAGAGGAAATCTGTCCAAAGTGAGGGAATTCCTGGTTTTCCCCAGGGTCTCCAGAACTAGTGTTCTCATTGGAAGATTTCCTCTCTCTTCCTTTTCTGGGGAGAACCCAAAATTTGGAATTTTCTTTTACTTTCAGTGATAATGGCAAATATGACAGACAGAGAGGATGAATCTTCCTAATTGAAACACAGACAGCAAAAAAAACTGGTTGTTCCAATCCCTCTCCAAAACAACAAAAAAAAAGTTTTACCTTTAGTTATACTGTAACCACTTGCTGGTTGAAAGCTGAACAGTGGGAACCTTAAGTGGAGTGTGAACAAGTTTTGCTTTTGACTGCTGGTGATTGCTGTGTTGCATTTTTATTTTTTTTTTATTTTTTTTGGGGGGGGGGGGGGTTCCTTGCAGATTTTTTAACACCCCTTCTGTCACTTTTTAAACAGCCTTTTTTTTTTTTTTCTTTCCTTCAGCCTACTAATTAAGGGAAGTGGTTAATTGGTCACAGGTGCTTGAGGCCTATATAACTTTCTGTAGAACTCATTTTGAGCCTGCTCACCGTTGAGCTTGCCACCTTTTTGCTTGCTGGAACTTAGACCAAGTGGAACTGGACTAAGTGGTGAGTTAAAAACCAGAGTTGAAAACAGAAGGTTGTAACAGGGGTCAAAGTACTTGTGTAGTGTGAGTACCTGTGTATTACAAGTGCACATCGAGGGCGAATACTGATGTGCAAAATGTAAGCAGATTGTTTCCCTGGAAGCCCAGGTTCTGAATCTTGGGAAGCAACTGTCAGCACTGAGAAGACCCTCCATACTAAAAGAAGATCCGGGAACATACCCAGCAGGGGCCAGCACAGAGGCGGGTGGAGAAAAGGAGGTGAAGGCACCAGAAAAGTGTAGCTGGGTGACAGTCAGGAAGGATTGAGGGGGAAGTGCCAGGGAGGTCGATCCAGGGCTGGAGCATCCTAATAAGTACACTCCATTGAGTGACATTGGTGAAACCAGTCAGGAACCAGCACTGGTGGAGCTGAGGGACCTAGCTGCCAGGGAAAGAACACCTCCAGTGAGAGTGGGCGGGAAGCGAAGGGAAAGGGTAGACAGATTCTGGTGGTAGGGGACTCAATTCTTAGAAGGGCAGAGAGGGCAATCTATGACAAAGACCTGAAGCGCCAAACTGTATGCTGTCTACCGGGCTCTCGGGTTCGGCACATCACGGATCTGTTGGACAGATTACTGGGAGCAGTGATGACCAGGCTGTCATGATGCATGTTGGCACCAGAGGCAGATGGAATGTCCTAAAAAACGATTGTAGGGACTTGGGAGCTAAATTGAGGGAAAGGACCTCCAAGGTAGTATTCTCAGGAATACTACCAGTACCTCAAGCCACTCCAGAAAGGCAGAGGGAGATTAGGGAAGTAAACAAGTGGCTGAAGAGCTGGTGTAGTAAGGAGGGGTTTGGGTTCCTGGAGGACTGGGCCGACTTCTCAGTCGGTCACCAGTACTATAGAAGGGACAGACTGCACCTAAATGAGGAGGGTGCAGATCTGCTGGGAGTAAAGATGGCCAAAAAGTTAGAGTTAAACTAGGTGACGGGGGAGGGTCCAGAGGTAGAGATAGTCAGCGCGGAACATGGAGGGTAGTATTGGGGGCATTAGTAGTAGGTTGACTAAAGCACATAAACCCAAGGTAAGTATATTAACAAGTCCTAGTTGCAATCTTGGAACACCTAATAAGAGGATAGTATGCGACCGGTCTAAACTACGTGGCATATTCACCAATGCCAGGAGCCTGGCGGACAAAATGGGTGAACTAGAGATACTGTTGCACGATGAGGATTCGGATTTTGTGGGATTTGCAGAGACCTGGTTAAACAGCTCTCATTGGTAGGCAACCATTCAAGGGTATACCCTTTATTGCAGGGATAGAGAGGGTAAAAGGGGGAGCGGTATGTCTATATATCAAGAATAATGTACAAGTGAATGTGGGAGATGACATCACTAAGGGAGCTAGTAAGGAGGTGGAATCCTTATGGGTAGTGCTCCAAAGGGATGAAGCAAAGGGGAAAATAATACTGAAAGTATGCTATAGGCCCCCTAACCCGAGGGAGTAGAGGGAGATAGACATCCTATCACAATTTGGATTAGCAGCAAGGATGGGAAGTGTTATCATAATGGGGGATTTTAATTATCATATCATAGACTGGGCGGAGGGAACCATGCGTTCGTCTAATGTCAACACGGCATAAGGCTCGCCAGTTCCTAAATGTCTTGCAGGATAATTTCATGGGTCAGATAGTAGACGCACCAACTAGAAATAAAGCATTACTAGATCTACTGATTACCAATAATACAGACCTGGTCACAGATGTGGAAATACGGGGCAATTTAAGAAACAGCAATCACAGGTCAATTGGCTTCAGTATAAATCACACAAACAGGAAACATAAGGGAAATACAAAGACACTGAATTTCAAAAGAGCCCACTTCCCTAAACTATGAACCTTGCTAGATGGCATAAATTGGAATAAAATCTTAGGAACAAAGAACACGGAGGAGAGATGGGTTCGCTTTAAGAGCATATTAAATAAGAGCATTAGCCAGTGCAATACACTAATAATAAATAAATAATACATTTAAAAGAGTGAACAAAAGTCCTGGATGGCTTAACTCCAATGTAAAAATGCATATAAAAGCAAAAGAAAACACCTTCAAAAAATACAAGGTTGAGGGATCATCATCAGCATTCACACTTTATAAAGAATGCAACAAGAAATGTAAGGGTACAATTAGGGCTGCTAAGACAGAACATGAAAGGCACATAGCGGAGGAGAGCAAAAAAAATCCCAAGAAATTCTTTAAGTATGTAAACAGTAAAAAAGGGAGGGCAGATCATATTGGCCTCATAAAGAATGAGGAGGGTCATCTGGTTGTATTGAATTGATTCTTCTCCTCAGTCTTGATGAGGAAATCGGGGGCTTCAGTAACCAAAACTGCAGTGTTTATCCTCGTGACACATCACAGGAAGCTCCCTCATGGCTAACAGAGGACAGAATTAGAATTAGACTTTGGAAACGTAACATTAATAAATAACCGGGAATGGATGGCTTGCACCCCAGGGTACTTAGGGAACTCACTTAGGGAACTCAGTCAACTGACAGTCTACTGAATGAAATGGTACCAGAGGATTGGAGAAAAGCCAACTTAGCACCAATATTTAAAAAGGGCCCAAAATACATCCCCAGACCACTTAGCCTAACATCAATAGTATGCAAGCTCTTGGAGGGGATGATAAGGGACTACAGTATATACAAGATTTTAGTAATGAAAACTGTATCATTAGCAGCATTCAGCATGGATTCATGAAGAATCGTTCTTGCCAAACCAATCTATTAACCTTCTATGAGGAGGTGAGATGCCATCTAGATAAAGGAAGGCCCGTAGACATGTGTATCTGGATTTTGGAAAAGCATTTGACACAGTTCCCCATAAATGTTTACTGTACAAAATAAGGTCCGTGGGCATTGACCATAGGATGAGTACATGGATTGAAAACTGGCTACAAGGGCGAGTTCAGAGAGCGGTGATAAATGTGGAATACTCGGAATGGTCAGGGGTGGAAAGTGGAGTCTCACAGGTTTCTGTGCTGGAACCAATCCTATTTAATTTGTTCATAAACGACCTGGAGGATGGGATAAACAGTTCAATCTCTGTATTTGCGGACAATACTAAGCTAAGAAGGGCAATACCTTCTTTGCAGTATGTGGAAACCTTGCAAGAAGATCTGAACAAATTATTGGGATAGGCAACTACATGGCAAATGAGGTTTATGGTAGTAAAATGTAAAATAATGCATTTGGGTGGCAAAAATATGATGTAATCTATACAGTAGGGGGAGAACCTCTGGAGGAATCTAGGATGGAAAAGGACCTGCAGGACCTAGTAGATGATTGGCTCAGCAATGGCATGCAATGCCAAGCTGCTGCTAACAAAGCAAACAGAATATTCTGCATGCATTAAAAAAGGGATTAACTCCAGGGATAAAGCGATAATTCTCCCACTTTACAAGACTCTGGTCCGGCCGCACATGGAGTATGCTGTTCAGTTTCGGGCACCAGTCCTCAGGGAGGATGTACTGGAAATGGAGCGAGCACAAAGAAGGGCATCAAAGCTAATAAAGGGTCTGGAAGATATTAGTTATGAAGAATGGTTATTTTCTCTGGAGAAGAGACACTTGAGAGGGAATATGATTTCAATTTACAAATAAAATACCGTACTGGGATAAAAAAAATTTTTTATCATCCCGGTATGAACATTTTTAGCCAACGATTCCCTGTACTACAGAAGTGATTAGAGTGGCTAAACAGCATAGAGAGAGAAACTTTGTTCCTCCTTCTCTTTGACCCCGAAAACCGCTTCTTTTTCCTGTATTCTACAGCTCTAGGCAGAGAATCATAATCTGATATTTTTAAAACCAAAGACTATGTGACTGTCTTCAGTTTGATCCCTGGTTTAGTAGGATAGAACCATGAGGCTCAATTAAGGCTTGAAAGGCTCAATCAAAATTGAGAAAAAGAAAATACCTCAAAACACATAACCTAATCCTTGTAAATATTCTGCAAGCTTTCTCTAGAGGTTCCCTCAGCTTTTTTTTTTTGTTTCTTTTTTCACAATATCTGTGCACCCTTGTTCTGCTCATTTTTGTTTCTGTATCCTTGTTATGCATACCACGGGACAAATGCTTATGGAATTTGAGATGTTGGGGTTGTGAAATTGATAATCATTGAATGCAGTTGCAATGAATAATAAGATTATGCCTACTGTATAAAGGAGTTAAAGTGATATTACAGACAAAAAAATAAAAACAAACATGCAAGCAGCTTAGGATAGGGGCACCCAAGCAAGCGCATTCCCGAGCCGCTGCTCTGCGTGTCCATTCAGACAAACCATGACTCGCCCCTCTCTCTCCTCATTGGCTATATGGTTGATTGGCTCCCACTGCTGTCTCAGCCAATAAGGAGGGAGAGTCCCCAGTGAGCAAAGCTCTCATTCACATTACTGGATCGAGAGAGAGCTCAGGTAATTATAAGGGGGCTGAGGGGGACTGCTGCACACAAAATATTTTTTACTTTATGCATAGAATGCATGAAGGTAAAAAACCTTCAGCCTTTAGAACCACTCTAAGTTACAGAAGCATATATCGCTTGAATAAAAGTGCTTACAAAGCAGAGCATATCTAAATGTGAGCAGGGAATGCTGTATTTCAGAAAAAGTTTAGTAGTTTGGAAATGTCTTATTTACAATGTACAAAAAGCAGAAAAATTAAGCTGAGGGAACACAAACACATTTTATTTTGCCCAGGGGATCAATAGAATATGATGGATTTCTTCTTTGTTGTACCTGTATGATGACTCACTGACCATATTTTCATACATTACTTTATAAATTATTGGATCATGTTTTCATATTTTTTGTTTTTTTCTCATCTCCAGAGCCTAAAAAGATGGCCTCATTGCTAGAAATCATCAATTTGTCTATCTGATGTTCCTAATGTGAGGTCAGCTTATTATAGCTTCTTTCCATGGTCTAAAAATTAGGTATCTACAGTGACCATAACTATTTCAGTCCTACAGACTCAAGAGACTTATGACACTAGAGGTGTGGGCACGCACAGGATTTCTTCAGCTTCCATTGAGCTCTTGCTGGGTGTCCCATGCATCCCTTTACTTTTTAAGGAGGGGTGGTCTCCCTGCAGGCAGACCTGCCCTTAAACTATCCAACAGCTATATATGTGCTCAAATTTGGGAGACTCTAAAAATCAGTTAGGACCTCAGTAAATTGGAGACATGGTCACTGTGGCTTACACATATGTTTGTAAAGTTTTAAATGTGTGCAACTAAACCCCTTGTTTTTAACGTGAACTGTTAGACAGGGCCAATTTTGGTTTTGCTGCAGGCTAGCTGGTAAGTGAGCAGGGAAATTTAGTTTATTTGTTTTTGATATGCATGGCCCTTCCATCTGCTCCTTGCTGCAAAGGCTAGTTATAGGTTGGGGTGGTTGCCATTTGTTTGCTCAGCTGAAAAATTACCTAGTTCAATGTTGCTGTTTTCGTAAAGTGATTAGCTTTATACTATGTTGTATTTACTTACCAGTTTGAAAACATTTCAGTGTGTTTTGGTGATGATTGTAAACCCTAGCAATATATTAAGGCAACATTGGTATACAGTCATAAACACCTTGGTGTAGAACATACATCGTGAATATTCTACACATCAGGATTTTTGAATAAAAGCTGATAAAAAAAATTGAACACCAGTGCCGTTATCCAGAAGGACAAAAATAAATCACTTATGAATGCCTGTTCTCCTTAAACCCAGGATAATTTTAATCTTTTCCATTCTCCAGTTTATTTTAACAGCAGCAATGGGTAAGAGGTATATACTCCGGAGGTGGACATTTTATAAAGGGTGCCACCTATTATAGACCACTAACACTAAAATATACATTGCAAATGATCTATAAAAGTGGGACCCATAATACAATTTCCACATCCAGACTACAGATAGTTGTTTAGATATGTTTTTTTTTTTTTTTTTACAAAGTAACACTTTAAAAAGGCAACAGTAAATATTCACTTGTGAATCTGTGAAAAGATCTTGGAAACTCTCATTAGTGACAAACAAGGGTGGGATACAGTTTTATGCAGAAAAAAAGGAAAGAGGCGTTTAGAAAGTATTCAGTTAACCTTAGCTAGCTATGTAAGGAATATTGATATGGAAGGTGCATGGCAGCACTACTCTGACAGTGTGGACAGAAAGTTAGCAGTTCATGAGCCAGGCATCCACTGTAAACATGTTTAAATCTTCAAAGGAGGGTACAATCTAGTCTCTTGCATACATGTTTTTTGCTGCTCCTAGCCTTAACCATTGCTGATGACTAAGGCTGGATTCACACCTATGCATTTTTAGTGCTTTTTGCATTTTGCAGATTTGCACCACAGAACGTGTTCCATAGGAAACCATGGTAAATGGACTGTAGTGCAAATCTGCAAAAAGCACTAAAAATGCATAGGTGTGAATCCAGCCTAAGGCCAGGTGTGGCTGAAACACATATGTTGTATCCTGATTTGAAGACTTAGTAAAGAGTAAACAGTGGATGCATAACACTTGGAGTGCTAGTTTTCTGACTGTGAAAATGGGAAATTGACACACCTGAAAAAGACTTCACAGATAATTGGGGCCCAGTATAAAAGAACTAAGCGCTTCTGACTTAGATCAAAAGTTGCACTACCAGAAAGAATAGACACCGTGCCAAGATTTTCAACTTAAAGACCTTGAATGCATTATTTTGTTACAAAATATACTTTATAAAAATTAAGACCAACCTGACTGAAATTTATATTCAGTTTGAGCAAAATAAACCTCAAAAACTCTGAATAATATGTACTTGCTGAGCATATTGATAAACATTTTCCTGCATAATTATAGACTTGGGGAAAGCAGTCCATTATCTAGATATTGCGATTTAACATCAACATGTCTGCATAGAGACAGATCTCTGGAGATCACCCTTTTATCCTTGGGGCTTGAACTTAATCATAAAAAAACTACAGACAATGTTATTTTGTAAACCTCAAGACTATTAAAATTAATTTAACAAGCATTTTTCACAAGCTGAGGTTTTCTGGTTCCCTCCAAAGCAAAAAACGAGTTTTCCAGTCTGTAAGGATCACATTCCAACAATAAATATACTGCAACAAATATTGGAGCAATGGAATCTTGACATTCAACTTAAATATTTTTTTTTCTGTAATGCCATCTTTGGTGGAAAGGCTCATTCAGCATTTATGCCCTTGGCTACCTTTACAGTCATATATATGTATTTAGTCAGTTGCTGTTATTTGATCTTTCCCTCCACTATCTGTTTCTCTGGGCTCTACAGCACTTGTAATGTAGTAGATCTGCTATATTATTTCATAGTTGGGTAATGGCCAACTGCTTCTCTGTGAGTTGTTGGTGGAAAATCCTTGCTACTACAAATGCAATGCATTTTTCAAAGCCTTTCACTGGCCAACAATGAGTTCCAGTCTCCAAGTCCAAAAGTCTTCAATAAAAACCCTATGTCACCTGCTGAGGTGTCATTTTGTTTTATCTCCAGCTTTGCATCAATCCACAATGATGCTTCCTATCATTGTATGTCAGATTGTTGAAAAAACAAACACACTATAAAGCAGTTTCCACTGGTTGCATAAAATAAAGAAACCAAGGATTTAAAAAATCAGTTTGGTACCATGCAGTTTCTTATTTTAGGACGTCTTTGTATTTCTGTAAAACTTTTAATTTAAGACTCCTGAATGAAGGCTGATGAAATAAGGTTAGGCGAGAGTAAACCATAATAACAAAAGTCACACTTGGGTTATTATATGTGACTGTCCCACAATCATATTTTTATCATCCACAGGTCCAAGTCCATCAAGGAATTCTGCCTTGGAATTACTGTAGAAGTTCTTTAATTTATCCAGTTTTGGGCTCTTATCCTTCACTTTAGGCTTTGGAGTATGTGGAGGACCATTTGGGCATGAGCCAACATGGTTGTAATGCCCAATATCTGAACATTCGGTTTCACGGTGGTAAAAGTAGCTAAAGTTGGATACGATGACTGGTACAGGAAGAGAGATGGTTAGCACACCTGCAATGGCACAAAGAGAACCCACCAATTTTCCACCTACTGTCTCAGGAGACATGTCTCCATAACCTACTGTTGTCATGGTGACCACCGCCCACCAGAAGGCCTCAGGGATGCTGGTAAACTTTGTACCTTCATGATCAGCTTCTGCAAAATATACAGCACTGGAGAAGAGGATAACTCCAATAAAGAGGAAGAATATGAGCAACCCCAACTCTCTCATACTTGCTTTAAGTGTTTGCCCCAAGATCTGCAATCCCTTGGAGTGGCGAGACAGCTTGAAGATACGAAATACTCTAACCAAACGGATAACCCTAAGGATAGCCAGTGACATGGCTGGCTGGCCCACCCCTCTGTGACGAGCAAGTTCTGTTCCCAGAGCAACAAAATATGGTATGATTGCTACGAAATCAATCATGTTCATGATATCTTTGAAGAAGGCTGGTTTGCTGGGACAGGCAAAGAAGCGCACAGAGAGTTCAAAAGAGAACCAGCAGATGCAAATAGTCTCCACGATGAAAAATGGGTCTTCAAACGGACTCTTTTCTTTAAAGCTCTGAGTAGTGTTGCTTCTGTGAAGGGGTTGTACCTGCAACAGAAATAAACATGTAAACAAACTAGCAACCTAATCAGCTCAAAATTAAATAGTAGCATCTACTGATTCATCATTTACCAAACTGTTCCAAAAAGTAGCCCAAGCTGTATGCATTCAGTAGGATATTATGGCAGATTTAATGCCTTGGAAAAGTATTCACCCCCTTGGCATTTTTTGTGTTTTGTTGCCTCACAACCTGGAATTAACATGGATTATTTGAGGATTTGCATTATTTCATTTACAGAACATGCCCACAACTTTGAAGATTTTTTTTTTATTATTGTGAAGCAAACAACAAATAGAAAAAAATAACACAAAAAGTCAATGTGCATAACTATTCACCCCCATACTTTGTAGAGCCACCTTTTGCGGCTATCACAGCTCCCAGTCGCTTTGGATAATTCTCTGTGAGCTTGCCGCACCTTACCACTGGGATTTTTGTCCATTCCTCCTTGCAAAACTGCTCCAGCTCCTTCAACTTGGATGGTTTGTGCTTGTGAACAGCAATCTTTAAGTCTGACCACAGATTTTCTATTGGATTGAGGTATGGGCTTTGACTAGGCCATTCCAACACATTTACATGTTTCCTCTTAAACCACTCAAGTGTGGCTTTAGCAGTGTGTTTGGGGTCATTGTCCTTCTGGAAGGTGAACTTCCATCCTAGCCTTAAATCACACACAGAGTGGTACAGCTTTTGTTTAAGAATATCCCTGTATTTAGCGCCATCCATCTTTCCCTCAACCCTGACCAGTTTTCCAGTCCCGGCAGCTAAAAAACATCCCCACAGGATGGTGTTTTTGGGTGATGTGATGTGTTGGGTTTGTGCCAGACATAGTGTTTTCTTTGATGGCCAAAAAGTTAAATTTTAGTCTCATCAGACCAGAGCACCTTCCTCCATACATTTTGTGAGTCTCCCACATGCCTTTTCACAAACTCAAAACATGCCATTTTGTTTTTTGCTGAAAGTAATGGCTTTCTTCTGGCCACTCTGCCATAAAGCCCAACTCTATGGAGCATTTCGTCCTATGTACAGATACTCCAGTCTCTGCTGTGAAACTCTGCAGCTCCTCCAGGGTTACCCTAGGTCTCTGTGCTGCCTCTCTGATTAATACCCTCCTTGCTCGGTCTGTGAGTTTTGGTGTGCTTTGCAATTTGGTTATGATAGATTTGATGGTGCTCCTAGGGATCATCAAATATTTGTATTTTTTTATAACCTAACCCTGACTTGTACTTCTCAACAACATTGTCCCTTACTTGTTTGGAAAGTTTCTTGGTCTTCATGGCAGTGTTTGGTCAATGGTGCCTCTTGCTTAGGTGTTGCAGACTCTGGGGTCTTTCAAAATATGTGTATATGAAATGACAGATCATGTGACACTTAGATTGCACACAGGTGGACATCATTCCACTAATTATGTGACTTCTGAAGGCAATTGGTTGCCCCAGCTTTTTATGGGCTTCATAACAAAGGGGTTGAATACATACGCACATGCCAATTATCAGTCTTATGCATATATTTTTCTAATTTTACTTTACCAACTTAGACTATTGTGTTCTGATCCATTACATATTATTCAGATTAAAAAAGCATTGAACTAAAGTCTGTAATGTAACAAAATAGGTAAAAAGACAAGGGGAGTGAATACTTTTGCAAGGCAGTGTATATACAGGATAATAAAGATGCATCTATTTCTGATCCCTTCTACAGAACTCTAATTGCAGAGGGACCCTTGCCATGCTGTTGTTTATTTTGCTCTTTGGAATGATACCAGACCAGTAAGTTGCAGCGCAATGTATGACTAGACTGTGCAGTAATAGTTGATTTCACCAGCAGGTGGAATTGCATATGAAATCTGAAACAGGGGGTACAGACAGGATCAGTTTTTACTTACCCATCGCTTTGGCAACCTAAACCTTAACCATATCCTTAAAACCCACATAAGGCAGACCATGGAATGGAGCTAAATGGCCACTACAGAAAGTGTCTTTTAAATTACAGTCAAATAACAGATAACACGTAAAGTACAAATAACAGATAAACAGTAAAGTAGTATTGGGCTCAAGATCCTTTAAGCTACTGGGTATTATACATAACCAGATTCATATATCTGTGGCACCAATTCCATACATTTGGTCCCCAGCTGAACAACATCATCTCGGGAAAGAATTCACAAATTGGCCATCAAGTAATGGATCATCGCATGCTAATAATGTAGATGTGAGGACACCATATCCAGGATGGGTCCCTGCCAATTTCTTATTACACCAAAATAACCACCTTCAAGGACCCCAACCGGCCAACTAACTTCCTTGACTTCGGACCAGCAATCCAAAGTCATCCAATTCAAGGCAAGTGGGAATGAAGTTCTCAGGATGCCTGCAACTCACCAACAGAAAATTGCTACACCCCGACCTGCAGACCACCTCTGGGGCCCTTCCCTGCAATCTACAACCTCCCACTCAAGTAAGTAACTTCCAGATAACTTTTTTACTTACACATTCAATCCTCTTTTTAAACTGTTCCCCCTTCCAGCCAGTAATGTAGGACCTCCCCCTAATTTGTTCTGGGCCTATTCGGATAGGGGTAGCTAATCCTCATTTAAAGCTGGTTTGCAGTCCAGAATAGATACTACTGCTAAAGATAGTTTCAACAACAGTGAATAGTGCATTGGTAATGTACAAAATGCAGCCACCTACAGTGCCCGCTCATATTTCAGTTTCAAGCAATCAGCGGGAAAAAAAATATTTTTACTAAAAAGAGATAAATATGATTGCCATGCAAGTCATTTAGCAATTTATTGGTATTTAAACAACCTTTAAATTCCATTCTGCCACCAACCACATTTTTCGAGCAACAATAGATTCCTGAATGCTCCCAGTAAGCTGCATTTACATTTCAGTGATCAGCTGACTCCTGTAAGATAAATCTGTAGGCATCCCCTGGAACAGAAGCCTTATTTTTGATGAGATACAATACTTTCAAAGAGTATAAAAAACATAGGAATATTAAAGCTGCTCCTCTAAATAAAACGCTAATGCCGCGAACACACGATCGTACTATGCGGCGGACTTAGTCCGGTGGATTGTCTGCCGGACTTTGCAGCTGAGATCCGCAAACGGACTTGGCCACACATGATCACTCCAAAAGTCTGGCGAATTTGAGCGTGATGATGTAGAATAAGGAAGTTCATAGCCAGTAGCCAATAGCTGTCCTAGCGTCGGTTTTAGTCCACCGGACTAGTACACAGATGAACGGATTGTCCGCTAAAAGCCGAGTTTGGTGGACAATTTTGAACCAAGTCTTATTTCTAAGTCCACCGGACTTTTGGGAACAAAAAGTTTGCTAGAGCCCACACATGATTGAATTGTTTGACGGACTCTGGTCCGCCGTATAGTCCGATCGTGTGTGCGCGGCATAAGGCTATTTAGATGGTTATAATGATAAAAGACAATCTCCTTTGGCTGTGAGTTGGAGAATAGACATAGTATAGACATAGCAAGGTTTTTGAATGGAGTTTATGGTAAAGTGAGTGAACTAATGGCTTAGTAAATAAAGGGTACCTTAAATGGGCAGCACAGTGGTGTAGTGGTTAGCACTCTCAGCTAGCAGTAAGAAGGGTTGCTGGTTCAAATCCCAACCACAACACTACCTGCATGTTCTCCCTGTGCCTGCGTGGGTTTCCTCTGGGTACTCTGGTTTCCTCCCACAATCCAAAGACATGCAGGTAGATAAATTGGCCCTAGTATATGAATGGGGACCTTGAATTGTGGGCTCCTTGAGGGTAGGCACTGATGTGAGTGTGCAATGTACAGGGATGGGGACACCTGTAGATACCTCACTCAGGTTGAACTGGATGGACTGGTGTCTTTAATCAACCTTACTAACTATGAAACTATGAAATGTATCCCTTAACATATCCAGAGGGCTGCACATGCTTAGTTTTTATAAATTGGTTGCAATCAGCCAGCAATAGATCACTACTGTTGCAGAGAGAGGCTAAACAGATGCTTCAGCTTTATCTGAACCTCCTCAGACCCCTTTCACACTGAGGCCATGAGCACGTTAGCGCTCATTTTAGCTGCGCTTTAGCCCTGTTTAAGCTGCTCTTTTTGGCTGCTAGCGGGGCACTTTTAACTCCAAAGAAGGGGTTAAAAACTACCATGTCAATTCCAAAGCACTTTTCAAACGATTCGGAAGCGCTGGCCATTCATTGCAATGGGCTGGAGTGTTTTGGGAGCGCTGTATACAGCACTCCCAAACTGCCCCAAAGATGGTGCTTGCAGGACTTTTCAGAACGTCCCACAAGTGCACCGCCTGGGTGTGAAAGCACCTATTGTAATGAATGGGAGGCAGTTTTCAGGTGCTTTGCAGGTTCTATTTCTAGCGCTAAAACACCTGAAAACTGCCTCAGTGTGAAAGGAGTCTTAGATTAAGTGCCATGATGTCACTTCTAATAAAAAACCCATTGCAGGAGCAATGTCCTGAATTGTGTTTTCCTTTTCTTCTACAAGTGGAACCCCAGGCACTGCTTCTAGACTTAGTTCTGAACTGACTGACACTATTCTAGCACTAAAGTGCAACAAAGCTGCTGTCACTTATGTTCCGTACACACAATCAGAAAATCAGATGACAGATCATCCGTTTTTTATTTCTTTTTTTGCATTCTAGTCGCATATCAGAAATGGAGAGCTTACTAAAGTTACAAAAATTCTCGTACGACAGAAGAAAAAAACAACTATACTGATTAAACGGAAATTATACAATCTGGTATCATACGAGAAAAAGTTTTGTGCTTGTCCCACTGGATAATATCGGATGAACTGTTGAGATCGGCTCTCAAAAAGCTCTGTACTTATCGTACGATCACGTTATTTTTCATCCGATTTTCGGATCGTGTGTATGGGCCATTAGTATGCAGGGCACTGTGCTCCAGACTGGATTAAAGTTCTGGAGCATTGTGAGCTGCATGCTGGACACAGGCAAGCTGATTATTTGACATCAATGATCTTCAGCTTTTTGAGATATACATTTAAAAAGATCATCTTAATGCAAATAATCTTGTTAATATGGGTTTGAGTTTTAAATACCTTTTTTCTATGTATAACTTTTATGTAAAAAAAAAAAAAGTGAGACCATATTTGCTCATTACATGTGCATGTTGTGCATCCTGCTTTGCAGTGATACACAATACGGTAGATTTACTAAAGGCAAATGGACCGTGTACCTTCCAAGTGCAGTTGCAATAATTTTCCCCAGAGCCTATTAAATGTGGTAAAACTCTGCAGATTTCCATCATCCAATCATGTGAAAGCAAAAATGCTGTATTTTTTTTTTCCTTGCACCTGATTGAGTATTCTTTACCACCTTCAGAAGCTTTACCACCTTTACTAAGCCCTGGGGAAAATTATTGCAACTGCACTTGCACATTGCACAGTCTATGTGTCTTTAGTAAATACACCCCAATGGTTGTGATTTATACTCTTTCTTAAAATATAAATCTATGAATTGTCTAACTCGCTGAAAACAATGTACTTTATATATGGCTGATGCATTATCTCAACAGATGTTAATCTGCAAACTCGTGATTCTTTGGTACCACCGACTCTGACCACTGCCTCTATATAACATGGGTTCATGTGAGGACATAACCTTTCAAACTTTACACAGGGGATGTTCTCTTCCAAATGAGCGAGTCCCTAAGCTAATGCACATTGCATTGGTGCATTGTTAAATCTATGTAATGTAAAATGTATTATTTAATACCAATCAACTGTGTCCCATGTAAAGAGAAATGTAGAACACTCATTATTCTAATGAATAGTTTTCAAAATGTAAAATTTAAACTTTTACTGGACCTTCCAGTAAATGACAGCTGTTTGGCATTGTATAGCTATCTGCTTCCCGATCAGACATACAATCAAAGCACCTGGCAAAAGAAAATACTTTCATCCTTGACTTCTTTTGTGGCCCTAAAATGTACAGAGAACTGTAATAAAAGTTGGGGCTAGAGAAATGCGTGTGTTATGCACATTTGTTTAAGGAAGCTAAATGAAAAGCATTATTTGAGATTATGGCATAGCATTTTATTTATAACTTTTTTTTAGGTAAATCCATATAACTGGATTGGAGGAGCAGTCACCATGTTCAGCTTACAAAGTACTTCTTATTTTACAATTCATCCCTTATGATTAGGGATGAGCCCGATGTTCGAGACGCACATAAGTTCGACTCAAACATCTGGTGTTCGCCTGTTAGCCGAATAGCAAACAATTTGGAGTGTTTGCGGCAAATTCGAAAGCCGCGGAACAACCCTTTAAAAGTCTGTGGGAGAAATCAAAAGTGCTAATTTTAAAGGCTTATATGCATGATATTGTCATAAAAAGTGTTTGGGGACCTGGGTCCTGCCCCAGGGGACATGTATCAATGAAAATTTTTTTTTTAAAACAGACGTTTTTTGAATTTTAAAGTTTTTTCAATGACTTTTATCTGTATTTCCAGGACCCGATAATTCATTACAGCCACGAGTAGTTTTAAATGACTTTTTTTTCCTTTGGAAATATCATTTTGTGCAGGGACTGTTCTAAACATGGGAAAAGTGCACCACTTTACAGGCATACTATAGACACCCCCCAGATACGAAATTTAAAGGAATATTTCACTGTTATTGTTTCACTTTAAGCATTATTAAAATCACTGCTCCCGAGAAAACGGCCATTTTTAAAACTTTTTTTGCATTGATGCATGTCCCCTGGGGCAGGACCCGGGTCCCCAAACACTTTTTATGACAATAACTTGCATATTAACCCTTCAAATTAGCACTTTTGATTTTTCACATTCATGTCCCATAGACTTTAACAGTGTCCACGTGTTCAAACAAATTTTTTGCCTGTTCGCATGTTCTGCTGCGAACCAAACCAAGGGGGTGTTCAGCTCATCCCTACTTACGATCCCTCCTTTTAGCATTTACTGTATACCATATGTGAAAACCATGCATGCAAAGCTAATTTTTTAGTTTTAGAGTAGGGAATGGTTAAGCCCCCTCTCCATTTTTTTTTCCCGGTCTGAGTTCCATGTGCTTTCACTTTCTGTCCCAGAGTGGAGAACATTCCCATGCAAGAAGATAACCCTTTCTTAGATAGTTGTCAGCAGAACCGTTTTCCTCTCAACCTCTGTTCATGTGAAAACCTAAACTTTTTAGATTGCTTTTCTTTTGGCACTCGAGACAATGGTAATGTAGCACCCTGCTAGTTAGGATGCTAAGTAAATGTATCTTCTTCTGTAATCAAGGGAGCAGAGATTGTTTGATTTGGTCAGGTTTTCACGGCTGGCAGTTTGATTGCTCCTCCCTATTTCTAGAGCTTAGGGAGGAAGAATTCAAATAGCCAGCCTAAATATTGATCAGGGCCTAGCCAATCAATGGGAAGGTGTGCTCAGATGGTGGTTGGGCAAGTCTGAAGCCCTTGGAAGATCGTCTTTCCGCAGAAAGGAGAGTTCCCAGACTCAGGGGGGCTGTTGCTGGTGAGCCAGCTTAAGGATTGGGTTGCTGTTCTGCAAAGTACCAGGATCTGCAGTGCTAGGACCTAGAAGCAGCCTTGATCTGACTGCAAGCTTTCTTCAAGTGATCTGGTCTGGAGAAGGATTGTCTCCTCACTGAGTGGTGTCCAGAGGAAACTGGAAAGAGGCAGCTAAAGGCAGCAAAGACCCTAAGAGTGGTCCCTGTGACTGTATAGTGTTCTGAAAATTGCATTGGATACCAACAGTCATTTACTGAAATAAGGTAACCAGATGCCAGCACTATTTGTGCCCCCATAGTCTTTAGCAGTTTTGAGCTCTCCTTTACCATCAAAGAACATCAGCAAGATTTATTTTACGAGAGCCACACTGATCCATCTTATGCTCAACGCTCTTTGCTAAGTATCTTCACTCTTAAACCCTTTTTATTTTTCTATTGCATTATGGTTGCTTTTCCTTTGTAATACTCTTTTTCTATAAATATGTTGTTTGTACCGTTTTACCTTTTATATTATTAAAAAATATTTTGAAAATTGTAAACATTCTCTCTAATGCACTAAACTAGAATGTAAGCACTGTTCACACTTCATGTAGGGGAAATGCACATTCCTGCTCACAATATTTTTGCGCAATTTACACCTGTTTCCAGGCGTCACGCATAAGGCAGCCCATTCACTTGAATGTGAGTTTGTCATGCCAAAGAAGCTCATGTACCAAATTTTAACACAGAGGGAGGCACATTTGGCAATGTGCATTGCAGCAGTGATTTTCACACTTTTGGTCTACGCCAATTAGGGCAAAATCGCACCATATTTGGACTGCCATTAAGAAATAATGGCACCGCAAGCACTTTGTGCACTATGCTGCAAATTGCCCGATTCTGCCCCTGATTCTGATACTCTTAGGTGTGAACAGAGCCTTAGGGAAACCCCTGTCTCTTTGAAGAGTGCTACTATCCTGTACAATAAATCTCTGGAATATCCCTGCTATGATTACAGTGTGTATTACAAACATTTACTAAAATTCATAATCATGAATGTAGGATAGGCCTATAAGCTATCTGGTGGCAGTGATTTGAGGGTAACTGGGTAACTGTGTAGTTAACCAAACCCAGTTATGATCACTCTCAACCTGCTGGCACTTAGAATGTGGTCCTGCAATCTAAGAATGCCATTGTCACATATTGGGAACATCACAGTGTGAGTTTGACCAGCCATTTGTCTCAAGTTGGTGAAGGTAGCCACAGTCTGAGGCCGCGTACACACGCGCGGACTGTTCGCCCAACCTTGTTCGTCAAACAGTTTCGGCAAACAGTCCGCTCAAAATTAGCATGGACGGACATGGCCACACACGACGAACGAACAGTTTGCTGAAACCGTGCGCGATGACGTGAACGGCACGTACGACGGGACGAAAAATACGACGTCCTATACACTGCATTATAACTTTCGGCGTGTAAATCCTTTCTGAGCATGCGCGGAACTTAGTTTGACGAACAAGCCTACACACGAGCGGACTGTTCGCTGAAACAAGGTTTCAGCGGACAGTTTTTCGGAAATTCCGTAAAACCTTGTTCGTCAAACTGTCCGCTGAAACTGTCCGCTGAAAGCCCACACACGAGCGGACTGTCCGCCCAAACACTGTTCAGCGGACAAAGTTGGGCGAACAGTCCGCCCGTGTGTACGCGGCCTCACACTGTTCATCAGAGGCATCACACTGCAAAAACCCAATAAATATACATATAACTTTTCAGTATTTGCAAGGAACTACCAAATAGATACCCAAGTACGAATTACATTAAAATGTAACAACATCATTCAGAATGGCCAGCACTGCAATACATGATAAATATGGCTTTTTTTAGACTAAAAAATATTTTTTTCATGGACTTTTAATTTATGAGCTTTCATTGTATCTTTGCATAGTGTGCAACCTAATTCGACTATCCACTACTATGGAACATTTAAAGTAATTGTCTTTTCTTTTAATAGACGTTTAAATCAACAATGTTGTGCCTCTAACTTCCATCAACTCAAGTTGTACTACTCTTCATACCATAGGTCCCTACTCTACCCCTACAAAAGGTGTATTGTCAGTCAGCATTATGTAGGGCAGGGTGTTGGCACAGGCTCATAATTTTTGGAGATAGGGAAATGAGCCTCATCTTACCCTGAAGTGCAGACATTTTTGTAGCCAACCTCAATTTTATATTCAACCTCAAATTTATATATCTTATATGAGTTGTTTTTCTTTTAGTATATGCAACTGATACAAGCTATTTCAACAAGTATTTCGAACAGCTGTACTAAGATGCCAAGTTGTAAAACGTGTGGGTGTGTGGATGGAAGTCACATCCCAACACTTAACTGACTTTCCTTCTGTTATGCAACTGAAGACTCCCTTCTGTTGAGTTATGTAACTGAGGATTCCTTTATGTTGTGTTCTCTATCCCCAGATTCATCCATTGTCTGCAAATTTTTTTACCCATGCTCAAAAAATCTAAATTGCTTTTATACACATCTTTGTTTGTGTGTCTGTTCTCTTACAAGTGCAATACTGATATCTTAATTTGAGTCCACCGGCTAACATTTGAAGAAACCTGAAACTACTGGTGCCAAAACCCAAGAGGAGCAACCACTGTTGAAGGTTTTCCAAGAAGCAAGAACAACTTGGGTCAATAGTAAAATTCTCTTCTGGTAGGTAAGCTGTTTTTGCTCACTGGATTTTGCCCTTGTTCTTTGAATACATTTCCTCATAGGCCTCGTTCACATGAGCGTACTTGGAGAGCATGTGTTCTGTGCAACTGTGTGCAGGCAGTCCTATTCATGTCACTTGGGACACTGTGGCTGCATAGATACAGCCACTGCTTCCAGTTTGACATCTGTGTTCATGTGGTTGCATGACCCCAAACTCACACTGTCTGCTTTTGAAGACACACACCTGTATGTACCCAAACCCACATGGATCTCAAATTGGCAGCAGCGGCTACACAGACATTTCATGGAAATGAATAGGACTGCTTACACACAGATGCATGGAACACCTGCACATCTAGTGTGGACAAACATGGTCCTCACACAAGTGTACGCTTAAGTACACTCGCGTGAATGAAGCCTTACAGACCTGACACATCAAGCCACCTTCCAAAAAACTTTAGTTAGTGATGTGTTTAATTGGTATGAACTTTGGTATGTCTGATGTGATGTTCGGTTGGTATGCATTTTGGTGTATCTTATAACGTTTTATGATGTTTAATATTAGTTTTTGTACAACTTTTGTGTTGTTTTCTTGGGACCCAGTTGTTTTCTGGATTTTTTACAAACAGTGGAAGTCTCCTAGGGAAGGTACTCAACACTTTGTTCCCAGGGTTTCCAAGGGTACCAACAAGATCAAGTAGGCTGACTGTGTGACAGACTTTTTAGGCCAAGCAATTAGTGTACTAAAAGAAATGGCCAGACAGATATATGATATGAAAATATGGCAGGTGGCTTAGTAATAATAATTTCTGTCTTGCAGCACTGGGGTCCATGGAGGTTGCATCTTCTCCTTTGCATGAATGGGTTTCCTGCAGATATTTTTTTCCTCTCACACTTCAAGACATGCTGGCAGGTTAATTGGTTTCTGTTTAAAAATTGGCCCTCAAATGAAATTCTACTGAACGTGCCCAAGACAGCTGCTCAACAGGGAGAAAAGTGCTATGGAACTATATATGATCTAATTATAATTAACAACAATAATACAATTATGGACCATGGTTTATCAAATACCTAGATCAGGGGTCTCCGAACTGCGGTCCATGGCCCGATGCAGCCATTTACTTATCCAGCCCTTGGGACATTACTCCCCCCATTGTTGCTGACAGTATAGGATAGTTATCGACACTCTATTCCTCTTACTGACACCAATGATGAGGTACTAGTCCTCCCACTGATACCAAAGATGGGATACTATTCCTCCCATTGACACCAACAATGGGGTACTATTTCTCCCACTGACACCAACAATAGTGTGCTATTCCTTTCACTGACACCAACAATGGGGCACAATTCCTCCCACTGATACCAACAACAATGGAGCACGATTCCTCCCACTGACACCCAATAATGGGGCACGATTCCTCCCACTGACACCCAATGATGGGGCACTATTCCTCAAACTGACACCAATGGTGGGGCACTATTCCTCCCACTGACACCAACAGTGGCACACTATTCCTCCCACAGACACCAACAGTGGGGGATGATTCCTCCCACTGACACCAGTGATGGGGCACTATTCCTCTCACTGACACCAATGATAGGGCACTATTCCTTTCACCGACACCAATGATGGGACACTATTCCTGCCCCTAATACCAAAGATGGGGCACTGTTTATTTCCACTGACACCAGAACATTTTCTGCTCCCACTGGCCACAGTCTGGCCCCCCTAATGTTTGAAAGACAGTAAACTTGTCCTTTGTTTAGAAAATTTGGAGACCCCTGACCTAGATGAATGACACAGGGAAACACAGAGGACCAAGCACATGTACACATGCAAGGACAGTATTTTTAGACACACCAGACCTAACTAGAGAAACATGAGATCAGATAATACAGACAATAAAGAAACAGTCAGATTAGAGAAGAAAATTTTTATCTATGAGACCTCCCCCCCTCACTCGCATCGGGTCTCAGGCCGGGAGATTAATTAATTTGCTATTGTCACACAACTGTGTGTGCCCCAAACTCTCCCTTTTTCAAAGCCAATTAGAGTCCCAGGCTCTAATCATGTTTTTCCTAAAAAAATAAACCCAATTGAAATCCATGCATCTGGCACCCTGCATGGAGATGAGAGGCTGGGGTGGCGTCCCTGCGCACTGCATGGACTGGCCACCACTGGTATATTCACTATGCCTTATAAGTAGGAACTGCTGTGTTTCATGATTCACAGAGCCTGCCTTCTAAACTACAGAGGTGCTGAGAGGAGGAGTTTCAAGAGGCGGAGTCAGTACAGGAATCATAGCTCGCAGGCAACAATGTACCATGGGATATATAGTCCTTAGAAATCAAAAATCAAGGAATTAACAGAAGAGAAGCTTCAAAGCATGCAGAGAATGCAGGAAGTTGTGGAAAGAGATGTCAATCTGACAGGCAGGAATTCACAACATGAAATTAGATTTTTCAAGCAAGTTTGTTTTGGATTGTCAAAATTACTCATTGTTTATATTGCTATTGAAATGCTGCTGTTAAAAAATTTAAGAGATTTCCTTTAAGACTAAACCTGGTACTACTTTACTCAGGTTAACATAATATCCAGCTGTTGCAGAGAATTGATGAACAAATTACATTAAAGTTACTGCCTTGTACATCCTCGCCTAGAACAACACTGTTTCAAGTATTAAGAAAATAATTAAGGGCAACCACCTATTTATGGCATAGTGCAGCATTTAAGAGCAATTAACAAGATAATATGGAAACATATACCTGTAGTCTTTAATCCAGTGTTTCTCAACCCTTTGCCAGTCAGGGCTCCCTTGAAAAGTATTTTCAGTCTCGGGGCACCAATGCCTAAGACTTGGTTTACATTACTGAGTTCCTGACATGCAGATAAACATGCTGCTGAGATCTTGGGTCTTCCAGCAGGACAATGACCCCAAACATACGTCAAAAAGCACCCAGAAATGGATGGCAACAAAGCACTGGAGAGTTATAAAGTGGCCAGCAATGGGTCCAGATCTAAATCCCATTTAACAACTGTGGAGAGATCTTAAAATTGCTGTTGGGAAAAGGCGCCCTTCCAATAAGAGAGACCAGGATCAGTTTGCAAAAGAAGAGTGGTCCAAAATTCCGGGTGAGAGGTGTAAGAAGCTTATTGATGGTTATTGATGGTAATAGGAAGCGACTGATTTCAGTTATTTTTTCCAAAGGGTGTGCAACCAAATATTAAGTTAAGGGTGCCAAGAATTTTGACCAGACCATTTTTGGAGTTTTGTGTGACATTATGTCCAATTTGCTTTTTTTCCTCCCTTTTTTGTTTTGTTCCAATACACACAAAGGGAATAAACATGTGTATAGCAAAACATGTGTTACTGCAATACTTTTCTGTGAGAAATACTTGATTTTCTGGAAAAATTTCTGGGGTGCCAACAATTTCAGCCATGACTGTATTTTGCCTTTAGTAAATCTAACCCATAATGTTTGTGGTTTTATGTTTGTTTTCAAGTACTGATTCTATTATGTGTATTTTATGTATGCCTTATTTTTATCTTGTCCTTTTATTTAAAAATGGCTGCACTTCAGTGTAAGTAAAAGGTCATTTCCCCTTCAGCTGTTTACTTCATTTGGAAGAAAATAGATACATGTTTTAATTAGTTTCCATTTAGGTATTTGGCTGCTGCCAACATAAGACTTGCATTGGCAGCCGTGTAGACTTTTACACACACTCCTGGCTGCTACTGTTCTTTCATTTGTTGAGCCGATTTTCACACAATCCCAAAAGTACCATTCCCCTGTGTAACCCCCAATCCCCCGCCATGCATCTTGGGCTCCACTGTTATACCTGCGGGCTAGGGATGAGCATGGCAGGTATCGCCAGGTAGGGTTGAGGGAAATTAGTGAACATCCATTCCCTGATCTTCACCCTCAGTAAATGAACATGGAACCTGTATTAGGTCACTTCCAGGTTCAAAACTGTAACGCCTTGGCTGCTGTGGTTGGGGATGGAGCCCAGTAAGCATCATCCAGAGGTGAGAACAGAGACTGGATAGAGGGATGCAGAAGTGAGATCTGTGTATAAAGATGAGATGTGGACCAGTGAGTGCAAAAGTGGGATGTGGGAAGAGATAAGGAAGAAATAAGCTGTGGAGGGGTGGTGCATAGGTGAGCTGTGGGGGGGGGGGGGAGCAGGGCCATCTTTAATATTGATTGGATCCTGGGCAAACGTTTTCATGGGCCCCCCCTCCCCCCCATAGAATTTCGCACTCCACCTGCTCTGAGACATATAATAAATAGCAGCTAGGCTTAAAATTAGTTTACTGTATCAGATCAGGCAGTGATTGCGATTAGTGGCCAGAGGTTACAGTGTATCATTACCGCTTACTGACTGGTTGCTAGAGGTTACAGCACATGATTTCTACTTGTTGATTGGTTGCTAGAGATTACTGTACAGTAATACTGCTCAATGATTAGAGGTTATAGAACATCATCTCCTCACTGCAGGGGCATGATATATATGTGAATGCCACCTTTATTTACATATCTATGCCACCAGATGCAGCTATTTATGTATGAATGCTGCTATTTACATATGAATGCTGGTTATTTACATGTAAACATAGGGTCTGCAGGTAAGTCATTTGTACACAACAATAAGGCAGAGCTGGGCAGCATTAGTAGCAGCACTTCACACTGAGATATCAGGACACAGCATGGGACTAAAACTTCAAGGGACAAGGGAATTTAAACTGGGATTGTTGACAAGTATGAGGCAGCTTCTTTGGGCCCCACAACAATGACAGGGCTCAGGGCAGCTGCCCCTTTTGCACTGCCTTAAAGACGACCCTGGGGGAGGGCAAAGAGGTAAGCAGTGAAGCATGGGTGCAGAGGTAAGCCATGAATAATTACTTTTGGGAGTATTGCTTAAATTAGGGGGCATTTTTGCTTGTAGAGAAGGATGAAGATTTACTGGGGCACAGCAAAGCATACAGAATTCAGTGGTGAAGAGAAATGTAATGTATGACAAGGATGCCACAGTGTAGTGGTCAGGATTTTGTAATGTACCTGTAGTGTACATATACTACATACCTCTTACTGTCATATATTACATACTAATGGCTACTCGACTGAATGCTACACTATTTAATGGGTTGTATATGTTACATGTTCCTAAACCCTTCAATTAGTATACTGTGCTGCGCATTACATAATCTTGATCACTGCACTCTGTACGCTGTGATATATTTTCCATACTTCTATCAACTGCACTCTATGCACAGGGCTGTATGTTGTACACTCCTGACCACTTCACTATGTATGTGGGATTATATGTTACATAATCCTTGCAACCCTCTATGGTAGAATTGCAGCAGTCAATGTGTACAAGCCAGGTACGCTGCAGCATACAGAGTTGAGCAGTCAGGAGTAAAGTACAGCACAGCTTGCAGAGGGCAGTGGTCAAAAGAATGTAACATACAGTTTGGTGTAAAAAAGGGAAGGGGACAGGATTATATAATGTGTAGCACAGTATACAGGGGTAGTGATTCCAAGTTCGCAATGTATGACACAGCATACAGATTGCAGCAGACAGAATTTTATAATAAACTGTGTTATTTACATGTTCCTGACCATACTCTGTATGCAGTGCTGTGTGGTACATACCTTTTTTCTACTGCATTTTACATATCTATGGCCGCTGCAGTCTGTGCTCTGGACTGAACATTACTTACCCCTGACCACTACACTTTGTATGCTGGGTTGTACATAATATATGTCTGACTGCACATTATAGACACCTGACCCCTGCACTCAATATACTATATTGTAATTACATACTGACCAAAGTGCTTATTGTCTCAAAAGTTGCTGTTTGCTATCTCTCAAATGCTAGGGCCCATAGTCAGTATGTAGGAGGCTAGCATTCAGTCCGCTTAAAAAGCCTCTGTCCCGGGTGAGTCTGGTTCGGTTTGCACCAGAACACCTCGAACAGGCAAAAAGTTCTAGCGAACATGCAAACCCTATTAAAGTCTATGGCACACGAACATGAAAAATCAAAGTCCTAATTTTAAAGGCTTATTTGCAAGTCATTGCCATAAAATGTATGGGGACCCAGATATTGCTCTGTGGACATGTATCAATGCACAAAAAATAAAAAATAAAGTTTTTAAAGGAGCAGTGATTTTAAAGATGCTTCAATTGGAACAATAATAATTAAATTTTCCTTTAAATATCATGCCTCGGGGACCCCCTTAGTCTGCTTGTAAAGTGGCATATCTGTGGGATGTGTAGAGCATGCAGCAGCATTAATGAAATTTATAAAGGTAAAAATGTAATTTAAATTTGCTTGCAGCTGTAATGTATTGCCGGCTCCCGAAAATATAGATGAAAAAAACGCCCTTCTGGTCTGGTATGGATTTTAAGGGGTGCTCCACACCAAAATATAAAAAAAATGGTGTAGTGTCACCCCCAAAATCCATACCAGCCCCTTATCCGAGCACGCAGCCTGCAGGTCAGGAAAAGGGGCAGTGAGTGAGCGCTCCCCCCTCCTGAATCGTACCAGGCCACATGTTCTCAACAGGGGGTGGGTGCTTTGGGGCAAGCAACTTGTACTCATGTCGATGGGGACAAGGGCTTCTTCCCGACAACCCAGGCTTTGCAGGCGGGGGGCTTAGCAGAATCTGGAAGCTCCCTTTAACAAGGGGGCCCCAAGCTCCCCCCCCCATCAGGTACATTGTACCCCTACTCATTCACCAAAAAAGTGTCAAAAATAAAACCACAAAAGACCGGTTTTGACAAGTCCTCAAACATCAAGCACATCACTAGTCCCTGACTATTTTAAAGAAGTGTGTCTGTAAGGTAGGCAGAAAAGTTATAGAAGAGTTTGTTTCTAAAATGATTGTGCTGAGGTTTCTATTTCTATGTGTCTGTTAGACTCTTGCTTGTGGCACAATAATTAAAGCATTTTTTTTGTTATAAGGGCTGTGGCACATGAGTGTTGTGCATGCAGCAAGTAGGCTCAGGATCTTAAAATGTCCCTGTATTTGTATCGACCCCTCCCCCCCTTATATACTTACCTGAGCCCAATCTCGATCCAGCACTGTGCCTGTGTGCAGTTAAGAGAAAGAGAGAATACTGAAAACAAATGGGCCATGGAATCTTATGGATGACATCACCACTCCAGGCTTTATTAGCCATTGATGGAGCACTCACTCTTCTCCCCTGCAGCCACAGATGGCTGATTCACGTGACTGGATTGGAGTGGGCTGAAAATAGGCAAGTGTATACATCTTCCTTTCTTTAGTTAGCATAAGTGTTAGGAGGGGAGAAGGGACAGTTTTAAGACTAGTTAGGTATTTAACCAGAATCCCACTTTACTTTGAATGCAAATCATAATTAACTCTTATTTTCTTCCTTTTGATCTGTTAAATATACAGTACCATTGAAAGCATTTTTATGTCTGTTTTCTAAGTGAAGAAAATACCTGTTGATCTAAAGGAGGATTGATGGGACTTTGACTGAGGCATGGAAACAGCAATTTATAAAATATAAACATATTTATTGTCATAACATATGACAAGACACATAGCATTTAATGCATAGTCAACATATACATTCATATATAGTACACTCATAACAGTTGCATAAAACAGTTCACATATAAAATGTGACATGGGTCACATTTTGGCACAAATCAAGTTCCTACATAATCATAAAAAAAACATGGATCACATGGTAACATGTTGCAATAACAGGCAATGTATACCAATATTACTGATTATCATAAGATCAGTTAAAAGGGCAAAATGGTTGTATCAGAGTAAAAGGTAAACTATTTTACTCTGGGTCTATGTATTGGACCTTATTGGCAATCTTTTGTTTTTGTAGAACATGTTCATGTGTCCGCTCCTGAAGAAGTGGAGCAGATCCACAAAACATGTTGAGCCATATGGATGCAGCTATGTCCTTACATCTAGTTTACCTTTTACTCTGATACAACCATTTTGTACTTTTAACTGATCTTATGATAATCAGTAATATTGGTATACATGGTATACCTGTTATTGCAAAATGTTACCATGCGATCCATGTTTTTATATGATTATGTAGGAACTTGATTTGTGCCAAAATGTGTATATATATATATATATATATATACATATATATATATATATATATATATATATATATATATATATATATATATATATATATATATATATACATATATATATATATACATATATATATATATATATATACAAACTGTTTAATGCCATTGTTATGTGTAATCAGAGATGGAGGTGCACCACACATGCCAGAAATTCACAGCTATCCTGAGCTATCTCCAAACAATTATTTAGTTATCTCTTTTCTGTTATCTTGGATTACAAGTCTTTTTCTACCTAAGCTGTGAATATAAAGACAATTTGTAAATAAGTAAATAAGCAACAGGTAATGGGCAGGGCTGACATCACAACTCAGTCCAAGAAAATGCTGTGTGTTGTCAGTCCACAACAGGAATTAAAGTTTATTTCTGGCAGATAAACAGGTATTTTTACTTGCAAGGTTTTCAAGGGATACAAATTGGGCTACCATGCATCTATAACAGAGTACAGCATATGTCCTTACTTTTGCTTTGCCTTGACATATGCTTTAACTGGTTGCCGCCCAACCACAGTACATTTACTGTGGCAGGGCGGCATGGGCAGCCTGGTTCACGTACATGTACGTCATCCAGCCGAGGGGGTCAGACACTGCGGAGTTCCCGATACCCAGCCTGGGGATCACATGATCACAATGTCAACAAAACTGTTATGAATGAATTTAATTTATAACAGCTGTGATTACTATAGTGATGCTGTGATTAGCCAACTGCTATCACATGGTACTGAGGCCAATCACAGCAGTCTGTACCATGTGATAGTAACTATTGTGACACTGAACTACTCTGATGAAAGTATGTAAAAAAAGTAAAAAAAAATTAAAATTTAAATAAAAACAAAATGTTTAAACAAAATTTTAAAAATGGAATGAACAAATTATTCTTATTTTTTTAACATACTGTCACCAGTCAGTATCCCAGATCACCGCCACATCAGTCATATGATGATGTTGTACTGCACTAGTGACAGCATGTATAAAAACAGATTGTGAATTTTTTTTTATTTATTTCTTAATTTTCCCACAAATTGTGACCAAATATTACAACTTCAAAAAACTCACCATATGTCTTACTAAATACCTCAGACTGTCTATTTTTCAAAAAGGGGTCATTTGTACAGTCCTGGCATTTTAAGAGCCTCAAAAAGTGGGATAGGCCATCAGTACATCAGGATTGATCCATTTTCAAATAATGTATATATACCATAGTTTGTAGACACTATAACTTTCACACAAACCAATTAATATACACCTATTGGGATTTTTTTTTTTTTTTTTTTTACCAAAGATGTGTAGCTCAATGTAGAATTGATTTTATTGGATATACTTTATAGCACAAAATAGAAAAAAAATCACATTTGTTCATTATTTTTGGTCTTTTTTCATTTACAGTGTATAGCAAAAAAAAATAAAACAGGGGTGATCAAATACCACTAAAAGAAAGCTCTATTTGTTTGAAAAAAAATATATAAATTTCATTTGCATACAGTGTTGCATGACCACGCAATTGCCAGTTGAAGTAGTACAGTGCTGAACAGCTAAAAATGACCTGGTCATAAAGGGTGTAAAACCTTCCAGACGTCAAGTAGTTAAGCAAAGGTGCATTTTAAGTCATTATTTACATGCGGATTATCAAACATTAAAAGAACCTTGGCTATATAGCATAAATAATCTTTTTTATTGCTTTTTTACAAGATAATCTAAGGTTTCACAGATTCCATTTCTCTCCAATTTTGAGTACATGCCAACAACAAACTGTGCCATCATGTTCAGGATTAAGTGACACCAAGATGTCCATACACCTCAGAATGCTGCTAATCCTGTCAAGAATAGACATGTAACTAGGATGAGCTGTCATAAGAAACTAAACACGCCATGAAATGGAAAGCTCAGTTTCCTTCACCCGAATGCAAGTTCGAAACATAAAAAATAAAGCCTGTACCTAGCTAATTTGGTCAGAACTATAAAAAGATTTTGAAGTCCTGCAATTCATTTTTACTTATGATATAGTCTGTTTACTGGCACCTACAGTATAATTTAAATAACTTACTAAAATCAAATCTCCATTATTATAAAAAATCTATGTGGAGAGTAATAAGTGATTTCCTTTCTTGATGTCCTTATGAACATGCTAGTTGCCTGGCTGTCTTTTTTTTTACCAAATTCAGTTAAAATTTTCTGACTTACTGACCAGGAAGAGGTATACAGCCCATGAATCAGAGAGAAGTCATACACATTGATAAAGTCCTGACTAGCAAAGCTGTTCCAGATTACAGACACAAAACTCAGAAAAGATATAAGACAGGATCAGCATGGCAGCCAAGTACATGGCCTTTGCAGAGGCAGTGATCAGCAACTGCAGCCAAGGTGTCTCATTCAGTAAAAGTTTTCATTAACTATGCCTTCCAATATTGCTTGTACATTTTCCAAAATTAGTTTCTGGTAAGATTATTGCAATTGTAATTATACTTTATTACCCAGACCAAAACCCCATGCTGCCGCAGCCTTGTTATGAAGAGGATAAAAGGCGATGAGACATAAGGTACATGATAAGGTAGTTATTCCTGCACTGCCACTATTAAGTGATGGATCAAGGAACTGCTGCGTTCACAGAGATGGATCAAACCGTATCCACTTAATTGTAACGAGAGGGTAAGTTGGTGTTGCGCTGTTCTAATTTAGAGTATTATTTCGAAGAGGGTAAATCCCTATCTTCCTGGCTCATAGGGGAGGAGGTAATATAAAACTGGGAGGCCTACGAAATATTTAGAGAGATATTTTATATATATATATATATATATATATATATATATATATATATATATATATATATATATATATATTTATCCGCTAGCAAGATATATATCTCTTCCCCTATGGTTTTAAATGGATTAAATGTAATTATACAAAATGCCCATTAAATGTCAAAAGTGCAATAAAGATAAAAGCAAAAATGAAAATCAGTAAATGCACTACAGGGGTGTCTTCACCTAAACTTTAGACATAGATAATAGTGCTTATTTAAAGAAAAGTGCACTTAGTATGATCGTGATAGACGAATGAGATCAGTATAATAAAAAATGATAAAAGTAAACGCACTGCAGAGCCAACTGTGGCCTGCGTTATGTACCTGGACTAGATAGTATAAACAAAATATGTAGTGTAAACAAATTCAGAACCGTCACTTCTTAGCCTGCAACGGTCAAAAGTGCTATGTGCTTCTAAAGGTAAGTATAAATGAATAACACTGGCAAATGGAAAATAAAAATATTAATGCATTCTAAAAAATAAATTTAAAATAGGTTTGCAATCAAGTGACTACATCCAATTAGTAAACCTGAATTCATAAAAGATTATCAAAAAACAATTAATAAAGTATGGTGTAAAAAATTATAAATATAAATGCCCTACAGAGCCTTTTCATCAGGTGTGTAGAATTTAGCTTGTGAGTGTAAGAAAATACAATTAAGAAAAGTGCTGAGTGCAATAAATAAAATGACAATAAACTAAAACAAAGCTCTAGAGCAATATATGTAAAACCACACGAAAGTGCATACATTCAGTTTATACTGTAGAATAAATAAACGCCCCGCAGGGCCAAATTCATAAGTGCAATAAACCACAAGCGGATCAGTTAAATAATATATCCGCTTGGGCGAACTCGTCCAAAACACAGGAGGTGAAAGGAAAAAAGTGGGGGAAATTCAATATATATAGTCCCTTAAAGTGCTCATGATTCTTCTTTTACTATAAATGTGCAATCCAGTTGAATCACCGCTTCCCAGTGTATTCCTCCTTCGTGACCATACACTCGGGTGGGCAATGGCCCCTTACCTTATGGTAAGGAGAAAAATGCCTTAAGATGGAGGTCTCTTTAAGGTTCTTCCCACCAGGTTAAAACTTCTCCTTTCAAGTGTCTTTAATACTCCAGGGAACCCAATTTTTGACAGTTCCTTTATTGAAAAAAAAAATGTCCCACGATGTCCATCCATCTTTTATCACAGTGCCCGGACCCGAAAAATAGAAAACAAACAAAAAGCTCCGCCTCGATGGGAGTCGTCCCACTGACTTCTGTCTCTTGGCTGTGACAGCTGTTATATAGGCAAGGGCAGGGTCACCTGATGACGTAACTGGGTGACCCTGCCCCCTTCTGACTTCACATAATAAAGGAATTGTCAAAAACTGTCTCCTGACGTTTTTACTTTTCTGACACTTTTTTTGGTGAATGGGTAGGGGTACAATGTACCCAATACCCATTCACATGGGGGGTCGGGATCTGGGGGCCCCCTTGTAAAAAAAAAGGGGGCTTCCAGATTCCCATAAGCCCCCCCCCCCACAGAAACCCACAACCACCGGGCAAGGGTTGTGGGGATGAGGCCCTTGTCCCCATCAACATGGGGACAAGGTGCTTTGGGGTGGCCCCAAAGCACCCTCCCCATGTTGAGGGCAAGCGACCTGGTATGGTTCAGGAGGGGGGTGCTTGCTCCTGGCCTGCCATGGCTGCTTGCTCAGATAAGGGCCTGGTATGGATTTTGGGAGGGACCCCACACATGTTTTTTTTTTTTTTTTACATTTTGGCGTATGGACTGGGGATGGACCCATGCTGATTTTCTCATTGAGTTTTATCTATATTGCCAGGATCTGGCAATACATTACAGCTGCAAGCAAGTTTAAATTTTTTATTTGGAAATGTAATTTTGCTGAGGTAAAGTAAAACACATGAGAAAGATGCAGCACTTTACAGGCAGACCAAGGAGAACCCCCCCCCGGGCACGATATTTAAAGGAATATTTATTGTTTTACTTTAAGCATTATTAAAATCACTGTTGACAAAAAAGGCCGTTTAAAAAAAAAATTGCATTGATACATGTCCCCTTGGGGTAGCAACACCCAAGATTTCTTGGCTTGGAGAGGAATAAAGTAGTAAATTATGACAGATAGATCCCACTGTAGAAGTATGCTAAACATATAAGAAGCCAAGATTGGGTCAATATACTAAGCTTCACCTGTAATGAAAGTATTGTTTTTGAATGGAGTGAGCCTTTAAATACATAAGACTACGGCATATTATTTTAAGCTTTAATAAATCACTTGAAATGACTTTGTTTCACAAATCTTAATCAAAAATGTTAATGGGAAAAATGCCTGGAGATTAAAAAGAAGATATACTGAAATGAGCATGTTTCAATAAGGAAAGGGCCAAACTGGAATATTTAATGCAACATACAGTATCAACAGGACTGAAATACCAAAAAATTAAATAAAATTACAGTGTATTTCATTTACTACTGTAAATAAAGGTTACACTTTGAACAACAAAGCTACAAAGACCACTAAATATGTACATTGTTAAATGATATATGGAAGAGCTATTTTAGGACCTGTAGTTCTTTGGATTCTGTCATTGTCCCATCTCCTCTCTGCACTTCTACTAAGCACCTCTTCCTTACAGCCATCAGCTTAAGTAGGCACATCTACTGCAAGCTTGATTTAAATCTTTAAATGGCATGTGATGGAACAAACTAATAAATATTTTAGCTCCTAACCAGATGCAAGCATATTTTACTTATATGAAACAAGAAAAGCCACTCCAGGTGAGTGAGCCTCTGGTTAATCCCTACACACACTAGTCAGGTGCTAGCTCAGCTCACATGCTGTGTAACATAAGGAAATAATTCCAGACGGCTGCACTTCCAAAAATCCTTTTATTGAAGCTTCAAATGACAAGAGGTTAACAGATGGAGCAGAGAACAGAGAGGTAGACGCGTTTTGCGCAAATGTTAGCGCTTAGTCATTACCATTTGCTAACCACTTGTCACATGAAGGTTCAATAAAAAGATTTTTGGAAGTGCAGCCATCCGGAATTATTTCCTTATATACATATTTTACTTGTGTAGGAGAATTCAGGTATTGCAATAAAAATGTATCAGCAGAAAATAATTTTTTTAGTGCACCTCAAGCTGACAACCTGTGATGATCTACTGTACAACATTTTGTGACTGCAAGTTACTTGCACAAAAGAATTCAGCAAAATGCATAAAAACCTAATAAAGACCCTCCAATTCTCCGGGCTAACTGAGTTTGAGAAAATATAGTTGGAAGGATCATCCCCTAAAGGTATGATATCGCGCACCTACCAAATATTGGTAATAGATACTTCACCAACCTACACCCCTCAGTGAAAATGTCAAAACTGGGCCCCATTTTCCCTCCCGGTGTCATGTGACTCGTTAGTGTTACAGGGTCTCGGGTGGGAATGGGGAGATTTAAATTTAATAAAAAATTAAATTTGGTGTTATCACTCTCACTCTCTCATACTGGAAGTTCAACATGGCACCTCATAGCAAAGAACTCTCTGAGGATCGGAAAAAAAATTATTCTTGCTCTACATAAAGATGGCCTAGGCTATAAGAAGATTGCCAACACCCTGAATCTAAGCTGCTAGTCCATACAGTGGTTAAACAGGACAGGTTCCACTCATAACAGGCCTCGTCATGGTCGACCAAGGAAGTTGAGTGCACATGCTCAGCATCATATTCAGAAGTTGTTTTTGTGAAATGATCTTATGAGTGCTGCCAGCATTGCTGCAGAGGTTGAAGGGGTGGCAGGTCAGCCTGTCAGTTCTCAGACCATACACCGCACACCGCATGAAATTGGTCTGCATCGCTGTTGTCCCAGAAGGAAGCCTCTTCTAAAGATGATGCACAAGAAAGCCTGCAAACAGTTTGCTGAAGACAAGGAGACTAAGGACATGGATTACTGGAACCATGTCCTGTGGTCTGATGAGACCAAAATAAACTTATTTGGTTCAGATGGTGACAAGCGTGTGGGGCAGCAACCAGCTGAGGAGTACAAAGACAAGTGTGGCTTGCCTACAGTCAAGCATGTTAATGGGAGTGTCATAGACATGTGCAAAAGGAAAAAATTTGTTTAGTTTTGTTTCGTTTTAATTCGTAAATTCATTAATTTCGTTTAGTTATATTCGTTAACTTCCTTAAATTCGTTTTCGGATTTCGTTTAGTTTTCTACTGAATTCGAAAAATCGGTCGCATTCGAAAATATTTCAACCAAATTCGAAAATATTTCTACCGGATTCAAAATGATTTCAACATGATTCGACATTATTTCAACCACATTAGAAAATATTTTGTGACCCGATTTTAGGGCCATGTATCTCGGGGTCACTTGGTGCTAGAAACTCCAAATTAGGATATGTTGTAGTGTTAGTACGATTGTGTTTGCATACCAAATTTGGTGTTTCTAGCTATAAGTGACCCCGAGATATGTGGCCCCAAAATCGGGTCGCAAAATGTCATTCTCTGCTCTAATAACTAATAACATTTTGCGATCCAATTTTGGGGCCACATATCTCGGGGTCACTTATAGCTATAAACCCCAAATTTGGTATGCAAACACAATAATACTAGCACTACAACATATCCAAATTTGAAGTGTCTAGCACCAACTGACCCCGAGATACATGGCCCTAAAGTCTGGTCACAAAATATTTTCGAATGCGGTTGAAATAATGTCGAATCATGTTGAAATCATTTCGAATGCAGTTGAAATAATGTTGAATCATGTTGAATTCATTCGAATTCATTCGTTATATTTCTTTCGTATTCGTTGTAATTTGTTATTTTTTTATTCGGACATTCGGATGCATCCGAATGTCCGAAAGATGCAAAATTCGTCCGAATTTCGATTCGTTACGAAACGAATTGCACAAGCCTAGAGTGTCATGCTCTGGGGCTGCAGGAGTGCTGTAGGCACTGGGGAGCTACAGTTCATTAAGGGAACCATGAATGCCAACATGTACTGTGACATACTGAAGCAGAGCATGATCCCCTCCCTTCGGAGATTGGGCTGCGGGGCAGTATTCCAACATTACGACCCCAAACACACCTCCAAGATGAGCACTGCCTTGCTAAAGAAGCTGAGGGTAAAGATGATGGACTGGCCAAGCATGTCTCTAGACCTAAACCCTATTCAGCATCTGTGGGGCATCCTTAAGCTGAAGGTCTAACATCCACCAGCTCTGTGATTTTGTCAGGAAGGAGTGGAAGAGGCCTCCATTGGCAAGCTGTGAAGGTCTGGTGAACTAATGCCCAAAAGGGTTAAGGCAGTGCTGGAAAATAATGGTGGCCACACAATATATTGACACTTTGGACCCAATTGGGACATTTTCACTTAGGAATGTACTCACTTTGTTGCAAGCGGTTTAGACATTAATGGCTGTGTGCTGAGTTTTTTTGAGAGGACAGCAAATTTACACTGCTATGCAAGCTGTACACTCACTACAATTCATGGATACTACATTGTAGCAAAGTGTAATTTCTTCAGTGTTGTCACATGAAAAGATTTAGGGCTCCTTCACACGGATATGTCCGTGTACGGAGCCCGCCCTGCTCAGCGGGGATCGCCCTGTCGATCCCCGCTGAGCAGGAAGATGACAGGTCTGTCTCTGCACTCGGCAGGGACAGGCCTGTCAGAACGCCGATCTCCCCTATGGGGGATCGGATAAAGACGGACCATAGAGTCCGTCGTCAACTGATCCGATCCGCAGGTGGATGGAAAAATAGTTTTCCTCCTTCACACTTTTTCGGTTCGGAGCGGGTAAGATGTCAGCAGACATGTCACCGCTGACATCCGTCCCTCCATAGACCTCTATGGAGTGTCCGTTCAGGTTCGTGTGAAAGGGGCCATAATAAAATATTTACAAAAATGTGAGGGGTGTACACAGTTTTGTGTTTTGTGAGATACTGTATATACACAGTATATATATATCTATATATATATATATATATATATATATATATGTATATATATATATATATATATATATATATATATATATATATATATATATATATATATATTGAAGGAATTAAATGATGTGTTTACATATTTGTCTTCAATAGTCCTTTCAGCATTTCAGTACCCATGAATTGTAAAGTGCCCCTTTTATGTGTACATGACTAGTGATGGCGAAATGTAGGTGGTGTCACGTTAAGTCATGCTGACACTCATGGTATGCACATAGCAGAAGTGAGAAGAAGATATGAAAGCTTGATTGAGATCTGGATATAAATAGTCTGTCTTACAGCTCAACTCACATACTCCCGGCTGGCATTTACTTCAGTGTCATATGCCCACTGCCAGACAGACCTTAAGCCTTGTAATCTACTGAAAGGTTCCACAGGACCGACCCTGCTTCAGAGGAACAGATACATTATATAAACATACTAAAGAAAATCACTTCACAAGTTCACAATACTATGGTTTAGGTGCTCAGTCCAAAAAACATTGGGGTGGATTTACTAAAACTGGAAGGTGCAAAATCTGGTGCAGCTCTGCGTGGTAGCCAATCAGCTCCAAACTTTTCAATTAAGCTTTGACAAAAAAAGGAAGTTAATCGGTTTCTATGCAGAGCTGTACTAGATTTTGCATTCTTCAGTTTTAGTAAAACAACCCCACAGTTACTTTGGTCTTGAATAGATGCCAGTAGGTTGAGTCTCAGCTCCATCCACTTTCGGCAGTTAAGTCTTTCATACTCAGTTTGATTTTAGTCATTTATCTTATACAGTATTTGCTAAATTGCTGCTGAAGGACAATTCCATCTTCTGAATAAAAAACAGCATAGTTTAGCAGTTTATTTTTTTAATTGAATTTCAGGGATCCACAGGCAAAACAAACTAGCGCAAGGTACACCACTAGTCCAAGGCTTACCATGTTTGTGTAGACTAAAAGAATCTTACTTATCCACTTGCCTACTGCTGGGCACTTAAACACCCCTTCTGCCCAGACCAATTTTCAGCTTTCAGTGCTCTCACACTTTGAATGACAATTACTCAGTAATGAAACATTGTACCCAAATGAATTGTTTGTCCTTTTTTTCCCCACAAATAGAGCTTTCTTTTTGTGGTATTTGATCACCTCTGGGTTTTTTATTTTTGGCGCTATAAATGAAAAAATAACAAAGCATTTTTCTTTGTTTCTGTGATAAAATTTTGCAAATTATAAATTTTTCTTCATAAATTTTGGCCATAATTTATACTGCTACGTATCTTTGGTAAAAATAACAAAATTAGTGGATATTATTTGGTCTTTGTGAAAGTTAAAGAGTCTACAAGCTGTGGTGCGAATCACAGAAAATCGATCACATCTGATGTACTGGTGGCCGATCTCATTTCTCGCGACCCGAACAAGCCAGGAAAGTACAAATGACCCCCAAATGACCCATTCTTTGAAAGTACACATTCCAAGGTATTTAGTAAGAGGATTGGTGAGCTTTTTGATGTTGTCATTTTTTTCCCACAATTCTTTGCAAAATGAAGATTTTTTATTTTATTTTAATTTTTTCCACAAAATTGTCATTGTAATAGGTTATTTCTCTCACGTGGCATATGTATACTACAAACAATGCCCCAAAATAAATTCTGATACTCCTCTTGAGTATTACGATACCACATGTGTGGGACTTTTCCACAGCCTGGCCACATAGAGAGGCCCAACATGCAGGGAGCGCCATCAGGTGTTCTAGGAGCATAAATTACACATCTAACTTGTTGACTACCTATTACACTTTTGAAGGCCCTGGAGCACCAGGACAATGACACGTGACACCGACGTGGCACTGATGACAGATGGCACTGATACGTGGCACTGATGACAGATGGCACTAATACATGGCACTGATGACACGTGACACTGACAGATGGCACTAATATGTGGCACTGATGACAGATGGCACTTATACATGGCACTGATGACACGTGACACTGACAGATGGCACTAATACGTGGCACTGATGACAGATGGCACTAATACGTGGCACTGATGACAAATGGCACTGATACCAGGCATTGATTACACGTGACACTGATAACAGATGGCACGTGACACTGACAGGTGGCACTGATGACAGATGGCACTGATACGTGGCACTGATGACAGATGGAACTAATATGTGGCACTGATGACAGATGGCACTATGTGGCACTGATGTGGCACTGATGACAGATGGCACTATGTGGCACTGATGACACGTGGCACTGATGTGGCACTGATGACAGATGGCACTTATACATGGCACTGGGGACAGATGGCACTGTGGATAGGTGGCACTGATGACAGATGGCACTGATGACAGATGGCATTGGGGACAGATGGCACTGATGACAGGTGGCACTGGGGACAGATGGCACTGATGACAAGTGGCAGTGGAGGCAGATGGCACTAACAGGTGGCAGTGGGGGCAGTGGGGACAGGTGGCAGTGGGGACAGATGGGCACTTTATTTTCATTTTATTTATTTATTTTTTACACTAACCACTGCATCTCTGCAGCGGTTCATCTCTCCCTGTTCACACACTGTCTGTGTGAGGAGGGAAGGCCGGCGATGAGAGATGATCTCATATGTTTACATATGAGATCACCTCTCATTGGGCACGCCGATCACGCTGTAAGCGGCCGCTGTGATTGGCCGTTTACAGCGATCTGTGACTGGCTATGTCCGGGGGACATGGCCAGCACAGAACTTCCCCGATGCGTGCCCGCGGCAGCGCGCAAAGGGGAAGTTAAAGTGAGGACGTCCAGGGACGCCCTCCCGGCAGATAGCGTCCGCGCTGTAGCCGTCTTTTGGCTATAACGCAGTCGCAAAGTGGTTATACATACCGCCCAATGTTTTGAGATGGGAATGAGGGACACCTATTAGCAATTGTATGTACTCATAGGACACACACCCTGCCATGCCCCTTAAAGGAGAATTATAAAAAAATTATTAGTTAAACCCACAAGTGCTTTTTTACCACTACTATTCCTTTTATTCTGGCTTTTGAAATTTACAAATGCAGCAATTTAGAAATGGGATGAAAGGTTTAGCACTGGGAAACACTTTTGAAAAATATAAAATTTAGGCGGACCGTCGCTGCATGCCGATCTGTCTGGGAGCATCTCAACACGCAGCCGTGCCTATTGCATGGCGCGGCGAGCATGTTATCCGGCCTCAGCTGACTCTGATTGCTTATTAGCGATTGAAGTCAGCTGTATCTACCTACCCTTATATAATCTGTGTGTTTGGCATGCGCAGTGATTTGGATCATGCCACGCCGCTGCAACGACATTCATTGAATACCAGTTACTAAAGGTACAGTTACATCTGCCGAACGCATGCTTCCCATTGTGACATGCCTAACCTTACAGTACTTTTGTAAGTGTATTTCTTATTATTTGATATTTTTAATAAATGTTTTTACACTATTTGGAGCGCTTTCTTTCCCTTCCTATGGTGGACCATTTAACTTAAATGCATTGGAGCCCCTTTGAAGTGTGGTCTTGGATGGATTGAGGAACACGTATAGTCTGGCTTGATCTCTTAGAGCGTACTGTTTGAGGACGTCTGGTAAGGAGCCAATCTCAATTTTTGGTGGTGGTGCACTATAGTATGCCTCGCGGCTTGGAATATGAATCAGAGAGTCAACGCTACTAGATGTGTCACGTGGTGTTTTTTGCAATTTATTGCTTTCATGGATTCAGTTTAAGGACTATCAAATAAGGACACATTTAGATTTTATAGTTTGTTTTGCTTATGTTATATCATCATTTTTTTTGAAGTGTATGTATCAATATATCTTGCACTTATTTTTTCCTGTATATTTTGTAGGTATCGGTGCTATTCTTGCATTTTTGGTTATTTATAACACATGTAATATGTGACACTGCACTATATTTATTGTTTGTTTCTACATATATAGTCTCCCACATGGGAGGTGCATTTTGGGTTATTCTTAACATATGTAATATGTGAAACTGCACTTTATTCACTGTTTGTTTTTGCATATATAGTCTCCCACACGGGGGGCGTATACCCTAAGATTCATTTTTTAGGACAGCGTGGTTCTTCTTCCCTCTTTTTCATGTTTACACGTATATAACTTTTTGGTATATAACAGAACTGCAGCAGTATTGGGTTTTGTATAATTTTTCAAATTATTTTGTAGTGCAATTTTTCCCTTTTTTCTTAATATGTTTTGAGTTACAGAGGAGGTCTAGGGCTAGAATTATTGCTCTCGCTCTAACATTCGCAGCGATACCTCACATGTGTGGTTTGAACACCGTTTTCATATGCGGGCGGGACTTACGTATGCGTTCGCTTCTGCATGCGAGCACATGGGGACAGGGGCACTTTAAAAAAAAAAAATTGTTATTGTTCATTTTACTTTACTTTATTTTGGTTTGACATTTTTTTCCCCAAATATAATTTTTTTGATCACTTTTATTCCTATTACAAGGAATGTAAACATCCCTTGTAATAGGAATATGGCATGACAGGTCCTCTTTAGAGTGAGATATGGGGTCAATAAGACCCTACATCTCACCTCTAGGCTGGAAAGCCTGAAATAAAAAAATAAAAAAGATTCTGGATTTGATCGTATTGGCGAGTCGATAGAAGTACCGGAGGGCAGCGAGGGGGGGAGGTTGTCTATGGCTGGGTATAGCAGGGTATCACCGACTATGGCTGGGTATTGCAGGGTATCTCCGAGTATGGCTGGGTATCTCCGAGTATGGCTGGGTATCTCCGAGTATGGCAATTTATGGCAGGGTATTGCAGAGTATTGGCAGGGTATTGCAGAGTATTGGCTGGAATTTTACTGCAGAGTATTGGCGGGTGTTGCAGGGTATTTGCAGGGTATTTGAAGGGTATTTGCAAGGTATTTGCTGGTACTGCTGGTACTGCAGAGTATTTGCAGGGTATTTTCTGGTACTGCTGGTACTGCAGAGTATTTGCAGGGTATTTGCTGGTACTGCAGAGTATTGCTGGTACTGCTGGTACTGCAGAGTATTGCTGGTACTGCTGGTACTGCAGAGTATTGCTGGTACTGCTGGTACTGCAGAGTATTGCTGGTACTGCAGAGTATTGCTGGTACTGCTGGTACTGCAGAGTATTGCTGGTACTGCTGGTACTGCAGAGTATTGCAGGGTATTGAGGGGTTACATTTTGGTGAGCAGCGATGTGGGCACTGCAGATGCAGCCCACAGCGCTGCTGACACCGATCTCTTCCCCCTCTGCTGTACCGATCGGTACAGAGAGGGGGAGGGAGGAACCGGCGTCATAACATGACGCCGGTTTGTTTACAAGTGATGAGAGGCCGTTTACCGTGATCCGTGATGCGCCGGGTCCTGTGGACCCGGCGGTCACGGATGCTCTCGAGTGCGAGAGCGGAATTCTGGGAGGATGTCATATGACGGCCTCCCAGAGTTAAACAACCGCCCTGTAGCCGTCATTCGGCTATGGGCCGGTTGTTAAGTGGTTAATTTAAAAAACAAAGGAAAATTGTACAGAATGCATAGTCGGTAAGGATGAGCCCAATACCCCCCGGTTTGGTTCGCAGCAGAACATGCGAACAGGCAAAAAATGTGTTCCAACTGGCGAATGTTGTTAAAGTCTATGGGACATGAACGTGAAAAATCAAAAGTGCTAATTTTAAATGTTTGTATGCAAGTTATTGCCATAAAAAGTGTTTGGAGACCAGGGTCCTGCCCCAGGGGACATGTATCAATGCAAAAAAAGTTTTAAAAACTGATGTTTTTTCGGGAGCAGTGATTTTAATAATGCTAAAATGAAACAATAAAAATTAAATATTCCTTTAAATATTATTCCTGGGGGGTGTCCTTAGTATGCCTGTAAAGTAGTGCATTTAAACAATACCACCGCAAAATTAAATTTCTAAAGGAAAAAATGTCAGTTAAAACTACTCGCGGCTGTAATGTATTGTCAGGTCTCGGCAATATAGATGAAAATCATTTTTAAAAATGGCATGGGTCCCCCCCCCCACAGTCCATTATCAGGCCATTTGGGTCATTTGTATGGATATTAAGGGGAACCCTGCACCAAAATTTTAGAAAAAAATTGAATGGGGGGGGGGGAGGGTTGGAGGCCCAGGCACTATATACTCTGAACAGCAGTATACAGTATTTCACAAAAGTGAGTACACCCCTCACATTTTTGTAAATATTTTAGTTTATCTTTTCATGTGACAACACTGAAGAAATTACACTTTGCTTCAATAGAAAGTAGTGTGTGTACAGCTTGTATAACAGTGTACATTTTCTGCCTCCTCAAAATAACTCAACACACAGCCATTAATGTCTAAACCGCTGGCAACAAAAGTGAGTACACCCCTAAGTCAAAATCTCCAAATTGGGCCCAAAGTGTCAATATTTTGTGTGGTCACCATTATTTTCCAGCACTGCCTTAACGATCTTTGGCATGGAGTTCACCAGAGCTTCACAGATTGCCACTGGAGTCTTCCTCCTCTCCTCCATGACGAAATCATGGAGCTGGTGGATGTTGGAGACCTTTCGCTCCTCCACCTTCCATTTGAGGATACCCCACAATTTCTCAATAGGGTTTAGGTCTGGAGACATGCTTGGCCAGTCCATCACCTTTACCCTCAGCTTCTTTAGCAAGGCAGTGGTCATCTTAGAGGTGTGTTAGGGGTCATTATGTTGGAATACTGCCCTGCCGCCCAGTCTCCAAAGGGAGGGGATAATGTTTCCTTTTCATTATGTCACAGTACATGTTGGCATTCATGGATCCCTCAATGAACTGTAGCTCCCCAGTGCCAGCAGCACTCATGCAGCCCCAGACCATGACACTCCCACCACCATGCTTGACTGTAGGCAAGACACACTTGTCTTTGTGCTCCTCACCCAGTTGCCTCCACACACGCTTGAACCCAACTGAACCAAATAAATGTTTCTTGGTCTCACCAGACCACAGGACATGGTTCCAATAATTCATGTCCTTAGTCTGCTTGTCTTCAGCAAACTGTTTGCGGGCTTTTTTGTGCATCATCTTTAGAAGAGGTTTCCTTCTGGGGTGACAGCCATGCATACCAATTTGATGCAGTGTGAGGCGTATGGTCTGAGCACTGACAGGCTGACCCCCCACCCCTTCAACCTCTGCAGCAATGCTGGCAGCACTTATACACCCTTTTCCAAAAGACAACCTCTGGATATGATGTTGAGCACGTGCAACTTCTTTGGTCAGCCACGGCAAGGCCTGTTCTGAGTGGAACCTGTCCTGTTAAACCGCTGTATGGTCTTGGCCACCGTGCTGCAGCTCAGTTTCGGGGTCTTGGCAATCTTCTTAAAGCCTAGGCCATCTTTATGTAGAGCAAAAAAATCTTTTTTTCAGATCCTCAGAGAGTTCTTTGCCATGGAGTGCCATGTTGAACTTCCAGCGATTAGTATGAGAGAGTGAGAGTGATAACACCAACTTTAACACACCTGCTCCCCAGTCACACCTGAGACCTTTTAACACTAATGAGTCACATGACCCTGGGGAGGAAAAATGGCTAATTGGGCCCAATTTGGACATTTTTACTTAGGTGTGTACTCACTTTTGTTGCCAGTGGTTTAGACATTAGTGGCTGTGTGTTGAGTTATTTTGAGGAGACAGCAAATTTACACTGTTATACAAGCTGTGCACTCACTACTTTATATTGTAGCAAAGTGTCATTTCTTCAGTGTTGTCACAGGAAAAGATATAATAAAATATTTACAAAAATGTGAGGGGTGTACTCACTTTCGTGCGATACTGTATATACTATACGGCCTGCCCTATATACTCTCCAGAAAATTGGACCTTAGGTGTTGGTGGTACCAGAACACTGTAAGCCCTCACAGTTACTCTTGGTGGGTGCAGAAATGGGCCCTGCTTTGAAATAGTATATAAAAAATTGTAATTACATGCCTCTGTTAAACAGGGGAAGAAAAATTGGGCCTTGGGTGGTGGTGCCACAACACTGTAACCCCTCACAGATACTCTTGATGGATGCAGGAACGGGCCCTGCTGTGAAATATTAGAAAACAAAAATTGTAATTACATGCCCCTGTTAAACAGGGGCAGAAAAATTGGGCATTGGGTGGTGGTGGTGGTGCCCTAAACCAAAACTATTGTTGGAAGCTAGGATAATCAAGATTGAGGAGGAAAGGGATAATCAGCATAGGCAGCCTTCAATGGATCCCACATCCATTGCAAATTCAATCAGTTACATCAGCATCAGGTGCTTGATAGCTGCTGATCCAAGACTGGTTCATTTTTATGAATGTGAGCCTATCAACGAAGTCTGTGGGCAGGAGCACTCTTTGATCCATTACAAACCCTCCAGCAGCACTGAATGTGCGTTCAGAAAGCATGCTGGATGCAGGACAGGCCAGTAGCTCAATTGAGCTAGTTCTGGCCAGTGGTCCATCCTCAAGATCCAGTAACCCACTGGATGCTCTGTTGAAAAGGTCTCCAAGTCTGCTCTGGCCCCTAGATATTCCTACACCATGTAATGCAGACGCTGGCTAAGCTCGCTTGAACCATTCAGACCTTGGTGGTGAAGGACTGAAAAATTGTTTAAAGGCATCAGTCAGCCGTCCACCTTCTCCACCGCTCTTCCTCTGACTAAACAAAGCCTCAGCAACACGTTGTCCAGCACCAGGAAATTGTAACTTCCAAGAGTCTAGAAATGCGTTGCACAGACCTTTTTCTTCAAGGCCTCCTGAAGATGTTTCATCCTCTGCTTCCTCTGTAAAGACAGGATGATTTCTGCCACCTTACCCTCGTAACGTGGCTCAGAAAGGGTTGCCAGCCAGTAATGATCCCTCTCCTTGATACCATGAATCCTAGGGTCTTTTCGCAGGCTTTGCAGAATCAGGGAGGCCATGCAGTGTAAGTTTGCAGGGGCATTTTATTTTGCGTCCTCTGGGTCACTAAGAATTACATGATCTGTAACTACCTCCTCAAAGCCATGTACAACTCCTTTAGTTTCTGGGTACTGAAAACCATCCCTTGAAAACTGCTGCTGAGTGTTATCCTCTACATCCATGCTGACACAATCCTCCTCCTCCTCTTCTTCCTGTGGGTTTGGTGGGCCCACAGGAATGCTATCTGGATAAAGGGGGCCTTGAGCTATAAGGAAGTCCTCCACTTCTGTGCGCTGTTCTGCCTCAAGTGCCCTGTCCATGATTTCACGAAGAGAGTGCTCCAACAGAAAGACAAGAGGGACAGTGTCACTGATGCATGCATTGCCACTGCTCACCATCCTTGAGGCCTCCCCAAATGGTGACAAGACAGTGCATGCATCCTTGATCAGTAGCCACTGGTGTGGCGAAAAGAAGCCAAGCTCTCCTGACCCTGTCCTGGTGCCATATTCGAACAGATACTCGTTGATGGCCCTCTGCTGTGTGTGCAGCCACTGCAGCATTGCCAACATTGAGTTCCACCTGGTGGGCATGTCACAAAGGAGGCTGTTTGTGGTGAGGATGCATTCCCTTTGAATGTCAGGAAGCCGATCACTGGCATTGTATGACTGACGGAAATGACCACAAACTTTTCTGGCCTGCATCAGGAGATCCTCTAAGCCTGGGTGTCTGCTCAAGAACCACTGCACAGCTGACAGTATCTCTGCCCCAGTGTGGTTCCTGTCCCCTAGGCAGACCAACACAGGCACCGCATGGCATCTTTTAGCCTAACTGAATCGCTGGTTAAGAGGACAAATCTGCAGAAGATGCAATAGAGGAAGAAGAGGAGGGGGTGGAGGAGAGAGCTGTGTCAGAATCACCACTAGCATTTTGGAGGCGTGGTGGCAGAACAAGCTCCAACAACACTGAATCCTGTCCTGCATCCGTCCCAGCTGCCAGCAAAGTTACCCAGTGCACCGTGAAGGAAAGGTAACGTCCCTGCCTATGCCTGCTGGACCATGAGTCAGCGGTAATATGCACCTTACTGCTGATCGCCCTGTCCAACGAGGCCAAAACATTGCCTTCCACATGCCGGTAGAGAGCTGTAATTCCCTTCCCAGAAAAGAAATGGCATTTTGGAACCTGCCACTGAGGTACAACACATTCCACAAATTCACAAAATGGGGCAGAGTCTACCAGCTGAAAAGGCAGCCATTGCAGTGCTATCAATTTGGCTAGCATTTAGACACTGAGCATGTGGATGGCAGGAACCGAATTTCTTTTTACGGTTCAGAAACTGGGGTAGGGAAATTTGCCTGCTAAAATCAGATGGTGGTGTACTGTTAGCAGATTGTCTGCAAGTACTTGTGACACCTATTGCTATACCTTCATTCCTCTCAGTGCAGGTTTTTTAGAGGACTGGAGATATAGTAGGGATGCAGATCCCAGATTAGGAGCAAGGAGAAGTCCGCCTTTTTCTTTGATGTGGATCTTTCCAGTGCTGTTGCCAATGGACTGCATGGCAGGTCATCATATGCCTGGTCAAGCATGTGGTGTCCAAGCGGCTGCTGTTCTGGCCACGCTTGATCTGCTTCAGACATAGGTTGCAGACAGCAACGGTGCAACCTGCTGCTCATGTGTCCAAAAAGGCCCACACCAAGGAACTTTTAAAAGTCAGCGGGAAATCAGCAGCACCTGTAGAGCTTTGCGGTGGGATGCAATAGGGTGGCTGGCCTTAAGCTGCCCCTAGAGGACATCCTGCCTTGTTGGAGTTGACCTCATCATCTCCTCCCTCCTCATCACTGGAGCAAACTTGGCAGTATGCTGCAGCTGGAGGAACATGACTGACAGTTTCTTGTCCTTCTTGGGCACCCCCTCTTTCTAGGCTCAAGTTACTCCCTTCCTCAACCTGGGAACCAACATCAGAGACTTCAAATTGCTGTGCATCCTCCAGCAGCATGTACCCAACACTGTGGTCGAATAATTCTGAGGACTCCACCGTGCATGATGGTGGGGCTACGGAAGGAGTGACTGGACAAGGAGCCAGTGGAATAGGTCGCTTTGGCAGCTGCGTTGAAAGGCAAACTAATCTGAGCCTGGGAGACAGAGGATGAGGAGGATGAGGACGGCTTTGTTAGCCACTCCACCAACTCTTCTGCATGTTCTGGCTCAATAACACGACCAGCACCGTTGACTGTAAACACACAGAGGCTGCATGCTCTCTTTTAGTGGCCTGTGAGCATCTATCTCTTCTTGGTGTCCTGGACATGTGTATATTTTGTTTTGCAACACCACACTACACTGTATTAGATTGTAATCATACTAAATCCTAATTATTACTGACTGCAGTTAAATAGTGGTGGTGAGATATTCCATTCCTATGTAAAAAATCTAGAAAACATAATAATACAATCTTATGCGATTAAAAGTTGCAATCATAAACAATTAAAAATTGCAATCCTATGTGATACTCCCAATGACAACCTGTGTAACAGGTTCCCGAGGGAGATACGTTATTTACCGGTATCGACACATGTTGGGGAGGGGACAGGACAGTTTGTAAGACAGTGGGAGAGGACACACCAATCTTTATATTTGTTTGGCTTGTTACAGAGTGGTGTGCTTATAGCACCTATTAAATGTGAGTACTGTACTATAGGGAATATTGTCATTTTATATAAAACTTTTAAAACGGTAATACGCTATCCAGTTTCCTGTTTTCCATATGAATATTGTTGCAAGCAACCATCCAAGGATTGGAATGCTGACCATAAACCCAAGGGTGGTTTAAAAGCGTGTTTTGACCAAGCTTAGGTGCAAGATCACACGCTCTAAGGTGAGTGCATACACCAAAGGGGGAGCACAAGAGTGGACACAAGCACTTTATTGTTTTATTATCTGCAATTATGTTGCGATTCTGTGGACACAGATTAATGCATGAATTAGTTTGGCACTTTAAACATGGGTCACTTTATTTCTATATAGATTATTGTATATTGATGCACTTTTATATAAATTTATGTAAATTAATGGTTGTCACTGCAATTATTGCATTTATCGCAATTATCGCACAGGGTTGCAAATTTCTCTATTGCATATGAATGCAACATGTGTATATAGAGGAGTGTATGCTACACAGGTTGTAATTGGGAGTATCGCATAGGATTGCAATTTTTAATTGTTTATGATCGCCAATTTTAATCGCATTAGATTGTATTATTATGTTTACTACATTTTTTACATAGGAATGGAATATCTCACCACCATTATTTAACTGCAGTCAGTAATAATTAGGATTTAGTATGATTACCATATGATTACATTTGGATAGTGCAGCATTATATAGGTATAAATTTATTTGGCACGAGCATATGGGACGTGATCTATGCTAGCAGCTGTCCTTTAATCATCTCTAATTATCATTTGAATTTTCACATGGTAGCTCGCAAGACTTTGAGGGTTATTTATGAAAGGTAAATCCACTTTGCACTGCAAGTGCACTTGGAAGTGCAGTTGCTCTAAATCTAAGGGGTAGATCTGAAATGAGTGGAAGCTCTGCTGATTTTATCATCCAATCATGTGCAAGCTAAAATGCTGTTTTTTATTTTCCTTGCATATCTCCCTCGGATCTACAGTGATTTTACTTCCAAGTGCACTTTCAAGTGCACTTGCAGTGCAAAGTGGAGTTGCCTTTAGTAAATAAACCCCTTTGCCTGTTTTTTTACACTGTATTAGATACTGTGTACACCTCCTGCACTATTTTAACAACTGTACCATAGTTGCCAACATTGTATTATAATTAGGGGGCGTGGCATGCGGTTATAGACGTGGCATAGGAAAGGGTGAAATGCAAAATATGGGCGTGGTTTATGTTTAATGGTGGGTGTGGCGTACATGGGCGTGGCTCAAAGGGGTGTGGTTAGAGTCTGAGATTAATTCGGGATGGAGAGGGAAAGGGGGGAGGGATGGAGGGACAGCAGCCCCAGATCCTACACCACAATAGCAATATGTGTTTTCCAGAGTTTGACAATCAGCAGATAAAGATAATCAAAATACCTGGTGTTAGCGCTTCAATCATCCCGGCGCCATGATTTTTATGGTATCCTGATGATTGAAGCGCATTATTTCTATTATTACATTGTAATATAAAATGAAATCATTCAACTTACCATAATGCAGAATCAGTGGGAGCCATGAGCGCGTCACTAGCCACGTTGCCTGCCACCAGATGCCATCAGGTGCCCCCAGCAGAGTCCCTCCTTACATCAGGTGCCCCATCAGAGCAGCCTTCCTGACATCTGTCTCTCCATCAGCAGAGCCCTCCACCGGCCGCGGACCTCTAGAGGCCGGCGGCAAAAAACCAGGACAAACCGAATTTCCCGGGACAAAATGAAATCTGGACAAGGGTCCTAACCCCAGGAATGTCCCGGGAAATTCGGGACAGTTGGCAACTATGCTGTACTACGGCTGCACTGTATTGTGTACTGTATACACCACCAGACGTGTAGTACACGCTGTATTAGATACTATGTTAAATAAATATATATATGTCTATGTTAAATGCAGAGTATATATATATATATATATATATATATATATATATATATATATATATATGTATATGCCGTGTAAGCAGCCTTATATACTGTGGGGTGTGGACTTGATTGGCCAATTATGGCTCTTTTAGCCCACATACACACGGTCGGAGATTTTGCCAACCAAATCCATCGGATTTTGCCCGTCGGATTTAGTCCGACAGATTGTGTCCGAAACTGTTGCATACACACAATCGGGCCAAGTTGGCGAACAATCCAATCTTTCAGAACGTGATGACGTAATTTCGTTATGATGGGACTACATTCAGGCTAGTAGCCAATAGCTTTGATGTAGGAATTTGATCTGAGCATGCGTGGCACTTGGTCCGATGAAAATGCTCTACAGATGATTGGATTAGATCCGTCCGGCCCAGTTGGTTGGGAAATATTTCCAACATGTTGGAAAATTGGGTCGGACGGAGATTCGGACGGAATCAGTCCGATGCATACCACACACAGTCGGATTATCTGACGACACGGTCCGATAAGACTCATTCCGACAGATTCTCCGACCGTGTGTACAAGGGCTTAGAAGAGGGCACTGTGATTGGCAAAAGCATGCAGTCAGGTGCATGCTTTGGCCAATCATTATACAGCAATTCTCTGTGATCTCGCAGTGCATTATGGGGCATTCCGCGGTGCTTTAATTTGCCGCGAACACCCCATAATGTTCACTCTTCGGGAAACAGGATAACACCCAATGTTTGACCCAAACATCAAGCTCATCCCTAATAGCCGGTATATCAAAAATCTCTTGTAAGAAGAAGAGACAACAGTCAGACTTTAATCCGAAACATTAGAGTATGCCAATTTTATGTAGAATTAAACCAAGATATTGAAGTCTGTGCACAATAATCAAGCACTTGTACTGAATGCATTTTCAGACAGAAAAGACAACAGTCAGCTTTAAATCCAAAACGCCACTGAGTGTTGTGTTTTGTAGGCTAAAGCCAGAAAAATAATGTGTTGACTCCAGATACAGTATTTAAAGAGGTATTAAGCACAGTGCTTGAATGCCGCCCAGCTCCGTTCCCTGCGACGTTACGGCACACGGGAGCGGAGATCGGCGCCAAATTCAAAAAAGTAAAAATACACAAAACACACACAGTACTGTATTCTTACAGATTACAGTACTGTATAAAAAAAATTACACACCCCCTTTGTCCCTAGTGGTCTGTGCAGTGCCCTGCATGCACTTTTATATTATAAATACTGTTTTTTCTGCCTGGAATTTGGAGATTGTCCATAGCAACCAAAAAGTGGCCCTTTATGTCAAAAGTGATTTTAGACCAACTAGAAAACAGCGATAATAAATTATAATCACTTGCAGAATTGAGCGATAGCAATTTGTGGGAAAATTCGACACATTTCTAATGGCAGCGACAATTCTGCAAATGAGCAAATTTCAGTGTTTTTGGATTTGATTACATTATTGAATAATTTTTATTATTATTTATTATATTATAAACTTTATCATACCCAGGATGTCTGCTAGACTCTGGTTTGAACAGATTTAAGAGAGTTATTCCTAAGAATTACAGGACTACAATATAAAACGCCAAATTTCCATGCAAAATAATTTCAGCACCTAAAACCAGAACTAATCATACCGCCAGGGAGGTTAACTGACAATTGTGCGGACGTGCGAAGCTCTACCCAAACAGAATTGACATCCTTTTTTTCCTACAAATAAAGCTTTCTTTTTGTAGTATTTGATCACCTTTGCGTTTTTTTTTTTTTTGCGCTATAAACAAAAGAAGAGCGACAATTTTGAAAAAAAAAACACAATGTAGGTTATTTACTAAAGGAGAATCCACTTTTCACTGCAAGTGCACTTGGAAGTAAAGTTGCTGTAGATCCTTGGGGCACATGCAAGGAAAATAAAAAACAGCATTTTAGCTTGCACATGATAGGATGATAAAATCAGCAGAGCTCACAAATTTCAGATCTACCCCTTAGATTTAGAGCGACTGCACTTTCAAGTGCACTTGCAGTGCAAAGTGGATTTGCCTTTCATAAATAATCCCCACTATCTTTAACTTTTTGCTATAATAAATATCCCAAATGTAAAAAAAAATGTTTTCCTCAGTTTATGCTGATATGTATTCTTCTACATATTTTGGTAAACAAAATCGCAATAGGCGTATATTGATTGGTTTGCGCAAACGTTATAGCGTCGACAAAATAGGGGATAGATTTTATTGGGACTGCGATATTGCGGCGGACAAATCAGACACTTTTGGCACATTTTTGGGACCAGTGACATTTATACAGTGATCAGTGCTATAAAAATGCACTAATTACTGTACAAACGTCACTGGCAGGGAAGGGCTTAACACTAGGGGCGATCAATGGGTTAACTGTGTTCCCTAGCTGTGTTCTAACTGTAGGGGGGGATGGGACTGACTAGGGGAAGAGAGAGATCAGTGTTCATACCCCTGGAGTAAACCAAGGAAAACTTCTCAGTTAGGAAAGTGGTGAGGCTAATCGTGCTAGGGAAAGTCTCTTGTTTAGGTCATCCCTGGTGTTCAGGGTTGCAGAAGAGAGCGGGGAGACCCAATCTGAGAGTCCCCTCAAAGAACAGAGGAGCCAAGGAGCGTGAGTTAGATTATGACAGGCCATGGCCTTTTCCAAAGGAAACCAGAGTTTGTTGCGGGTATGCAAGTTCCAATTAGCTATATGGAGTAAATCGATGGCTTGGTAATATAACAAGAGATCTGGAAGATCTAGACCTATCCTTGTCTTTGTATGACGCACAAGGCCCTAAGACAGGCGCGGGGGTTTCCCATGCCAAACAAACTTAGTACATACGTGTCGGGCTTTCAAAAAAAAAAGCTTTAGATAAACATATGGGGATCATCTGAAAAAAATAACAGAAATTTGGGGATGCTCATCATCTTCAGGATGTTTATCCTGCCTAGCCAGGTGACTTGCACTTTCTCCCATGCCTTAAACTCGGAATGGATAGATGGTAGCAGCAGTACAATGTTCAGCTTGTAAAGATCTCTTGGGTCGGTGGGTAATTTATATCTAAGTAGGTAAGAGAGGAGTCCTGACATTTGAACGGGAACGACTGTCTCTCACTGTTAAAATAAACCTACCATTAAAATTATAGACTGATCGTGTCTTTGTCAGTAGGCAAACGTACAAATCACGTACAGCAGGGGGTCAAATGCTTTTTTTCCCTCACTGTACCTTTCCTATGCCTTTCAAGACTGGGACACATAGTACACTTTTAGCACACACATAGGGGTTTATTTACTAAAGGCAACTTCACTTTGCACTACAAGTGCACTGCAAATGCACTTGGAAGTGCAGTCACTGTAGATCTGAGGGGGAAATGCAAGGAAAATAAAAAACAGCATTTTTGCTTGATTGGATGATAAAATCAGCAGAGCTTCCCCTCATTTCAGATCTTCCCCTCAGATCTAAAGCGACTGCACTTCCAAGTGCACTCCAAGTGCACTTGTAGTGCAGAGCGGATTTGCTTTTAGTAAATCAACCCTATAGTTTAGTGTGCAACCCTGCACACCCTTCAGTCTTCCATTTTTTATAGAAATATAAATGTATATATTAATATATTTATATTACATGGATGTTTAGCCACATAACCAGATATCAGCAGGATAAATCTGTGAATTCCTGTGGCTTGAATGACAGGTAAATGCAAATAGTGGCCTGTACAAAGTAGTGAACAGTTAATGCAACTTTACTAAGCATCCAGCAACACAGTTTAACAGAACCTATCTCTGAAACAGAGTCCAGCCCTACCTAACTAATGTAGGCTTCCCAGGCTTCATACCTTCCAGAGGAGTAAAGTCTATTCAGCAAAAGTCCAGTAATGGTAGATTCCTAGTCCAGGGAGAATCCCAGAAGGGTGACCCAGGAGGGGGGCATGTGCTTCAGTAGGACTGTATGGTGCAGCAGACCTTCGTATGTAAATCCCATGTGGAAGCCCTTCCTTGGTATTTATGTGGCTTGAAGCAGGGGGCAGGACTCGGAAAGCCCGGGAAAGATGCTAGACACAGTTAACCCCTTTCCATCCTTGGCAGCCTGTAACTGTCTGTATAACAACACACTGCAATGGATACAACTCCAGAAATACTGTCAATTACACCCTGCAAGCACCTGTGTAAGCAGGTCCTTTTCTACCCTTGACTTCCTCAGTTTATCCCCCAAGTGCATCTCTTTACATTTATCAATATTAACCACTTTAATACCAGGCACTTAGACACCTTCCTGCCCATGCCAATTTTCAGCTTTCAGCGCTGTCACAGTTTGAATGACAATTGCGTGATCATACAACACTGTACCCAAACACATTTTTCATCATTTTGTTCCACAAATAGAGCTTTCTTTTGGTGGTATTTGATCACCTCTGCGGTTTGTATTTTTTGCACAACAAATAAAAAAAGACCGATAATTTTGAAAAAAAACAAGTTTTTCTTTGTTTCTGTTAACATTTTTTGTAAATAAGTATGTTTTCTTCTTCAATGATGGGCACTGATATGGCTGCACTGACAGGCACTGATAAGGCGGCACTGATGGGCACCGATGAGGTGGCACCAATGAGGTGGCACTGATGGGCACTGACGATGGGCACTGATAGGCAGCACTGATAGGTGGCACTGGTATGCGGCACTGATGGGCACTCATAGGTGGCACTGATGGGCACTCTTAGGCGGCACTGATGGGCACTTATGGGTGGCACTGATGGGTACTTATGGGTGGCATGGATGGGCACTGATAGGGAGGCCCTGATGGGCATGGATGGGCACTGATAGGCATTGCTGGGCATCATGTTATATAATGTTGCCAGTCAGTGCTCATTTGTGGGCACTGATTGGCACAGATTGGGCATTATTTGCACATACCTGCCCATCCACATTTTGCCCCCTTCTCTGGTCCTGGCGGCTCCCCATGGTGGCCTAGTGTGGGCATCCGAGAGGGGGCTGCACTGATAGATAATCAGTGCAGACCCCCTGTCAGGAGAGCCGCCGGTTGGCTCTCCTCTACTCGCGTCTGTGAGACGCGAGTGAGGAAAAGCCGATCAACGGCTTTTCCTGTTGACATCGTGATCAGCCGTGATTGGACACGGCTGATCACGTGGTAAAGAGCCTCCGTTGGAGGCTCTTTACAAAGATTGGTGGAACAGTATGTACAAACTGACACATCGCTCCTCCGATCGCTGCAATGCGTGTCCCCACGGGTGCTTGGCGGCTGTTATCCTGAAGGACATCATATGACGCCCAGTCAGAATAACGCAACCACCGCCTGGCCGTCATTTTGCTATAGGCCAGGCGGGAAGTGATTAAATATTATTTATATAAATTATTATATATATATATATATATATATATATATATATATATATATATATGTTTCGCAGCCATCTTTAACACAGCATGGCAACTTTTATACTGAACTGCAAGATTAGCCGGCTTGCCAGACACGTGACACTCTCAGACACAACCAATTACTACTCATCCTCTCTGTTTCCAAGGTAAATATAAAAGTGTGGAAACTTTTTGAAAACACCTAGTGTGAGTATATATACAGTATCACACAAAAGTGAGTATACCCCTCAGATTTTTGTAAATATTTTATTCTATCTTTTCATGTGACAACACTGAAGAAATTACACTTTGCTACAATGTAAAGTAGTGAGTGTACAGCTTGTATAACAGTGTAAATTTGCTGTCCCCTCAAAATAACTCAAACACACAGCCATTAATGTCTAAATCGCTGGCAATAAAATTGAGTACACCCTAAGTGAAAATGTCCAAACTGGGCCCAAAGTGTCAATATTTTGTCTGGCCACAATTATTTTCCACCACTGCCTTAACCCTCCTGGCCATGGAGCTCACAAGAGCTTCCCAGGTTGCCATTGGAGTCCTCTTCCACTCCTCCATGACGACATCACAGAGCTGGTGGATGTTAGAGACCTTCTATTTGAGGATGCCCTAAAGATGCTCAATACGGTTTAGGTCTGGAGATATGCTTGGCCACTCCATTACCTTTACCCTCAGCTTCTTTAGCAAGGCAGTGGTCATCTTGGAGGTGTGTTTGTAGTCGTTATCATGTTGGAATACTGCCCTGCGTCCCAGCCTCCGAAGGATCATGCTCTGCTTCAGTATGTAACAGTACATGTTGCATTCATGGTTCCTTCAATGAACTGTAGTTCCCCAGTGCCAGCAGCACTTATGCAACCCCAGACAATGACAGTCCCACCACCATGCTTGACTGTAGGTAAGACACACTTGTCTTTATACTCCTCACCTGGTTGCCGTCACACACGCTTGACACCATCTGAACCAAATAAATGTATCTTGGTCTCATCAGACCACAAGATATGGTTCCAGTAATCCATGTCCTTAGTCAGCTTGCCTTCAGCAAACTGCAGGCTTTCTTGTGCATCATCTTTAGAAGGGGCTTCTGGAAAGACAGCTACAGACCAATTTGATGCAGTGTGCAGTGTATGGTCTGAGAACTGACAGACTGATTCGGTGTGACAGAAAGTATTGCAACGACCGCCATTTTGTTCTCTAGGCTGTTAGAAAGAAAATGTATAATGTTTGGGGGTTCTAAGTAATTTTCAAGCAAAAAAACTGTTTTTAACTTGTAAACAACAAATCTCAAAAAGAGACTTGGTCCTTAAGTGGTTAGAAGAGACTTCCTTCTGGGACGACAGCGATGCAGATCAATTTAATGCGGTGTGGGGCGTATGGTCTGAGAACTGACAGGCTGAGCCCCACCCCTTTAACCTCTGCAGCAATGCTGGCAGCACTCATATGTCTATTTCCCAAAGACAACCTCTGGATATGTCACTGTGCATGTGCAGTCAACCTCTTTGGTTGACAATGACGAGGCTTGTTCTGAGTGCTGTATGGTCTTGGCCACCGTGCTGCAGTTCAGTTTAGGGTCTTGGCAAACTTCTTATAGCCTAGGTCATCTTTATGTAGAGCAACAATTCTTTTTTTTAGATCCTCTGAGAGTTCTTTGCCATGAGGTGCCATGATGAACTTCCAGTGACCAGTATGAGAGAGTGATAACACCAAATTTAACACAGCTGCTCCCCATTCACACCTGAGACCTTGTAACACTCAATTTGGACATTTTCACTTAGGGGTGTACTCACTTTTGTTGTCAGCGGTTTAGACATTAATGGCTCTGTGTTGAGTTACTTTGAGGGGACAGCAAATTGACACTGTTATACAAGCTGTACACTCAATACTTTACATTGTAGCAAAGTGTAATTTCTTCAGTGTTGTCACATGAAAATATATAATAAAATATTTACAAAAATGTCAGGGGTGTACTCACTTTTGTGTGATACTGTATATATACTCACACTACAGTTTTCAAGAAGTTTCCACACTTTTAGATTTTCCTTGGAAACAGTGAGGATGCGTAGTAATTGGCTGTGTCTGAGAGTGTCATGTGTCTGGGAAGCCGGCTGATCTTGCAGTTCAGTATAAATGTTTTCATGCTGTGGTAAAGATGGCTGCAAAACATATATATATATATATATATATATATATATATATATATATATACAGTATACAGTATATTCCCCTATTAGTAGGACTGTGATATTCTAAAAGGGCAGTCTCCAGGAAGTAGAGATGGAATTGTACCAATAGAAAAGTGTTCCTGTGTACTATTAGTTTGCCTGTAGCTAATGGCAGGAAGGGCACCTTAAAGTGCATGTAAAGCATATTCATGAAATTTCAGCTGGCACATATATCTGCAGTGTTTTCTTATCTCTCTTCAAAGCCCTAAGTCCCGTGGCTTTCTCCTGCTCCGTTCTTCTGTTATCAGTGTGATAACTTCTGACAAGTTCTCCCTCAACTGTGATAAAACCAGGCTGAATTTTGTGACAGGGTAGGTGCTATAAATAGATTAGCAGAGATACGGTCTATTCACAGCACAGCTCTGCAAGTCTCTGCCTATGTGGAGGGGGGTGTGTGCCTTTCCTCCAATCAGCTGTCTCCTAGTGTATAGCAAGAATCCACATCCACAGGTGAATCAGGAAGAGAAAATTCTAACAGGATGTGCACTTTCTAAACAGTATATAAACCTGAAGACAGCAGATATACATGTGAAACTTATGTAGGAGGATTTGTTTCCACTCTGTGTATCATCTGAGGTTGTTCACTTCACTGGGTATATGTGAGGGTTTACATCCACCTTAAGCACGATTGCATTGCAAATCTACACCTCTACTTTTTTTGCATTGCTAAAATTTACCATAATAAAAATAAACACTCATTAGTAATGGAAAAGTAACTTGCTTTGATAGTGCTATTTTGTGTGTAGTGGAAGGTTCACTGTATTTTATGGGGATTACATTTCCACCTGTCAGGATGTAGTAAGAGTTGTGAGTTGTAAATCAACTCTTCAGATACAGTTCTCAGCTCTGTTTCTCCAATTTAGCTCCATGAACCGCACGCCCTCAACATGAAGAAAACAAATTAAAACGAGAAGAATGAATGGTTATGATTTATGACACCAATAGTCAGTTAACACTCAGTACAAACATGTACTTCATGCTAGAATCCAATAAAGTACACACTGCTAACAACAAGTATAGCTCACCTATCTGTGTGAGAATTCTGGTGGCCTGTCTCGCTTGTTAAGCTAATGGATTTAACATTTTCTGAGACACTGACCAGGAACAAATATGCAAATAAGGCATTTCAACTTCCCTGACAACATTGTTCAAGGTTGCTGACTCTAAAAGTACTGAAAAGCTAGCAGTTCTAGGCATATTTTTCTCAAATCAAATGTTTCGCAAATCTGTACTAGAAAAAAAAATGGTATAATAATAAGCATAATGTGCTACACGGCTGCTGCAATATTGAAATATGATTTTACAGAAATGCTAAAATATATCAAAGCAATTTGGCTTATAGAATGTCAGGAGAGTCTACTACCTGTGGGCAAGACTGTGTGCTGTCGATGCAGCGATGGAGACGTACCTAAACATATGCAAATTACAACTTTTACAAAAACACTGTTAGCATTATATAATCAGGAGGCTGTTAAATTGCTTTAAAACTGATTTTTAGTAATGCTGCTGTTAGGCTGTTGCATCTTATGGCTTACATTTTTCCTTGGGTTCAGGTAAAGTTTGAAAAAGCAGGCATTTACAACTTCTCAAAGTTGAAAATAACCCTACCCTCATTGTTTGTTTAACCCCTTCACACCTAAGTGTAACAAATGTTAATGCCTAAGCACAATTTTACAACTTTGACATGTTTTAGTAAAACTGTACATATCATCACAACTACTTTCTGCATCCGGGTGAATTATACCTTATGTTCAGGACAAATTGGGCTTTCATTTGGTGGTAAATGGTAATGGATCTTCCCTGATTTTTTTCATTCTACTATCATAGGAAAACTGGCCCAAAATAGTAAAACTATTATAATTTTTTAAAATGTAGCGGTCTAGTTTTTGTTACTACTATAACCTACCAGCAAATAACAACCCCCCCAAAAAATTTCCAGCTCCAGAGGATTTCAGCAATACCACATATGTGTATGTTAGTTGTTGTATGTAGCCGTAGTACAGCGTCAATTTTGTTTGGGAGCCACGTCGCATGACCGCGCAATTGTCAGTTAAAGCGACGCAGTGCTGAATCGCAAAAAGTGGTCTGGTCTTTGGCCAGCAAAAGGGTCCGGGGCTGAAGTGGTTAAAGAGTAATTTAACTTTTGTTGAGAAAAAAACATTTCCCTCTGGGTGATCTATGTACATTACAAGGATTTTTAACAAACTTTTTTGCAGATTCCTACGTTTTGCTTTTCTAATGAAATCCCATAAAATCAACCCGGCCTTACCAGACCAATGCTGGAGATGTGGTGGGCCTAGTTGTACACATCTAAACATGTGGTGGTCTTTCCCAGCAATAAAACCATACTGGTATGCCATATTCTGCCAAGTCAGTTGATCAAGAGTAAGATCTGGCCAGAGACACCGGATGTTGCCCTTCCATCTCTGATCCCAGGTTCAATCATATCCAATAAAAAGGAAATATTTAAATGTTTATTAATGGCAGGTAAAGCTTTGATACCCAAATATTGGAAATCTGCAGTAATTCCAACAATACATGAATGGGTTGCAGAAGTAAACTATATCATGCGCATGGAAGAGCTGGTAGCTTCAGTCAACAAAAATCATTCTCAGTTTAGGGAGGTCTGGACCCCATGGGGGCAGTCTCTTGAATCTCCTATATTTTTGCCTTTTATGAGTTAATTGATAATGGCACCCCTTTTTGAATAGGTATATCTGTGTGACCTTTTTGGGTCAAATACCTTGAAGTATATATATATATATATATTCATATATATAGGTCCCTTTCTTATTTAACAAATTTGGGAGCGTGGCCAGGCCATTACCCCTTGTTGGACACCTCCTACCCCCTTTTTTTTCTTTCTCTCAATAATTTGGATTCTCCCCTCCCGGAATTTGTTGGAGAAGAAGCTGTTGATAGAAAATATTACATCACATTATAATTGTATAATTTTAAGTTGATAGTTGATGCATGATATAATGACATGCTGAAATGCTTAGGTTTGGAGTCTAGCCTTAAAGCGGTAGTAAACCCGCTAATGTTTTTTTTTTTTTTTTAACCACCTGCAAAGCAAAAGGCATAATGAGCTAGTATGCACCGCATACTAGCTCATTATGAAATACTTACCTTAGAACGAGGCCCCGACATCTGGCCCGATCCACACCGAGGGAGCTGACATGCTCCCTCAGCGTTTCTTCTGGGTATCGCGGCTCCGCCGCTGTGAGTGGCCAGAGGCGCGATATCGTCACTCCCACGCATGCACGCGGGAGATTTCATCCCGGCTGGTCGGCCACTGCCGGATTTTCAGCCGAGAATCCCCCTTGTGTGCATGCGCCGCTGCAGTCAGCGGCGCATACCGAGGGGAATATCTCCTAAACTGTACAGGTTTAGGAGATATTTTTTTTACCTACAGGTATGCCTTATTATAGGCTTTCCTGTAGATAAAAGTGAAAAAAAAGAGTATACAACCACTTTAAGTAGAGTTAATGATAAGAAATAGAACTGTTGATGTTATAACTGCCACATTTTCCAACAACAATAAAAATGTATTAAAACAAAAAACAATTATTATCTTTGTGTTATCTGAGAGACAATAGCAACAAATATTTTTTAGTGGCTAGATAGTACGATAGCAGCTTGATAAGGCCACAATGTAAGAGAGACTAGACATGTTTATTTTGAAATAAATATTTGAGTGTGTTATTTGGCAGGACCAACATCTGAACCCATGACTTCTGCTGCGTTTGGCAGTAACCTTTCTTGCTTAGCCAACTGAAATGCTGGACAGCATCCTGTCTGATCCCTTGTATAATCTTGTCTTGCACCTTGTTTCTGGTGAACCTTGAGCTCCTTGCTTCTCCCATGAACTACCTATTTAGGCCATCCCTTTGCACATCCTGCTTGCCAGATTATTGTGCCCTTTCTAGCCTATATCTTGCAGCTGTCCTTATCTCCACTACCACTCATTACCAACCTTTGGCTTGTTCCTCAAATACGCTTTTGCTTTTTCCCAGCCTGCAACTACTTGTTATGACCTTTGGCTTGTTGGCTACTATATCTGCTATTGGACCCTGGCTTGTTCACCTCCTGGTAAATGATTCCTGAGGACTGTGACCTGGTAGTAACATGCAGCAAAACCCATCTCTACCTTTGGAGCTCTGGTGAATACTGATTCACGTCTAGACCTCAAAGGAGCCTATGTCATCCGCCAGGGTGACCTGCTGGTGTATTTAATCAGCTGGTTGGTGGGAGCCTCTCTACTACTATTGCTTCTGGTCTCCGAACCTGACCGCGACATCAGGAATACTTAAGTAGACCAAAAATTCCAAGGCACAATGAGTATTTTCTCTGCAGCAAACACTAGAAATTCGGCAGCTATAATCCAGCTGTGGAAACATTGTGTGACACTGGAGCACTGAAGCATAACATAGAATTTACACTGCAGCAAACATTAGAAATGAGGTCCTACTGCACTGAAGGCACACCCAATAGTTAGTTCATGGGGTTCTCAATTCTGAGAGTGTCCACACCAACATTGGACCTGATGTAGTCAGCAATCATGTTTTTCAGGAGTTGCTTGTGAGTGTCACCTAACCTGATCCTTTGGTTAAAAAAAGTAGAGCTGAGGCAATTGCCACTACCGCTCCTCTTTTCAGGGATGAGGGGATTTGATGCACATTGGTCATCCAGAATCAGAATCAATCAGAAAATGTGGCAAAGAGCTTCTCGGTGCCCCCTCAAAGTGCTATATTTTGGGCTCCTTATGGCATTATGGAAATAGATCCACCATTTTACCCTTTTTCCAAAGACCAATTAGGGTGGCCATGCAAAAGTGGTACCCTTCTTTGATGACCCAAATCCTGGGGTTCTTGCACAGGCATTTAATCATAAAAGACTCTATTCACAAATTGCCTACAGCCAAGTGCTTGGTGTTGTGCTCAATAATCTCACCCCTCACACATACTAATAGGGTTTTGGTCACTTCTTCAGAAAATACACAACTGCTGCACACCACCTGAAAGATAAGACGTTGATGCAATGAAAAGGACCCTGCTTTCTAAAGTCTGTTCTCATACCATTATCGCATAGGCACTAAATATGGCACAATGCTGCTGGTGCAGTCACTGCAGCATGGCCAACATTCAGTTCAAGGACATGGGGTGTTTACAGGTGAGGCAGTTGGCAGGCATTTGATGTTGGTGCTCCATTTCTGCCAGGCAAACCCTGGCTGGGTATGACTGCCTGAAATGGCCACAGACCTTTCTGATCTGACAAAGGACCCCGTTGAAGCCAGTGTACTTCATGATAAATCACTGCACCACCAGGTTGAAAATATGTGCCAGGGAAGGTACATGTGTTATTTTTCCCAGGTGAAGGACTGACAGCAGGTTGGTGTCACACCAGCAGCTGGCTTATTTATGAGTTTAACAAGTAAATGTGGGTGGATGGTTCCTGACCATCTGACTGTACATTAAAATGTTGGCCTCCTGTTTTTAAGAATAATCCTTATTTTTCCAGCTGCTTCTTCCTTGGCTCCCCCTCTTTCCATTTAGCCAGGATGGACCAACAGTTGGTTTCACAGCCACAGGAACAAGCACTCATCCAAGAACTTGATTTGCCTAACCACACATGTGCAGTTTGCTCTCTCTCTCGCAGATGATCAGTGTTCTGTGAGTCGGTGAGAGAGCAGGCTGCACATACATGGTTAGGTAAAATGGATTCTGATAGCCGAGTTCATGCTCGTTAGGTACTGGACTAAGCCTACAAACACAGGACAGAGAGGGGGAGCCCACAGCATACGCAGCTTTCAATGGAGGACAGCATTTTATTATATATATTCTTTACATAGGCAGAGCTCCATCCAGCCTCTCTTGTCGACGAACGCTGGGTGCCAGTGAACATCCATTTGCCGCCACCCGCTGAATGGCTTCTGCGGTGACTAATCACCGCAGAAGCAGCGCTCCCCCTGTGCGGGAGTGCAGAATCATGTATATATAGGTGATTCTGCACAGAACGGTCACCTTATAGCAGTAAACCTTCTATAGGGTGGTCATGAAGTGGTTAATAGGAGTAGACTAGAAATAACTGAAATACAATGTAGAACTGAATATGTGATTTTAAAGTTTTACCATATGTAAGCTTTAAAGAGTTATGAAATCATATCTATAGCAAAATGTAAAATAATCTGTTTGATTCACATTGTATTTCAATTATTTCTTGCTGTTTGTATTGTTATTACAATGCTGATGTTACAAAATGAAAGTGTATACTGTGCCCATCAATTACCTTAAAAGCAATTTCAGTGAGATGCTAATAGCTGGATTTACATGCTCCTATTATTCTTTTTCAATTTTTCATCTTTGTTCTTGCTCTACCGACTGTGCCCCAACTGGGACTTATAGAGTCTCATTGGAGTTCCCCATGTATGTGGGTGCCCCCTGTGTCTGCCAAGACCTATAGAGTCTCATTGGAGTTTCCCAGGTATGTGGGTGCCCCCTGCGCTTGCCGGGACTTATAGAGTCTAGTTGGAGTTTCCCGAGTATGTGGGTGCCCCCTGTGCCTGCCAGAACCTATAGAGTCTCATTGGAGTTTCCCAGGTATGTGGGTGCCCCTTGCGCCTGCCGGGACCTATAGAGTCTAATTGGAGTTTCCCGAGTATGTGGGTGCCCCCTGTGCCTGCCAGGACCTATAGAGTCTCATTGGAGTTTCCCAGGTATGTGGGTGCCCCCTGTGCCTGCCAGGACCTATAGAGTCTCATTGGAGTTTCCCAGGTATGTGGGTGCCCCCTGTGCCTGCCAGGACCTATAGAGTCTCATTGGAGTTTCCCAGGTCTGTGGGTGTCCCCTGTGCCTGCTGGGGTCTATAGAGTCTCATTGGAGTTTCCACTTCATGCATGCTCCCCTTTAAGACTAAAAGCTTACATGCAGCTGCTCTCTGCATCGCTGAAACAAGTACAGCAAGAGAGTCTCCTCCACAGCGGTCATTACCATTGACTCCAGAGTCACTGATTTTGTGTCTCTCATTCTGCCTGTGTGTGCAAAACTGGGAGTGGCTGGCAGTAAACTTGTAGTTCTAAACAGGAGCACAAACAAAGTGTATACTCCAGCGAGACTTGGCCAGTACGATTGAAATTGAGAAAAAAAAAAACAAGAGAATGTAAGTTCTGCTATAAGCATCTCATTCAAAAAAATGTCTTTAACATTATTTTAAGCAGCGTTGCAATGTTCCTCAGATAGCTTTGGGAGGTCACTGATTTTACATGTTGTCATGAGATGCTGTTAAACGAGAACAGCATTTCTGAGATGTAATGCATTCTATCACATGTCATTCAGTAAATGTCAGCACAAACATGTTTTGGGAACACAAATATAATATGTGTAGAGTATAGATGTATCAATTCACATAGCAAAAGGATCCCAAAGTACACCATGGTCATCACATCCAGTGCTATTACTATACCAATAAAATTATATTTCTTCATATCTAAATGTTTCATTTCTAGTCTTCTGAAGACACTAATTGATAAAAATATGAGAAGTTCAGATTTGTTAAAGTAAATCTATGCCCAGACTATGCACAATAAACTACTTACATATTCTGAACAAACAGTAAAAGCACATTAAAGCAAGCTTTCATTTATCTGTGCATCCATAAGCATTGTGGAGAAATTAATTTTCAAAGTGCACAACACATGCATTAAATTCTTACCTTTTTACTATGAGATTAGAATCTTAGCAGTGTGTCAGACCATTAGGTTTCATGAACACAAATGGTAAAACATTGAAAAATGCACTAGCATAAAACTCACTGCATTTTTCTGGCCCAGAGAGCCACAGTTGGTCATATACAGTGCCTTGAAAAAGTATTCATACCCCTTGAAACTTTCCACATTTTGTCACGTTACAACCAAAAACTTATTTTATTGGGATTTTATTTGATAGACCAACACAAGGTGGCACATAATTGTGAAGTGGCATGAAAATGATAAATGGTTTTCAAATGTCTTTACAAAAAATGTAAGAAGTGTGGCGTGCATTTGTATTCCGCCCCCCCGACTCAATACTTTGTAGAGCCACCTTTCACTGCAATTAAAGCTGCAAGTCTTTTGGGGATGTCTCTACCAGCTTTGCACATCTAGAGAGTGAAGTTTTTGCCAATTCTTCTTTGCAAAATAGCTCAAGCTCTGTCAGATTGGATGGAGAGCATCTGTGAACATCAATTTTCAAGTCTTCCAACAGATTCTCAATTGGATTTAGGTCTGGACTTTGACTGGGTCATTCTTACACATAAATATTTTTTGATCTAAGCCACTCTATTGTAGCTCTGGCTGTATGTTTAGGGTCGTTGTCCTGCTGGAAGGTGAACCTCCGCCCCAGTCTCAAGTCTTTTGCAGACTTTAACAGGTTTTCTTCTAAGATTGCCCTGTATTTGGTTCCATCCATCTTCCCATCATCAACTCTGACCAGCTCCCCTGTCCCCGCTGAAGAAAAGCATCCACACAACATGATGCACTATGTTTCATGGTGGGGATGGTGTGTTCAGGGTGATATGCAGTGTTAGTTTTCTGCCACACATAGCATTTTGTTTTTAGGTCAAAAAGTAAAATTTTTGTTTCATCTGACCAGAGCACCTTCTTCCACGTGTTTGCTGTGTCCCCTACATGGCTTCTCACAAACTGCTAATGGGACTTCTTATGGCATTCTTTCAACAATGGCTTTCTTCTTGCCACTATTCCATAAAGGCCAGTTTTGTGGAGTTCACGACTAATAGTTCTCCTGTGGACAGATTCTCCCACCTGAGCTGTGGATCTCTGCAGCTCCTCCAGAGTTACCATGGGCCTCTTGGCTGCTTCTCTGATTAATGCTCTACTTGTCCAGCCTGTCAGTTTAGGTGGACGGCTATGTCTTGGTAGGTTTGTTGTCAGTTGTGCCATACCATATTCTTTCCATTTTAGCATGATGGATTGAACAGTTCTCTGTGAGATGTGCAAAGCTTGGATGTTTTTTTGTAACCTAACCCTGCTTTAAACATCTCCACAACTTTATCTCTGACCTGTCTGTTGTGTTCCTTGGCCTTGATGATGCTGTTTGTTCGCTAAGGTTCTCTAACAAACCTCTGAGGGCTTCACAGAATAGCTGTATTTATACTGTGATTGAATTTCAAACAGATTTTAAATTACAAACTCTATTTACTATATAGGTGACTTCTGAAGGCAATTGGTTCCGCTAGATTTTAGTTAGGGGTATCAGAGAGGGGCTGAATATAAATGCATGCCCCACTTTTCAGATATTCATTTGTAAAAAAAATGTGAAAACCATTTATAATTTTTCTTCCACTTCACTATTACGTGCCATTTTGATTTGGTCTATCACATGAAATCCCAATAAAATACATTTAAATTTTTGGTTGTAACATGACAAAATGTGGGGAAAGGGGTATGAATACTTTTTCAAGGCACTGTAAGTGAATGGATGTACTTGCCTATACTTGTGTAAACGCTAATGCTTCTTTGAATCAGCATATACCCGCACATATTGCACACGTATTTCCCATTTACAACACTTCACCATTCAAGGAAAACTCAAAATGCCTCCTATTGCTGTCTGTGACCTCATTGCTTCCTGTCACCAGGACAGGAAGCGAGAAGAAATACTATAAAAATTTGTCTGGATTTGGACTTTGAATATAAAAGAGAAATAACAATTGTATAACAAATATGTTACTAAGAGAAATGTGAAAAGGGTGCATTAAATTCAATCTGTACTTATGGAGGGTTGTTGAGAAGCAGGGTAAGCAGAGATCTTGTGTGTCTTGTAGCAGACCAGCTGAACTCAGTACCTACATTTCTGATTTGGCACCAATAATTTAATGTGTTGAATCTTGCCAACACAATTTATATAATTTATACTGTACTGTATATTGCAGCAAAGATTTGTTAGGGAAATTTACCACTAGAGTACCAGCCCATCATAATACCCTTTAATTACTGTCCATTTCTCAGTTCATACAATAGTGTACCCAAATATATTTTATTTCATTTTTGAGCCATATAGAGCTTTCTTTCTGTGGTATTTAATAACCAATAGTTTTTTTTAATTATTTTTAACGATTTAGAGGAAAAATATAAAAAAAGTTGAGAAAAATACGTTTCTTTTTTTCGGTTATAAAACATATCAAATAAAAATGCATGGATAGTACAAACAACTCTAAAGTAATCCTGTTTTGGAAGGTAAACACCCCAAATTTATCTCAATTGCTGCCGCAATTTTTGGAAAAGGAAGAAACATGCTGGTTTTGAGATGAGGTGGTTAAGGTTCGCTTAGCATTTAAAAGTCACCCATTAAAGCCAAGTAGTAACAATAAATTTCCCCCTCCCTATTAGTAGTCTGTGACATTTTAAACCCTTATTCATTGGTGGTCAGTAGCACTTTAACCCCCCCCCCCCCCCCATCCTCCTATGATCCCTTCCTATCTGTAACCATCTTTCCTTTTTTTGCGAGAGGAAGGGGAGGGATGAATGTTTGTAAACACAGTGTTTACACGTGTGCTTGGGTTTCATCACAGGGTATAGAGCCACTTTCAGTGGCTCTGTGCATTTTGCCTGTGATGTGTGCTCGTTTACAGACATTTAAAGGGTGCACTAACAGGCCATTTATGTTTTTTGCTACACTATTTGTAGACTGTGTTCCAGAGAATTGTCGTTTTTTTTTTACAATAGCACAGTATCAGGGTGGTTCAAGTATAACAATTTATCACTTGTATAAGCAATACCACCAAATCAGCATGATAATAACACAGTCAAATACAGTCCTCTTTCCTCTTTTTTCTTTAAACAGTCAAATACAGGTTTATGATGCTGACAATGCATGTTATCCTATAAAATGTTACAAAATATCCTAGCATTGATAATCCAATCCCAAGGGCTACTATCCCAATAATCAGGAGCTGAAAACAATGCCAGGAGAGGAAGAGCTGCAAGCTTTAGCTCTACATAAATCTTTCAATGATTAGACTGTTTTCCTACAAATGGTTATGGTCAACCAGAGTTCTTTTGAAGTCATTACTACTGCATTTTTTTATGGCTGGAACAAGCCTTGTCTCTTCTATAGCCTTATGTGTACCTCTGAACTACACTGGTCAAGATCCTGTGTGTGCTATGAGGTATCTCATTTTGCCTTCAGAGCCAGCCTGAAAGCCATGTGAAATTTGATCAGTGCTGAATTTAGATTTTGTGTTGCACTAGGCCTCAAGTGTAAACACAGAACCTTGTAACTCTGCACCAGTGTAGCTCTATCTAGCCACCACAGTTCTGCCGGATCAATGGAAGGTCATCATATACATGCATACAAAAGGTGAGCAAGCAACATAAACCAATCACATGGTGCTATTTGAATCGTAATTTGCCTTGGACTACTATGGCCCAAAAATAGCCACTGGAAACAGTTCTTGGCAATTTTAGTAATAAGACCTTGGCTTCATTGATTACCGAAAAGACCTCAGTTATGTCCTTAGCCTTCTTGGCTAACAACGCTACTAAATAGTCTTCTATAAAAAGATTGGAGATAGTTTACAAATTGTACCTATGCCCACAACCTAGGTGAATTATGCTCACATTTTGAATCCAATATTAGATGTGTAAAACACTCTGGGTCTAGGAAACCTTGTGTTCTCAGAACATCTACTACTGGACAGACCACTGGCTCTCAACTCTGCCCATTAGAATTTGTATGTTTTTTCTTTCTTTACTATTCAGAAACAATGATCTAATATGGTCTGTAGAGGGATGCAAAGAAACGATAGCATTCTTGCATTGGCATTGCTCCAGTGATTCCTTGATGGCATTATCAGTTTATTGAATGCCTTGAGGGGTTCTTTAATTTCAGCTGTTTTAACAATTAGAATTTTGCTTATCAGTTTGGTTTAAAGGGTGAATAACGATAGATTACAAAAAATGGAGACTTAACTAAAGCAGATCTATATTTGCGTTTTGAAGAATTCACCAAAAATTCTACAGTAAAAGATGAATGCATACATTTATTGTCACAAAAACCATTATCAAAATAAATATATGATCCCCAACACCACTGTACATTGGTGTGCTCAATGCTCATCTCTGCAAACCAATTCTGAGCAAGTAAAAGGAAAACAAACATCTAAAAGGATGGCAAAAACTATAGGTGCTTAGAGCCCTGTGTCCTTATCAAGAAATAGAACTGAAAAGGTAAAGGGTTAAATTTGTAGATACATTAGGTAAAATAACCCCTCCACTCTGACCATATGCAAATATGCAGCCCCAATGGACTGGGCTTTTATCCGTGGGGCCACATATTTGCATATTTAATCCAGATGAAGGTTTGATCTAGGTCAGCCCCAGTGTTAGTGGTTGGGTCAAGGTCAGGGTCAAATGTGAAGGTCAAGGTCAGGGTCAAAGGTCAAGTTCAGTTTTCTTTTTGGTGTTTTTTTTTCTTTTTAATTAGTATTACTGTCAGTTAGTGTCAGTGTGTTTTAGGCAGGATAAAAACAAAACAAATTGCGCACTATTGTTTCTGGGCTACACTACAGGTACAAACAACAACTAACATACACATATGTGGCATCGCTGCAATCATCATGAGCAGGAGAATTTATTATGGGTTGTTCTTTGGTGGTAGTTTATGGTAGTAGCAAGAAATATACCGTACATTTAAAAAAAAACAAGGTATAATCCACCTGGATGCACAAAGTAGTTGTGATGATATGTCAATTTTTACTAACACATGTCAAAGTTGCAAAATTACCCTTAGGCACGAAGGGTTTAAAGAAATTATGTTTTTTAAATGGAATATTTTTTTTTTTTTTAAACATTATTCTGCCCCAAATGTGATATTTCAGCTATAGCTGGTGTGTGGCAGGCTGACTTGCAAGCTGGGTTTTTTTATGTCTAGAATGCCGTTTACACACAACCGGACTTTCCGGCAGGCTAGGTCCGACAGACTTTCGGCGGAGTTCCAACAGACTTTCCGAATGAATGGACATGGCCACACACAAACGGACTAAGTCCGTTCGAAAATTCCGTTTGTTTTGAACATGATGACGTAAGACGGGACTAAAAAAGGAAGTTCAATAGCCAGTAGCCAATAGCTTCCCTTGTGTCATATTTGGTCCGTCGGACCAGCATACAGACAAATGGTTTTCCCGATAGCAATTGAGTCCGTCGGACAGATTTGAAACATGTTTTATTTCTAGGTCCATCGGATTAGCCCACACATGATCGGATTGTCCGACGGACTGATTCCGTCTGACCTAGTCTGCCGGAAAGTCCAGTCGTGTGTACGTGACATAAGGGAGTCTAGTGGATGGCAACATTGGGTTTCATAGGATATGTAGGAAATTAGCAACTACCAAAACAAGATGGACTGCATCTTTAAATAAGTGATCCAGCCTGCTAACATGACCTAGCAAATTCTCAACCAATAAACCCTTTATAGGGTCAAACCCTACATTTTATAAAATGGATAATTCAGTATACCATGCAAAATTATGCCAAGAATTTACCATAAAAATAAACAAACTACTCATTTACCCATGTCCTTGCTATAGTTTAGCAGTTAGTACAGTTTTGCAATGAATAGAAACTCTGTTCTGGCATACAAGAACATATTCTATATTCCCAGTCGCTACACTTATACTGTTTCCACATGTAGGAATGTGAAGCAGAGTAATGGCTGTATTCTTTTTTTCACACTGATAACTTTCAATAGGAATTTCTCAAAGGAGTACAGGGCTCGTACTCCAATTAGTAATACAGTCAAGGATTTATAACTGTATAATGAAGGCCCATTCAGCCTTGTTTTATTTAATGCATGATAATGATTTGTAGGCAAAAATCCCATTAATTTACAATGTTTCTAGTTTATGTCTTCTGTATGTGTTGCAGCCCATTGCACATGCTCATGTAGAATATGTGTGCATTATTATTATTATAATTAATATAATATTATTATTTTTTATGTACATTGTTGCACATGCATAGGTGTAAAATTACTTTAAAATATATTAATTTGATCTGTAAATGCTGACTTATTTTTTGCCTTATGAAATTATTCTGTCCTGAATGTTTACAGTGTCAGATGTTCTCGCAATTACTATGTATTATTTTCAGTGAGAAATATTCTCATTGTTAAGTATTGTTCAATGGAATGTATAGTGTTTTACCACATTCTTCCCTCATTTGGCCCTGATTCATAAAACTGCTAAGTGGTACTTAACACATGATAAAATTGCCTTTAAATATTGGTGTCTTATGTTATTTTAGCATACTTTAGGCACGATTTTGCTTTTTTTTTTTTTTTTTAGGTAATGATGTAGATTGATGAACCAGGGTCTATGCTCAGGAATCAAAAAAATTGAATATTTTATTATGTTAAAAAAATATATATTTTTTCTTCTTTATTTAGTCAGGTATATATGAAGCCCTTTGCACCTAAGGGTAAAACAAATGTTAATGCCTATGCACAATTTTGCAACTTTGACATGTGTTAGTAAAACCATATTTATCATCACAACTACTTTGTGCAGGTGGATTATACCTTGTTTGGGGCTTTCATTTGGTGGTAAATGGTAATGATATCTTCTGATTTTATTTATTATCAAAGAAAAACTGTCCCAAAATTATAAAAAAAAATATTTTTTTTAAACTTTGGCTGTATAGTTACTACCATAACTTATAACTAAAGAAAAACCCAAAATAAATTCTCCTGGCCAGGACAATTTTAGCGATACCACATATGTGTGTCTCCCAGAAGACATCGGGGGGGGGGGGGGGGCGGAGTTGGGGTCGGATGTGGCGTAGATCACTGTGGTTTATGCGGCAATCTTTTCCAGAAGTGGGAGCAAATACCTGTATTAAACAGATATCTGCTCTCCCCTTCCCCCTGAAAGGTGCCATATGTGACACCGGGGGGGGGGGACCGGATAAGCGGAAGTTCCATTTTTGTGTGGAACTCCGCTTTAAGGATGTGCTTTAGCCCACCCCCCCAAAGGAGTAGGTCTTCTACCCTGACCCCGGGGGAAAAAGGCTCCTGATGAGGACATAGGTTTACATGGTCTGCCTGACCAGAAGGCCTGGCAGACCCCATTCTCCATGGACAGCTGCAGCAATCCTCGAATACTAGGTCAGGGGAGCTCTCCTGAAGAGAGACCCCCCCCCAAAGGCAGGGGAGGAAGGAACCCGAGGGCCACACATCCTCCCCCTAGACATCAAGGTAAGCCCGAGGACTCACACCCTTTATCCAGCAAAGAAAACACACACAAAAGTGAAGAAGTGACAAACATGGGAGAAAAATGAATAAAAATAATAAAGTGCCCGTGCCAAATTGTGCACTAGCCAGGGCCTGAGGCCTGAAGCCAGAAGGATCAGCCCTGAAGGCTCAGTGCAAAAAAAGTGTTTGGTTTTGTGACCATGTCTTCTTTTCACACAGTGGGTTCCCACGCCCATAGTGTTACTAAGAGCACCTCCGGGGTGACCTCTCCTAGAGGGCAGAAACACCACGGACGGTCTGCTTTCCCAGCCCACGGCCAGACAAGGTAAGCAGCTTGAACCAAAAGGTACTGGACTCTTCCATCTTTCCCAGGAAATTTACTCCAGGCCCCCAATTACATTTGGGCGCTCCAGTTTCAACTCCTGTCTGTACTAACCTTCCAGGCCCCCATCAATCTAGCAGGGTTGCATAGTCACCACTACAACCCAACCTGGTATGTGTCAGAATGATAAAACAGCACCCCCACTGGAACATTGATAAGTACAGACACTACACTTGATCTTAGCCAAAAGGCCCAGAAGCACAGTGACTGACCACTGTGATAGCCAAACAGAGGCCATCACATCGATCAGGTGACCCGGAACCAGGAGTTCCAGGTACCAATTGTTAGGATGAGACCCGGGGCTCCCAGTGAGATCCGAGTCTCTATGCTGGGAGCGCGCTCTGTGACGCATTCCCAGCACCCAGCACAAACACAGAAACGCATATATGCAGCTCCACGGAAAAAGCCCAGTCCAGTGGAACCATATACATGCGTACTGTCATTGCGAACGGGTTAAATGTTGCAAATAAATACTTATTTGTTTTACTATTGTGCAGGAAACAGTTGAAAAATGTGAGCCTGGTACAACTTCAGACAGCTGTTTACTGCTGTGCTTTCAATACAGACCTCAATAGCAGGACCTCAGGTTGCACATGAACAGCAGAATGACCCAGTGGAGAGATGTCCCCATTGTCTTTCCTGTAGTGATGGTGCTGTCTAGATCTTCATTTTACTGTAGCAATTGACGAGAACAGTCCTAGCAATGGACTTTCGTATTAGGCAGCCCAAGATGCAACACACACACTGTGAAGCATGGAAGCACATTGTAATAAGTGTTGATGTGTAAAGTGAGGAATTTATTGTTAGTTTTCTTTTTTTTTCCTGATTGCTCTCAGTTGCCATTTTGCAACATTTCTTGTCTAAAATAAATAAACTTTTTAATTTTGACAGCTGCCACTCTCTACGATGGGAACACAATAATAAAATGGCAAAGGTTCTAACCCTGAAAAAAGATTTGGCTGGAGTTACTCTTTTAAGCTGCCACTAACTCATTTTTTTAGTACAAAACGCTATTGAACCTCTCTCAGTAACGTCCACAGGAGCAAGGAGAGTGTATGTGACCATTGGGTTTCAGACCAGGTTCTCCAGAGGCTTTAGTGAGGGGACAGAACCAGAAGTTAAATAGAGCTGATTCAATAGAAAAAACAAGGCTTATTCCTATAAAAACAGAAGGTAGAAAATTAAGCTAATGTAAAGTAAGCATGGTAGGTGATGCCATGCTAAAATTATGCCTGTTAGGTATGGAGTTTACCATTCTGATGAATATGTGTTTTGCCCAGGCTGGTCAAAACAACAGGTTCAATGTAAGTGGGACTGAACTCAAAAAGTGAAGATTTGATGTTATAGAAAACAACTGGACATGTTAATTTTGCATAGCTAGTATTCTAAATAATTACCCTTTGTCTAGAATTCCCACTGAAAAATATCAGTTCCCTTCCTGGTATGTGAGCCTTCTAGCTGTATATCTGCTGGCACTGCTGCTTTTGACTGCTATTCTCAGGAGCTATGGAGTGAGATTTTGTGTTTTCACTACTATACTGCTCACTGTTCTCCCTGCTGGAGGCTCTCATGTGAGGAAGCAAAACTGTGACATACCAAAATGACCACCTACCTATAGTACCACTCCAACCAGCTGCTGATGAATAACTTACCAGACTAAATTCTACTTTGTCAAATGATCCTTTTAATATCATAAAGTCCACATACATTGATTCATATCTCTCAAGCAGCGATGAATGGGTGTGGGTTTAGCCTCTGAAATGCTTTCGCTTGCATACAATCTTCCTTCAGTTTTTACAATGGAATAAACTTGAATTTGGACTTTAACATAACAGTTGGATACTTCAATTCCAAATGCACATGGTGCAGAACAAGGCATGGTAAATCAGTAATGGATGAAAGGTGAGCTGTGAGGAGACCATGGGCAATACTGCTGAGCTACAACTATAGATGGCCATACTGTGTAAGATTCCTCTTATTCATCTCTGCAAGCCCCAATCTAAGCTAACAGCACAGATGGAAGACTCTGCGGTGACAACTATTGTATCTGACAGCTGGCACCCGTGGCTGTCACACTAATGCCCTGTACACACAGTTGGACATTCTGATGACAAAATCCGTCTGATTTTTTTCCAACAGATTTTGGCCCAAACGTGTCTTGCATACACACGGTCAAATTGTCGGAAAATCCAATCGTTCAGAATACGGTGACGTAGAACACGTACAACAGGACTATAAAGAGGGCAGTAGCCAATAGCTTTCATCTCATAATTTATTCTGAGCATGCGTGGCACTTTGTTCTTCAGAATTGTCTACACACACACGATCGGAATTTAAACGATCGGATTTTGTTGACAGAAAATTTTAGATCCTGCTCTCAAACTTTGTGTGTCAGAAATTCCGACGAAAAAAGTCAGATGGAGCACACACACGACCGGATTTTCCGACACCAAGATCCGATCGCACATTTTCCATCGGAAAGTCCGACCGTGTGTACAGGGCATTACAGTGGCTGCATCTAATCGGACGCAGATGCTGGTGGTTCAACAATTTTCCTCCCAGCTCCTATAATTTTCCCATTAAAGGGTGTTGGACAGAAGGATGCTGATAGGGTCAACTACAGCTTGAATTTTGCCGAATTTCAGATGTACCAGCCAAAATTCAAGCCATGGGTGACCTTGTTGGTGCCCTCTTACCCCATATCCTTTAATATGAAAATTATTTTCATGCTGTATGACCAGTTTCTGGCCAGATTTGGTAAAAACATGTTGACAGCCATACAGTTTTTGGCCTGTATTTGCTATGGATAAATAAACTTGTACTGTGGATTTCCTGAAAAATGGTGACTACCTTTGTTTGCATTGTGCTGCATCTTTTAAGGAATGTTGCCCTGCACCACCTGCAGCACTTTGCCCTCGGTTTGTCTGTTTTTTTTTAGCAGTGGTTTCACAGTTCAGTTGTTTATAAATTACCCTTCCTCTCTCCATTGCTTATACTTATGTTCTATTCAGTCCCTTTCAACCTGTTCCCCCGCTAGAGAAAAAAGACCTTGTGTTAATTCCAAGTCAGCATAGTAGAAGGAAGAGGAAAGCCCCTAAAACTAGAAGGAACAAGGTACTTCACATTGCTTCAGGAGGTGGCCAGAGTAACAAAATAGCAAAGGGAAGGTGAGAATAAGCAATGGAAGAGAGTACAGTTAATGTAATCTTTTTTAACATAGGTTTGGACAGCAGAAGAGAAAATGGAAAAGGCATGAGAAGGTACGATTGATAGCATTCTATTCTGTACAGAGTGAATTATGAGCTCACAGATGATAAAGGGTGGGAAAAACAGTGACAGATAGGCCCCAGGATGTCCTGTCCACATCTTACCCATAGCTAGAGAAAACTTTTATGCTCACAAGTTTGTTATATCGTATATGATCGATAAGGTAGCAAGGGGCACTGCCTCCTATTTTGCGCAGGGCCCAGAACAGCTTAACTACACCTCTGTATTCAACTTTTTTTTTTAAGAACGATTACTTGGATTGTCACTTTTTCATGTGGTCTTTTTATTATGCTAGGTGTCGGATACTCTGTCCTAGCTCCAGTTACTCCACACTTGTCACAGCTTTATCTTAGTAAGCATTTCTTTTTTTGACACTGAAGTTGGACAGATAATCCATGAATCTGAAACCCTTCACATTCTGGTAAGTTAATGCTAATGAATAAGGTGTTAAGTAATTTTAAACTTACTTCATTTTATGTTAAAATTACACCTCTTGTCTTGTCAATGACAAGTGTGTTTGTAAAAATCAGCATTGCGAGCTGTTTTAAGGGATGATTGATTGTTTATCAGTTTTGGGTGAAAGAAATGTGGGGTTGATTTATTAAAATTGGACAGTGCAAAATCTGGTGCAGCTGTTCATGGTAGCCAAACAGCTTCTAACATCAGCTTGTTCAGTTAAGCTTTAACAATAAAAACCTGGAAGCCTGTTACTATGCAGAGCTGCACCAGATTTTGCACTCTCCAGTTTTAGTAAACCAACTCCACAACACTCACCCCTTGGTTTGTGATAATGGTTAGTTCCCCTTGGGGATCAAAACTTTGCTCCATCTCACAGTCTGTTCCTGGTGTCCTCATAAAAATAGCCCAACATGAGGATCTCTGCATTCAATGTATAATTATTTTAGTTGTAATAACTATAACAGTTGATTATATCTGGTTCACATGACTACCGCTCTCCCTTAGTTTCCAGCTTCAGCTGGGTTTCCATTTTGCATGTACATGGTACAGTATTTCCGCTCTTAAATGTGCACAGTCAACACAGACAGCATGACGATGATGTAGTGCTAAAGATCCGGGGTATGTCCATGACTTCCTCGGCTAAAAGGAAGGGGTTGGGCAAAGCTGGGTGTCATTCAACTTAGAAGTTGGCAGCAGCTAATGATATATCAAGACTCAGAGTAACACAGTGCTATGAAGAGGGTAAATATTATCGTGAAAGCTATAAATAAAATTCAAATTGATTCTACACAGTTAACATAGCTGAAAGTGGAGTTGGTCTTTAGGTTATGGTGAAATCACAGAACGTGGCATAAAATAAAGAGAGCTAAGTTATAACTGCAGAGAAAAGGAAGGAACCAGGATATCTGTTAAAAATCCTCCCTACTATCACTGAGAGTTGTAACAATCTAGCAGATGACTGACTACATCTACATTCAAAATGAAAAACATTTGAAAAAAACTGATGCTCTAAAAGATAATTGTAAGTTAAAACAATGTATATTTTACCAATTTAACATGCTAAGTATGCAGAGCAGCCTTTCTCTACTATGTCACCCTGGAGAAGACTTGAAAACTTGAAATCTTTTTCAGGTCTCAGACAAGCTCTGATAAAATTAATTCATAAGGGGTTACTGGTTCAAATCCCAACCATGACACTACCTGCCTGGAGTTTGCATGTTCTCCCTGTGCCTGCATGGGTTTCCTCTGGGTACTCCGGTTTCCTCCCACCCTCCAAAGACATGCTGGTAGGTTAATTTGGTTAATTGGCTTCTCTCCAAAATAAATTGGCCCTAGTGTATGTGTATGGGTGTGGGTTGGGGACCTTGGATTGAAAAAATTGACGGTGCTATATGGGTACCTTAAATAAATAATAATAATAATAGATGGGCATCTTGATGGGACACAATGTATAGGGGTTGTGGACATGCACCCACACTCACTCAGGTTAAACTGGATGGACTGGTGTCTTTATTCAACCTTACTAACTATGTAACTATGGGTCAAAGGGAAGAATGTCCCTTACCTTGGTGCTCAGTGGCATTAGACACAAATCAAGTGGGAGGTTATTCAGGCAGAGCATAAGGAACTCCTAGCAAACCCCGAAGAAACCCTAGGATTCCATGGAACCCTGGATGAGAATGACTGATGTAGAGAGATGTTCAAATACCTTACAGAGCATAAATGGCAGTTCAGGATTGGCCAGTGTGCTGCTTCCTGGGTCTTAGCAAACAGGTAGCAGCTTCATTCTACCCCTATCATCCATTTTGCATATACAGTAGGAAGATGGGGTTTGTGATGTACTGACAGGTTGGGGTGAAGCTGCCTACTTGCTAAGGCTTAGGACTGGTTCCAAACTAGTATTTATGCTACATGGTGATGATGTGGATATTATTTATGTATGTCCTACACACCAGTTAAAAGTACAAATTAAAGCACAATTTCAGGCAAACTCTTTTCTTTTACAAAAATTGGCTAGAACGGCGAATATGTTACAGCCTTTATCAGAATTTTATTGTGATCCGCGACCTATTGAAGAAATGTCCCTTCATTTCCTGTGGGGTCAGCTGGGCAAGAAACAAAGAGAATGTCTTTATCTGGCTTCACACAACAATTAAATCACATTTTTTTAAGCGTGGGGGGGGGTGGATTTAGAACCTCTGTCACCTCCACGTCCACCAAGAATTGAGGGGAAATAGTGGCACACAGACAGAAAGCGAAAAAAAATTCTCACACAGTTTATACCCTTTCTGACTCTCCCCTTATGGAATATGTTGATTAGAGTTGGGCTTTAGGCTTTGAGATAATACATGGCAGAACCTTCCTGCCCTGTCCTTTAGTTTGTCCTCCAGGCATTGCTATAGTTAATAAGTCCACCCCATTGCCCTTTTTCATTAATATGTGATCTGAGAAGACGAGGTCTGTAAAATATGTGACACAACAGTGTCTATTAACAAGGCATAGTGAATAAAACATACTGTATGTCACGGAATTTGAGTAAGTAAATGTGTAGGGAACTTCACCCAGAGTAAGTTTTACAAACTTCAGTATCATTCAATTTCAAAGTATTAGGGGTAGGCTAGAAATTGAAATACAATGTGAAAATTAATATATGATTTTACATTTTGACCATAGATATCATTTAAGGGTTCACGTGTCCACTTTTAAATGTAACAAAATCAAAAGTGCAGCAAGCACCAATCTCTCTAATATGTCTTAATCAAAATCTACCAAACTAGAACTCTTCCACAGTGTTCTTAATCACCACTGTTGGATATCACAAAATGCAATCTCTCATCTCTCAATAGTATCCTCAGTTGAGAGCGGTGAAATCAGACCACATGGCTGCAGACCATGCTTTGTTAACCACACTAATCTGGACAAATAAAAAAGTCAAGACATGTGCTTTTTTTTCAGGCTACAGTAACAAGGCCACTTTCAATTTGCCCTGCAAGTACCGTTATCCCTAAAGAATGTTCAAATTGATATATATTTTTTTGTGTTTTAAATAAAGTAGGGAATGTTTAAGGGCCAAAACAAGCTTTTTCAATCAGGTGTGTTGTGGTAGCATGCATGTGTTGACACATTAAGGTGACATTCATTTTGCGTGGCACTCCAACGCAGTAAGGCAATGGAGCTTCAACATATATGCATTGCACCACACTGCAACACATAAAAATGCTCTACTGTGTATTGTGGAGTGCTGCGCCAGAAAAAAAAAAGATGCCTTTGTTATTTTCCTAAGCATTGGCAACCCATGAATATAAATAGACTGCCTTAACACAATGCATGTTAATATGTGACACAACATGGATTAATGTGCAGAAACTGAGAATTGTAAATGGACCCTTAGACATCTGTCAGGTTACTTCTGTATGTGTCCCATTGAGGATATTTCCCTTCATTTTCTAAGAGATTCATTAGAAGATGAGAGGAAATCTCCCCAAAGTGGGAGGAAATCCACTCTCAGACAATTGTAAGGGGAACAGGTCCCTGAGTGAAAGACTTTTTCTTCTCTATTCCTGTTCTGGTGAGAGCTGTAAAACTGTGGGTTTCAAATCACTTTTGTCACCAAAAGGTATAGTAAGGTTACGTTTTCTCAGCAAGGGTAAAAGAGTAATACAATTCTGATCAAACAAAAAAGCTTTGCCTTTTAATTAGAATACCCAGCAATTCGCATGACAGGAGATTGTGAGCTGCTCTCACATATCTCTGTTGCGGATGCGGAGCGGCTTGCGTCTTTGGTTCAGTTTCAGGGCCAAATTCAGGCAAAAATTCAGCCCTGATTCGTCCCTGAAACAGAGAACAGGGACACACCGAACGCCTGCTGCGAGCAACATCCATCAGAGGTGTGAACCCAGCCTAAAAGCTGCATAAACTTGGGATCTCTGGATCCTGCAAATAATAGTTCAACATGGTTGCGCCAAGAGCAAGAGACTTTTACATAGTAATATCTATCCAGTTACTGACAGATTTAAGGAAAACATGTTACTTTATCTAATAAGTTCAATGCTAAGGTCCACCTTTTTTTGTGTCTTGATCACAGACTGTCGTTAACATAGCTAACTGTCTGTCTGCTACTAGTTATACGTGAACATGGTTTATAAACTAAAGGGCTTATGAACGAGCTTGTGACAACAATAAAAATCCCTGTTGCCCCCAACAACCAGTTAGAACCCGTTTGGTTTCAACTCTATATTGAAAAAATGGCTTATTAGCATACTTTTGAAAGGCCTCTGCAGTCTCTTGCCTTAAACCAGACCTTAGCGTTATAAATGTGTATCTGATAATGTATCGCAACATTTTGTTAGTATCAAGGAACCTAGAGTCCTATAGCATGTTGCTGAGCTCCAGCAATCAAAGAATGCTAGCCCAAAGTCCTGCTCCTGGGCAAACTATGACAAGACAATGGAACAAAAATATTTCTGTACTATTCCACTTAATGTAGTATTTGCAGCTAACAGCCAATCACTTTGAATACATTTTCAATTCATTTAATGGTCCTAATTGGTGCTGTGCGGCCAATAAGAAATTTTACATTTCCACCAGTCAAATACCAGTGTTTCCAGACTACCATTCAAGTTTGCCTTGATATATCCTGTTAATGTATAAGCTTCTTCAAAATGAACCTACTTAATACATTCATATAGGCAGCTACTTCAGAATTTGAAGATGAAAATAAAGACAATAAAGATTAAAGTAAATCTTTTATGGAAATGTAAGGATGACGTATTTACTATTTCCCTCCATCCCTCCAATAAATACCACAAAGTTAAAAATATTGTGAGTAAAAAAAAATACTAACTATAATGTGAGTATATTTGACTTCTTTTTCACCGTTTTTTTTATTATAACATTGCATTCTTAATACTGAATGTATATATAGTACATATCACATTATCCTACATATCCTAAAAGTAAGTTGTTTATTACTTTAAAGAGAACCTGTAAGGATAGAAGTACAAGGGCTGCCATTCCTGACTTGATTTTAAATAAATAGACTGTCCTTGCTTTCTCAACTAGTGAGTGACTTCACTGGTTACATTCTTGTTCCCAGCCAGTAATTCTCTAAATAAGCTAAGATCAGGGTGACAGCCCCAAAGCCTAAATCTTTATAAGTGAAGTTTACAATGACAGTTTCTCCATTTTTCCCTTCATAGGTTCGTGTTAAGGTGTTGTGGGTGGAGACATGTAAATTATACTTCCATGTCAGAGTAGTCAACTGTGCAGGAAGAATTGATGTAACCTTTAACTGTTAAAGATTTCTAATGGAGACATGTAAATAATACTTTCATAACCTAATGTTCAGTTGCACATTAAGAATTGCTGGTCAATAGAAGAGGTTTGTCCTAATATGTATTATTAATCCATCTAGTTTCGCATTCGTTTGCCACTTTTTGGTGGGAGCTATGATATACTGTAAATATGAATTAGAAATTAATTAGAAATAAAACTTAATTTAGTGGTAGAGAATAAAATTATAACACTTACCGGTAAAGACAGATCCCTTTCATCCCGGAATTCAGGTAGTGTTTCTAAGCAGAAAATTACTATGGAGATAAGGATGACCATAACAGAAATAATGGCAATTATTCGGGCTGCAGATGAACTGTCAGGGTGTTCAAACAGGAGCCAAACTTGCTTCATGAACTCACATTCCGGAAGAAGTCTCTCCTCTTCTTTCGGAAAGCCCTCATCTTCCCTAAATTTACTGATCACATCATCTCCAAGCTGGTAAAACATCAGCTCCTCCATAAAGACATCTAGGGGTACATTGGCAGGCCGACGTAGGCGACCTCCTGATTGGTAAAAATAAAGTATTGAGTCAAAACATGGGCGATTTCGGTCAAAGAAGTACTCGTTCCTCAAGGGATCAAAAAAACGCATTCTTTGCCTTGGGTCTCCCAACAAGGTATCGGGAAACCGGCTTAGTGTCCTTATCTGGGTCTCAAACCTCAACCCTGAGACGTTGATCACAATCCGCTCACAGCAGTCTTTCTGGCGACAGAGCTCATACTTCTTCTCATGGGGGACTATCATGAGATTGGAACCCCCAATTACTTCCTCCCCGTTCTCCATAACTCAGAGCAAACTAAGATCCTCAGGGTAGTCTTAACCACAGCGATTTCTCCATAGTCCCCTAAGTCCTGGCTTTGTATAGTCTTCTTGTTTCAAAGTTTTCACATTCTCTTTTCTCAAATTCTTTACTTTCCTATCTTCGGATGGCAGTGTCTGTCCAAATTTTCTCTCTCCTCAGTAAGGAGGGATGAGCTTACAGATCATGTTTGATTGGCTTTGCCGTAAAAGTTTATCTTTCCAACTTTTCAAACTTCTCTTATAAAGTTCCAGAGGAGATTTCTTTCATGCAATGAGCTTACATACCAGCCTTCTCTCTCAAGCCTTTTCTCTCTGTTTTGTGATTGTGACTGCCCTGCTCTAGGGATTAACGTTATGTCACATTCTCTCTCTTTCTCTCTCTCTGTCTGTATACTTCTTTCCAGACCTTCATACCAATAGCAGCACTTCACTCTGTGCTGTAAACACGCACGCTGAGCTCAAGGTATCGAGTTCTCTTAACTGCATAAGCTAACAGTTCCATGCAAAATAAAAATACACATCTGAGGCTCCTCCCTTTGCTAATGTCCAGGAACTCACTGAAGGCTGTAGGTCAGCCCGGCCCAAAGAGCATCACTGTGCAGCCACTAAAAATAATATCTTGCTAGCTAGTCTTCTTATAGCAGACTGCTGATGAGGTGTTAGACTACTTTCAATAGTCCTATGCTTCCAATACATGTGACATGTTGCTGGTAAAACAATACATGCAATATGCTAGCTTGGAAGGTCATGGTGCACTACAAACCCATAATGACATACCATATTTGTGCATAATATCAAGAGTATCTAAAGCCAAAACTTATTTATTTTTAGTTTTGGATAGAGTGGTGGGTTAGAACCCTTGTCATGTGTCTATTGCTGACCATGTCCCTAATATGAATATAGGTGAATTAGGGGGAAAAAAATGTTGAATTGTCACTTTGGGGAGGTTTCCTCTTAATTCCTTTTGTGTCTACACAATTGTAGAACAAGATGAGTATTTAACATTTCCTACTTTATCTAAAATTATAAAATGAAAACGTTATTGCTTTAGGTATACGTTAATTAAGTTAAAGGGGCGTTCCAGCCGCATTTTTTTTTTAAATCAGCATCTACAAACACTGTAGCTGATGACTTTTAATAAGGACTCTTACCTGTCCAGCGAGCCTGCGATGTCGCCCCCCCGAGGCTGATCCGTCCATCGGATCGGCTGTTGATGCCGCCATCTTGACGAAGGGAAACAGGCAGTGGAGCCTTGTAGCTTCACTGCCTGTTTCCTACTGCGCATGCGCGAGTCGCGCGGCACTTTGTGAATGGCCCCGTTGTTTTCTGGGGGACACACATGTCCCAGAAGGCAACAGGGCCGCTTGCCAAAGAGGAGGAAGCGCCGAGCAAGAGGAAGAGGCAGATTAGGAAGACTGCCTAGCAACAGGGGTTTCTGGTAAGTTTGATTTTTTTTTAAGAATATTAATGCTATTTTTTATTTTAGGATGGCCCTCCACTTTAAGTAATACTCATTTCCAAATTTTCAATTTCCAAATTCATTTTCCACTTTCAAAACTCTTCCAAAATATATTGAAGAAAATTACATGATCCAAAAGGTCATGAGAAAGTGCAACAGACTGATATTCACTTTCTGTTAGATGTTGGGGTGTTTTAACCACTTCAGCCACGGAATGTTTTACCCCCTTATTGGTCAGGCCACTTTTTTGAGATACAGCACAGTGTTAATTTAACTGATAATTGGGCAGTCGTGCGACACTGTACCCAAATAAAATTGATGTCCCTTTTTCCCCACAAATAGAGCTTTCTTTTGGTGGTATTTGATCACCTCTGCAGTTTTTATTTTTTGAGCTATAAACAAAAAAAGACTAGGAAGAAATTCCCACGCCCCCGGCTCACTGAGACTTGGTTATTTTACAATAATTATATGCTTAGCAGAAACACAAGATCACTGTGTTCTTCCCTGTCAGAACGGGGATCTGCCTTGTCCCCTCAAAATAACACACACCACTGGCAACAAAAGTGAGTGAGTACACTCCTAAGTGAAAATGTCCAAATTGGGCCCAATTAGCCATTTTCCCTCCCCAGTGCCATGTGACTCGTTAGTGTTACAAGGTCTCAGATGTGAATGGGGAGCAGGTGTGTTAAATTTAAATAACTCAACACACAGCCATTAACCGCTTACAGACTGGAAGATTTGGCTGCTTAATGACCGGGCTATTTTTTGCAGTATGGCGCAGTGTCACTTTAACTGACAATTGTGCAGTCAACGTCCTTTTTTTTTCACAAATAGAGCTTTCTTTTGGTGGTATTTGATCACCTCTGCAGTTTTTATTTTTTGTGCTATAAACAAAAAAAAAAGTGACAATTTTGAAAAAAAAACAATATTTTTTACCTTTTGCTATAATAACTATCCCCAAAAATATTTTTAAAAACACATTCATATATATAATATATATATATTTGTGCAAAAGTTATAGTGTCTGCAAACTATGGGAAAGATTTATGGCATTTTTATTATTATTTTTTTTTTTTTTTTTTACTAGTAATGGGGGCGATCTGCGATTTTTTGCGGTACTGTGACATTGCAACGGACAAATCAGACACTTTGACACATTTTTTGGTTCCATTGACATCTATACAGCGATCACTGCTATAAAAATGCACTGTTTACTGGATAAATGTCACTGGCAGGGAAGGGGTTAACACTAGGGGGCGAACAAGGGGTTAAATGTGTGTTCCCTGGGTGTGTTCTAACTGTGGGGGGATTGGACTGACTAGAGGAAGAGATATATCGCTGTTCCTACTTAGTAGGAACAAACGATATGTCTCTTCTATCCTGACAGAACAGGGAATACACACACACACACACACACACAAATCTGTGTTTCTGATCTCGATCAGGCATGACTGGTGGATATTGCCCACTGGCTGCACATATTGGGTTCCCCGCCCTGCAGTGGGCGTGCACGCGCCTGCAATCACCCTTAAAACCTACAGACGCACCCATATGGCAATTAGCGGGAACGAACCACTTTGCCGCCGTATATCGTATGTCGACAAGTGTTTAATGTCTGAACTGATACAGCAAAAATTAGTACATGTCCAAATTGTGCCGAATCAGCCCCCCCCCCCCCCCCCCCCCGTATAATGTGACTCATTAGTGTTACAAGGTCTCAGGTGGGAATGGGGAGCAGGTTTGTTAAATTTGGTTTTGGTTATCTCTCTCACTCCCTCATACTGGTCACTGGCACCTCATGGCAAAGAACTCTCTGAGTATCTGAAAAAAGGAATTGCTGCTCTATATAAAGATGGCCTAGGCTATAAGAAGATTGCCAAGACCCTGAAACTGACCTGCAGCACAGTGACCAAGACCATACATAGGTTTACAAGGACATATTCCACTCAGAACAGGCCTCGTCATGGTTGACCAAAGAAGTTGAGTACACATACTCAGCGTCATATGCAGAGGTTGTCTTTGGGAAATAGACGTATGAGTGCAGCCAGCATTGCTGCAGAGGTTGAAAGGGTGGGGGGGTCAGCCTGTCAGTGCTCAGACCATACGCCGCACACTACATCAAATTGGTCTGCATGGCTGTCATGCCAGAAGGAAGCCTCTTCTAAAGATGATGCACAAGAAAGTCCACAAACAGTTTGCTGAAGACAAGCAGACTAAGGACATTACTGGAACCATGTCCTGTGGACTGATGAGACCAAGATCAACTTATTTGGTTCAGATGGTGTCAAGCATGTGTGGCTGCAACCTGGTGAGGAGTAAAAAGACAGGTGTGTCTTGCCTACAGTCAAGCATGGTGGTGGGAGTGTCATGGTCTGGGGCTGCATGAGTGCTGCCGACACATGGGAGCTACAGTTCATTGGGGAAACCATGAATGCCAACACGTACTGTGACATACTGAAGCAGAGCATGATTTCCTCCCTTTGGAGTCTTGGCTGCAGGGCAGTATTCCATCATGATAATGATCCCAAACACACCTCCAAGATGACCACTGCCCTGCTAAAGAAGCTGAGGTAAAAGGTGATGGACTGGCCAAGCATGGCTCTAGACCTAAACCCTATTGAGCATCTGTGGGGCATCCTCAAACAGAAGGTGGAGGAGCGCAAGGTCTCTAACATCCCCCATGTTGTCATGGAGGAGTGGAAGAGAACTCCAGTGGCAACCTGTGAAACTCTGGTGAACGTTATGCCCAAGAGGGTTAAGGCAGGCCCATCCCCAAGAGGGTTATCCTGACTATGTCATATGAAGTCTGGTCAGGATAACAAGCCGCTGCGCACTCCGGAGGTGCGCATCACAGCGATCGTTGTTGTGGCCTGTCAGTCTAACACACCGCAACTCCAATCTAGGTAAAGAGTCTTTGATAGAGACTCTTTACCACATGATCAGCCGTGTCTAATCATGGCTGATCACGATGTAAACAGGAAGAGCCATTTATCGGCTTTTCCTCACTTGCATCTGACAGATGCGAGTAGAGGAGAACCTATCGGCTGCTCCTCTGACAGGGGGGTCTGAGTTGATTGTTTTTCAGTGTAGCCCCCCCTCGGATGGCCACCCAGGACCACCAGGGATGTAATGTTTGCCCACATATGATGCCAATGTGTGCCCACCGATGATGCCAAAGAGTGCCCACCAGCAATACCTGCCAGTGTCTCCTAATCAGTGATGCCAATCAGTGCCATCAATGTCACCTATCAGTGCCCATCCATGCCCATCAGTGCCACCTTTTAGTGCCCATTTGTGCTGCCTCTAAGTGCCCATCTGTGCCACAGATGAGTTCCCATCTGTGCCATCGATGAGTGCCCATCTGTGCCACTGACGAGTGCTCATCAGTGCCACCTTATCAGTGCCCAGCAGAGCAGCCTCATCAGTGCCCATCAGTGAAGTGAAAAAACATACTTGTTTACAAAGTTTTATACCAGAAATAAAGAAAAACGTAAAAAAATAAAGTCTGTATTTTTTTAATTTGTTTAGCCAAAAATAAAAACCGCAGAGGTGATCAAATATAAACTAAAGAAAGCTCTATTTGTGGGAAGAAAATGATAAAAAAAAAATTGGGTAGCATGACAGTGCAGTTGTCCTTTAAACAGCAACAGCGCTGATAGCTGAAAATTGGCTTGGGCGGGGGGAGTATCCTGTATTGAAGTGGTTAATGTTGGTCTAATATACATGCTCATCAATTGCCGTCTACCAGTGCAGCTTATCAGTGCTGCCTATCAGTGCTCAATGCCTATCAGTGCCACCTATCAGTGCCCATCAGTGCAGCATATCAGTACCCATCAGTGCTCATCACCTATCAGTGCCACCTATCAGTGCCCATTAGTGCCCCCTTTGAGTGCCGCCTATCAGTGCTCATCAATGCAGCCTATCAGTGCCGATCAATGCTGCCTATCAGTACCAGCTATCAGTGCTCATCAATCCCCCCTGCCTCCTATCAGTACCACCTATCAGTGCTTATCAATGCTGCCTATCAGCACCACCAATCATTGCTCATCAATGCCGCCTACCAGTGTAGCTGATCAGTGCTGCCTATCAGTGCCTCCTCATCAGTGCAGCCTATCAGTGGCCATCAATGCTGCCTATCAGTCCTCAATGCCCATCAGTGCCAACTATTAGTGCTCATCAATGCAGCCTATCAGTGCCCATCAAGGCAGCATACCAGTGCCCATTAATTCTGCCTATCAGTGCCCATTAATGCATCCTATCAGTGCTCATCAATCCTACCTATCAGTGCCCATTAGTGCCTCCTATCAGTGTTTAATCCCACCTAATTGTGCCTATTAGTGCATCCTATCAGTGCTCACCAATCTCACTTATTAGTGCCCATTAGTGCCTCCTATCATTATTCACCAATCCCACCTATCATTGCCCATTAGTGCCTCCTATCACTACTCATGATTGCTCTGAGCTGAGAGTGTCTCTCTCATGAAACAGCTTGGAGCCCGAGAGCCAGCGTTGATAGTTTTCCTCCCCTGATTTCCTCTCTAGCACTGGATAGGATCTGCCTCCACTTGACTTTATTCCTGGCCACTGGTTGCTAGAGCTGCTTGCCGTCTAGCAACCAGTGAAGTCAGAGCCAACATTGATATTTTTCCCTCCCCCTCCTTCCTCTCTCGCACGAGATGGTAGAGGAGACAGCCGATCTGCTCCTCCACCGACACTCTCCTGTGTGTGCACCGTGGGAAGTATGAGCTCATTAGCGTCACACTTGACTTTTCACTATCAATGCCGGCTCTGACATCACTGGTTGCTAGATGCCAAGTGGCTCTAGCAACCAGCGGCCAGAAATAGAGTCAGGTGGAGGCAGATCCGGAGCCAGCACTACAGTGGCTCAGTCCATCTCTGTCCCCTGCGTTCCCAGTCCCAGTGTCCGTTTCTATTAATTGGGGGGCACAGTAAAATGTTGAAGGGCCTTGGCTCCCTCTGGCATGCCCCCCCCCTTAGTAAGGCCACTGCGCTCCAGACCTGTGTGAACTGGCTCCATTGAGAGCCGGTCACACTTGCATCCAATACGCATATATGTGAACCCAGCCTAAGTCAGTGAGATCGGTATAGGCAGCACCAAACCTTAAAATGTACAAAATATTTACGTTTGCTTCTTCTTCCACCTCAAAGCATTTCTAGCTGAATTAATTTGAAGAACTGAAGGGGAAGGATATGCAAGATCGTGAGAGGTGAATGAAGGCTCTTTTTAGTTCTGCAAAAATTAATTAATCTCAATTTTTTCTTCTCTGGAATTCAATACAAATGCAAAGCAGCTCTGCACATTAACCAGACATCACACTGCCTTTATTAGCCCACTCCTGGTAGCTTTTCTCCTATGCTGGACAGATAATAGTAAAATGTGACTGTACTATTCTGAGTGATAAACAATTGTGAAATTGATTATGTAGCACTGCCCCCTTGAGGACTGCTAAGAATTACCTGCTCGGCTATGACCAAGTGAACCTTCCAACCCACCTGACACACTGGGTTCAGACATCCTTGTAACACTGTGCAGCAAGAATCAAACAACTCAGTAATATGAGGTTCTGGAATATTTTACTTGAGTCAGACAAAGGAAGATATTTCACAAACATAGGTAATGAATCTGCTGAGCTGGCTTAACAGTGCCAATTCAGAAAACAAATTCCTCTCAAATACACAAACAATGTTATATACATATATGTACACTATATTTAGATCTGAAGTCACCTCCTAGGGGATGTTTCAGCCAAATACTTATGTGGCTACTTTATGAAGAATGTAATCTAGCCTATGCTATCCTAATGAAAGAGCAAGTCTACTAAAGGTAATATATAGGCTTTCCTATAAGTAATGACAAAAGAGATCTGGTGTTCTTCGCTAGCTAGATGGAGCTCGTAATTGTAAACCTTTTGGCTGTAGATAAAGCAATAGGTTCCTAGTGGTGAAGATCTAAGGTGTTTGTGCACAGTGTTCAAGCAATGCAGTAAAGTGTTCTTAGGTAAAGATGTCTGTGCACAGTGTTTTCTTATGGTGGCAAGTAATAGATAAAGGGTTGAGAAGTTTGCCACCAATGACCAAATCGATCCGAGGTCTTCTGGGTGGGAACACGAGTAGCAGCACTTGAATCTCGGTCTTCCGAAGTGAAACCTGTCCCACACACCCACACCAACAGGCATACGATCCAAATTATGTTAGTGACAGGATATTCGGCAGCTGATAACAGAGCTAGGCCCCTTAGGCCTGGGGTTGGAAGTAAGGTTCCATGTAGTATGCCGCAACCTCTCTCTCCCTGGTACACAGAGACATCCATCTCGTGTCAGGCCCAGAAGGAAGACCCTGTGTGGGCTTCTTGCTCCTTATATGGTCACTCCCAGCAACCTTCATGTCACAGCAGAGATCTCTGGGATGTGTAGTCTTTGGGGACATGGTTGCATGGTAATAGTCTGAAGGAGAACTATACGTCCCATAATTCACTTTGTTGGACGCACAGAAATGTGGTCACTGATTGCTTTGATTACCAAGGGGATAAGTGATGTCTAGAAACACTGAAAAGTACGGTGCTTCTTGTTGACAGTCCATATCGCTACAATTAGTATTTAACTCAACATGAATTTCAAATTAAAAAAGTTTGTTAAGGGTCTGGGATTACAAAGAAAAGCTTCAGAAGTAATGCAAGCTTGTAATAATTGACTTCAGTTTATTTTTTAGTGTTTCAACCTATTGGTTAAAGAAAGCCACTGATTCTAGACATGTGCGCCATCAATGAATTTGTTTTGTTTCGTTCTGTTTCATATTAGAATTAATTTGTATTCGTAATTCGTGTCCGAAATTTTGTACGAAATACAAATTTTCGTTAGGTTCGTTACATTTCGTAAACAATTATGAATGTTCGTGATGAATTTACCATTACGGGGGGCTCCCACCATCCCTGTGCTGTGCTGACTTTCTGGGTTTTAAACTTTTAGGTTTGTTAACTTTTCATAACAATTACGAATGTTCCTTAGGAATTTGAATCCGAAATTTGTAAACAAAATGTTGTATTTTGTACAGAATTCGGAAGCATAGTCATTTGCATTTCAGATCCTCCCGAATGTAAGAATTTACAGAAATTCGTGCAAATTTTTGATTCGTACGAAACGAATCGCACATGTCTAACTGATTCTGATTTTAGGTTTTTGAGCAAATTACAAATGTAGATCCTAACCCAGATGCTTCCCAAAATAGAAAACAGTAGAGAAATATTGAACTACTGAAAAAATTGGATAAGCACAAATAATAGTAATAATAATAATAATATTACTGCGGCTAATTTTAAGATAGTGGGTGGGCAATATACAATACTGTGCAAAAGTTTTAGACAGGTGTGAAGAAATGCTTTCAATTAAGAATGCTTTCAAATATACATTTTAGTTGTTTTATTTTGATTTACAAAATGTAAAGTGAGCGAACAGAAGAAAAATCTAAATCAAATCACTATCTGGTGTGACTACTCCTCAAACCATCATCACTTCTTAGCCCTTGTACACACGGTCGGAGATTCCAACGGAATGTGTCCGATCGGACCATTTTGTCAGATATTCCGACTGTGTGTGGTCTACATCGGACTGTTTCCGTCGGAATATCCGACGGACCAAGTTTTCCAACATGTCGGTAAAATTTTCCGGCAAAATGCTCCGATCAGACATACTCCGATCATGTGTAGAGAATTCCGATCGGACAAAGTGCCACGCATGCCCAGGTCAAATTCCTACACCAAAGCTATTGGCTACTAGCGTGAACGTAGTCCCGTCGTAACGAAATAACATCATCACGTCGGATTTTCCAACAACTTTGTCTGACCGTGTGTATACAACAGTTTCGGACAAAATCCGTCGGACAAAATCCGTCGGACAAAATCCGTCGGACAAAATCCGTGGTTGTCGGAATCTCCGACCGTGTGTACAAGGGCTTACACTTGCACACTTTGTGCACGTGCAAAATTAATATATATATATATATATATATATATATATATATATATACTCTGCATCCAGTGTAGCCTATATCTACAGTGCATTCCATGGTGTACTGTTTCTAAGACACTTCAGTCAGTGTATTAAATTTTTTTTTATATATATATATATACACACACACAGACACACACACACACACACACACGTCTCACACAAGGTCTCAGGTGTGAATGGGGAGCAGATGTGTTAAATTTGGTGTTATCGCTCTCACTCTCTCAAACTGGTCACTGGAAGTTCAACATGGCACCTCATGGCAAAGAGTAGATACAAATAAATAGTGATGCGCTAAATCCAATAACCCACCAACAACTAAAGTGCGATGCGCCAAGTTCCTATCAATAGGGCAAAACCAAAATAGTGTGCTAAATAAACACGTGTGCCCAAAACATAAGAAGCACATAAAAATATTATATAGATAAAATATATAATAATAGATAAATACTTGAGAAAACAATTGCGTGAGGAAAAATTACATTCACCCCACCTGTGAAAAAAATATAATAATAAATGTATAGCCAAATAGTAAAGGATCAATAGCATGAATTAATCAGCACTATATAAATAAGTAAAAACAGGTCACATAAAAATGAATAGCGTGGTTAGAAAGATCAAGGTATGTAAATACTTGGGAATAAAAATATGTAAGGCTGGTCACAAATATTAAGTCTCTAAACCATATCTACTGAAACCATCCCTGCTAAGACTGTCAGACAAGCGTTCACACAAACTTCAAGTAACATCCAGATGTAAAATCAAATGGCCACCGATGAGCGGGCTAAGCTTCACACAAGAAAAGTTTTAATGCGATCGCTTGAACTCAGATAGAATAGCATGCTGGTGCGCTCATAGATGGATTATTACATGCAGGGAGAAGAGATATACATATATCATTGAGCAATGCTGTATTTTACAAAAACAAAGTCACTGAATTAATGATATGCGCTCACTTTCGACCAAGAAGGATGTAGCGCTTTATACAATGGTCAGATACAACACCGCTCGTTTTGCGCAGCAGATCTTCTGCTGACACTGGTATCAGGGTGTTGTCAATGGCTCCGCCTCCCTACGCGTTGCGTCACTCGTCATGTGACTTTTTCAAGGGCAAAGAACTAAAAACAAAAAAATAATGTTGCTCTACATATAGATGGCCTAGGCTATAAGAAGATTGCCAAGACCCTGAAACTGAGCTGCAGCACGGTGGCCAAGACCATACAGCAGTTTAACAGGACAGGTTCCACTCAGAACAGGCCTCGCCATGGTCCACCAAAGAAGGTGAATGCATGTGCTCAGCATCATATCCATAGGTTGTCTTTGGGAAATAGACGTATGAGTGCTGCCAGCATTGCTGCAGAGGTTGAAGGGGTGGAGCTTCAGCCTGTCAGTGCTCAGGCCATATGCCGCCGCACACTGCATCAGATTGGTCTGCATGGCTATTTTCCCAGAAGGAAGCCTCTTCTAAAGATGATGCATAAGAAAACCCGCAAACATGTTTGCTGATGACAAGCAGACTAAGGACGTGGATAACTGGAACCATGTCCTGTGGTCTGATGAGACCAAAATAAATGTATTTGGTTTAGTTGGTGTCAAGCGTGTGTGGTGGCAACCAGGTGAGGAGTACAAAGACACGTGTTGGGAGTGTCATGGTCTGGGGCTGCATGAGTGCTGCCAGCACTGGGGAGCTACAGTTCATTGAGTGAACCATGAATGCCAACATGTACTGTGACATACTAAAGTAGAGCATGATCCCCTCCCTTCGGACAGTGGGCCACAGGGCAGTATTCCAGTATGATAACGACCCCAAACACACCTCCAAGACAACCACTGCATTGCTCAAGAAGCTGAGGGTAAAGGTGAGGGACTGGCCAAGCATGTCTCCAGACTTAAAGTGGTTGTAAACCCTCTGGGACCACTTTTACCTACAGGTAAGTCTAGATTAAGGCTTACCTGTAGATGCAACAAAAACTGAAATATCACATGGTCCTAAGTATTCAGACCCTTTGCTCAGTATTTAGTAGCAGCCCCCTTTTTATCTAATACAGCCATGAGTCTTTTTGGGAAAGATGCAACAAGTTTTTCACACCTGGATTTGGGGATCCTCTGCCATTCCTCCTTGCAGATCCTCTCCAGTTCTGTCAGGTTGGATGGTAAACGTTGGTGGATAGCCATTTTTAGGTCTCTCCAGAGATGCTCAATTGGGTTTAAGTCAGGTCTTTGGCTGGGCCCTTCAAGAACAGTCACTGAGTTGTTGTGAAGCCACTCCATTATTGTAGCTGTGTGCTTAGGGTCATTGTCTTGTTGGAAGGTAAACATTCGGCCCAGTCTGAGGTCCCGAGGAACCGATCAGGAACCAATCAATCCCCAGGCCTGGACCTGGTGATCACTCGTGACAAATGATATCCTTCCCCTGTCTGTGCAACTGTAAACACTGACAGGGGAAGTGATGTCATCTCCCTCGTGTTGGTCTTTTCCATTCTAGACCAAGAGGAGAGAGCATCAGAAAACTGAGTTGCACAACACTACACCAGGTCACGTAGGCACATAATTCACCCCCGATCACCCCCTGATCACCACCTGTCACTATGTTACCCAGTACAGCAATCAGATATTTTTTTGATCGCTGTACTAGTGTCATTAGTGACACTAATCAGTGTTAGGGTAATTAGTGCCACGGGTGACGCAGATTAGCTAGTTATTTTTTTTTATAGCGTCAGGGCACCCGCCGTATTTTACTCAATAAAGGTTTAACCCCCTGATCACACGGGGAGTGATCAAAGTTAGGTTTTACATTAGATAGGGTCTGTGTCGCCCCAGGCAGCGTCAGATCAGTACCAGCACCCATGCACGCACCATACACCTCCCCTAATTGTAGTATAGTGTCTGAATAGATCAATATCTGATCTGATCATAACTATATTAGCATCCCCAGCAGTTTAGGGTTCCCAAAAACGCAGTGTTAGCGGGATCAGCCCAGATACCTGCTAGCACCTGTGTTTAGCCCCGCCACCCAGCCCACCCAAGTGCAGTATCGAATCAATCATCGATTGAACAAAACACAACACACATAACTGCAGCAATCGCAGAGTCAGGCCTGATCCCTGCGAACGCTAACAGTTCTTTTGGTAGCATTTCTTACAGTCGCTAACAGTCAAGAGCTTTTTTACCTGTGAGTCTCACTAGTGTACCAATAAATTTAGAGCCCAGAATACGATCCTGTAGACGACAGCGGCACCCTTACAGATAGTTCAGATGACGGAGTTGTGTTCCCTGCCAAGGTCAGGCATACCAGACCCCATTCTTCTGCTGTCGTTGAGGTGCAAGAACCGCAGGTCCCTCGTATGGAGCAGAGAGACATTACTAATGCTGCCTTTCCTTCTGGTGAACTGGCAAGCACCAGCGGCCTAGTACATCCTGGTCATACATCCACCACTGCAGTTACAGTTGGTGACGTGGCGAGTCCCATAAGTGCAGTTCAAGCTGGCGAGGTGGCAAGCACGAGTAGTGTCCCGTTGCCACCAAGAAGAAGACAAAGACAGGCCCATCCAGCCCATAGTGCCCTTCCTGCTGCATTCGTCAATCTTAATTGGGAACCCACCACTTCTGCAGCACCCGTGCATTCCCCATTCACTGGCCAACCCGGCACTCAGGTGGAAACAGTTACACCACTTGATTTTTATTTGCTGTTTTTCACCAAAGATTTCTATAGATCTATTGTGGACCAAAGCAATTTGTATGCTGGTCAATATATCGCCAGCTGACCCTTGCCAGAGATTATAGACCAATTATGGTCTCTGAATTTAAAACCTTCCTGGGCCTATCCCTCCTCATGAGTGTAACTAAAAAGAGTTGTGTCATATTGGTCCAATGACCCAATTCACCATACGCCTGTGTTCTCTGCCTCCATGACCAGGACATGATAGGAGCAGATCTTGCAGTTCATGCACTTCAGTGACAATGAACTCTGTCGTCCTTGGGGTGACCCTGAATTTGATCGGCTCTACAATATTCAGCCCCTCGTAAACCACTTCAACCAATGTTTTGCAGCCTTGTTTACTCCCCGTCAAGTTGTCTGCGTTGATGAGTCCCTGATTAAGTTTTCTGGCTGCTTGTCATTCAAACAGTATCTTCCCAGCAAGTGTGCCAGATACGGGGTCAAGATGTGTAAGCTCTGTGACAGGGCCACAGGCTATACATGTAGTTTTATGGTTTACGAGGGAAGAGATAGTCACGCAGAGATGCTGAACTGCCCTGACTACATAGGAAGCGCTGGCAAGATTTTGTTAGGACTTGGTGTCACCCTTATTGGAAAGGGGTACTACTCGTATGTGGACAATTATTACACAAGCGTGCCACTTTTTAGTCACTTGTTTGATCATCAAATTGGCGCATGTGGCACCGTGCGATCTAATCGCTGGGGCTTTCCCCAGGGGCTTGTAGATTCCCGTCTTAGGCTGGGGGAGAGCCTGCTTGAGATGTAATAATTTGCTCATTGTGAAATGGAGGGATAATAAGAATGTTTTCGTTCTCACCTCCCTTCATGTAGACACGACTGTCCAAATTACTACGGCGACTGGATTTGTGGAGAAATCCCTCTGTGTACATGAATATAACCAAAATATGGGAGGGGTAGACCTCAACGACCAGTTGTTGGTGCCATACCTAATTACCCGCAAGGCCAAAAGCTGGTATAAAAAGTGTCTGTATACTTATTTCAATTGGCTTTGCTGAACGCTCATGTGCTATATAGAGCTTCAGGACGAACTGGATTCTTCCTTAAATTCCAGGAAGAGATCATCAGAGCCCTTCTGTTTCCAAACGGTGCTCTGGCCCATCTTCCCAGTGCAAATGCAGTAAGTGCCTGCATGAGAAGCATTTTCCGCATGTCCTCTCTGGTACAACTACCCAAAGAAGATGTCGTGTCTGTAGAAAGAGCGGATTTAGGCATGACACTCGCTTTTATTGTCCCTCCTGTCCTGACCAACCTGGTCTTTGCATTGGTGACTGTTTCGAATGCTATCACACACTAGTTGAGTATTGGCATAGGGTACAGTACCACACAGTCATAGGCACACGTACACAGGGTCTTGGGGTCTAATCTGCAACGTTCCGTTTACAGTTTTTATAAAAGTGAATAAAAAAAAACACACACAAAAACACAAAAAAAAAGTTGTGATTGTATTTTTCTTCTCTCTCTCTTTATTGTTCTCTCTCTTTTGTTTGCTCTCTACTATCCACTATACTGTTCGCTCACTATTGTTCCATATCTATCGTTCTCTCTCGGTTTTATTTTTAATATATTTTATTGTATTTGCTTTGCAGGTATGGTATGTTATACTATAATGTTTGTTTTATTGTTAACCATCATTTTCTTAGCAGGTATGCCATTCAGCTGCAGCGCAGATTTATTTATCTTGACAGCAACAGTGTTTGCTCCCACGACAGATAAAGCCGTGACTCCAGCACTGTAGGAGGTGATTTCACCACCACAGTTAAAAAATAAAAAAAAGAGAATTTATGCCGAAGTATGGGGGCAGCAGGGGTGGAGGAGCAATTTGCTCCTAACTATTGGGGCGGATGCCCCCATGCTCTGCCATATATATATTTTAGGCACAGATTGCGTTAAAAATTTTTTTAATTTTTACTATTTTCTTTTTGTATGTGCTTCGCGGGTATGGTAAGTCTTACTGTTATACTGTAATGTTACTTTGTTTTATAGTTAACCATCATTTGCTTAGCAGATACGCCATTCAGTTGCAGCGCGGATTTATTTATCTTGACAGCAACAGTGTTTGTTCCCACAATACATAAAGCTGTGACTCCAGCGCTGTAGGAGGTGATTTCCCCACCACAGTTAAAAACAAAATGGTGCATGTATGCCCATCATTAGAAGTGGGTGGATGAAGGAAGGTATTCTAATGGTGGGCATATTCACGGATCAATCTCTTTTTTTTGTTCAGCCCACAGGCTGCATGAAAAAAAAGATTACAATATATGCCCAACAAGGACCAGCAACGTACTGCTATGTTGCTGGACTTTCAGTGGTTATACCAGAATTATACCTGTGGGTTTAGGTATCATCTTGGGATCATTCTTTTCAGCCAGCGGTCAGCTTTCATTTAAAAGCAATCCTAGTGGCTAATAAGCCTCTAGACTGCTTTTACAAGCAGTGGGAGGGAATGCCCCCCCCCACCACCGTCTTCGATGGTTTTCTCTGGCTCTCCTGTCCCAACAGGGAGCCTCAGAATGCAGCCAATGGTTCTGCCTGCTGACCATAGAGCTAATCAGAGACCAGAAGGGCTCCAATTATCTCTATGGCCTAATGCCGCGTACACACGACCCGACTTTTCGACATCAAAGGTCCGATGGAACGATTCCGGCGGACCATTCGATCGTGTGTGGGCTGCAGCGGACTTTTGATTTGCAAAAATCCGACAGACTTTAGAAATGGAACAGGTTTCAATTTTTTCCGCCGTACCCAGTTCCTACAGAGAAATCCGCTTGTGTGTATGCTAGTCTGTTCATATGTCATCACTTTCCAATCCGTCGGACTTTGGTGTGATTGTGTGTGGCCAAATCTGTTCATTCGGAAAGTCCGTCAGAACTCCATCAGAACTCCACCGAAAGTCAGTCGGACCTAGTCCCTCGAAAAGTCCGGTCGTGTGTACGCGGCATATGAAACCGGAAGCTACAAGCATTTCATGACTTAGATTTCGCCGGATGTAAATAGCGCCATTGGGAAATTGGGAAAGCATTTTATCACACCACTATGTTGGTGTGGTTAGATGTTTTGAGGGCAGAGGAGAGCTCTATTTATTTACAAAAAGAGTATCTTTCACTACCTATTGCTATCATAGGGGATATTTACATTCCCTGAGATAACAATAAAAATCATAAAAAAAATTAAAGGAACTGTTTAAAAATAAGATAAAAAAGCAAAAAATAAATAAATAAAAAAGGCACCCCTGTCCCCCCCGCTCTCGCGCAAAGGCAAACAAAAGCATCTGTCTGGTGTCATATGTAAATAGCAATTGCACCATGTATGTGAGGTATCACCACGAAGGTCAGATCGAGGGCAGTAATTTTCGCAGTAGACCTCTGTAATTCTAAAGTGATAACCTGTAAAGGCTTTTAAAAATGTATGTAGTTTTTCAAAGATGCACGTTTGTGCGCAATTTTTCTGTATGTCGTGTTTGGTATCCATGTACTCAGCCTAAGATCATCTTTATTATTTCATCAAACTTTTGGGCAATATAGTGTGTTTTTAGAATGAAAAATGAAACACCCACCATTTTAATCTGTAGGACCTTTGCTTTAAAATAATATATAATGTTTGGGGGTTAAAAGTAATTTTCTTGTAAAAAATAAAAATATTTTCTCATGTAAACAAAAAGTGTCAGAAAGGGCTTTGTCTTCAAGTGATTAACAGAGTGAGTGATGTGTGACATAAGCTTCTAAATGTTGTGCATAAAATGCCAGGACAGGTCAACCCCCCCCCCATGACCCCATTTTGGAAAGTAGACACCCCAAGCTATTTGCTGGGAGGCATGTTGAGTCCATGAAATATTTTATATTTTGCCACAAGTTGCAGGAAATTTACAACCTTTCTTTTTTTTTTTTTTGCACAAAGTTGTCACTAAATGACAAAAGGACCCTGAAAACCAAGCACCGCCTTCAGGCTTTGTAAGGATGTCAATTTTTGATTTCACTCCTCACTGCCTATCACAGTTTTGAAGGCCATGGAATGCCCAAATGGCACAAAACCTCCCCAAATTACCCCATTTTGGAAAGTAGACAAAACTTTTTTTTTTTTGTCATTATATAATCACTTGGGACAAAAAAATAAAATATTCAATGGGCTCAACATTCCTCTTAGCAATTTCCTTAGGGTGTCTACTTTCTAAAATGGGGTCATGGGGGGGGGGGGGGGGGGATTGTACTGCCCTGCCATTTTAGCACCTCAAGAAATTAGATAGGCAGTCATAAACTAAAAGCTGCGTAAATTCCAGAAAATATACCCTAGTTTGCAGACGCTATAACATTTGCGCAAACCAATAAATATGTGCTTATTGAAAACATTTTTACCAAAGACATGTGGCTGAATACATTTTGGCCTAAATGTAGGACTAAAATTGAGTTTATTGGATTTTTGTTATAACAGAAATTAGAAAATATAATTTTTTTCAAAATTTTTGGTCTTTTTTCATTTATAGCGCAAAAAATTTAAATCGCAGGGGCCATTAATTACCATCAAAAGAAAGCTCTATTTGTGGGGAAAAAAATGGCACAAATTTCGTTTGGTTACAACATTGCATGACCGTGCAATTACTAGTTAAAGCAGTGCAGTGCCAAATTGTAAAAAGTCCTCTGGTCTTTGACCAGCCAAATGGTCTGGGGCTGAAGTTGTTAAAGTAGCGCAGTGCTGAATAGCAAAAAATGGTCTGGCCATGAAGGAGGTAAAACCTTTCAGAGCTCAAGTGGGTAAGATAAGTCCTCCTAGGTCTCCCTTAAGTTGTGTCATATGACTTGCCAAAACTTTACTTTTCTTCTCTTTGAAGTTTTCCAGCCTATTATGCATTAGTGGTACTACAATGATAATAACAGAGGTTTTAATGAGGTCACCAATGATAATTAAAATCCCCGTCATTCCTTGTAAGTTCATTGAATACCTGTATGTCTTCTAATATGTTATAATGTAACACAAGATGACTGCAACAGCAATTACTTTGTCATTAACGCCTTAATGTGTTGTACCCCACAATTTATTGTGTATTCTTGTTATAGCAAAAAACATAAAAATAATGGAGCAAAAAAAATGATACAAGTCCCCAATTGCCACCACAGATTTTTTTCCAGAGGGCATCGCATTTTCGTTAATTGAGATGCAGTGTGTCAACTTTGACAGCTATAACGCACCACAATAGCCAAAAAATTCAGTCCAGCTGAATTTCTTGCGGTATCGAAATGCACATTGAAGAAGTTGAAGTACAATGGCATTGGTGTCAGTGAGAGTAATAATAACCCCAGCATTGGTGTCAGTGTGTGCAATGATAACCTCCAACATTGGTGTGAGTGAAAGCAATAATAATCCTCAGCACTGATGTCAGTGCGTGCAATAATAACTCCCAACATTGGTGTCAATGGGCACAATAATAAACCCCGGTATTGGTGTCAATGGACACAATAATAGCCCCCTGCATTGTGGTGATGGCAATGAAAGTTAATCCCCCCCCTCCCCGCATTGGTGATCACTTACCTGATCATACACTCCTGCACTGCTCTCTCTCCCCTCAGACTTTACTTTTATTGTGGGTTGAGATAACCACCTCACAGGACAGTCTGTCTTTCAGTGCTGGGTGCTAGAACGTACAGAGAGCATTCCAATGCCCAGTATCCTGCTGCCACTCTGCTGTCTAATGCCCCATACACACAGTCGGACATTCCGACCACAAAATCCATCGGATTTTTACCGACGGATTTTGGCCAAACTAGTCTTGCATACACACGGTCGCACAAAGTTGTCTGAAAATCCGATCGTTCGGAACGAGGTGACATTTGTAACGTACGACGGGACTACGTAGAGGCCAGCAACCAATAGCTTTCGTCTCCATTTTTTCTGAGCATGCGTGCCACTTTGTGCGTCGGAATTCTCTACACACGATCGGAGAAAGTCGGATCGGATTTTGTTGTCAGAAAATTTTAAATCCAGCTCTCAAACTTTTTCCGTTGGAAATTCCGACAGAAAAAGTCCGATAGAGCGCACACACAATCAGATTTTCCAACAACATAATCCGGTCTGACTTTTTGCATCTGTGTGTATGGGGCATAATGGTGCCCAATAGCTCTCAGGCTGTATGTAAAGAGCTGGTGAGTAGCATGTGGCAAACGGGCTTCACTTTGTGTCTATGATTGTAAATTCAATATTCAGCCAGCAGGTGGAACTCTTAGGTAATTCTCACATTCATTCACCCGTGGTTTGGGTGGCTGAAAAAAGACTCTCTAGAAAGTTCAATATAGTATAGAGGGCAAGAGAATGACCCCTATGTTAATAATCCAGTTATCAGATAGTCCAAAGATATTTTAAATTTTTTGTCAGTATACTAGGTAGACAAAGTTTATCCACTTGACCTCCCCACTTCATGACCAGGTAATTTTTTGCTAAACGGCACTGCGTTATTTTAACAAACAATTGCGTGATCATGTGATGTTGTACCCAAATAAAATGGATATCCTTTTTTTCCCACAATTCAAGCTTTCTTTTGGTGGTATTTGATCACCACTGCAGTTTTTATTTTTGCGCTATAAACAAAATAAAACTAACAATTTAAAAAAATATATATATATATATATTTTTTACTTTCTGCTATAAAACATCCAATAAAAAACAAAAAAAACAAAAACAAATTTCTTGATAAATTTAGGCCAAAATGTATTCTGCTACATATTCTTGGTAAGTTTGGTTTTTATTTATTATATATATTTTTTTTACAAAATATAGGTGCATCGAAACTTGTTTTTACCATCAAACAAATAATAGATTACACGTAGCGCTATTTCCTGTGTCAACACAATCTATCTAAAATATTATATAATCCTGTATGGATAAATGTGCTTTATGCTATAAACAAAAAATCACATGAATTATAGATATCACCTTCAATAAGTGAATATACTCCTCAGTATATATACAAATTTAGTGACTAATATAAAGTCCTAAAAAAAGAGTGAATATAGTCCATCCCCCAAAATTCTGTTTACAGGCTCCAAAGTCCTTCTATAAGTGCACAAGCAAGTCTTCAGTGTCCACACCAATTATAGTTAACTCCTTCACCACACCATCCGTGATTGTGAGCCCCCCTTCGTGGAAACACTCACCAGCAGGTAAGCCTTACACTCGCGTGTCAGGCTAAAAGGGCTTTTAGACCTCTCAAGAAATGGTTCCAATACACCGGCACAACCGATTTGAATATTCTCCACTTAGGTACTTCTATGTATGTATATACCTCAAAAGAAATCACAGAGGAGGCCTCCAATAGTGTAATACCATAAACACTCTTTAATCTTAAAAATATCACTCTTAATGCACTCACATGAACAATAAACAAATACGTCACTTCAAAAGAGATCAAAACCACTTCACACTCCAACTTCATCAAATGTTTCTAAATACGCCGGGGCAATGGTGGTCACAGCGGACCTATTGAACAGGGAACTGGATCGCTCTCTCTCACCCCTCCTTCCGTGTCCCGCCTGGTCCCACACAGCAGGTCCGTTTGAATAGGGCACCTTTAGCTTGATTGTCCCATCCCCTTAGTACAACACCACCTTCCAGCTCCATGCATGTCAGCTCAGTATCTCAGTAGTGTTCAGTAGTGTTCGCCAGTGTGCGTCGGAATTCTCTACACACGATCGGAAAAAGTCAGATCGGATTTTGTTGTCAGAAAATTTTAAATCCAGCTCTCAAACTTTTTCCGTTGGAAATTCCGACAGAAAAAGTCCCATAGAGCGCACACACGATCAGATTTTCCAACAACATAATCTGGTCTGACTTTTTGCGTCGGTGTGTATGGGGCATAAAGGTGCCCAATAGCTCTCAGGGTGTATGTAAAGAGCTGGTGAGTAGCATGTGGCAAACAGGTTTCACTTTGTGTCTATGATTGTAAATTCAATATTCAGCCAGCAGGTGGAACTCTTAGGTAATTCTCACATTCATTCACCCGTGGTTTGGGTGGCTGAAAAAAGACTCTCTAGAAAGTTCAATATAGTATAGAGGGCAAGAGAATGACCCCTATGTTAATAATCCAGTTATCAGATAGTCCAAAGATATTTTAAATTTTTTGTCAGTTTACTAGGTAGACAAAGTTTAACCACTTGACCTCCCCACTTCATGACCAGGTAATTTTTTGCTAAACAGCACTGCGTTATTTTAACAAACAATTGCGTGGCCATGTGATGTTGTACCCAAATAAAATGGATATCCTTTTTTTCCCACAATTAGAGATTTCTTTTGGTGGTAATTGATCACCACTGCAGTTTTTATTTTTGCGCTATAAACAAAATAAAACTGGCAATTTAAAAAAAAAAAAATAATATTTTTTACTTTCTGCTATAAAACATCCAATAAAAAACAAAAAAAACAAAAACGAATTTCTTGATAAATTTAGGCCAAAATTTATTCTGCTACATATTTTTGGTAAGTTTGGTTTTTATTTATTATATATATTTTTTTTACTAGCAATGGCAGCGATCAGCGACTTATAGCAGGACTGTGATATTGAAGCTGACATTTGGACACTAACTGACACTTTTGACAAAGGGTTAAACATGTGCCTAGCCAGTGTTTATTTGTACTTTGTGTACTAGGTGCGTGATATGGCGCAGCTGAGCTACCTTGCCGGCTATATGGTCAGTAAATGGTTAAAGTGATTGCAAAGCTACTTTTTTTAAAATAAAAAGAAAACATACATGCTATACTTACCTGCTTTGTGCAATGGTATTGCATTTGGATTGCACAGAGCAGCCCCTAACCTCCTTTTCTGTGGTCCCCCATTGAGCTGTTCGCTCCTCCTCTGCTACCATAACAAGCCGCTCGCTATGGGGTTATTCATGCGGGCGTGCCTCTGAGCTGGACTGCATGCATCCACAGACATACACAACATGACTTGGTCCCACCCCCTCACTCACTCCAAACAGAATTTGACTGACAGCAGCAGGAGCCAATGGCCCCCACTGCTTTCAATAAAGCCTGTGACTACAGGAAATGAGCAGAGTAGGGCTACCAGTGGGGATACCACTGGGTTGAGAGTTGTGCCAGGTAACTTGCTATGACTACCAATATGGGGGGGAGTGGTGGAGATGGAGGGTTAACTTTCACTATCACTGATCATCAATGTGCAGTGGGTGGGGCCAAATTTAACTGCCACTGACCACTAATATAGGCAATGGCTGGGTGGTTAAATTTACTGCCACTGACCACAAATGTGTTTTAATGTTAATAGTACTGATAACAATGTTGAGAGTTAATTCTGCAGCCACTGACACCAGTGCTGGGGGCTATTGTACTCCAACTTCTTAAGTGTGCATTGTGATACAATGCAAAACATGCAGCAGGACCAAAATTTTTATGCTACTGAGGTGTGAAATGTGCTGCTCTTGTGCGGCCCACTAGAAGTGTTGACGGCCACACTTGAGGCTCTTTGTAATTTTTCCATTTGACCATCACTGCTATAGGCTCTTCTTCTTCACTTACTAGACAAGATGGCCACCAAAATCCTACAAATCCCAGAATTACCGGTCCAGAAGGGAGTCACTGATCATCAAATAAATTATACTATTCTTACTGTGCCCCAATATATAGTTTGTTGGTTCATAGTTACCCAGGTATTGAGATTACTTCAGGCTTTTCCAGTTCACCTACTGGAGAAGATAGCAGCCCACTGTGACTCCATGTATCTTTTTTTTCCTGGATGTCCAGTCAATGGTGCCAACCAGCTCAGCAGCATGGTATCCTGCAGCTCCCAGGGTATGTCTATGTGGAGTACTTTTAATTCAGGATGTGGAGGGTGCTAATGTGAAAAGGAGGCCAGGTGATCCAATACCCTGTCTAAGATATGGTATTTAGGAAATCATGTAAAAGAAACGTGCACCAGAATCTTCTCACACAGTCTATGGTCGGGAACAATAAAGGAAAGAAAGACAAAAAAAATCAACGAAAGCAGCCATGAGATCAATAATCGATAAGATGAAATATAATAAATGTTTGCTTTTGGGATTAATAATGCTTAAAAAATAGCAAGCAATGTCATGCTGTTGTTTCTAAAGCTAGCAAAGTACTTTCTTGTATTAAAAGAGGTATAGACTGCAGAGATGAAGACATATTTTAGCCCCAGTACAAATCATTAGTAAGGCCTCATGTACACTGCTGCCCCTGAACTCTCCTCTATGTTATCTTATTGTAGCGGGGTCTCTTTAAGAACTATAAAACTACTGTTCCCAGAACCCCGCTGGTTCCCAGGATGCTTTGAGTTATGCCCCAGAGACTTATGGGGGAGGAAATATAAGGAGGGGGAGAGGCCTAGTTCGCTCTCTTTGGACACCCCCCCTCTCCTAGCAAGAGGAGATCTGTGCTGAACTGCTGAGGCACAAGGCCTGAAGCCTGGGCCTTGTGCTCTTTTCCAAAGAGCTCTCTGCCAGCCTAGTTGCACCTGAGAGAAATTTTCTCATTCCTTGCTGCAGTACACCAGAAGGACTGAAGACTCGGAGGTCGGTGGATTCCTGTTCCTAGACGAAAAGGCAGAGAAACCGGACTTGGACTTGTCCGGGTGGTGAGAGCTGTTTAAAGACAGATGCTTTATCTTTATTATTCGTTTGGATTACAAAGTTGTTCTTCAAGTGCACCACCGAAAGATTGCTAGCGAATATTGTTTTACTGGACTTCCATCTAGATCAGTCAGGCCTGACTGCATAGGTAGACAGTGCTGGGTGTTTACCCATGTGGGGAAGTAGCTGAAAAAGGGCAGCGCTAGAGTTGCATAGCAATACTTTATTATGCTGATTACTCTGTTTATCTTTATTACTGGTTATTGCAGGGACCTGATTATGTGTTGCAATCCAAATGTTTGATTCATGTTATTCCTTTTATAAAAACAATAAGTAAAGTCAGTTATATACTTTCAAAGATTGTCTGTGAGCTTGAGTTACCCACGCACGCACACACACATATTTAGAGTATAAGTGATTTAATGTGTATTGCTAGATACTAACTGTGCCAGAGTGGGTAGTGCAGATTGCCGGGGGGTTGGCGGAGCTGTGCTCAGGACCCAAACCAAACTTGCGGCCCTCTTAAGTGAGGGTATCGCTATACGTAAGGGCCCGTCCGGGATTTCTGAGACAGCGGTGAACACGCCAGAGGTACCGGCATGGACCCACAGGGAGTCAGAGCGTGGTGTGAAGCGGCTAAGGCCGACCCAAGTCAGTCAGTGGTCATTAGCCTCCCAGGGGAGAAATGGTCGACAGAGACCGTAGAGGAGTTAATGAAGTCAGTGTCCCCAGACCATGAACCATGCGTGATGGAGATAAAATCAGACCCAGACATCTCATATCAGTATGCGCTAGTGGAATACTGGGATGGGATGCCGGAGGCTTGCAAGCGCAACCGTGTACGGACACAAGACAACAGATCCTATAGGTTGGCGCACGCAACAAAGGAGGAGCCATCGCCAACGGGATCACCGCAGGCTGCGGCCCATACCTCACCCGAGAGTCTCAGATCAGCACCGGCCACCCTTAGCGCAGAACTGTGTGCTGTCCTGGGGGAGATTGTGGCCCAGTGCAAGAAGGATCCCACAGATTACCCGATGTCGGGGTACAGAAAACTCCGGATGTTTTCAGGGAGGAAACCTGTACCTTCGGAAGAAGAGGGATTTGAAGATTGGTTAGATAGCGCAACTCAGGCACTAGAGGAATGGGAAGTTCCAGAGCGCAGAAAGAAGCAGAGGATTGTGGAAAGTCTAAAGGGGCCTGCTCTAGAGGCCGTTCGCAACCTGAAGATGAGCAGGACAGACTGTAATGCGCAGGAGTACCTAGATGTACTACAGACTGTGTTTGGTGGGACAGAGAAAATCTCTGAGCTTGCTTATCAGTGAGAGCATTGCTACCAGAAGAAAGGTGAAAAACTATCAGACTACATGGGACGTTTAGATAAAATCCTGCATAGGATGATCCTAAAGAAGGGGATCAGCCCAGGAAAAGTAGATGAGGCCCGTGCTCAACAGGTACTGAGGGGAGCTCAACCCATGGATCCTATTACATGGACACTGCGTGCCCGACTGGATGGGAAGAATCTGGAGTACACTGACCTCATCCGAATGATCAGAGAGGAAGAGGCCCTACTGGAAGAGAAAAGGGAAGAACATCTCACCGAGCCCGTCAACCAACCGGTAGCAATAGTTACACCGGCCATAACTCCCGCTAGAGATAAGGAGCTGGACACTTTGAAGTTACAGATGTCCCAGGTGATGGAGATGTTGACTGCTATGATGGCGAAAGGTCAAGGGGGAGCCGAGAAACCAAGTCCTAGGAGGGAGTTGTTTCCAGATACACCAACACCAAGCCCCACTCGAGACCGAGAAGAGATGCTATGCTACAACTGCGGGGGCAGTGGCCACTTCGCCAGTAGATGTTCCAGTCCCAAGAAGAAGAAGATAGATAACCGCCAGCCGGCAGGAAACTTCAGAGGGCCCCGGTGAGGGAGTCAACCGGGTGCCCATGCCTTTCAGTGAACTCCAAACTGAATAGAAGGAAGAGAGAGAGAGGAAACCAGACCCCTCAGAAGGAATGTCTACAAATAAGAGACAATAACATCCCTCAGCGGGTTTGTACTCCCATTACTGTGGGGAGGGTCAATGCATACCAGGCTCGAAAAAGAGTAAAGTCAAAAACCAACTGGATGAAGACGGGTCCCCAGAAGAGGGTGGCCTCAACCCGGCCCTTCCCAGAAGAATTGGTCGGCCCGTCCCCCACTGTCTCCATCCAGGTGGAAGGATTCTACACGAAGGCCCTCCTGGACACTGGAGCTCAAGTGACTTTGTTGTACAGAGACTTCTATGATAGGCACTTGAGCCATTTGCCTATACAGAAGATAGAAGAGCTGGAGATATGGGGCCTGGGAGCTCAGAGTTTCCCCTACGATGGTTACCTGCCCATAAAGCTGACCTTCGATCCATCTGTGGGAAAACAGAGGTGTTTGACACCCTGGCAGTTGTGTGTCCTAGACCGCCCGGGGCCAGCGAGATGTCCCTCATCATAGGGACCAATACGGATCTGGTGCGAAGACTTCTGACCCCTCTAGTGGAGACGAGTAACCATCAAGATCCCAATATCCATCCCATGCTGAAGACAGCCTACCAACGGTTGGTCCTAGAGCAGAAGACCCCAGGAGAGGGGATAGGGAAGGTGTGGAGACTTGGGAGAGAGGGAGTGGTGCTGCAGCCCGGAGAGGTAGCCTGCCTCAGGGCCACGGTGAAGCTTACCTGGGAGCAGCCTGGCCCCTTTGTCATGCTGGAATCCGATCCAAGGGAGGATCACTCAGGCCTGGAAGTGATACCGGAAGTGATTTCAATCAAGGCCCTGAAGAAGGCTCGAGGAAGAGTCCCAGTGAGTGTGAGAAACCCTACGGAGAGACCCATAGAGATCCCTGCCAGAATGCTGTTGGGGCAGGTGAGTCCTGCGGCCCCAGTCAGCTGGTCTGAAGTAAAAGGAACGGGTGAAGGAGGAGATGTTTGGGAAAAACTTTCCATGGAGAACCCGGACCTACCTGGAGCCTGGAAGGAGAGAGCCAAGGCCCAGCTGACTAGATGGGAGAGGATTTTCTCAAAGGATGAGTTTGATGTTGGATGTGCCAGGAGTGCCACCCACCGAATCCGCCTCCAAGAAGACAAACCCTTCAGGGAAAGGGTTAGGCGGGTCCCTCTAGCTGACCTGGAGGATCTGAGGGAGCAGCTTGCGGAGTTGAAGAAGACTGGTGTGATTCGGGAGTCTAGAAGTCCCTATGCCTCCCCCATAGTGGTGGTCAGGAAAAAGAATGGGTCGTTGAGGCTTTGTATTGACTACAGGACTCTCAACAGGAGGACCATCCCTGACCAGTATACCACACCGAGAATAGAGGATGCCCTACAGAGTTTGGCTGGTGCCAAGTGGTTCAGTGTAATGGACCTCAAGAGTGGGTACTACCAAATCCCCATGCACCAGGAAGACCGAGAGAAGACAGCTTTCATAACCCCAGTGGGATTCTTTGAATTCAACAGAATGCCTCAGGGCCTGTCTAGAGCCCCTGCTACCTTTCAACGCCTCATGGAGAAGACCGTTGGAGACATGAACCTCATAGAAGTCCTTGTGTACTTGGACGATGTCATTGTCTTCGGGAAGACTTTGGAAGAACATGAGGCCAGGTTGGAGAAGGTGTTGAGAAGACTCAGCGAAGAGGGACTCAAGCTTTCTCCCGAGAAGTGCCGGTTTTACCAATCCTCTGTGAACTATCTGGGACACATAGTGTCTGAAAAGGGAGTGGCTACAGACCCTGAGAAGTTGGAGGCAGTTACCTCTTGGCCAAGACCGACAACAGTCACAGAGCTCAGATCTTTCCTGGGGTTCTGCTCCTATTATAGAAGATTTGTGGATGGGTTTGCCCGGATTGCCAAGCCACTGAACGAATTGCTCAAGACTGAAGGAGAAGAGGATGGTTTGGGACCCAGGAGGGCCGGTGAGTCGGTTCAAGATCAGTGGAGCCCAAGGTGTGAAGAGGCTTTCCGAACCTTGAAGAGGAGCCTTACCACGGCCCCAGTCCTGGCCTATGCCGACCCCACCAGACCATATGAGCTACATGTCGATGCCAGTCATGAGGGCCTAGGCGGAGTGCTCTATCAAGAGCATGAAGAGCAGCTGCGACCAGTGGCCTATGTGAGCCGGAGCCTGACTCCCTCGGAGAAGAACTACCCCACTCATAAATTGGAGTTCTTGGCCCTCAAATGGGCAGTAGTAGACAAACTGAAGGACTATCTCTATGGGGCGGAGTTTACCGTAAAGACAGATAACAATCCTCTGACCTACCTCTTCACTACTGCAAAGTTAGATGCAACCGGACACAGATGGTTGGCTGCATTATCCGGATTCAACTTCAGTCTAAAATACAGACCAGGGGCTGTAAATAGGGATGCAGATGCCCTGTCCCGAAGATCTCATGTCATGGTCGATGACTGGGAAGACTGGACTCAGGTAGCACCGGAAGGAGTGCGAGCACTCTGTCAGGGTGCTGAGTTTCAAGCAAGAGGGGGCTCCAGAGCAGAGGAGATAGGAGTCACCGCAGTGGGAGTCCCTCAATCCTACTGTGGGGTAATTCAACTAGCAGAGGAACTCCTGCCAAAGCTGTCCAGAAAGGAGCTGAGATATGACCAATTGGAAGACCCCATGGGGAGATTGGTCCTTGAAGCTTTGGAGAATGAGAATCCAGAGGGACTTCGACATCACCCTTCCAAGGAGGCTCGCCTGCTGAGGAAAGAGTTGGATAAGCTACAAGTACATCAGGGAGTGGTCTACCGAAGGGGCCCCTCTGATAACTCAGAAGATAAGTGGCAGTTGTTTCTCCCAGAGAAGCACCGAGAGACGGTACTAATTGCCTTACATGCCCAGCATGGCCATCTAGGGGCGGAGAGAACTTTTCAGCTTGTCAGAAGCCGGTTCTATTGGCCCTGTATGAGGGCAGAAGTGGAGGAATATTGCCGTTCTTGTGCACGATGCATCCAGAGGAAGACTCTACCCCATCAAGCTGCCCCAATGGGCCACCTACAGAGTCAGGGTCCAATGGATCTGGTGTGCATTGACTTTCTCTGCCTCGAACCCGATTTGAGTGGATTGGGAAATGTTCTGGTGGTAACCGATCATTTCACCCATTATGCCCAGGCTTTCCCCACCAAAGACCAAAAGGCCTCCACTGTGGCCAAGGTGCTCATGGAAAAATACTTTGTCCACTATGGATTACCACAGAGAATCCACTCAGACCAAGGAAGGGACTTTGAGAGTCGTCTGATCCGATCTGATCTGATCTGAGTAGAGAAGACCAGGACTACACCTTATCATCCACAAGGAGATGTCCAACCTGAGAGGTTTAATCGGACCTTACTAAACATGCTTGGAACTCTAGAGACAGAGAAGAAGCAACACTGGAGCCAACACATATCAGCTCTGGTGCACGCTTACAACTGCACCACAAGTGATGTGACGGGTTACTCCCCCTACCGGCTCATGTTTGGGAGAGAAGCAAGATTGCCGGTGGATCTGGCCTTTGGCATTTCCCTAGACCATGCCTCTGCTACCTCCCACAAGGGATATGTGGACCGACTTAGACACAATTTGAAAGTGGCCCATGAACGAGCTCAGGCGGCCTCGTACCAAAGGGGAGCCCGCAACAAGAGGAACTTCGATCTGAAGGTTCGAGTGCAAGACCTGCAGCCTGGGGACCGTGTACTGCTACGCAATCTGGGGATCCCTGGGAAGCACAAGCTTGCTGATAGATGGAGATCGGAGCCCTATGTCATTTGCAGAAAGCTACCTGGATTGCCTGTGTATAAGCTAAAACCAGAGGGGAAAGTGGGGCCCTTGAAAACTTGGCACAGGAATCATTTGCTCCCGCTTACTGAAGCAGTCAGAATACCTCCAGTGAGAGATCCACCTGAATCTGTTTCCATTCTGGATACCCCAGGACCTAGCACTCGGTCTCAGACCTCCCGGGTTAGAGATGGACAAGATTCCCAACAAGGTGAAGGTGGAAGAGGAGAGCTTGAGTGGCTGTGGCCTTCATCAACTCCAGGAAATTCTGCCATAGATCTCCCACCTACTGAGGATACACAGGATGGGACACTGAACCCAGAAGCTACAGAGTTCATTCCATCTAGTGGTGTGCCTGAAGGCTGGGAAGATATCCCTAGCATTTACTCAGAAGAGGAAGGAACTGATGTTCCAGAACCAGTGATGCTGTCAGAATGTGTTCCTGAAGTAGAGCCTGTGGCACCAGAGCCTGAAGTCCCAAGAGAACAGAGAGCTCGCCGAGTTGTGAGACCCCCCAAGAAGCTAACCTACTCTCAAATGGGAGAGAGCTCTGAGGACTCTGTTGTGACTGCTAGAAGAAGTGCTGAATGCTCTAATCCTTCCACTGACCATTTGGTGGAGGGCAACCCCTGCTCACTCTCTGGCACAGTTAGGCAGGCCACTCATGTCAGTGTGACCTGTGGGACAGGGAATCCCACCTCTGAGTTCTGGTGGAAATTCCCTGTACCAACATCATACTCAGCACTTTCAAAATTGGTACAGGATATGTGTTAAAAGTTTATCTTTGGGGACCAAAGAGTTTAAGTGGGGGGAGTGTGTAGCGGGGTCTCTTTAAGAACTATAAAACTACTGTTCCCAGAACCCCGCTGGTTCCCAGGATGCTTTGAGTTATGCCCCAGAGACTTATGGGGGAGGAAATATAAGGAGGGGGAGAGGCCTAGTTCGCTCTCTTTGGACACCCCCCCTCTCCTAGCAAGAGGAGATCTGTGCTGAACTGCTGAGGCACAAGGCCTGAAGCCTGGGCCTTGTGCTCTTTTCCAAAGAGCTCTCTGCCAGCCTAGTTGCACCTGAGAGACATTTTCTCATTCCTTGCTGCAGTACACCAGAAGGACTGAAGACTCGGAGGTCGGTGGATTCCTGTTCCTAGACGAAAAGGCAGAGAAACCGGACTTGGACTTGTCCGGGTGGTGAGAGCTGTTTAACCACTTGCTTACTGGGCACTTAAACCCCCCTCAGTCCCAGACCAATTTTCAGCTTTCAGCGCTGATGCACTTTGAATGACAATTGCCCGGGCATACAACACTGTACCCAAATGAAATTTTTATCATTTTTTTCCCACAAATAGAGCTTTCTTTTGGTGGTATTTAGTTACAGCTCGGAGTTTTATTTTTTGCTAAACAAACAAAAAAAGATGCAAAAAAAAAAATAAATAAATCATGTTTTAATAGTTTGTTATAAAATTTTGCAAACGGGTCATTTTTCTCCTTCATTGAAGTGCGCTGATAAGGCGGCACTGATAGGCTGCATTGGTGGGCACTGATGGGCTGCATTGGTGGGCACTGATAGGCTGCATTGGTGGGCACTGATAGGCTGCACTGGTGGGCACTGATAGGCATAGTTAAGGCGGCACTAATAGGCACAGATAAGGCGGCACTGATGGGCACAGATAAGGCGGCACTGATGGGCAAAGATGGGCACAGATAAGATGGCACGGATGGGTGGCACGGATAAGTGGCACGGATGGGTGGCACGGATGGGCACTGATAGGTACCACAGATAGATGGGACTGATGGGCACTGATAGGTGGCACTGATAGGTGGCTCTGATAGGTGGCACTGCTGGGCACTGATGGGCGGCACTGCTGGGCACTGATGGGCGGCACTGCTGGGCACTGATGGGCGGCACTGGGGTGCAGCACCTTTGAGGCAGATTGGGTGGCACTGTGGGTGGCACTGTGGGTGGCACTGTGGGTGGCACTGTGGGGTGGCACTGTGGGTGGCACTGTGGGTGGCACTGTGGGCACTATGGGCACAGACGGGGGCACTTACTTTTACTTTTAGTTATACTTCAGGATGGCACTGCGGGAGGCAGGTGGGCACTGGCAGGTGGCATGTGGTGCCTTGCATTGCTGGCCGTGATCGGGACTGATGTCCCGATCACGGCCGCCGGTGATCGGCTTTTTTTTTTCTCCTCGCGCTGTCAGCGCGAGGAGGAATAATAGCCGATTACCGGCTCCGTTCTATCACAGGATCAGCTGTCATTGGCTGACAGCTGATCACGTGATAAGGGGTCGGGATCGACCCCTTACACGGATCGGTGATCAGGCGAGTCTCACGGACTCGCCGATCACAGAGCGCGCCGCGCGCGCCCCTCAGGGGGCGCGCAGGCCGCTCGTAACCGGGACGACGTCAATAGACGTAGTCCCGGAAATCTAGGTCCACGCTAATGCCGTCATTCGGCAATAGCGCGGTACCCAAGTGGTTAAAGACAGATGCTTTATCTTTATTATTCGTTTGGATTACAAAGTTGTTCTTCAAGTGCACCACCGAAAGATTGCTAGCGAATATTGTTTTACTGGACTTCCATCTAGATCAGTCAGGCCTGACTGCATAGGTAGACAGTGCTGGGTGTTTACCCATGTGGGGAAGTAGCTGAAAAAGGGCAGCGCTAGAGTTGCATAGCAATACTTTATTATGCTGATTACTCTGTTTATCTTTATTACTGGTTATTGCAGGGACCTGATTATGTGTTGCAATCCAAATGTTTGATTCATGTTATTCCTTTTATAAAAACAATAAGTAAAGTCAGTTATATACTTTCAAAGATTGTCTATGAGCTTGAGTTACCCACGCACGCACACACACATATTTAGAGTATAAGTGATTTAATGTGTATTGCTAGATACTAACTGTGCCAGAGTGGGTAGTGCAGATTGCCGGGGGGTTGGCGGAGCTGTGCTCAGGACCCAAACCAAACTTGCGGCCCTCTTAAGTGAGGGTATCGCTATATTATCTTGGCCAAACTGTTGGTTGGAAGCTAAACAGTGAGGGACCTTGAGTGGAGACTGAACAAGTCTTGCTTTTGACTGCTGGCGATTGCTGGTTTGCATTTTTAGGTTCTTTTTGGGGCTTTTCCTTGTAGCTTTTTTACACCTTTTTCTGACACCTTTTAAACAGTTTTTCTTTCCTTGCTTCCTTCAGCCTACTAATTAAGGGGAGTGGTTAATTGGTCACAGGTGCTTGAGGCCTATATAACCTTTTGTCAAACTCATTGTGAGCCTGCTCATCTTTGAGTCTGCTGAAACTCTGTCCAAGTGGAACTGGTCTAAGTGGTGAGTTAAAACCAGGAGTTGAAAACAGTAGCTTATAACAGGGGTCATAGTACCTGTGTAGTGTGAGTACCTGAGTGTTGTCTGAGTAGTGTGTGTGTGGATCGTTAGTACTTGTGTATTGTGGGTGTACGCTGGTCTGCAAGTTGTATTGTCTTGTTGAGTATTAGTGTCAGGAAGCTAGATGTTAGGTAATTTGGACTGGGTATAACCTCTAATCCTCATGAAATTAATAGGTACGATGCCCGGCAGGTGTGGAGAGACGACTCAGTGTTCCTTGATCATCTGATCGAGGGCGAATATGGCTGTGCAAAATGTAAGCACATTGTTTCCCTGGAAGCCCAGGTTCTGAATCTGGGGAAGCAACTGTCAGCATTGAGAAGACCCTCCACACTAAAGGAGAGCCAGGAACGTACACGGCAGGTGCCGGCAGGTGCCGGCAGGGGCCAGCACAGAGGTGTGTGGAGACAAAGAGGTGCAGGCGCTAGAAAATAGTAGATGGATGACAGTCAGGAAGGGTAGAGGGGTAAGTGCCAGGGATGCCGATCCAGGGCTGGAGCATCCCAATAAGTATGCTCCATTGAGTGACATTGGTGAAACCAGTCAGGGACCAGCACTGCTGGAGCTGAGGGACTCTCCTAGCTGCCAGGGGAAGAACTCCTCCAGTGAGAGTCGGGGGGAAGGTGCAAAGGGAAAGGAAAGACAGATTCTGGTGGTAAGGGACTCAGTTGTTAGAAGGACAGAGAGGGCAATCTGTAACAAAGCCCTGAAGCGCTGAACTGTATGTTGTCTACCGGACGCTCGGATTCGGCACATCACGGATATGGTGGACAGATTACTAGGAGGGGCTGGGGAAGACCCAGCTGTCATGGTTCACTTTGGCACCAATAACAAAGTCAGAGGCAGATGGAGTGTCCTAAAGAACGATTTTAGGGACTTGGGAGCTAAATTGAGGAAAAGGACCTCCAAGGTAGTATTCTCAGGAATACTACTGGTACATCGAGCCACACCAGAAAGGCAGAGGGAGATTAGGGAAGTAAACAAGTGGCTGAAGAGCTGGTGTAGTAAGGAGGGGGCTGGGTTACTGGAGGACTAGGCCGACTTCTCAGTCGATAACCAGTACTATAGAAGGGACGGTCTGCACCTAAATGAGGAGGGTGCAGGTCAGCTGGGAATGAAGATGGCCAAAAAGTTAGAGGGGTTTTTAAACTAGGCAATGGGGGGAGGATCCAGAGAGAGAGATAGTCAGCGTAGAACATATTCCAGAGGGTAATATTAGGGGCATTAGTGGTAGGGTAACCAAAGCACATAAACTCAAGGTAAGTATAGTAGCAAGTCCTAGTTGCAATCTCGGAAGACACCCAAGAGGATAGTATGTGACCTGTCAAAATATATTAATGCATTAAAGTGTTTGTTCACCAATGCCAGAAGTCTGCCAAGCAAAATAGGTGAGTTGGAAGCTCTGGTGCATCAGGAGGGCTATAATGTAATCGGTATTGCTGAAACTTTGCTTCATTCCTCACATGACTGGGCTATTAATATTCCTGGCTATGCACTCTTTCAGAAAGACAGAGTAAAAAGGAAAGGTGGAGGGGTCTGTCTGTATGTGAGAAGTGATCTCAAATCGAGTGTGAAAGAGGTCCTGGTGGATGGAGAGTGTGATGAGTCTGAAGCAGTATGGGTGGAACTGCATACAGATGTGCGTAGTTCAAAGTTAATCATTTGAGTTTGTTATAGGCCACCCGATGTTAATGAGGAGGTGGAGACTCCTTGCACATATTGAAAGGGCAGCAGGGGCTGGGACGGTGATAATAATGGGGGATTTTAACTACCCAGAAATTGACTGGAGTAATGGCACTGCTGGGACAGTTAAAGGGCAAAAATGTATAAACCTATTACAGGACAATTTTATGATCCAGTTTATTGAGACCCCAACTAGGAATGATGCTCTGTTGGACCTGGTAATCTCAAACCATGCAGAGCATATTACTAATGTTCAGATAAAGGAACACCTGGGTAGCAGTGACCATAACATGATTTCATTTGATGTTAGCTGTAAGCAAAAATCACATACGGAAAAGATAAAAACACTTAATTTCAAGAGAGCAAATTTTCCAAGGATGAGGGCTGCTCTCCAGGACTTAGACTGGGAGAGAATATTGACATCAATGGGCTCAGAACAGAAATGGGATTTCTTCAAAAAGACTGTTTGTGAACTTACTGCAAAGTATATTCCCATGGGCAATATGTTTAAAAGGCTAAAAATAAAACCTATGTGGCTCACAGCCAAAGTTAAAAAAGCTATAAACTATAAGAAAATAGCTTTTAAAAATATTAAAATGAAGGAACACGAGTGTCGTAAATGTTACAAAGAATATAACAGAATATGTAAAAAATAAATCAAGGATGCAAAAATTCAAAACGAAAGACAGATTGCAAAAGATAGTAGGACAAACCCCCAAAAAATCTTCAAATATATTAAAAGTCTGAGCATGTAGGCCCTTTACAAAATAATCTAGAGTGGGGGACTGGGGACAAAGAGAAGGCTAATTTATTAAATACTTTCTTCAGCTCTGTGTATAAAAAGGAGCATGGGGGAGCTCATGTCCATAATGGGGGTGGTAGTGACACAGCCCCAAATCCACAATGGCTCAAAAGTGATATGGTCCAGAAATATTTAGACAGAATAAAGGTGGATAAAGCACCTGGACCTGATGGCATCCTGTCAGAAACCATGAATCAGACTGAGACAGAAGTACAATCAAATCACACTTGTTTATTAATAAAAATAAAAAGGAAAACAGAAAAAGTGTAGTCAAGCATAGCCGGAGTCCAGTAACCAGATTGGGTAGTCAGCCAGTCCAAAGTTCAATAACCAGATCGGGTAATAAGCCAGGTCAGAAGTCAGGGATCCAAGTAGAGAAAATGCAAGCAGGATAAGGAGCCAGGAGGGATGTCAGCAAGCCAGTCTTGAAACAAACCGCAGGAGATGGTTTCTAGTGATGTGACCAACGCGAAGGCAGAGGTGAAGTGAGCTGGAAGGCTTTAAGTAGGCAGGTCAGACGAGCATCATCGGGAACAGCTGGTATCTGTGGAGAGAGAAGAGAGCTGGCAATTAGCCGACAGCTGAGCAGCCAGCCCAGAGAAGGAAGGGCTAAGCCAGCCCTGACACTACCCCCTCCTCAATGACCCCTCTTCCTCGGAGGGCCACTGTAGGACTGCCGAAAGTTTCTCTGGGTCCATCGAAAAACCAGCAGTGGAAATTACATAGCACAGGAATGTAACCTGTTCACGATGGAACTCGCACTTCTCCAGTTTACAATAGAGATTGTTCTCTCTTAGTTTCTGAAGCACACGTCAGACATCTGTGTGGTGGCTCTCCAGGGACTTGGAAAATATGAGGATATCAAGATAGACCACCACAACTGCAACAAACCTCGGAGGACATCGTTAATAAATTCCTTGAAAACTGCCGGGCCGTTACAAAGGCCAAAAGGCATTACCAGGTATTCATAATGGCCTGTTCTGGTATTAAACGCAGTTCCACTCGTCGCCCTCCTTAATCCGCACGAGATTGTATGCCCCTCTCAAGTCAAGCTTTGTGAAAACTGTTGCTCACTTGAGGCGGTCATATAACTCTGTAATCAATGGAATCGGATAGGCATTCTTAATCGTGACACGATTGAGACCCCTATAATCTATACAAGTTCTCAGTTCACCGCTCTTCTTTTTTCACAAAGAAGAAGCCAGCACCAGCAGGAGACGAGGATTTGCGGATGAAACCTCGCTAAAGTGAGTCAGCAACATACTCCTCCATGGCCTTATCCTCCAAGACCGACAAAGGGTAAACCCGGCCACGAGGAGGTATGGCACCAGGTTGAAGGTCAATTGCACAATCATAAGACTGGTGTGGAGGCAAACTACCGGCTTGACCTTTATCAAAGACATCGCCAAAATCACAGTACTCCTCCGGCAGGAAGGGGAGTGAAGAGGTGCACAGGACCTTGGATACCTTCAGGAAGCATGTCTCACTGCATTGTTGTGACCAGGAGAGAATCTCAGCATGGAGCCAATCAAAAGAGGGGTTGTGCCTCTGTAACAAAGGATAACCAATAACCAGCGGAAACCTGGGTGAGGAAATAACTTGGAATTGGATTATCTCATGGTGAAGAGCCCCTACGACCATGGACAATGGAACCGTCTCATGAGTCACATGGGCAGGCTGTAAAGGTCTCCCGTCAAGAGCCTCAATGGCAAGTGGAGTGTCACGCAGCTGCAGCGAAATCGAGTGCTGCAAAACAAATGCAACATCAATGAACAGGCCTGCAGCCCCAGAGTCGATTAGAGCCTGTATCTCGATGGACGACTCAGCCCAAGAAAGGGTGACCAAACCCAGGGGCTCATCCTGCTGGATAACTGGGGACGAAACAACGGCACCTAAGGTCTGTCCATGACAGGACCTCCAGGTTCGGGCATTCCCTGGACGGGTAAGACAAGACTTCAAAAAGTGACCTGCCTGGCCACAATAAAGACACAATCTCTCCCTCCTCCTAAAGGTTCTCTCATCCGCAGAGAGACACGTGAAGCCCAGGTGCATGGGTTCATCTTCACTGACCAACTCGGTACCAGGAGGCATGGGAGGTGAGGGAGGCATGGGTGGGACTACAAAGCTCGGAGGCAAACGTACAGGAGGCTTCCGCAAGCGCTCCTTAAGAGAAAGTCTTTCTCTTAGTCTGGAGTCAATGAGGATGGCACACGAGATCAAGCTCTCCAGCTCAGTGGGTATATCTCGGGCTGCTATCTCATCCTTGATGGAATCCGAGAGACCATGAGAAAAAGCAGTCATGAGGGCCTCATTGTTCCAAGCAACCTCTGCTGCCAGAGTACGGAATTCAATAGCGTAGTCTGCAACAGTTCTCGTACTCTGATGGACATGAGGCACTTGGCAGTAGAAGCAGAGCGTGCGGGAACATCAAAAACCCTTTTAAAGGAGGCCACAAACTGAGGGTAACTCAAGACAACAGGTTTTTGCATCTCCCATAGAGGGTTAGCCCAGGCCAAGGCTCGCTCAGAAAGCAAAGATATCACGAAACCTACTTTTCTTCTGTCCGTGGGAAACGCCTGGGGCAGCATTTTGAAGTATATCTCAACCTGATTGAGAAACACTCTGCATTGAACTGGATCGCCCCCAAATCGCTGGGAAGTGGAGCAGAACCAGACATACCTCTTACAGAGGTAATACTCGAGGCGGGTGCCTGCACAGAGACTGGCGCAGCAGCAGGGACGGCCTGCGACTCAGGTTGTACCAGAACAGCCACCGTGGGGGATTCCAGGTGAGCCATGCGATTCAGGAGCGTTTGTAACGCCATGGCAAACTGATCCATGCGGTGATCTTGCTCATCCAATCTGGAAAAAATATTACCAACAAGTGGATTGACTGTATCTTTTGAATTCATGACCTTCGCGTACTGTCAGGAACCATGAATCAGACTGAGACAGAAGTACAATCAAATCACACTTGTTTATTAATAAAAATAAAAAGGAAAACAGAAAAAGTGTAGTCAAGCATAGCCGGAGTCCAGTAACCAGATTGGGTAGTCAGCCAGTCCAAAGTTCAATAACCAGATCGGGTAATAAGCCAGGTCAGAAGTCAGGGATCCAAGTAGAGAAAATGCAAGCAGGATAAGGAGCCAGGAGGGATGTCAGCAAGCCAGTCTTGAAACAAACCGCAGGAGATGGTTTCTAGTGATGTGACCAACGCGAAGGCAGAGGTGAAGTGAGCTGGAAGGCTTTAAGTAGGCAGGTCAGACGAGCATCATCGGGAACAGCTGGTATCTGTGGAGAGAGAAGAGAGCTGGCAATTAGCCGACAGCTGAGCAGCCAGCCCAGAGAAGGAAGGGCTAAGCCAGCCCTGACACTACCCCCTCCTCAATGACCCCTCTTCCTCGGAGGGCCACTGTAGGACTGCCGAAAGTTTCTCTGGGTCCATCGAAAAACCAGCAGTGGAAATTACATAGCACAGGAATGTAACCTGTTCACGATGGAACTCGCACTTCTCCAGTTTACAATAGAGATTGTTCTCTCTTAGTTTCTGAAGCACACGTCAGACATCTGTGTGGTGGCTCTCCAGGGACTTGGAAAATATGAGGATATCAAGATAGACCACCACAACTGCAACAAACCTCGGAGGACATCGTTAATAAATTCCTTGAAAACTGCCGGGCCGTTACAAAGGCCAAAAGGCATTACCAGGTATTCATAATGGCCTGTTCTGGTATTAAACGCAGTTCCACTCGTCGCCCTCCTTAATCCGCACGAGATTGTATGCCCCTCTCAAGTCAAGCTTTGTGAAAACTGTTGCTCACTTGAGGCGGTCATATAACTCTGTAATCAATGGAATCGGATAGGCATTCTTAATCGTGACACGATTGAGACCCCTATAATCTATACAAGTTCTCAGTTCACCGCTCTTCTTTTTTCACAAAGAAGAAGCCAGCACCAGCAGGAGACGAGGATTTGCGGATGAAACCTCGCTAAAGTGAGTCAGCAACATACTCCTCCATGGCCTTATCCTCCAAGACCGACAAAGGGTAAACCCGGCCACGAGGAGGTATGGCACCAGGTTGAAGGTCAATTGCACAATCATAAGACTGGTGTGGAGGCAAACTACCGGCTTGACCTTTATCAAAGACATCGCCAAAATCACAGTACTCCTCCGGCAGGAAGGGGAGTGAAGAGGTGCACAGGACCTTGGATACCTTCAGGAAGCATGTCTCACTGCATTGTTGTGACCAGGAGAGAATCTCAGCATGGAGCCAATCAAAAGAGGGGTTGTGCCTCTGTAACAAAGGATAACCAATAACCAGCGGAAACCTGGGTGAGGAAATAACTTGGAATTGGATTATCTCATGGTGAAGAGCCCCTACGACCATGGACAATGGAACCGTCTCATGAGTCACATGGGCAGGCTGTAAAGGTCTCCCGTCAAGAGCCTCAATGGCAAGTGGAGTGTCACGCAGCTGCAGCGAAATCGAGTGCTGCAAAACAAATGCAACATCAATGAACAGGCCTGCAGCCCCAGAGTCGATTAGAGCCTGTATCTCGATGGACGACTCAGCCCAAGAAAGGGTGACCAAACCCAGGGGCTCATCCTGCTGGATAACTGGGGACGAAACAACGGCACCTAAGGTCTGTCCATGACAGGACCTCCAGGTTCGGGCATTCCCTGGACGGGTAAGACAAGACTTCAAAAAGTGACCTGCCTGGCCACAATAAAGACACAATCTCTCCCTCCTCCTAAAGGTTCTCTCATCCGCAGAGAGACACGTGAAGCCCAGGTGCATGGGTTCATCTTCACTGACCAACTCGGTACCAGGAGGCATGGGAGGTGAGGGAGGCATGGGTGGGACTACAAAGCTCGGAGGCAAACGTACAGGAGGCTTCCGCAAGCGCTCCTTAAGAGAAAGTCTTTCTCTTAGTCTGGAGTCAATGAGGATGGCACACGAGATCAAGCTCTCCAGCTCAGTGGGTATATCTCGGGCTGCTATCTCATCCTTGATGGAATCCGAGAGACCATGAGAAAAAGCAGTCATGAGGGCCTCATTGTTCCAAGCAACCTCTGCTGCCAGAGTACGGAATTCAATAGCGTAGTCTGCAACAGTTCTCGTACTCTGATGGACATGAGGCACTTGGCAGTAGAAGCAGAGCGTGCGGGAACATCAAAAACCCTTTTAAAGGAGGCCACAAACTGAGGGTAACTCAAGACAACAGGTTTTTGCATCTCCCATAGAGGGTTAGCCCAGGCCAAGGCTCGCTCAGAAAGCAAAGATATCACGAAACCTACTTTTCTTCTGTCCGTGGGAAACGCCTGGGGCAGCATTTTGAAGTATATCTCAACCTGATTGAGAAACACTCTGCATTGAACTGGATCGCCCCCAAATCGCTGGGAAGTGGAGCAGAACCAGACATACCTCTTACAGAGGTAATACTCGAGGCGGGTGCCTGCACAGAGACTGGCGCAGCAGCAGGGACGGCCTGCGACTCAGGTTGTACCAGAACAGCCACCGTGGGGGATTCCAGGTGAGCCATGCGATTCAGGAGCGTTTGTAACGCCATGGCAAACTGATCCATGCGGTGATCTTGCTCATCCAATCTGGAAAAAATATTACCAACAAGTGGATTGACTGTATCTTTTGAATTCATGACCTTCGCGTACTGTCAGGAACCATGAATCAGACTGAGACAGAAGTACAATCAAATCACTCCCGCGCATGCGCATGGGAGCCGCCACTCGCGGCATATCGCCGTTAACTGTGGCGCGCTCATTGCGCCTGCACACCGCTGTCTACGGCACATGCGCCGTAGGCAGAGGTGCCTGTCTTTCGGTAAATATCTCCTAATCCGTGTAAGTTTAGGAGATATTTCTTGGACCTACAGGTAAAACTTAATCTAGGCTTACCTGTAGGTCAAAGTGGTTTGTAAGGGTTTACAACCACTTTAAGTAGGCAAGTCAGACAAGCATCATCGGGAACAGCTGGTAACTGTGGAGAGAGAAGAGAGCTGGCAATTAGCCGACAGCTGAGCGGCCAGCCCAGAGAAGGAAGGGCTAAGCCAGCCCTGACACATCCACCCATGGATCCTAAAAGAATCGAGCTCTGTAATTTCAAAGCCATTGTATCAAATTTTTAGGGACTCATTAATGACAGGAATAGTACCACTGGATTGGCGAGGGGCAAATGTGGTGCCTATATTTAAAAAGGGAACAAAGTCTTTACCAAGTAACTATAGACCTGCTAGTTTAACTTTTATAGTTGGGAAGATATTGGAGAGATTACTAAAAGACCACATAGACGAGTTCTTGCATGAAAAAAATATTTTAAGCAACAGACAGCATGGATTCATGAAAGAAGTTGTCAGACAAACCTGATTTCTTTTTATGAGGAGGTAAGTAAAACCTTGGACAGAGGGGTAGCGGTGGACCTGATATACTTGGATTTTGCAAAAGCGTTCGATACAGTTCTGCACACACGGCTCATGTGTAAGGTAAAGTCTACAGGTTTGGAAATATCAGTTTGTAAATGGATAGAAAGCTGGCTAAAAGACAAAATCCAGAGAGTAGTGGTTAATGATTCTTACTCTGAATGGCCTAAAGTTATCAGTGGTGTACCCCAAGCTTCAGTGCTGGGACCTTTACTTTTTAATATCTTTATAAATAATATTGGGTCTGGGATCAAAAGTAACATTTCCATCTTTGCAGATGACACCAAGCTATGCAGTGGAATAACGTCCTTACAGGATGTCTCCAATTTACAAGCCGACCCCTAATTGGGCGACTATGTGGCAGATGAGGTTTAATATTGAGAAATGTAAAGTTATGCACTTGGGGGCTAAGAATATGTCGGCGCCCCAAGTTCTCTCACAATTCTTAAAACCAGTTTTAAATTTAAATGGACAAACACAGCTCTGAAATACCTGGGCACATACAGCCCCCCCAAAATGCCTCAGATATTTACCTTGAATTTCCCCCCACTTCTGACATCTGTTCGTGCTCTGCTCACTAAATGGCACACAGGGTTACATTCATGGTTTGGTAGATGCAATATCCTTAAGATGTGCATTCTGCCCAAATTCCTATACCTTTTATAAGCCCTCCCGATCCGAATCCCCTCAGGTTACTTTGACTAGACCAGCGCTCTATTTTTCAACTTCATTTGGGCTCATAAAAGGCCCAGACTCAATAAAAGACAACTATCACTACCCAAACAGTATGGAGGTCTAGCGGTGCTAGATCTCCGCAAATACTACCAGGCAACTCACCTGACTAGGCTTATTGACTGGAACCGCCACCTGTCCACTAAATTATGGGCCCAGCTAGAACAGACCCAGTGTGCCATACCTCTGAACAGGGCGCCCTGGTGCCATAACTTGCTGCCCAGAGATGTGAAAAATCACCCCCTAATAGGCACAACCACGAAAACATGTCCGTCTCTCCTTACACGCACCTGCCTCATGTCACTAGATTCCCCGCTCCGTCCAATCTTAGGGACCCCAGAGTTCTCCCCTGGATACACAGATCCCGTCTTTTGCTCCCTGAGAGCCTCTGGCTATTATCAAGCCTCCTACTTCCTGGTAAATGGCAAATGGCCCACCACAACTGAACTCATGAGCCCAGATGGCCCGTTCCATTTGGACTACTGGAGGGCACTCCAACTCAGCCACTTTCTCAAATCAATCCCTTCGCCCACAAATTTGAACCAAACCTTGACCACATATGAAAACTACTGCTCGGAAGGGGGCGCCATGCTCCACACTTTGTCTGCCACCTACCAATTATTGATTTCACCACCGGATGGCCACCGACTACAATGCCTCGATGCATGGGAAAGGGATATGCAGTGTACCCTTACGAAGCGACAAAAACAAAACATCATTCACTTTACATACAGATCCTCGATATCCACAAAGATGCAGGAGACCAACTATAAATTGGTCACCAGGTGGTACAATATCCCCGCGAAATTACAAAAGATTTTCCCATCATCCTCAGATATTTGCTGGAGATGTCAGAGAGACCGGGGATCAATCCTTCACATCTTCTGGAGCTGCCCCATTTTGGAGCAGTTCTGGAAGACCATCCAACATACAATACAGAAGTTCACTGAACCCCCCCATTCCAGCCGGCCCAGCTTTTTTCCTAATGCACGCCTCTGACATGTCATGTAAGACCTACAAAAAATCTGTGATCTGGCACTTATTAGATGCTGCCAAGGCATGCATCCCCTTATACTGGAGGTCCACACAATCACCAACCGTGGGCATGTGGCTCCAAAAAGTTGAAGATATAAAAAAATGGAGGATCTAGTAGTCCTTACAGCTCGTCATCAAAATGAACAATTTACCAAGACGTGGACCTTATGGAATATGTTTATATTCTTAGATGAGGGCCGGGACCTTTTGGGAACCAATACCTCAGTGTAGAGCTGCCCCACTATAGAAAGGCCGATGGTCAATATGGCATGATGTTGCCAGCTGGTCGTAGCCCACTGGGTTCGCAACCTGATTTATGTGCGCACGCTGCCTCCATGTGCCCTCCCATCCCTCCCCCTGTCTTACCCCCGTCTTCCCACCATCTGTCCTGCTACTCTACTCCTCCTGTACCCTCTTTCCTTCTCTGACCTTTACCTATCGTTTCTAGTGTGGGTGTGAGGGGACCCATGGGATCAGTAAGGAATTTATTTCCCCCCTACTGGAGTAAATTGAGCCATGCTGTACAGGGTTTTTTTATTTGCCTTTCTCTGGATCAACTGTGGATATAGGATTCTGTATGGTGGTTTTCTATTTATTTTTTTATATAGGTTGAACTACATGGATTTGTGTCTTTTTTCAAGCTAACACTGTAAAGCCCCATACACACTATCAGTTTTTATGCTGAGCTTTTCCTTTGAGTTTACCAAAACCATGTAGTGCAAGGGCCTGTCTGATTGCATACAAATTGAAACTCCTAAGATTTGACCTCATATTATATGGTTTTGGTAAATGTGAAGGAAAAACTCAGCAGAAAAACTGATAGTGTGTACGGGGCATAACTGTGTAAACATAGGTATTTTGCTTTGTAGCAGATATCTTTTTCTTCCTTTCAACATGCTGGGGATAAATAGTCAATGTCCATTTATTTTTTGTCAATATGTAATTTGGTATGTCACTGTTGTGTATGACACTGCAGATCTATATAGTATGTACATTGCGATTACCAGCAAGAAGCTGTTACATCATGTTCCCAGCCAAAGCTCACTCTAATATGACACACTGGGATTACTGGGCAGTTTGTGCAGTGATTATATACAACAGTACAAAGTATTAACAAAGAATTAGTTTAGTTGCACATCATAATAGAATTTATCATACTTAGCATCTCTTCTATTCATTCTGTTACTGTACATAAAAATCCAGCACTCTGGTTCTGCATAATCCTGTCTGGGAGAACAAAAGATAATGTTTCCGACACACTTCAACTGAAACAATCTACACTGCAATAACAATTTAAGGTCTAAGCCACCATTACCTAACCAGAAGCCATCAAATGTTTGCTAGCAGTTTAACTGATGCTTGTGCAAGTCAAGTAGCTTAAAGGATAAGTTCACTTTAAAAAAAATAATATAATGTGCATTTTTTTGCAGGTAAAAATATGTGGATTATTTGTATTTTTTGGAGCCTGTAAAGCTTTGCACCAGTGATCAGCAAATCGCTGGTGCCATGCAGGTCTCCTGCAGACCTGTCAGTGTACCTGTGTGTCCGTACGTCCCATACAGGAGCACCGTATGTGCTGCCAGCACAGTTACCATCAGGAACTGGAAACAGAAATGTATTTCCTCACTTCCTGTCCCTTTAATGTCTGTACAAGAAATGGGGGTTCAGTCGTAACTGGGACAGTAAGTGAAGAACAGTAATTTATTTCTCCAAACCTTCCCCAGTATACAAAAATACGCCTGCTTTGGTGTCCCTATAATGCCGTGTACATATGACTTTCCGGCAGACTAGGTCCAACGGACAATCCAAACGTGTGTGGGCTAATCCGATCCTTTTTCATTTTAAAAAAATCCATCTGACAGACTCAATTCCTATCGTTAAAACCGTTTGTCTGTATGTATCTTACATCATCACGTTCAAAACAAGCGTGCATCGGCACTCTGCCAAAAAGTCCATTGGGAAGACCGTCGGACCTAGTCTGACAGAAAGTTTGGTCATGTGTATGCGGCATTAGAGGGATTTCGTATCACTTCCTCTCTCCTGACATGATGAAAATCTCTATGTTGACAAATAACAATAAAAACTTGACAGGAGAACTAACCCCTCCCTGCTCTGTTCAAGGCAAAATAAAATGATTTGCTGGGCTTGAACTTTAAATGTTGCACGACTGTAGCAACAGTCATGCCTATATCAAGGAGAAACTAGGACAGCAAATTGTTATGCTTTGTGCTTTCAGCCTGCTAACCAGCAAGCAAAAGCTCAGCCAATCTCGAACTCGGCCTGGACAGGCAGCCAAGTGAGAAGATGAAACCAGTCATCCAGGCCATAATGCAAAGCAGCCAGATTGGCCAGAAGTCTGTCTGTGGGTGGGGGCATAACCAGCATATCCAAAAAATGTGGGTATTTACTTTATATTGTAGAAATAAAATGATCATTGAAATTAGGTAGTGTAAGGTAATGTTCGATTGGGTTCAGATCAGGAGACATATTTGGCCACTAAATCACTTTCACCCTGTTCTTCTTCAGAAATGCAACAGTGGCCTTAGATGTGTGTCTTAGATCATTGTCATGTTGGAAAAGCGCACAATGACCAAGGGCATGGAACGACAATGGTAGCATCTTCTCTTCTCAATATAGAGCAGTACATTGGTGAATTCATACCATCAATGAAATGCAGCTTCCCGACACCAGCAGCACTCATGCAACCCCACAGTAGGGCACTGTCACCACTATGTTTCACTGTAGGCACCATGCATTTTCCTTTGTACTCCTTACCTTTGCAACATCATACAGTTTTGAAGTCATCAGTTCCAAAAACATAAATTTTTGTCTCCTCACTCCAGAGTACAGAGTCCCAGTAGTCTTCTTCTCTTTCAGCATGGGCCTTGGCAAATTCTAGGTGGGCTTTTTTGTGCATGGGCTGTAGAAGAGGCTTCCTTCCTGGATAACAACCATGCATGTAACTCCTCTGCAGTGTATGCCGTATTGTGTCACAGGAAACAATCACCCCAGTTTGGCTTTCTACTTCTTTAGCTAACTGCAGTGAACTTGCATGGTGATTTTCTTCCACCATCTCATCAGAAGACGCACTTGTCGAGGTGTTAACTTCTGTGGACTGCCTGGACATCTGTGACATGGTTGCAGTTCCATCTTTGTTCATTTTTGTATAACTTTTGCTACAGTATTCTGGCTGATAAGAAATGCTTTGCTGTTCTTCCTTTTAGCCTTCACCTTTCTTGTATAAAGTAATTATTTTCTTTCTCGGGCCTTGTGACATTTCCCTTCCATGTGGTGCTATTGCTGACAGAAAGCAATGGGAAGGGATTTTCTTTGTTAAGTAATGTCATTTTATTATCAACTGTCTGCTGGACACCTGTTTAATGAATAATTCGACTCTCCTGTAGTTGAATTCTTGTTAATTAGGATTTTGTTGTCTAAAATTTAGCTTTGCCCCTAAGACTTTCATTGGAGTGTATTCATTTTTGAAACATGGTCTTGAATAAATTTGTTAGGAAAAATACTTTTTTTGTGTGTGCAAATTAACAAATCTTGGTTGCAATCAATGGCCCGCATTTTGTGGGAGTATTTTGTAGTATAGTGTCCCATAGAAAATGTTGATTCTGAAAGGAAAGTAAAGGTTTTCTGACAATTTTTTTTTACAAAATTGTCAGCTTTTTTTGTTTAACAAAAAAAAAAAAAAAAAACTGGTGACTAAATACCACCAAAAAAATTCTCTATTTGTGTGAAAAAAATGATAACAATTTCATATAGCTAAAGTGTTGCATGACTGACTAATTGTCATCCAAAGTGCGACAGCGCAAAAAGCTGAAACTTGGCCTGGACTGGAAGGATGTGGAAGTGTCTGGTATTGAAATGATTAAATAAGCCTTTGTAGAAGCTATCAAATCCTTCATTGATCATTTTAAAAATAAAAAACAGAAATATGTGCTATAAATTCCCCTGAATGTTCTGCTAGATTAGTTACAAGGAATAGTTGCAGTCATGGCAGTTGACATAATTTCACAACTGAAAACTTGGATGACTGCAGATAATTTTTCTCTTTATTGCAATGAGTTGAGCTAACTGATAAATTACAATTAGTTATGTTTTGTTAGACTGGTTTTCAGTAACTTTAAAAAAAAAAGTTCTGAAAATCATTCTTTTGAAAGGCCATACTAGGGGTGAAGATAAGTGAAAGAATATCTCATCTCTGAAAGTATTCAAATGCAATATAATGCTTATTGGCATTACTACAAATGGAGCTCCTGCTTTCAAAGGCAGTGCCAATGGCATTTTAACTCTCTGCCAAAGAGGTGCATCTTTTTCCTTATTATTACATACTGCACCAACAAGTACTCTGTGGAAATTTTTTGAACATGAGTAACGTATTGAAAAAATGTGATTAGGATTGTTAACAAAATTCGGACCCACTCCCTTGAAAGAACATTGGTTCAGGGAGTTGATTAGAGAGCTTGAATGGTGATCTTCAAATTCTATACTGAGGTGTGTTGGTTCAGCAAAGGAAAAGTCTTCTATCTCTTCAAACGGCATCTGCTATCCAATATTTGCCTTCAATATTTGCCTTTTTGGTAGATGTCGCTGAAAAACATAAGGCTGAAGTTTAATACACTTATATGTTACCTTCCCCAGTTTTTCCTCCACGACCAGTATCAACATGCTACTGACATTTGTAAATAAAATGTTTCCAGTTTCATTACATACCTTATTTTATAAGGAGTCGGGTTGATTTACTAAAACCGAGCAGTGCAAAATCTGGTGCAGTTCTGCATAGAAAACAATCATCTTCCAGGTTTTATTGCCAAAGCTTAATTGAACAAGCTGACATTAGAAGCTGATTGGCTCCCATACACAGCTGCAATAGAGTCTGAGTGCTCCAGTTTTAGTAAATCTAATCCAATGGATCTCTGCTTCTCTATGCAATACAGGCAGAAAATGTCACAGCACCTTACTTCAATACTATTCGCAAAAGTTCACTTGGGATGTAAGCAGTGTGCTGGCTCTTGAAAGGAGTAATTCAAATATCAAATGGGTATTCCTAGACAGGCTGCATTTGCATGCAGACCACCCTGGGGAACACGCTTATATTGAGTCTTGAAAACCGAAGTCCAGTGAATGAAAGGGGCAGGCCAGGGATAGTAATACTGGGGAAGAAATGGTTAGACCATGCTAGATGTCCTCAAGCTAGAAAATAGTATGGGGTCTAGCTGGCATCCTGCAACCTCTAATGTACACTTTGAGAAGCTCACAGTGTGTAGTGAAATCAGAATAAGATATTTATGTACAGGAGAGGAGCCTGATCAAATGTGTAAGCCTAATACTAAAGCTGAGTTTCAGCTCTAATATATTTGAACTTGAAAATTTACTGCAAAAATATACATAGCCTGATTGCAAAAGTAAAACATTTTTTTTTTTGATAATCTTAAAAAAAAAAAAATGTAAAAAGCAGTAATACCCTATGAAAGGGACAATTTTCAAACAGAAATGTTGAAGAGGTATCTGCCTCAATAGAAAAGGAATCCCATAAAGTTCAATCTTCTGTTACTGAAATTTTTCTCTAAAACTTGTGTTGCTGATTAAAAAAATGTCTGGTCTGGAGTTTTAAAGTGTAGCAGGTCTCCCTCTAGTGTGGTAGGCTAGCCTTTAACTTTTAGGGACGAATCCTTGGTGTATGTATGTTGATATATGGAAAAGTTATTTTAGTCTTATTTATGAAATACATTTTTGGGGGAAAAGGTTAGGGGTACAGGGTAACCACAAAGATAGCAAATTGCATAGGTCTTCTTGGTAATAGTTGGTCATTTAACAGTAGTCAAATCAATCCAATCCATATATAACAGCCATAGTTACCTTGATTTGTGAGCAGTGAACTCTTTGTGCAATGCCCAAGCAGTAGCGTCTACCCAGCTTTGCTTGGACAGAAAATTATTTTGGAGAGGTTTCCTTCATGCAACTGTCTGCCTGCTTATCTCCCCCTGGATATATCCTTTAAGCAGGGCAGCTGGAATTCCAGAGCCTTAAGCCCCATACACACTCTCAGATTTTGTGCTGATTTTTGTCTTCAGATTTACCAAAACCATGTAGTGCAAGGGCCTGCCCGATTGCATACAAATTGAAACTCCTAAGGTTTGACCTCATATTATATGGTTTTGGTAAATCTGAAGGAAAAAATCAGAAGAAAAACTAATAGTGTGTATTGGGCCTTAAAGTGGTTGTTAACCCACTTTCACTACTTTATATAATCCTCCTTGTGTCCTAATGACAGGAGCTCCTGCCTCTTTAAATAAAAAATGACTCTTTTACCATATTTCAAAATGTTCCCCGTGATCACGTGATCCGCCGGCTCTCTCTCAATGAGCTTTATGTTCGAGGCAAACTCACGTTCGACTCGAACATTGGCTGTTCGCCGAACAGCGAACATTGGCTGTTTTACAGTTCGCTGAACAGCGAACAATTTTGGGTGTTCGTGGCAAATTCAAAAGCCGCGGAACACCCTTGAAAAGTCTATGGGAGAAATCAAAAGTGCTAATTTTAAAGGCTTATATGCATTGTATTGTCATAAAAAAATGTTTGGGGACCTGGTTCCTGCCCCAGGGGACATGTATCAATGCAAACAAATTTTTAAAAACGGGCGTTTTATCGGGAGCAGTGATTTTAATAAGGCTTAAAGTGAAACAATAAAAGTGTAATAATCTTTACATTTCGTACCTGGGGGGTGTCTATAGTATGCCTGTAAAGGGGCGCATGTTTCCCAAGTTTAGAACAGTCTGACAGCAAAATCACATTTCTAAAGGAAAAAAAAGTCATTTAAAACCACTCGTGGCTATAATCAGGCATGTACTGGCCATTGGGACTACAGGGAGTTTCCCGGGGGGCCGATGGCTCAGTGGGCCGGTTTCAGTGACAAAGAAATGGCTGCGCGGCTTTCCCTCAACTTCACGCAGTGATGTGAGAAAGATGAGAAAAATACAGAAGAGAATAAGTGAAATAATAATAAAAGAGGTTAGTGAGGACTCCTTATGTTAGGCTACTTATGTTTTTTTGCACAATTGCATATAGTTTTATATACTGTTTTTGTGCTTGTTTGCAAAATTAAAGTGGGCTGGTCTGGATGAAGTCCAGGGCCAAATTTTTGTCCCAGTCCAGCCCTGGCTATAATGAATTGTCGGTCCGCAATACACACAAAAGTTCATTGATAAAAACAGCATGGGGATTTCCCCACAGGGGAACCCTGAACCAAAATTTAAACAAAATGTGTGGGGGTCCCCCTAAATTCCATACCAGGCCCTTCAGGTCTGGTATGGATATTAAGGGGAACCCTGCGCCAATTTTTTTTTAATAATGGCGTGGTGTCCCCCCAAAAATTCATACCAGACCCTTATCCGAGCACATAACCTGGCAGGCCGCAGGAAAAGAGGTGGGGGAAAGGAGCGTGGCCCCCCTCCTGAACCGTACCAGGCCACATGTCCTCAACATTGGGAGGGTGCTTTGAGGTAGCCCCTCAAAGCACCTTGTCCCCATGTTGATGGGGAGAAGGGCCTCATGCCCACAATCCTTGCGTGATGGTTGTGGGGGTCTGCAGGCGGGGGGCTTATCGTAATCTGGAAGCCCCCTTTAACAAGGGGACTCCCAGATCCTGGCCCCCCTTGTGTGAATTGGTAATGGAGTACAAATGTACCCCTACCATTTCACCAAAAAAGTGACAAAAAGGTTAAAAAAGACAAAAGACAGTTTTTGACATGTCCTTTATTAAATTCTTCTTCTTTGTGCTTCTTCTTTCATCTGGTCTTCCTTTGGTGTTGTTCTTCTTCTCCATCTTCTTCTTCCTCCACTCTTCTCGTCCCGCATCTTGCTCTGGCTTCTTCTCTGCGCCGTCCGCACGATCCGCCTCTGTGGGAGTCTTCAGCAGTGTGACACTCCACTTCTTCTGATACTTCTTAAATAATGAAGGATGGGGCCACTCAGTAACCCTGCCCTCCTCTGACGCATGGAGACTTCCCTATGGCTTTCTCCGTGATGTCAGTGGGGGGTAGGGTCACCCATTTACGTAAACTGTCTTTTGTCTTTTTGTCACTTTTTTTTGTGAAATGGTAGGGGTACATTTGTACCCCATTACCAATTCACACAGGGGAGGGGCCGGGATCTGGGGTCCCCTTGTTAAAGGGGGCTTCCAGATTTCGATAAGCACCCCGCCCGCAGACCCCCACAACCACCGGGCAAGGGGATGAGGCCCTTCTCCCCATCAACATGGGGACAAGGTGCTTTGAGGGGCTACTGCAAAGCACCCTCCCAATGTTGAGGGCATGTAGCCTGGTACGGTTCAGGAGGGGGGGGTGCTCTCTCGCCCCTGTCTCTTTTCCTGCGGCCTGACAGGCTGCGTGCTTGGATAAGGGTCTGGTATGGATTTTTGGGGGGACCCCACACCGTTTTTTTTTTCATTTTGGTGCGGGTTCCCTTAAAATCTAAGGTGGCTCAGGTAAGGATTGGGGGGGGGGGGGGCTGCTGCACACAGAAGATTTTTTTACCTTGACCATGCCATGGTATGACCACTTACCCCAGAATGGTACTTGTATAACTATTGCAGTTAATTTGGATTCTCAGGGTTTATGGCATAACAACAGATGCTTGATTGCTTTGTCCACTGCTCATTACACAGTCTTTGAGACTTGATATCTAAAGTCTGGTGCACAAGTTTTTCTTCATTCAACCCAGCGGACTGAAGGAAAAGAAACTGAAGAGCTCAGGAGGTGCCGCTGTACTAACAAATTGACGTTAGTACAATGATCTCCCTCGCTGAGCTATTGTGTTCAAACAGGGGGAATTTTGGGATGTAGTAAAAGTAGGGAGTAGAAGAGTGATCCTTCAGAAAAAAGGACTTCTCAGCTTGGTTCAACACTCTATTCTCATAGGCCCCTTCTGTGAGATGTTGTAATTGAGGTTTGCACTGTGATAGAGGCTGGCCCAGGCTTGAAAGATTTGCGACCATATGGTCGGGATCCACCCACATACCTGGACCAGCGGGTTACTGAGAGCCTGAGCTGGCCACTGCTGCCCCCTCCACAGCCCAGTGTTCCAGTGAGCGAGGGGGAGGGCAGAGCAGAGCAGAGAGTGGTGACTGACAGTCATCAGCTCTCTGCTCAGGGAGCTCTGAGAACGGAGTGATTGGTGGTGTTTGATTGCTTGGTTCTCAGCCTTAGAGCTGGTGGGGGACAGATGCAGCATTGAACTGATGCTGCCTCCACCTAGGTAAGTATGTTTTAAGAACAAATATACTCCCTTCTCTGTTAACAAGAACACCATAGAGATTCTCTGGGTTAGAAAAGGCAGATTTTATCGGCACAACATGAGGCAGCTTAGGTAAGTAAAACAGTCAATTTTATTTATCCATAATTTAAAATAATATCATTAAAAACCGAACACAACACCCTCAATTACACATGGAGTAATAGTACCAGAGCGTAACCCAACCCAGCAGTGGAGATATGCAATTAGCATAGAGTATTATTAAACAATAGTATATTACATTCTGTTGCTGACAGTGCAGTTATAACAAACAGGTACAATGTCCATAATTACTCTGGCAAGTCAGTGCGTTTCACAAAGATGTTGCTTCCTCAGAACTGGTTGGGTGGGTGCTGATCTGGACAGCTGAAGGGAAAGAACAGCATAAATCTCAGGGGTGGACACAGGAGCCCCCCCAGATAGAAGAGGGGGAAGGCAGAAATGCCTAAAAGGCTCCCGGACAATGAGGGTCTGGACACTTGAACAGCCAGAAGGTATCCACTACATTCCCCTAGGAGGTGTATTCATCATAAATGGTTACTATAATGTAGAGGATGATATTGTCCCCAGGAGAGGTTGGGCTATTGCTTGAATGGAAAAGGAAGAGGGTGGAAGGTGGAGCAGGTGATTCAGGTATATAACCATTGAATATTGAGTGCTCAAATTTTACACCCCTTTCATGGATCCTTAATGATCCCAGGGTCCAAAGGACAGAACCCTTACTTTGTCTTGGCTGGTAGTATAATCCTACAATCTGCCCAGCCAATCAGGTGTCTTCAATCTGGCTGTTTGTGTGTCCTCTGTCTGGGCAGATACTTCTTTTTAAGTATAGTATAGATGGAACCATCCAATAAAAGGTGTAGTGTTTCTGCCAGGTGGTCCATTCTGTCCTGGACTACTAACCAACCCCTGTTGTATGCCACCCGAAGGAACCATTGTATATTCTTCTTCACAATTCACAAAGTCTGCTGCTCTCAAAAGATAAAAAAAAACAAAAAACAGGGAAGGCAGGGGTAGTGGGTAATAGGAATGTCCATAAGTGCACTAGATAAAATATATATTCAGGTACATTGCCTTCCTCTAATTTCCCATTGAGAGCTTTGAAATCTGCATCATCATATGACTTTACTACCTGATCTTTCATGGGAAGTCTGTAATCAGTTATGGGATGAGCTGGATTTGCCTCATTCTTCATGCTAAAGAATTTTTTTTATTGTAAGTTTTTATGAGAATTTTTGTAGGTCCTTGAACATTTCAAACAAGTTTGTTTCAGAACTTGTGGCAAAGTTCAGTCTGTTTTGTAACAATGGCATCTTACAATCTTGTAAATAAAACGGTAAATGTGGTATTCTGGAATGTGGGGACCCACTCTTATTTTCAATCATGGGTTGAAAGTCGATTCCTGGAATTGTTTCCAATAACTGAACAGAATTGGTAACAGGCATTTTAAACTGTAAAGAAAGTGAATCAGTGGCAGAACAGGAATGAAGCATAACTTCCTGTTGCATTATCCACGCTGCTGGGCGTGTTTGGTCCCTGATCTTTAGTGGAATTCCGATGAGTTGCTGAAATATTCAATCTACTTATCTTCTGATCTGGTTTTTGATAACTTGTCTTTTTTTTAGATAGATTTTGTATACCTATGTTTATTTGTATTATTTAATTTTGCATATGTCCTCCTGAGGTCTGGGTAGATTCTTACTCATATTAGTACTAATAAGATGCTAATAATGGTTCTGACACTCTTGAGTGTACAGAGCAGGTGCGTATGACATATTTGTTATAAAAAAAAAAAAAAAAAAAAACAACAACAACCCTTTAAAATCACTTTAAAACCTTCCCGCCCGGCATATAGTAAAATGATGGGCAGGCAGAAGCACTGTTGTTCCGGGACGAGGTCGTCCCAGAATGCACACCCTCTGCCTGGTCTCTGTCTGGGTGTGGTGGGTCCCGCTCCTTCAGCTCCAGGTTAGAATGCCTTTCGCTACTGCCATGTGGGGATCAGCCCTCACACTCAATTTTCTGATCTGTAAGTATGGGAGGTCCTGTGTAGGCCCCGTGCTTTCTGTCTGACCACAACCAACATTGTATGTCCTATCTCAATGATATTTATCTTACAGACATTCTGCACAAGCAGACATCTACTCCTGAAGATGGGAGCTGAGCTTGCGAAATGCGTCGAGTTTACAGATGTACATGCATTTATTGTACTACTACCATTGCATAATACTATGTTTTTGGTTGTTTACAATTTGCACTATGCTGTTTCAATTTGCACTATGCTGTTTATTTTTTACGCTAATACATTCAGAGATTTTACCTACTCAATGTACTCCATTTACTGGTTCTGACCATTATAGCCACCTCATTTAAAGTCCTATGGGCTTAATTTTATTGTATACTATGGTAACACTGTATTGCTCAAGCCACAGTGGGGGTTATTTTACGAAAGGCAAATCCACTTTGCACTACAAGTGCACTGAAAGTACACTTGGAAGTGCAGGCGCTGTAGATCTGTGGGGGACATGCAAGAAAAAAATGAAAAATAAAATCATTTTATCTTGCACATGATTGGATGATAAAATCAGCAGAGATTACCCTAATTTCAGATCTTACCCTCAGATCTACAGCGACTGCACTTTCAAGTGTACTTGCAGTGCACTTGTAAAGCAAAGTGGATTTGCCTTTCATAAATAACCCCCATAGTGTTAGAAGAAAAACAATTATTATAATTTTTTTTATTTTTTTACATACTTTCACCTGTGAGTGTTCCTGACCCACACTGCCACACCAGTTATGATACGCTGTACTGCACTGGTGAAATTATATATAAAAAAAAAAATTTTGATTTTTTATTTTTATTTTAATTTCTTAATTTTCCAAATAATTGTGGCAAAAAACTGCAACTTTGAAAAACTCGCCATGCCTCCTACTAAATACTTAGAACTTTTTGCTTTCCAAAAAGGGGTAATTTGGGCATATTTGTACTGTCCTGGCATTTCTAGGCCTCAATAAATGAGATGTCTCAGTTTGTGGACTCTATAACTTTCCTACAGACTAAATAATAAACACTGATTTCTATTATTTTCACCAAAGAAATGTAGCAGAATACATTTTGACCTAAATTTATGAAGGAAGATTAGTTTAACAGAATGGCTATAATTAACAGAAAAACATGTTTTATTCAGTCTTTTTTTAGTTTATTTAGCAAAAACTAAAAAAAAATGGTAATTAAATACCACCAAAAGAAAGCTCTAGTTGTGTGAAAACAAATGATAATTTCTTATGGGTACGGTGTAGCCCGGCCACACAATTGTCATTCAAAGTGTGACAGCACTGAAAGCCTAAAATTGGCCTGGGCAGAAGGGTAAAAGTGCCTGGTACTAAAGTGGTTTATCTTTTTCCTATAGAAAATACACTCATATTTTATGATCTTCTATGTCCCTAATAAACCTTTTATGTATGTCTGCTATGAGCTTATCTTTGAAATTCTTGGTGTATCTAGTGATAAGCTCAGTACACCTGCTAAAGTTTGAAACTTGTTCGTTTGTGTGTAATTTTTCTGTTAGATTTTTAATGATTACCTTATTTTTCTCCATCATTCATGTTCTCTACATGCATAAGATGTCCGTCCCAGAAGGAAGCCTCTTCTAAAGATGATGCAGAAGAAAGCCCGCAAACAGTTTGCTGAAGACAAGCAGACTTAGGATATGCATTAGTGGAACCATGTCTTGTGGTCTGATAAGACCAAGATGAACTTATTTGGTTCAGATGGTGTAAAGCGAGTGTGGCGGCAACCAGGTGAGGAGTACAAAGACAAGTGTGTCTTGCCTACAGTCAAGCATGGTGGTGGGATTGTCATGGTCTTGGGCTGCATGAGTGCTGCCAGCACCAGGGAGCCACAGTTCATTGAGGGAACCATGAATGCCAACATGTACTGTGACATACTGAAGCAGAGCCTGATCCCCTCCCTTCAGAGACTGGGCTGCAGGGCAGTATTCCAACATCATAACGCACCTCCAAGACCACCATTACCTTGCTAAAGAAGCTGAGGGTAAAGGTGATGGACTGGCCAAGCATGTCTCCAGACCTAAACCATATTAAGCATCTGTGGGGCATCCTCAAACAGAAGGTGGAGGAGCGCAAGGTCTCTAACATCCACCAGCTCTGTGATGTCATCATGGAGGAGTGGAAGAGGACTCCAGTGGCAACCTGTGAAGCTCTGGTGAACTCCATGCCCAGGAGGGTTAAGGCATTGCTGGAAAATAATGGTGGCCACACAAAATATTGACACTTTGGGCCCAATTTGGACATTTTGACTTAGGGGTGTACTCACTTTTGTTGCCAGCAGTTTAGACACTATTGACTTAATGACTGTGTGTTGAGTTATTTTGAGTGGACAGAAAATTTACAGTGTTATACAAGCTGCACCCTCACTACTTTACATTGTAGCAAAGTGTAATTTCTTCAGTGTTGTCACATGAAAAGATAGAATAAAATATTTGAATAAATAAAAATGTATATTGTTTGTAATTCTGACACGCATGCGCAGAATGGCGTTTCTGATGTTTTCCACTGTTTCCCAATGTCGTTTTCCGATGTTTTCCGCTGTTTCCACTGTTTTCCAATGTTTTCCGACTTCATTTTCCGATGTGCCCGCCAGCGCCAACTGCCATTCATAAGTAGGAGTCGTTCGCAAGTCGAGTGTTCTTAACTCTGGGACTCCCTGTATATATAATTACACACACACACGTGTGTTTGAGCTATGGGATGCACACCCTAATGCAATAGGCTGCAACTATGGTAATTTGTAAATAGTTTTTTTAAACACCCCTGGGCACAGTCTAGTAGTGATGGCCGAACGGTTCGCCCGGCGGTCGTTTCGCGGCGAATTTCCGACATTCGCGGTCCGCACGTTCGAACGCCTTTTTCCGTCGTTCGCCGCGGCGGACTTACGTGTTTAATGTATACAAGAACTTTAACCTTTGGTGACACGTTTATCATGTGATACAGGACAGCCAATTGAGACATGACAGCACATGGACACTTGTACATTCCCCCTAACCTATAAATACACCCGATCCGGTGGCCATTTTACATTCTTTCTTCTGTTACGATAGGGACAGGTTCCTGTGTGGAGTAGGGAGAGATAAACCACTAGCTATTTGGTACACAAAAGTTCTTTTCAGGACTGGTATAGGTGTTAGGTGTTGATAGGTTTGCTGTGCTGCTGATTCTTGCAGCAGCCTGAGTGTCTTTTGTTAGTTTAGAGAAAGGGAAAGGACGGTGTATGCTACAGGGACAGCCAGATTAGTCTTTCATCATCATCATCATCATCATCATCATTAGCTGTTACTATCAAGGTCCACAAAAGAGCTGTTCCAGTAACCACTAATCGTTCTCTTTTTTTGCCAATTTGTATAGGGACAGGAAGGAAGCAGTGTTGTCAGGCAGTGAGGGTAATTTTAAAGACTTGCTGTTATTATTAGTTCCACAAAGGTTCTTTTCAGGACTGGTATCAGTGGTACAGTAATAGGCTTGTACATGTATAATATTCTTTCTTCCAAATATAGAAAGGATATTATACTTGACTGCTGCCCTTCTGCTGCAGTCTGCTAAACATTCACAACTCACTTGTTCCACAAAAGTTCTTATAAGGACTGGTAACTTGGTATAGGGTGCTACGGTACATAGGCTTGAGTGCGGTACAGTCTGCTGTTCTGTAAGGACCGCTATCGGTCCACAATAGATAGGGTTGACGTGCACCACTGCTGACCGCTGCCCTATACTGCAGCAGTCCTTCAGCGGTATAGGGACTGACGTACAGTCTGCTAATCACTAACACACAACCTGCTTGTTCCACAAAAGTTCTTATAAGGACTGGTAACTTGGTATAGGGTGCTACGGTACATAGGCTTGAGTGCGGTACAGTCTGCTGTTCTGTAAGGACCGCTATCGGTCCACAATAGATAGGGTTGACGTGCACCACTGCTGACCGCTGCCCTATACTGCAGCAGTCCTTCAGCGGTATAGGGACTGACGTACAGTCTGCTAAACACTAATACACAACCTGCTTGGTCCACAAAAGTTCTTATAAGGACTGGTAACTTGGTATAGGGTGCTACGGTACATAGGCTTGAGTGCGGTACAGTCTGCTGTTCTGTAAGGACCGCTATCGGTCCACAATAGATAGGGTTGACGTGCACCACTGCTGACCGCTGCCCTATACTGCAGCAGTCCTTCAGCGGTATAGGGACTGACGTACAGTCTGCTAAACACTAATACACAACCTGCTTGGTCCACAAAAGTTCTTATAAGGACTGGTAACTTGGTATAGGGTGCTACGGTACATAGGCTTGAGTGCGGTACAGTCTGCTGTTCTGTAAGGACCGCTATCGGTCCACAATAGATAGGGTTGACGTGCACCACTGCTGACCGCTGCCCTATACTGCAGCAGTCCTTCAGCGGTATAGGGACTGACGTACAGTCTGCTAAACACTAATACACAACCTGCTTGGTCCACAAAAGTTCTTATAAGGACTGGTAACTTGGTATAGGGTGCTACGGTACATAGGCTTGAGTGCGGTACAGTCTGCTGTTCTGTAAGGACCGCTATCGGTCCACAATAGATAGGGTTGACGTGCACCACTGCTGACCGCTCACCTATACTGCAGCAGTCCTTCAGCGGTATAGGGACTGACGTACAGTCTGCTAATCACTAACACACAACCTGCTTGTTCCACAAAAGTTCTTATAAGGACTGGTAACTTGGTATAGGGTGCTACGGTACATAGGCTTGAGTGCGGTACAGTCTGCTGTTCTGTAAGGACCGCTATCGGTCCACAATAGATAGGGTTGACGTGCACCACTGCTGACCGCTGCCCTATACTGCAGCAGTCCTTCAGCGGTATAGGGACTGACGTACAGTCTGCTAAACACTAATACACAACCTGCTTGGTCCACAAAAGTTCTTATAAGGACTGGTAACTTGGTATAGGGTGCTACGGTACATAGGCTTGAGTGCGGTACAGTCTGCTGTTCTGTAAGGACCGCTATCGGTCCACAATAGATAGGGTTGACGTGCACCACTGCTGACCGCTGCCCTATACTGCAGCAGTCCTTCAGCGGTATAGGGACTGACGTACAGTCTGCTAAACACTAATACACAACCTGCTTGGTCCACAAAAGTTCTTATAAGGACTGGTAACTTGGTATAGGGTGCTACGGTACATAGGCTTGAGTGCGGTACAGTCTGCTGTTCTGTAAGGACCGCTATCGGTCCACAATAGATAGGGTTGACGTGCACCACTGCTGACCGCTCACCTATACTGCAGCAGTCCTTCAGCGGTATAGGGACTGACGTACAGTCTGCTAATCACTAACACACAACCTGCTTGTTCCACAAAAGTTCTTATAAGGACTGGTAACTTGGTATAGGGTGCTACGGTACATAGGCTTGAGTGCGGTACAGTCTGCTGTTCTGTAAGGACCGCTATCGGTCCACAATAGATAGGGTTGACGTGCACCACTGCTGACCGCTGCCCTATACTGCAGCAGTCCTTCAGCGGTATAGGGACTGACGTACAGTCTGCTAATCACTAACACACAACCTGCTTGTTCCACAAAAGTTCTTATAAGGACTGGTAACTTGGTATAGGGTGCTACGGTACATAGGCTTGAGTGCGGTACAGTCTGCTGTTCTGTAAGGACCGCTATCGGTCCACAATAGATAGGGTTGACGTGCACCACTGCTGACCGCTGCCCTATACTGCAGCAGTCCTTCAGCGGTATAGGGACTGACGTACAGTCTGCTAAACACTAATACACAACCTGCTTGGTCCACAAAAGTTCTTATAAGGACTGGTAACTTGGTATAGGGTGCTACGGTACATAGGCTTGAGTGCGGTACAGTCTGCTGTTCTGTAAGGACCGCTATCGGTCCACAATAGATAGGGTTGACGTGCACCACTGCTGACCGCTCACCTATACTGCAGCAGTCCTTCAGCGGTATAGGGACTGACGTACAGTCTGCTAATCACTAACACACAACCTGCTTGTTCCACAAAAGTTCTTATAAGGACTGGTAACTTGGTATAGGGTGCTACGGTACATAGGCTTGAGTGCGGTACAGTCTGCTGTTCTGTAAGGACCGCTATCGGTCCACAATAGATAGGGTTGACGTGCACCACTGCTGACCGCTGCCCTATACTGCAGCAGTCCTTCAGCGGTATAGGGACTGACGTACAGTCTGCTAAACACTAATACACAACCTGCTTGGTCCACAAAAGTTCTTATAAGGACTGGTAACTTGGTATAGGGTGCTACGGTACATAGGCTTGAGTGCGGTACAGTCTGCTGTTCTGTAAGGACCGCTATCGGTCCACAATAGATAGGGTTGACGTGCACCACTGCTGACCGCTGCCCTATACTGCAGCAGTCCTTCAGCGGTATAGGGACTGACGTACAGTCTGCTAAACACTAATACACAACCTGCTTGGTCCACAAAAGTTCTTATAAGGACTGGTAACTTGGTATAGGGTGCTACGGTACATAGGCTTGAGTGCGGTACAGTCTGCTGTTCTGTAAGGACCGCTATCGGTCCACAATAGATAGGGTTGACGTGCACCACTGCTGACCGCTCACCTATACTGCAGCAGTCCTTCAGCGGTATAGGGACTGACGTACAGTCTGCTAAACACTAATACACAACCTGCTTGGTCCACAAAAGTTCTTATAAGGACTGGTAACTTGGTATAGGGTGCTACGGTACATAGGCTTGAGTGCGGTACAGTCTGCTGTTCTGTAAGGACCGCTATAGGTCCACAATAGATAGGGTTGACGTGCACCACTGCTGACCGCTCACCTATACTGCAGCAGTCCTTCAGCGGTATAGGGACTGACGTACAGTCTGCTAATCACTAACACACAACCTGCTTGTTCCACAAAAGTTCTTATAAGGACTGGTAACTTGGTATAGGGTGCTACGGTACATAGGCTTGAGTGCGGTACAGTCTGCTGTTCTGTAAGGACCGCTATCGGTCCACAATAGATAGGGTTGACGTGCACCACTGCTGACCGCTGCCCTATACTGCAGCAGTCCTTCAGCGGTATAGGGACTGACGTACAGTCTGCTAAACACTAATACACAACCTGCTTGGTCCACAAAAGTTCTTATAAGGACTGGTAACTTGGTATAGGGTGCTACGGTACATAGGCTTGAGTGCGGTACAGTCTGCTGTTCTGTAAGGACCGCTATCGGTCCACAATAGATAGGGTTGACGTGCACCACTGCTGACCGCTGCCCTATACTGCAGCAGTCCTTCATCGGTATAGGGACTAAGAGTTTTGTCACAGGGTCATTTAAAAAATGACAGGCAGAGGAAGAGGCAGGCCCTTCCGCAGGGGTGGTAGGGGTAGGGCAGGAGCAACAGGCTTGAGCCAAAGTGGGAAGTTGCAGAAGGTGCGTTCAATTACTTTAAAGGATGCACCAGACTTGGTTGAGTGGCTCGCTCAGCCTTACTCTTCTGCACCCTCCTCATCCTCTCGATCTGCACCCTCTTCTTCACTCTCTGCTATGTGCACCCCCAAAGACACTACCACCAACAACACGACCACCACCACCACCACCACATACCTTCCGCTTGAGTCACTGGAATTATTTTCCGATCCATATCAAGAGGACATTTCTGATGCGCAGCCACTCTTGGTATTGGATCAGGAAGAGGAGGTAGCAACAAGCGCTACTCAGCAGTCTGACGCCAGTACCCAGATCAGCCCAAGGAGGAGGTTGGTCCCCGGTGTTGCTGCCTACTCCGAGATCTCTACTTATAGCGGTGGGGAAGGTGACGTTGATGATGACGTGTCTAGTGATGTCACGTGGGTGCCCACAAGAGAGGAAGAGGAGGGGAGTTCAGAGGGAGATATGGACCAGCAGATAGGGAGGAGAAGCAGCAATGACTTACATTGCACAGCAGGGACAAAGCAGACTGCAAATGTATCAGGAGCGAGTCATCGACCATGTACGGTCACATCTGGCGCTCCCAGGACACCGGCACATGGCTCCGCAGTGTGGGCTTTTTTTAACGTGTCCGCTGCTGACAATAGCGTTGCCATCTGCAATCTTTGCAGTCAACGCGTTAGTCGCGGTAAGCCCAATACTCACCTAGGGACGACCGCCTTAAGAAGGCACATGAGCAGCCATCACCGAGCCCAGTGGGAGCAACGGAACACACAAAGCCACACTGCAGGCTCTCACCGTCCAGCCTCGTCTTCTACTTCTCCTTCTCCTCTCTCCTCACAATTGTCCTCCACTCCACCTTCCATCACGCCAAGCTCACATTTTTCTGCAAAAAGGCAGGCTTCCGTGGGCCTAATGTTTGAGCGTAAAAAAATGATGACGCCGGATAACCCTCTTGCCCAACGGTTGGCGGCTGGCTTGTCAGAACTCATAGCCCGCCAACTACTGCCATATAAACTGGTGGACTCGGAGGCCTTTCGCAAATTTGTGGCCATTGGAACACCACAATGGAAGGTCCCAGGAAGGAAGTATTTCTCAGAGAAGGGCATCCCAGAGCTATATGGCCATGTTCAGCGGCAAGTGAATGTATCTCTGGCACACAGTGTCGGTGCCAAGATACATCTGACCACAGACACGTGGTCTAGCAAACACGGGCAGGGAAGGTATATCAGTTTTACTGCCCACTGGGTGAACCTTCTGACGGCCGTCAAGCATGTAACCCGTGGCACCCGTGTAGATTTGGTTTTACCGCCACGGATTGCATGCAGGCCTGACTCTTCTTCTCCTCCTCCTACTCCATCCTCCTCCCTCTCCTCCTCAGCTGCCTCCTCCTTTTCCGCTGCTAGCGTCTCTTCCACTGCACCGCCCAAGCTCCCCAGAACCTATTCCACATGCCAGGTGAGACGTTGCCATGCCGTGCTGCGTCTGTTGTGCCTGGAAGCAAAGAGCCACACTGGCCCGGCACTCCTTTCAGCTTTGCGTTCACAGGCAGATGAGTGGCTAACACCGCTCAATTTGACAGTTGGTAAAGTGGTGTGTGACAACGGTGCCAATCTGCTTAGCGCATTGAAACAGGGCAAAATCACGCACGTGCCGTGCATGGCACACGTCTTAAACTTGGTCGTGCAGCGATTCCTTGTCAAATACCCTGGGGTCCAGGACATCTTGCGGCAGGCAAGGAAAATCTCGGCCCATTTCAGAAGATCTTACACGGCCATGGCTCGCCTTGCTGACATTCAGCGGCGACACCATCTGCCGGTCAGACGTCTTATTTGCGATTGCCCGACGCGATGGAACTCAACCTTCTATATGCTTGATAGGCTGCTCCAGCAGAAACGTGCAGTTAACGTCTACCTGTATGAACTCTGCGAAAGAAACGGTTCTGGGGAGCTGGGTTTTTTTTCACCGCGCCAGTGGCTGCTCATGCGCGACACATGCAGACTTCTGCGGCCATTTGAGGAGATCACCAAACTGGTCAGTCGCAGCCATGGCGCCATCAGTGACATGGTACCTTATGCCTTCTTTCTGGAGCGTGCATTGCGTCGTGTCATTGATCAGGCTGTGGAGGAGCAGGAGCGGGAAGATGAGGAAGTCGCAATGCTGGATGAATTCCCAGGGGGGGCTACTCTATCTGAGACAAGTCAACAACAGGAGTCTGATGAGGAGTCAGAGGAGGATGGTGCCGGGGCGGATGAGCAGGAGCAAGAAGAGCATGCTTTAAACCTTTCTGGGATCCCTGTTGTGCGAGGATGGGGAGAGGAGAATGAAGAGGACGACATTATCCTGGATGATGAGCAGGAGCCAGGCCACCACACCGCTTCCACTTTAGTGCAAATGGGGGCCTTCATGCTCCAGTGTTTTAATAGGGACCCCCGTATAAAAAGCATGAGGGTCAAGGACCAGTACTGGGTGGCAACGTACTTAGACCCCCGGTACAAACACAAAATGGCGGAAATGTTACCGCCGTCGCAGAGGGCTGTCAGAATGCAGCACTTCCAGGCCTTGCTTCGAGAAATGCTGCATTCTGCTTTTGCGTGCGCTGGCAGAGGAGCAATTCCCACTCCCAGAGAAGGATTTGCGGGTACCAATCCAACAGCGCCTGCAAGAAGAGGCCGGTTTGAAGATGTGTTGGTGACTTCGGATATGAGGTCATTCTTTCAGCCGACCCATCGACAGGTGTCATCCGGATCCAGCATCAGGGAACGCCTAGACCGTCAGGTGTCCGACTACATTGGGTTAACGGCCGATGTGGACGCTCTGAGGAGTGATGAACCCCTAGACTACTGGGTGGGCAGGCTTGACCTCTGGCCAGAGCTTGCCCAATTTGCAATCGAACTGTTGGCTTGCCCCTCATCCAGTGTCCTGTCCGAAAGGACGTTCAGCGCAGCAGGGGGGATTGTGACCGATAAGCGTACTCGCCTAGCTCACCACAGTGTTAACTACCTCACATTTCTAAAAATGAATGAGGCATGGATCTCGGAGGAATTCAACACATGTGATCAGTAGACCATGTATATGTCTATAAACAATTTTTGGAATCAAGCACACAGACCTTCTTAATTCATTTGGCTCACTTCCCTGACCCAAAAAAGCACACCGTACTATATGCCCCTACCCTCCTCTTTGAAGAGGTTGAGCGGTGTCATATTTCTACTGGGGCTGCTTATTATGAGGGGTTCCCACCATCCCTGTGCTGTGCTGACTTCCTCCTGGGTGTTCTTATTATGAGGGGCTCCCACCATCCCTGTGCTGTGCTGACTTCCTCCTGGGGGTTCTTATTATGAGGGGATCACACCATCCCTGTGCTGTGCTGACTTCCTCCTGGGGCTGCTTACGGTGCTGCTGTCAGCGCTGTATGTCACGGAGCTGCTGTCAGCGCTGTATGTCACGGAGCTGCTGTCAGCGCTGTATGTCACGGAGCTGCTGTCAGCGCTGTATGTCACGGAGCTGCTGTCAGCGCTGTATGTCACGGAGCTGCTGTCAGCGCTGTATGTCACGGAGCTGCTGTCAGCGCTGTATGTCACGGAGCTGCTGTCAGCGCTGTATGTCACGGAGCTGCTGTCAGCGCTGTATGTCACGGAGCTGCTGTCAGCGCTGTATGTCACGGAGCTGCTGTCAGCGCTGTATGTCACGGAGCTGCTGTCAGCGCTGTATGTCACGGAGCTGCTGTCAGCGCTGTATGTCACGGTGCTGCTGTCAGCGCTGTATGTCACGGAGCTGCTGTCAGCGCTGTATGTCACGGAGCTGCTGTCAGTGCTGTATGTCACGGAGCTGCTGTCAGCGCTGTATGTCACGGAGCTGCTGTCAGCGCTGTATGTCACGGAGCTGCTGTCAGCGCTGTATGTCACGGTACTGCTGTCAGCGCTGTATGTCACGGAGCTGCTGTCAGCGCTGTATGTCACGGAGCTGCTGTCAGCGCTGTATGTCACGGAGCTGCTGTCAGCGCTGTATGTCACGGAGCTGCTGTCAGCGCTGTATGTCACGGAGCTGCTATCAGCGCTGTATGTCACGGTGCTGATGTCAGTGCTCTGTATTACGGTGCTGCTGTCAGTGCTCTGTATCTCCTGCACCCTCTTGTTTGCCTACCCTGGTCCCTGACCTTCCCTCTCCTCCATTGCCTTCATTAGCTCCATAGTCCTGAATTGTCAGAACAATTTCCCAAATAAAAAAAAAATGCTTGTAGTTATCGATCCCAAATTCACCTCATACATGTATTATGCTATTGTCCAGGTGGTGGGACTACGTGCTACCCCCTAATAATTACCCCGTGGCCGCAAATTCGACCTAAAGGTTTGCGAAATTCGCCTCCCATTGAAGTCAATGGAGCCCGCGGCGAACGGTCGTTTTCGCGAACGTTTGTGTCCGTTCGCGTTTCGCGTTCGCGAAACGTCCCGTCGGAAGTTCGTCCATCACTACAGTCTAGTAAGGCTGGCCATACATTATACAATTTACTTGTAGAATTATTCTTTAGATTTTCTAATTCATATAATATGAGGTCAAACCTAAACACTTTCAATTTGTATGCAAACAGGCAGGCCCCTGCACTGCATAGTTGAAGGTAAATCTAAATAAAAATATATAGTATAAATAATTCCTAAACAACTCACAATGGGAAATATACTATATTGACAGCGCTAAATAAAATAAGGCTAACAGAAAATAGAAAATAAATAAAAAACAAAGTTCATAACTTCCATAAATTCCAACGGTGCACGGTGACGCTCCCTATGGTAATGCACTTACCAAAATTCTAAATAGATATAGGCACGTTTATTAATCACTGGCTCCTGGAATTTCTCAGCATTAAACCTTCAATTCAGCGTTTCTCCACCCAGCACAATTTCACATATAGAAGAGATCAGAAAAACAATCCATAGTGCAAACTGATTTTAATAAACAACCTTCTTGCGCATTCTTTAAAAACATACGTACACAATAAAACTCTTTCATATCGTATATCATGTCACCAGCCCAGGGTTGGTAGAGGGTGCAGTCCCAAAGAAAGTGAACTTCCCAGATAAGAGATCCCCAAAAAACAGGGGTCAAAGATACACCAACCATAACAATTCTAAAAAAGAGGGGGACTATAGGGCCGGCCCTCAAAAGCAGAATAGACAAGATGCATATAATATAAATACACATAACCGGTTTGCTCCACTGTCTAATACACTACCCCCCCCCCCCCCCAAAACACACAAGGACCGCCTTTTTTATGGAGAGAGGGAAGGGGACAGTGGAGAGGGAGACCAAGGGGAGGCCGTCCCTGGGGAGGCCGTCCTTTTTACCCTCCAATACCACAGAAAAATCAGGGATGGTGGCAACCCCCGAATTGGGGAATGCCACACAGCCCGATCAGACAGTTAAAACCCACTCAAGAAGGGGCTGTAGAGCCGGAAGGCGGCTCCAGCAAAAAAAGAAGGGAGATGGAGTGACTGGGATTTATAATCTAAGTCAAGCCATACTCTCCCAAAAAGAAAAGAATATTCTGAATGCTGGTCTCAAGTGTACTGTTCGCCAACCTATGAATAAATTTGACATCTATATTGATGTACAAAATATGCGGAAAATTAATATTAAAAAATATATGCTCTCTAATAGTAGCATGATGAAAAACAATAGAAACACTGAAACAGTGGGCATAGATAGTGGGCTTCGAAATAAGTCATTATTTAACCCCCCGCTGTCATCTAATCACCAAGTGGAGGTTTTTAAACAGCTAGTCCTAAGGGATTTGAATAATCTTCCACTTAAAGCGGGGTTCCACCCTAAAGTGGAGCTTCCGCTGATCGGAACCCTCCCCCCCTCTGGTGTCACAATTGGCACCTTTCAGGGGGGAGGGGGGTGCAGATACCTGTCAAAGACAGGTATTTACACCCACTTCCGGGCATAGACTCCCACTGGAGTCTATGCCTCTTCCTGTCCCTGCGCGCTGTCTGCTGGGACACACACAGGTCCCAGAGACAGCGCGGACAATTCCTATTGCGTTGCGTGACTCGCGCATGCGCAGTAAGGAACCGGGAAGTGAAGCCGCAGCGCTTCACTTCCTGATTCCCTCACCTAGAATGGCATCGCTGGACCCCAGGACAGGTGAGTGTCCATTTATTAAAAGTCAGCAGCTGCAGTATTTTTAGCTAATGGCTTTTAATATTTTTTTCCACAGTGCAATCCCGCTTTAAGAAAAATCTTTGCCCTAAACATATCAGAGAGGGGATCAAAGCATTAGAAGAAAGGAAGGATATAATTGTCCGCCCTGCGGACAAGGGTGGGGATGTGGTGGTTTTGGACAAACAGTTCTATCACACTCAACTTAGTAATATGCTTTCTGATCAGCAGACTTATATACAGTTAGAGAAGGACCCCACTAAGGATTACCGAAATGACCTGGTTAATTTAGTGGATTTTGGGTATTATATGCGAGTCCTAACAAAAAAAGAAAAGTTATTTTTGACCCCGAGTTATAGTAGGATTCCTAATATTTATACGTTACCTAAAATCCATAAAAGTACTATTAAACCCCCAGCTAGGCCAATTGTAAACGGGATAAATTCCGTAACATCTAGAGTAGGCCAATATTTGGACCATTTCCTGCAAATGAGCGTCATAAACACACAAGCATATTTGAGAGACACCACAAATGTTTTGCAACTTTTGCGCACGGTTGAATTCTTAGAAGAATCAGACATTTTTCTGGTAACAGCTGACGTTTCGTCTCTCTATACAATTATTCAGCATGAGGATGCCCTGTTGGCATTAAATTGGGCATTTTCCCAAAGAGACGATCTTCCTTATATCCAGAAAAAGTTCTTACAAATGGCTCTAGAGTTCTGCCTCTCACATAACTATTTCTGGTACGATGGTAAATTTTACAGCCAGAAGAGAGGGTTGGCGATGGGCGCAAAGTTTGCGCCGAGTCTCGCGAACTTGTTTATGAGCCAATGGGAGTATATACGTATTTTCTCTTCTCGTAGATGGGAATTACTCTTTTACCAGAGATATATTGATGATTTATTCTTTATTTGGCAAGGGACAGAAGAATCACTAAAATCCTTTTCGGATGGTCTAAATATAAATGAGAGTATCCCTAAGGGACAGTTTCTTCGTATGCGCAGTAACTGTTCCTCTGATGGGGATTATCTGTCGCAGGCATTATCTGTGAAGGACAAATTCCAGGAGAAAGGATATTCTTCTGAATCGCTTGACCGGGACCTATATAAAGTTTTGGAGACTACCCAAGAGATGTGCTTACAACCCAAGGAGAAAGATGCTGGGGTGAAACACGAATGGGGCTTTATCAGCACCTTGCATGGACAGTTTAAGGAGGTAGAAGCCATAGTCCAAAAACATTGGGATGTATTAAAATTGGACCGTACACTTAAAGATGTTATCCCACAAAAACCACGGTTTATATATAGACGTAATTCATCTTTCGGGGATAAAATTGTTAAGAAAGTTTTAGACCCCCCTTCAAGACCACGTATGTTTTGGGATCAGGCTGGCTTTTTTGCCTGCCGGAGGTGCAAAGCTTGTAAATCGATACATACCCATTTGAGAGGTATTGACCAATTCACCTCTACAGGAAATGGACAAAAATTTTAAAATAGAACAGTTCATTACATGCATAACGACACATGTCGTATATGTGCTTCAGTGCCTGTGCGGGCTTATGTATATTGGCCGAACCAAGAGAAAGTTGTGTAAAAGAGTGTCAGAACACATTTACAATATCTCTATAGGATATAGAGACCACAGTGTCTCTTTACATTTTAGACTTAAACACAATAGGGACCCCACCGGTTTAATATTTTCGGTCATAAATAGGATATTCATCTCTTGGAGGGTGAGTAATCTTGTTCGGGAAGTATCGAAACGAGAAACCGAATGGATTTTTCGGACCAATACCTTGAGTCCTTATGGCTTAAATATAGAAGTGGACTTGAACTGTTTCATCAGTGATTACTGATGATGGGGTTTCAGATCCCTGCCTAGAATTAATTGTTTAATATGGGGGTGTATATATATTTTTTATTACTCTTATTTTACCATTATGATTACTTTATTAACTGTAGTTTGATCTTTTATATTCTATGTATTTGCCTTATTGTGGCACCTTTGTACTTATTTATTAATTTATTAATCTCTTATTTTTGAATTTTGGTTTGTGGTGGTTGCTGCTTGTTACAGTAATTCAACACAAACCTAGATTCAGTGGAGATTTGGAACGACATAGTAGCATGGTGACGATGCATCTCTGGGAGCACCGCAGCTTATGTATATTAGGCTTTGGCGTGCGTTAGCGCTCCAATGTAATTGTATATTCAATTTTGGGCATTTTTTATTTAAGCTATTTTACTGTTGTAGAATGACACAATATTGGTCGTTTTGGGATCAATAAGTCGGGGTATAGGGCAATAACAGTAGTAATGGTAACAATATGGTAACAATGGAAATGGTAGGTTGGGGTTTGTTTTCATTTCTCTGCCAACACTTCGCGTTGATGGGAGGTATGAATAACACTTAGTTTATTGCCATAAAGAGAAACTATATGCCAGTGCTCTGTTTGAATGCTGTCATCACCAATGCTCCTGCTTGGGTATATATAATGTTGTTATGTATTCACTGGGGGATGCAATTGTTATGTAATTTTCTTTTAATTTTCATTTATTTATCAACGTTCATTTTTATATTTTTTTATTCTTTGATCCATTGTATGGTTTGGGTCTATTTTATTATTGCAGAGTGTACATATATTGGTTCTAATTGATGTTTTGAAACACTAAGAGATATATTTTAATTTATTGATCACAATGTGATGCAAAATACACGCAGAACGGCGGTGTGTTCTTTCTGATTAGAATCATCAGAGTAAACAACAGGGTTGTCCATTTGGAAGAAATGAGGGGACACACCGCCTTTTGCTTGTATGTTAAGTATGAACAGATGGTAGAGAATTGAGAGCCGCTCGCCGCCCTTTACATTTGCATAGTTTTATGTTCAGACGGTGGAGTTGTGCTAGCCCTACCAGTCATATACATACTCTGAACTCAGGTAAGGGTGCAGCATGTGTGTTGATACGAATGAACACTCGAGCTGAGAGTGTACTACTGAGGAATTTTGTGTGTTTATGCTTCTCAGTCTCTGCACGATACAGCATGTTGCTGGAGAAGGAAGGTGTTAAATGTAACCAGACTTCTCCGAGCTCTGAGTACTGTGATTGGTGAGGGGGCATGTTGGAGGAGTGTTCCGCCGCTCGCCTGCCTTAGTAAATATTCAGTATGAGCTGCGCTGCCCAGCCACGCCCACAGACGAAGACGTAATGACGAAACGCGTATGGGCGTGACTGTGCAGCTTAACATCACCACAGAGAGAGAGCTTGTTTTCCAGGGACCCGCCGCTGATATCGAGACCGTTTATGATCACAGAGATCCGGACTGCAGTGAGACAAGTTTGACCTCTGCTGGTGACATGATATACGATATGAAAGAGTTTTATTGTGTACGTATGTTTTTATAGAATGCGCAAGAATGTTGTTTATTAAAATCAGTTTGCACTATGGATTGTGTTTCTGATCTCTTCTATATGTGAAATTGTGCTGGGTGTAGAAACACTGAATTGAAGGTTTAATGCTGAGAAATTCCAGGAGCCAGTGATTAATAGACGTGCCTATATCTATTTAGAATTTTGGTAAGTGAATTACCATAGGGAGCGTCACCATGCATGGAGTTTGTTCACACTGACGGTTTGGTGAATGGCTTGGAGATGGACTTCTTTTCTTTCTTATGAGCATTAAGCTGAAATTCTCTATCCACAATTTAGGACTCAGCACACCGTTGGAATTTATGGAAGTTATGAACTTTGATTTTTATTTATTTTCTATTTTATTTAGCGCTGTTAATATAGTATATTTCACATTGTGAGTTGTTTAGGAATTATTTATACTATATATTTGTGTGTTATGCGATTTTTTTTTTTATATGATAGCAGCTTATAATTTAACACCCTCTACTGAGCGCTGGGATCAGTGAAAATATTTACTAAAAATATTTATCAGTGATATCTGTACTTAAATCTAAATAAAATTGAATAAGGAAATTGTATAATGTATGGTTTAAAATAATCTTCCTGAGGATACTGTGGTATAATGTATGGTGGTATAATGTATAGTACTATGTTGGTGTAATGTATGAAACTATGGTATAATGTATTGTGTATAATGTAAGGTTAAAAATAATCTTTCTGAGGGATCCTATGGTAAAAGATCCTGTACCTCTCTGCAGCACCGAGGCGGCGAATGATTACCAAATGACTGCACCAACCATCATTATCCAAAATAGAAAAATGTCTTTAAGTATCAAGGCGCACATACAATACAAAAAATGAAAAACTTGATTAAAGAGAAATTCATTCTTTTTTTTTTTTAACCCAACTGACCTGTGATATAACATTGTCCTGGATTCAGATACTCGCTTACCCACTACTCAGTCATCAGAAGCAGCTGCCTTTTCTCGGTTCAGGCAGCCAGCCTTGGATGATTTCCCCAGCTTTGCCCACCAGCTGCTGTGAGTGCCTACTCTTGCAGTCTCCCGAGATATGTGACATGGAATCCCAGGAAGCTGAGGCAACAGGAACATGTCCTTTTCACCTAGGCAAAAATGGTGCGGGTGGGTGGGGCTGGGCCTAAATAAACAAAAAAAATAACCAAAAGAAGTGCCTATTTTAGGCCTGGTTCACGCCTATGCAAATTGCAGTTGGTATATTACAGGCACATTTTGCTTTTTTCATCCATTCAAGTCTATGGAACCAAAAACCTGAAAAAAGTTCCTGACCCTTTAAATAAAATGCACAGATCTGAACATGCATTACAAAATGCATAGGTGTGAACCAGGCCTTAGAGGGTAGCAACAGTGCAAAAACTAGGCAAATCTGCCCTCAATCTATCCATTACTATATATGTGCTCCTACTAAGGAGGCTGTTAAAATGTATAAAGTTAGGACTGCAGATAATACTGGGGTGCCTTGTTGTGGCCTCTATAGATGACGTATGTATTTTCAATTGTGTGCAAACTAAACCCATGTTTATAACATGAACTGTTAGACAGGACAATTTGGTTTGTTGCTGGAAAGTTGAGCTAGGAATTTTTATTTCATTTTGTTTGACATATGTCGCCCTTTCGTGTGCTCCTTGCTGTTAAGGCCCCTTTCACACGCGGCGGATCAGTGCTGATCCGCCCCGTGGATGTCCGCTTGCTCAGCGGGGAACGTTTCGTCGATCCCTGCTGAGCAGAAGATGACGGGTCCATCTCTGCACACTGCGCAGGGACAGACCTGTCACAGCGCCGCTCTCCCCGTCAGATGACGACGGACCGCAGTGTCCGTCGTCACCCGATCCGATCCGATGACGGATGGAAAAATAGCTTTTTCCTCCATCACACTTTTTCGGATCGGAGCGGGTCGGATGTCAGCGGACATGTCACCGCTGACATCTGACGCTCCATAGACCCCTATGGAGCATCCGTTCAGGTCCGCCTGAAAAACTGACAGACGGGCCTGAACGGATCGTTCATGTGAAAGGGGCCTAAGAGTTATAGGCTGGGGCAGTTGCCATTTGTTTGAACAGTGCACAGAGCTGTAGTTGATTTTGGAGTGAAGGTCCACTTTAAGGCATTTCAGTCGTACAGAATGGCTTTCTACAGAAAATCGCTTATATTTTTTTCAGTTCTTGGGTGTGATTGTGATGACATTCTTTGTTTGAACTGGCATTATAGTATTACTCCCATGTGTTTATTATTTTCCTAGCTAAATAATAAAAAGGTAATTTGCAACAAGAAAAAGCCATTTGAGCTTACAAAGTTCCATGTTTTGCCAATACACAGCTTGTTAAAAATGTTAATATAAATGTGTTTCAGGTTTGAGGTCTCCTTTCCATGGCTGAGAATGATAGATAATGGCTATAATTAGCAGCCCACTTGGAGAAGTCCGCATGTCTGGTGATGCATAAAATTTGAAGAAAATTACATAATTGCAATGCCCTGATTGCCAAACTGTGCAAGTGCTACAAGTAATCTAAGCACAAAATTAGCAGACTGACATATAAGTAAAGTTCTGATACACGACTTTGCCTTCCAGTGTCCTGCCATATAAAACTAATGTTTCAGTTATAGGTGAATACTATTGGGTTTACTCACCAACTGTTTTTTTTCATTTCCAAGAAATGTTAACACCCTGACCTTACTTTCATAAGCTCTGGCTATTCTCTAATAATTATAGTGATACTTTACCCCTTGATACTTCCTGTATCATATGACCCCCCCCCGTGATTGTCTCTCACAGCAGTCGCAGGAACCCATCCCGTTGGCTCCCAATTGGAGGACAGGATCTAAAAGGTGCTAGCTCAGTGTCAATGCACTGGGAGCACACTGCGCACAGTAAGCATGCTCTCAGCATGCAACCTCAGGCCACAGTGGACACATATGTGTGGTGGCTGGGGATTAAAGCCCACTTTTATAATATTAGCATATATGCATTAAAAGGTCAGCAAGAGGTATAAAAAAAAAAATGTATTCCTCCCTTTAAATAACAATAACTGCCATGCTTATAGAGGGACTTCATCTTTATCTTAAAATACACATCAAAGGCACCTTTTAGAAATGTTTAGTAATGCTTATCTACAAACAGATACTTGTAGATTATTACTGTACATGATTTTTATTCTTTGTGTAGTGCTTCCATCAGAGGAACCACTGGTTTGGGTCTTCACTCTCCCGATAACACCACCAAAATACCTTGACCGTCTTCCGGCAGTTACACAAGAAATATACACGTCAACCAATGATAAAAAGAAATAGGTTGTATTGGAAGCAATAAAGGACAATGGTGAAGAAATTCAACAGTTCAAAAAGGTTAAAAAATAAGCAAAGTAAATGAACACCAGAACAATATAGTATGGTCAAATAGTGTGGACATCTGTCCTGCAGGACTGAAGGTATCAATTATAGCCCTCTGGCTGGTAAATCACTACCCAAGTTAAATGGGAACTGATATAAAGAAATTAAAGTGGATGTAAACCTGATTCATGAAATTTGAGCTGGGCACATACAGTATCTCACAATAGTGAGTACACCCCTCACATTTTTTGTAAATATTTTATTATATCTTTTCATGTGACAACACTGAAGAAATTACACTTTGCCACAATGTAAAGTAGTGATTGTGCAGCTTGTATAACAGTGTAAATTTGTTGTCCCCTCAAAATAATTCAACACACAGCCATTTGTTTCTAAACCACTGGAAACAAAAGTGAGTACACCCCTAAGTGAAAATGTCCACAGTGTCAGTATTTTGTGTGGTCACCATTATTTTTAAGCACTGCCTTAACACTCTTGGGCATGGCGTTCACCAGAGCTTCACAGGTTGTCACTGGAACCCTCTTCCACTCCTCCATGACAACATCATAGAGCCGTTGGATGTTGGAGACCTTGCGCTCCTCCACCTTCCGTTTGAGGATGCCCCACAGATACTCAATACGGTTTAGGTCTGGAGACATGTTGGCCAGTCCATCACCTTTACCCTCAGCTTCTTTAGCAAGGCAGTGGTCGTCTTGGAGGTGTGTTTGGGGTCGTTATCATGTTGGAATACTGCCCTGTGGCCCAGTCTCCAAAGGGAGGGTATCATGCTCTGCTTCAGTATGTCACAGAACATGTTGACATTCATGGTTCCCTCAATAAAATGTAGCCCCTCAATAACTCATGCAGCCCCAGACCATGACGCTCCCACCACCATGCTTGACTAAGTGCTGTCACATGGCGCGTCTGCACGCACCCGCGCACACCCGTACGCGCCCGCTCGCACCATCGCGCACCTGCGTGCGCAGGTTGGCTCTTTTGATAGGGGTTCTGAGGACAGGTCTTCCACATACAGCCGGATTACCAGGACGTCTTTCTTGACATTGCGCCACCCCCCCCCCCCCCAAGGGGCAGCCTCCGGATGTCCATCTGTGCTGTGACAGAACCCACTGTCACTGTGTGTTTTGGAAGGGACTGTGGGCTCGCCTCCTACCTGCAGACTATGGCCCATCAGAGAATGTGAGATTTGGATGGCTATTTGCTGTCTCCCACCACCTGGAGAAGATGCCACCTCCAGACATTTGTGTCCGTGGTCACCAGTTCATTGGAACTGGGTGAACGCAGTATCTGCTCATTTCTGGCTACCTAAACCTATTGGCCCGGCTGGGCTAAATATATACTTTTATTCCACAATGTACTTTTAGCTGATAAAGGCATATACAAGATGGCGGTATTCCCAAAGCGTGGAGTACAAGACTTGGGGACAAAACGGCACTGAGATAATGTAATGTAATGCTACATCCCTTCTTCCCCATCTCCCCCTCTTGTTGCTGTGTTAATTGTGTTGGGTCATGGCACGTAGACAAATGTCTGGAGACACCTCCCAGCAGGGGATGTGTAAGGAGGGGCTGCCTGCTTATAATAATTTCTTCATGTGTTTCAACTGTAGTTGTTTGAATATGCAAGTGTTGAGTTTTCATTGGTTCTTCCTTGTCCCCTACCCCCTCTATGACAAGGCTAAGAGGAGTGTCCCTAACTGTGTTTAAAGGTGTATGTTTGGTTTTTAATAAACAGTTTGAGTAGGGCCATGTGAAAGACCAGGTGAATCCAGAATGATTCTGGTAACTTCAGCTCATAAGCCACATTATTAATTTTCCTTAATTTTCCTTACTACTGGGAAAAGACCCACGAATTTAGGGCCCAATTTCTTGGACGGCATGCCAATCTTAGATTCAAAGTAGACAGCCAGACCTGATCCCCAGGTTTAAGATCCCCTTCTCTTGTTGTCAAATACCTCTTTATTGTAATTCTGAGTGCTTGTCATAGTCTCCTGCAGAAGCTTGTTGTTTGACTCAAAGAAGTTTAGGTTCTCTTGGACGGCTGGTACCGGACACTCTGGGAGGTTGTTGGACAGGAACAGAGGATGGAAACCGTAATTTGCAAAAAATGGGGATTGCTTTGTGGCAGAATGAACAGAATTATTATATACAAATTCGGCAAGAGGTAGAAGAGGAGCCCAATCATCCTCCTGGGAGAATGAGGAAAAGCAGCACAGATACTGCTCCAGCTTCTGATTTGTTCTATCTCCATCTGGCCATTTGTTTGAGGGTGATAGGCAGAGGAGAAAGGAAGGTCAATCTTCGGAGACCCACAAAGTGTCCTCCAAAACTTGGAAGTGAATTGCACCCCTCGATCTGATGTAATATTTGCAGGAATGTCATGAAGTCTCACTACCTCCTTGATGAATATCTTTGCCGTCTCTGCGGCAGAGGGCGTGTCCTTCATTGGCAAAAAGTGAGCCATTTTGGATAATCTATCCACCACCACAAAGATTGCAGTATAATTTTCTGAAGGTGGCAGTTCAAAAATAAAATACATGGAGATCATCCTCTATGGTCTCTCCTGGACGGGTAATGGCTTCAACAAGCCCCATACCCTAGACTTGCTGCCCTTGTTCTGGATGCAGGTAGCACATGCCTCCACATAGTCCTTACAGTCCTTCCGTAACTGTGGCCACCAGAACGTGCGCTGAAGCAATTCAGAGGTCTTGTGCACACTGAAATGGCTGGCCAGCATGTGATCATGACAGGAACTAAGGTCCGAAACTCGCACTTCCTGGGGTACGAAAATACCATATGTTTCTATACCACAGAAGATCATCTGGCCTGTAGAGTGGTGTCAGGTGGGAAAAGGGCACCTATGGAAGCTTGTTTGATTTGGGAAAGTAAATCCCCTTGAAGCAGGAGGAAGTTTCCTGAAGACAGGATGGTGTCTGGGGATGAAGGAGCTTCAGGTTCAATGTACATTCGCGTCAAAGCTTCAGGCTTGGTGTTCTTTGACACGGGGCAATAGGTTATGTGGAACGAGAATCTGGTAAAAAAAAGTGCCCACCTGGCCTGTTGTGGTCTCAGTCTCTTGGCAGTCTTTAAATGTTCCAGATTCTTATGATCTGTATAAACAAGAATCGGGTGAGCTGCTCCTTCCAGAAGATAGCGCCATTCTTTAATCGCGGCCTTGATTGCTAACAACTTTCGATCGCCGACATCATAGTTCTTTTCTGCTTCAGATAACTTGCAAGAGAAAAACACGACTGGGTGCAGAAGGGCTTCAGGTCCCTGTCTCTGGGAAACCACTGCCCCAACCGCTATCTCTGAGGCATCTACCTCCAACATGTATGGCAGGGTCGAGTCAGAGTGCTTTAAGACTGAGGCTGAGATGAACAGATCTTTCAGAGTTGTAAAGGCCGCCTGGGCTTCAGGAGACCACTGGAATTTAAGGCCCTGCTTGGTTAATCTTGTGATGGGGGAAATGATGGTGGAAAATCCCTTTATGAACTTCCTGTAGAAATTTGCGAAGCCCACAAACCGTGGAATTCCTTTCTTGTTGATAGGGGCTGGCCAGTCCAGAATGGCAGAAACATTCTGAGGGTCCATTTTAATGCCTTCCACAGAAATGATCAGACCAAGGAACTGGATGCTCTGTTGTTCAAAGATACATTTTTAGGGTTTGGTGTATAAACCGTGAAGTCAAAGTTGTGTTTAAAACGTTTCTAATGTGTTCTCGATGTTCAGCTAAAGAGGAGGAAAAAAAATCAGAATGTCATCCAAGTAAATAATAACAAATAGGTCAAGATAGTCTCTGAATATGCCATTCACGAAGTGTTGGAATGTGGCATGAGTGTTACAAAGGCCGAAAGGCATAACTAAATATTCAAAGTGCCCGAACGGTGTGCGGAAGGCGGTTTTCCAATCATCTCTGCTCCGATTGTGGACTAGACCCCAAAGATCCAGCTTGGAGAACACTACTGCAGACCCCAGTCTTTGAAAAAGTTCTGGCACTAAAGGCAGAGGATATCGGTTCTTAATCATAATTTTGTGCCCAATAATCTACGCATGGGCGTAGGGAGTGATCTTTTTTCTCCACAAAGAAAATTCCTGCTCCTGCCAGGGAGGTGGAGGGTCGGATGAACTCCTTTTCTAGGTTGTCATCAAGGGAAGTCTTCAATGTCCTTAATTCCAATTCTGACAAAGGGAAAATTCTTCCCGTTCTATTGGGCAATCGTACGGCCTATGTGGAGGGAGAGTTTCTGCACCCTTTTTACTGAAAACGTCCAGGAAGCTGTTGTAGACGTCAGGTACAGCTTGACGGGTCTCAGCATCAGCTTTCAGGCATAGTAGAGAAGAAGGGGCATCAGTAACTTCCGGTAGACAATGTTGATGACAGTAAGGTGAGAGGAAATCAATCTTCCCTGAGATCCAATCAATTTGCGGATTATGGGCCCTCAGCCAGGGCATGCCTAGTATGATGGGAAATAATGGCAACTTGATGACATCTAGATACAGTAACTCCTGATGAGTTCCAGCAATGGTGGTAAGCAGATGTAAAGTCTCCTGGGCATACTGGCCCTGATTTAAGAGTAGAGCCATCAGCCAAATACACTAAAAGTCTTTTCACTCTAGGCTGAAGGGGAATGTGGTGTCTGGAAGCAAAGGACAAGTCCATGAAGCCACTGCAAGCCCCTGAATCAATTATAGCACTGGTTTGTATACTCCCTCCTGGGAGCTGCAAGAGAATATGAACAGCCAGATGAGAAATACTGTTCGGCAAAACGGGAGTAAGAGCAGGAGAAATGGAAAAGCACTTATGAAGCATTGCAGGGCAAGTTCGTACAAAATCTCCCGGTTCTCCACAGTACAGGCAAAGGTTACCAGCCCGACGGTTTGGCAATCTTCAGGGGTCAATGAAGGGCGAAGCAAGCCCAGCTGCATTGGTTCTGGAGTGTCAGAGGCGGAAGTGGCAGGAGCTGAAAAGTGGGGAGAATGGGGAGAACTAGGCACGTGTGGCAACATCCAAACAGGACGAGAGGAGCCAGAGGATTGCTCCGTACGTCGTTCTCTTAGACGTCTGTCTATTTGGATGGACAGGTCAATGAGGACTTCTAAAGTCTCTGGAATGCCCACTCGGCCAGTTCATCTTTTAAGGATTCCGAAAGACCCTTACGAAACTGGTACCACAAGGTAGCATTATTCCAGTTTGTGTCGGAACTCCAACGTCTAAATTCCGACACGTAGTCCTCCACGGGTCTGTGGCCTTGCTGCAGGGCATGCAGAGCTGTCTCTGCAGTGGCGGTTAGTTACGGATCCTCATAGAGCAGTGACATGGCCTGAAAAAAGGTGCTTAAAGTATCAAGCGAGGAGTCCTTCTTTTCCAGGAGACGATGAGCCCAGAACTGGGGTTCACCTGACAACAGCGAAATAACAGAGAAAAAGTCCTCGGTTGCAGGGCAAAGAAAAGTTTGCCAGCATTGCGGAATGTCCTGAATTTACTCCGATTGCTTGAGAATATCTCAGGCGTGGGAACCCTGGGCTCTGGCAGAATCTTCGCCACTGAAGGTGCAACAGAATTCCCAGAAGCAGAGGGTGTGGATGCAGACAGGGCTTGGACACATTCCTCCAGTTGACTATAGCCCTCTTGTAGGTTCTTTACCGCCTGAGTAAGTCCAGCAAGGTGGCTGCAGAGCTCGTCCATGGGAGAGGCTCCCTGCATGGGCTCAGACATGGCTGTCCAGTACTGTCACGTACCTGGTGTTGGAGCCCAAAATGCAGGGAGCGGCCTCTCGTAAGCCTCTGGCTCGAGAACCCCTGGTAGTGGGGACAGGGACTCAAGTGTTCAGAGGGGCACAAGTGCCTAACAGATGGCAGATGTGGGGCTAGTCTGGAACACTGAAGTAGCTGAAGAAAGGCTGGCAGGGACAGCGAGCTGGAAGCAGACAGCTGGAAGGAGCTCTGTAGTACAGCCGGAGCAACAGGTAGCACGGAGGTGTTCTGTAGTGCAGCAGAAACACTGGATCTGCAGGCGCCAAGGAGGTGCACTGGAACCTGGCAGGAACACTGGAACAGTGGCAGCGAGGAGGTGCCCTCTAGTAGAGCAGGAATGCTGGGTCAGCAGGCTGCGAGAAGGTGCTCTGTGGTCAGGCAGGAACACTGGCAGGGTCAGACGGGCTGGGTCAACACTAGCGGGCAGAGCAGATACCAAACAGAAGCAGTAGGGTAGTCGAGGTGCAGGCCGGGTCAGTAACAAACAGGCAGCAATCAACCAAAGGAAGAGGCAGAAGAGTAATCAGGACGAGCAGGGCTCGGAGGCAGGCAGCAAACAGACGTAGTCGGAACAGGCCGGATAGACAGGAATCAGGTCAACAGGTAGCAAGGGTCTCAGGAAACACTGTAGACTGGACAACAAGAAGGCACAGTGACAGACTCCTTTAAATAAACCTCTTGGGGCCAAGTGCTGTCATACTGCGTGTCTGTGCGTGCCCGTTCGTACCATCGTGCACCCGCGTGCGCACGTTCACACTACCACACACCTACGTGCGTCCGTTCATGCTAACGAGCACCCGTGTGCGCTGGTGGGCTCTTTTGATGAGGATTCCACGGACAGGTCTTCCACATACAGCCGGATTAACAGGACGTCTTTCTTGACAGACGTAATGTGTTGAGTAGTTTTGTATGTATTCTTTTGTTTCTGAGCATGCATATTCTTCCGCTTGCAATTTTTTTCATACAAAAACTGTACTAATTTGAAAAAAATCGGACGTTGAGTTCATGTATGACAAAAATTTGTCTGCACATCCAGCTTTTGTCTGCCGAAAAAAACGGAATTGGCTGTCAAAAAGACCATAGTAAAGATCCGAAAAAACCCTAGGACTCTTCGCTGGATGACCATGTCTTGGTAGGTTTGCATTTGTGCTATACTCTTTCCATTTTCCATTATTGTACCTCTGTTGCAGATAAGAAACAATTTTTCTGTCTTCTAGGACAGGCATTACCTCAGCCTCCATTCTTTTACAGAACACTACTCCATTACTTTCCTGAAATTTGGTATTTGGGACAGACAAAACATTGCAAGGAAGTAGTTCACCAACAGACCTCATTAACACACACCCTGCACCTGCCCTCCCCTTCCGGACCGGAGCAGCCTGAAAAGAGGTAAGTACGGTTAGTTAGCATAGGTGTTAGCAAGGTCTAGGGAACAGTTTTAAAGCTAAATAGGTATAAGCTGGAATTCCACTTTTACAACTTCCCACCCAGTCATATGCTGTCCTGGAATTTCGATGGTGATACCTGGATGATGCCTGCAATTACAGGCATCATCCCGATATCTTTTTATCTCCTGGCCATGCACTTTATTGTAAAAGTAATTCCAGTGGCTAAATAGGTTTGATCAGATGCTTTTAAGGCCAGAGGCGAGATCTGGGGTCTAATAGACCCCAGATGTCTCAGGCCGCGTACACACGCGGGGACTGTTCGCCCAACTTTGTCCGTCAAACAGTTTCAGCAAACAGTCCGCTCAAAATTAGCATGGACGGACATGGCCACACACGACGAACGAACAGTTTGCTGAAACCGTGCGCGATGACGTGAACGGCACGTACGACGGGACGAAAAATACGACGTCCTATACACTGCATTATAACTTTCGGCGTGTAAATCCTTTCTGAGCATGCGCGGAACTTAGTTTGACGAACAAGCCTACACACGAGGGGACTGTTCGCTGAAACAAAGTTTCAGCGGACAGTTTTTCGGAATTTCTGAAAAACCTTGTTCAGCGGACTGTTCGCTGAAACTGTCCGCTGAAAGCCCACACACGGGCGGACTGTCCGCCGAAACACTGTTCAGCGGACAAAGTTGGCCGAACAGTCCCCGCGTGTGTACGCGGCCTCAGTTAAGATTCCATTGTGAAGGAGTAGGATTTTCATAAAAAAAAAAAAAAGTACCGGTCACTGCCAATGCTATCGCAAGGGGTGTTGTTCATCCCTTGTGATAGTAATAAAGTTGATAGAAAAAAATTAGAGACAGTGTTAAAAAAGTAAATAAGTAATAAAACATTTATAGTAGCACCCCCTTAAGGAGAATGCATACGTAGGTCCCAAACATATATGTAAACAGTGTTCACGCCACATTTATGAGGTCTTGCCATGAATGTCAGAATGAGAGCATTAATTCTAGTGCCAGGCTTTTGAAGTGTCACCTATGGAGATTTTTAAGGTACTGTATTTTGGTGCCATTCCATGGGAGTACGCAATTTTAAAGCATGACATGTTAGGTATCTATTTACTCGATGTAATACTATTGTTTATATTTTACCCAAAAATGGGTATTACTGTATATTGTGTTTGTGTTCACTAAAATTCATGAAAGTGTATTTTTTCCCAAAATTTTGCATTTAAAAAAACGCTGTGCAAATAGCATATGACAAAAAATTTCAAAGCCCACCATTTTATTCTCTAGGGCCTCTGCTTAAAAAAAAAATATATATATATATAATGTTTGGGGGTTCTAAGTAATTTTCTAGAAAAAAAAAAAATTTACATGTAGGAGAGAAACATCAGAATTGGCCCGTTAGGGAAGTAGTTGAAGGTTTTGGATGCGTGAAATATTTAATTTAATGTATACTTTTAGCATACTAATGCTTAGCTTCATCCAAGTCCTTCAAGTTTGTGTGTCATGGTTATGCAATAGAGTTCATCTGCTTACCTGTCTCCATGTGTTCATCTCTAGAGACCAGCCGACCCTCACCTGACTGCCTTTGTAATCCATCCTCCGGCATGGCTCCGCCCTAGCTCCTATCAGACAACTGTATATTAACCTGTGCACTGCAGGCCAATCCTGCTGATAAACCTTTGTGTGTTAGCTTCCTGTTACCTGCCGTGTGCTCTGCTGTTATTCCGTTACCGACTTTGGCGTGTCCTTGACTATCCCTGTTTGCCTGTGATCCTGACCTTTTGGCGTGTCCCTGACTATTCCTGTCTGCTTGTGGCCCCGACCTTGGCTTTGTCCCTCACCATCCCTATCCTCCTGTTGCCTACTGTGGGTATGAGCTGGGGGACCCTGGGGGTCGCGACCTGGAGCCAGTTGCAGCCAAGTCCATCCTCACCACTCGAGGCTCTGGTGAACACCTGCTGGCTCTTAGACCCCGCACCCCAGGGAATCTTACGCTCTAACCCCGGTGGGATCCATCTTGGTGTTCTGGCGGCCCTGCCTTCCTATCACCCCCATCCGCAGCAGTCAGCCGTAGGGTCCACAACCTTGCGGTGCACTCCTAATCCCTACGGTGTGCATCTGTCACCTGGCCTCAAGGTGACCTGACAGTTTGATCAGACACGGACCCGGCTGACGTGCCGCTTCCTGCAGTCGATCCGTTGCAGGGCATAGTTCGCAGACTCGAGACCCAGGAATCTAATCAGACTCAGGTGATGCAATTCCTTCAAGATCTGGCTTCCCGCTTCGAGCAGCTACAGGCTTCCTTGGGAACCCCGAACCTGCAGCCTCCAGTACAGTCTGCAACTGCACCTATCACACCAGTCGCATCCACGCATTCATTATTACTGCCAGCTCCGTCCCATTTCTCTGGGGACTCCAAGGCCTGTAGGGGCTTCCTCAGCCAACGCATCATCCATTTTGAGCTCCAGCCTCAAAACTTTCTGTCTGATCGGGCAAAGGTAGCCTATATCATTTCCCTTCTCTCCGGTGAAGCTTTGGCCTGGGCTGCTCCCCTGTGGGAGAAAAATGATACGGTGGTTTCCAGCCTGTCCAACTTCTTGAAGCTCTTTCGTAATATCTTTGAGGAGCCAGCTCGGGTTTCTTCTGCGGCTAGTGCCCTTTTACGCCTTTGCCAAGAATCTTGTTCAGTGGGACAATTTGCACTTCAGTTCCGTATCCTCACAGCTGAATTGATCTGGAACAATGAGGCCCTGGTCGCAACCTTTATACATGGCCTCTCTGACCGAGTGAAGGATGAATTAGCAGGAAGAGCTATCCCCGCCAGTCTGGACGATGTAATTTCCATATGCAATCAGATTGACATTCGTTTCCAGGAGAGGTCCTTAGAAAAAAGACGCCAGCACCCCCTAGGTCCTAGTCAGCCTGAACTTTTTTTCCGTCGCCCTGTGGAGCATCCTCTGTCTGCTGAGGAACCCATGCAGCTGGGCCGGACCAGACTAACCCCCGAAGAACGTGCTAGATGCAGAACTCTGGGCTTGTGTCTTTATTGTGGGGGCAGGGGTCATTTTCGTGACTCCTGCTCGCTTCGTCCGGGAAACGCTCGGGTCTAATACATTTGGAAGGTGGAGTATTGGACCCAGAAACATCACCTTCTCGTCTTCTTCTTCTGGTGTTCCTCCATGTAGGCACTTCTCCCCAATCGGTCCTAGCATATCTGGACTCTGGGGCTGCCGGCAATTTTATGGACTGGAGAACTGCTTCTTCTATGAAGCTTACCCTTTTTCCCCTCGCTACTCCACTGGTAGTCTCGGCGATTGATGGCACTGTGCTCCCAGGGGGTCCTATCCGTTTCCAGACACTACCTATTAGGATGTCGGTAGGGATACTCCACCAGGAGTGGATCTCCTTCCTCATCCTACCCAAGGCCTCTACCCCCATTGTATTGGGCCTTCCTTGGGTACAGCTCCACTCACCACATGTGGACTGGGTCTCTGGGCAGATCCTGGCTTGGGGTCCTTCGTGTACCTCGTCCTGTCTTCTCAAGGTGACCCCCAAGGGGAAACTTCCCATTGCTACCACATCCGTATCGTCTGATCTTCCCGTAGCATACAGCGATTTCCGGGATGTGTTCTGTAAGAAGTCTGCTGAGGTGCTTCCTCCCCACAGATCTTTTGACTGTGCTATTGACCTTGTCCCTGGAGCAACCCTGCCCAGGACTCGTACCTACCCTCTGTCCATTCCAGAGACCCAGGCCATGTCTGAGTATGTCTCAGAGAATCTGGATAGAGGTTTCATCCGGAAATCCTCATCGCCTCCAGGAGCAGGGTTCTTTTTCGTTGCCAAAAAGGATGGTACCCTCAGACCCTGCATCGACTATAGAGGTTTAAACGCAGTCAAAAACCGATATCCCTTACTCCTAATATCTGAGCTATTCGACAGGTTGAAGCGGGCTTCCATTTTCACTAAGTTGGATCTCAGAGGTGCATACAATCTCATTCGAATACGGGAAGGTGACGAATGGAAGACCGCGTTTAACACTAGGGACGGGCATTACGAATACCTGGTTATGCCTGTTGGTTTGTGTAATGCTCCAGCTGTGTTCCAGAACTTTGTCAATGAGATATTCAGGGATCTACTGTACCAGTTTGTTGTCATCCATCTGGATGATATTCTCATCTTTTCCGAAAATCTGCCTGCTCACAGAAACCATGTACGCACCGTACTTCAGCACCTTAGGCCGCGTACACACGCGCGGACTGTTCGCCCAACCTTGTTCGGCAAACAGTTTGTCAAACAGTCCGCTCAAAATTTGTATGAGCGGACTTGCCCACACACGAGCGGACTGTTTGACGAACAAGGTTGGGCAAACAGTTCGCTCAACTTTTGAAATGAACGGACTCGCCCACGTAAGGAGGAGGCAAATCCGCCCATTTCAAGCGCGTGTACAGGTAGGCGGGGCCCGCGAAGGAGACGTCGCGGGCTCCGCCGCCTGGAATGGGCTTAAAGGGGAACCCCAACGCCGAAAAAAATCGGCGTGGGGGTCCCCCCCAAGTCCACACCAGACCCTTGTCCGAGCACGCTACCCGGCCGGCCAGGAAAGGGGGGCGAGCGAGCGCGCCCCCCCTCCTGAGCCGTACCAGGCCGCGTGCCCTCAACATGGGGGGGTGCCTCGGGGAAGGGGGGGCCGCGCGGCCCCCCCACCCCAAAGCACCTTGTCCCCATGTTGATGAGGACAAGGGCCTCTTCCCGACAACCCTGGCCGTTGGTTGTCGGGGTCTGCGGGCGGGGGGCTTATCGGAATCCGGGAGCCCCCTTTAAGAAGGGGGCCCCCGGATACCGGCCCCCCACCCTATGTGAATGAGTATGGGGTACAATGTACCCCTACCCATTCACCTGTGAAATAAAGTACAATAAAACACACAACACAGAGAAAAAGTATTTTATTGCACAGCCGGGGGTCTTCCGTCTTCGGGGGTCTTCTCGCCGGACTCCTCCGCTATGTGTGTGTAGCTCTTTTGCCAGCGGAGGAGTCCGGCTTTCTTCCTCCCCGCCGCCGGCCTCTTCTCCCGACTTCGGGGGTCTTGTCCCCCTCTTCGGTTCTTCTGCCGGGCCACCGCGCCTGGTCCGGTGGCCCGGTCTTCTGCCGCCGTCTTCTGTCGCCGCCTTCGGTTCTTCTGCCGGGCCACCGCGCCTTCTTGTAGCTCTTTTACAGGCGGTGGCCCGGTCTTCTGTCGCCGCTGTCGTCGCCGCCGCCGCCGCCTTCCGTTCTTGTTCTTCTTCTTGTTCTTCTTCTTCTTCTCCTGGAGATGTTGACTCGACGATCTCTCCGGCCGGAATGCCAGAGCCGCGCTGTGCGGTCACTTATATAGTGACAATGGGGCGGTGTCACATGGTATATGTCACATGGGTTGGTCACATGGGTTGATGACACATGGGGACTATGACATCGTAAGGGGGCGGGGTCACCATGTGACCAACCCATGTGACATATACCATGTGACACCGCCCCATTGTCACTATATAAGTGACCGCACAGCGCGGCTCTGGCATTCCGGCCGGAGAGATCGTCGAGTCAACATCTCCAGGAGAAGAAGAAGAAGAACAAGAAGAAGAACAAGAACGGAAGGCGGCGGCGGCGGCGACGACAGCGGCGACAGAAGACCGGGCCACCGCCTGTAAAAGAGCTACAAGAAGGCGCGGTGGCCCGGCAGAAGAACCGAAGGCGGCGACAGAAGACGGCGGCAGAAGACCGGGCCACCGGACCAGGCGCGGTGGCCCGGCAGAAGAACCGAAGAGGGGGACAAGACCCCCGAAGTCGGGAGAAGAGGCCGGCGGCGGGGAGGAAGAAAGCCGGACTCCTCCGCTGGCAAAAGAGCTACACACACATAGCGGAGGAGTCCGGCGAGAAGACCCCCGAAGACGGAAGACCCCCGGCTGTGCAATAAAATACTTTTTCTCTGTGTTGTGTGTTTTATTGTACTTTATTTCACAGGTGAATGGGTAGGGGTACATTGTACCCCATACTCATTCACATAGGGTGGGGGGCCGGTATCCGGGGGCCCCCTTCTTAAAGGGGGCTCCCGGATTCCGATAAGCCCCCCGCCCGCAGACCCCGACAACCAACGGCCAGGGTTGTCGGGAAGAGGCCCTTGTCCTCATCAACATGGGGACAAGGTGCTTTGGGGTGGGGGGGCCGCGCGGCCCCCCCTTCCCCGAGGCACCCCCCCATGTTGAGGGCACGCGGCCTGGTACGGCTCAGGAGGGGGGGCGCGCTCGCTCGCCCCCCTTTCCTGGCCGGCCGGGTAGCGTGCTCGGACAAGGGTCTGGTGTGGACTTGGGGGGGACCCCCACGCCGATTTTTTTCGGCGTTGGGGTTCCCCTTTAAGCCCATTCCAGGCGGCGGAGCCCGCGACGTTTCCTTCGCGGGCCCCGCCTACCTGTACACGCGCTCGAAATGGGCGGACTTTCCGAGCGGGAACAGTCCGCTCATTTCGAAAGTACAGCGGACAAGCCCACACACGGGCGGACTGTTCGCTCAAACACAGTTTCAGCGGACAGTTTTTCGGAATTTCCGAAAGACCTTGTCCGTCCAACTGTCCGCTGAAACTGTCCGCTGAAAGCCCACACACGAGCGGACTGTCCGCCCAAACACTGTTCAGCGGACAAGGTTGGGCGAACAGTCCGCCCGTGTGTACGCGGCCTTAGAGATAACAATCTCTATGCCAAGATGGAGAAATGTTCCTTTGAATGTACGCATTGGATCCCGGAAAGGTCTCAGCCATTACCAACTGGCCCCTTCCCGCTAGCCTCAAGGCCACACAGCGCTTTCTTGGCTTCACAAATTATTATAGGCAGTTCATAAGGAATTACTCTTCCATTGCCGCGCCTATTATCGCTTTGACCAAGAAGGGTGCGAATGCCAAGGACTGGCCTCCCGAGGCTGTCTCTGCGTTTCACGATCTTAAACAGGCCTTTGTCTCTGGACCTCTCTTAAGGAGACCAAATCCTGGGGACCCATTTTTTATTGAAGTAGACGCTTCTTCGATGGGGGTGGGAGCCGTGCTTCTTCAGTTCTTTGAGAAGAAACGTCAACCATGTGCGTTCTTCTCCAAAAAAATTCTCAGGCAGAGAGAAATTATGCCATTGGTGATCGGGAACTTCTCGCAATTAAATTGGCGTTGGAGGAGTGGCGTCATCTCTTGGAAGGTTCCCCTCACTCCATAACAATCTTTACTGATCATAAGAATCTACAGTACCTACAGAATGCTAAGCGTCTGAACCCCAGACAGGCCAGGTGGAGTCTCTTCTTTTCCCGTTTTAAATTCACGATTACGTACAAACCTGGTTCCTGCAACGGTCGAGCTGATGCGCTCTCTAGATCATTTGACACTTTGGACGAGGAGTCCAACCCTGATCCTGAGCCGATCATTCCTACCTCATGCATTGTTGCCCATTCTACCACCCTGGAATCAAAAATTCCTCCTGGCAAGACCTTTGTTCCCACGAAGCTAAGAGCTAAGATCCTTCGTTGGGGACATGATTCCAAGGTGGCAGGTCATGCCGGGTTCCTCCGATCCTTCCTGCTCATCAGTCGTCACTACTGGTGGCCTAAGACTAAGTTAAGGCTTGTCACGTCTGTGCTCAGTCTAAATCTTCCACTCAAGCCCCTGCTGGTCTTCTCATGCCCTTGCCCATTCCTAAGGAGCCCTGGTCTCATATCACCATGGATGTCATCACTGATCTTCCACTGTCAGAGAATAATACGGCCATTTGGGTAGTAATCGATCGGTTCTCCAAGATGGCTCATTTTGTTCCTCTTCCTAGTCTCCCTTCTGCCCCTGCCCTGGTTCCCATTTTTGTAAGAGAGATTTTCCGCCTTAATGGTGTTCCTTCTCGTGTCGTTTCGGACAGGGGTGTGCAGTTTACTTCTCGTTTTTGGAGAGCCTTTTGCAAATCCCTCGAAATTACCTTGGATTTTACCTCTTCTTATCATTCCCAATCCAATGGCCAGACTGAGAGAGTTAATCAGGAGTTGGAGGTCTTTCTCCGTACCTTGGTCTCTGCCCATCATGATGACTGGGCATCACTATTACCGTGGGCCGAGTTCTCCCACAATAATCATGTCAACGTCAGTTCTCAGAAAACACCCTTTGTCACTGTTTATGGAAGACATCCTCAACTCCCTCTTCCCATGACTTGTTCTTCTGACATTCCAGCTTTGGCTACTGTTCAGGAATCATTCAATTGCATGTGGGCTAACGTTCATGATTCCCTCCAGAAAGCTGCCAACAAATTCAAGAGTTTTGCTGACCGTCGCAGGCGTAAGCCACCTTCTCTTCAGCCAGGAGACAAAGTCTGGCTCTCCACCAGGAACATCAAACTCCGGGTTCCTTCTCTCAAATTTGCTCCAAGATTCATTGGCCTGTGCACAATAATTTCTAAACTGAATCCGGTTTGTTTCAAGCTCCAGATTCCCAAAAGCCTCAAAATCTCGAACTCCTTCCATGTTGCCCTTCTGAAGCCTTTAGTCCTCAATAGGTTCTCTCGTCCTCTCTCTACCGTAGCACCGGTCTCTGAGGATGATCAGGAGTACGAGGTTAGCCAAATTTTGGATTCCCGACTCTGTAGAGGCATTCTCCAGTACCTCGTGCACTGGAAAGGTTTTGGTCCTGAGGAGAGGTCGTGGATTTCGGCTTCCAAGGTCTTTGCACCTCGCCTGTTGAGGAAGTTTCATTTGAAGTTTCCCTCTAAACCTGGTCCCAGGCGGGGAAGAGGGAGGCCTCGTAAGAGGGGGGTACTGTCATGGTTATGCAATAGAGTTCATCTGCTTACCTGTCTCCATGTGTTCATCTCTAGAGACCAGCCGACCCTCACCTGTCTGCTTTTGTAATCCATCCTCTGGCATGGCTCCGCCCTAGCTCCTATCAGACAACTCTATATTAACCTGTACACTGCAGGCCAATCCTGCTGATCAACCTTTGTGTGTTAGCTTCCTGTTACCTGCCGTGTGCTCTGCTGTTATTCCATTACCGACTTTGGCGTGTCCTTGACTATCCCTGTTTGCCTGTGATCCTGACCTTTTGGTGTGTCCCTGACTATTTCTGTCTGCTTGTGGCCCCCGACCTTGGCTTTGTCCCTCACCATCCCTATCCTCCTGTTGCCTACTGTGGGGGTGAGCTGGGGGACCCTGGGGGTCGCGACCTGGAGCCAGTTGCAGCCAAGTCCATCCTCACCACTCGAGGCTCTGGTGAACACCTGCTGGCTCTTAGACTCCGCGCCCCAGGGAATCTTACGCTCTAACCCCGGTGGGACCTGTCTCCCGTCCGCAGCAGTCAGCCGTAGGGTCCACAACCTCGCGGTGCACTCCTGATCCCTACGGTGTGCATCTGTCACCTCGCCTCAAGGTGACCTGACAGTTTGATCAGCCATGGACCCGGCTGACGTGCCGCTTCCTGCAGATGATCCATTGCAGAGCTTAGTTCGCAGACTTGAGACCCAAGAATCGCATCAGACCCAGGTGATGCGATTCCTTCAGGATTTGGCATCGCGTGTTGAACAGGTTCAGGTCTCATTAGGACCCCCGGTTCAACAACCTCAACCGCTATCTGCCGCTGCACCTATCGCATCAGTCGCAGCCACACATTCATTACAACTACCAGCTCCGGTCCATTTCTCTGGGGACTCCAAGGCTTGCAGGGGGTTCCTTAGCCAGTGCACAATTCATTTTGAACTTCAGCCCCAAAACTTCCTGTCCGATGGGGCAAAAGTCGCATATATCATATCCCTCCTGTCCAGGGAGGCGTTAGCTTGGGCCGCCCCTCTGTGGGAACTGAATGATCCAGTGGTTTCTAGCCTGTCTGATTTCTTGAAACTTTTTCGGAATATCTTCGAGGAACCGAGTCATGTCTCCTCAGCGGCTAGCGCTCTTTTACGTCTCCGTCAAGAGTCTGCATCTGTGGGACAGTATGCTCTTCAGTTCCGTATCCTCACAGCTGAATTGAGCTGAAATAATGAGGCCCTAGTTGCAACCTTTTTACATGGCCTCTCTGATAGAGTGAATGATGAATTAGCAGGAAGATCCCTTCCTGCTGATCTGGACAGTGTCATCACCTTGTGTAACCAGATCGATATTCGCTTTCAGGAGAGGACCCTGGAAAAAAGACGCCAGCACTCCCCGTTCTTTAGGCAGCCTGAGCCCCCAGTCCCTTCTCTTCGATCCGAGGAACACCCCCTGCCTACTGAGGAACCTATGCAGTTGGGCTGGACTAAATTATCTCCCGAAGAACGTGCTAGGCACAGAACTCTGGGCCTATGCCTCTATTGTGGGGCCAAAGGTCATTTCCTTGACACTTGTTCTCTTCGTCTGGAAAAATGCTCAGGGCTAATACATCTGGAAGGTGTAGTATTAGACCCTGAAATATCACCTTCACCTTCTTGTCTTCTCCTTTCTGTGTTGCTTCATGTCGGTGCTTCCTCTCGTTCGGTCTCAGCACATCTGGATTCCGGAGCCGCTGCCAATTTCATGGATTGGGAAACTGCATCCTCCATGAGACTTACCCTTTTGCCCCTTACAACGCCATTGGTGGTCTTGGCAATTGATGGCACGGTTTTCCCAGGGGGCCCTATCCGCTTTTGGCGTGTCCCCGACTATTCCTGTCTGCTTGTGGCCCCGACCTTGGCTTTGTCCCTCACCATCCCTATCCTCCTGTTGCCTACTGTGGGTGTGAACTGGGGGACCCTGGGGGTCGCTACCTGGAGCCAGTTGCAGCCAAGCCCATCCTCACCACTCGAGGCTCTGGTGAACACCTGCTGGCTCTTAGACTCTGCGCCCCAGGGAATCTTATGCTCTAACCCCGGTGGGATCCATCTTGGTGTTCATACTTATATATATACACACACACACACACACACGTGTGTGTGTGATTGTGTTCAAGTGGTTATACCAGGGCCATGGCTACAGCTGTCAGTGAAAACTCCTGTATTAAAATTTTCAGCCATCAACTCTCTAACTTTAAAAAGTGATCCGAGCAGCTGATTAGTTGATGGATAACTTTTTCAGGCAGCGGGAGGGGTCCCCTCCCCTTCCGCCTTCCTACGGCACCTCTCCGGGCTCTCCCATGTGATTTTCAAAGCCCATCACTGAAGCTGGCAGTTGCACCAACCAATCATAGAGCTGATCAGGGGCCACAAGGTCATCTATATGGTCTAGGAGACCGGAAGTGACAGGCATTTTGTCATCTCTGCTTAACAGAGCCTCTTTTTTTTTTTTTTTTTTTTTTTTTTTAAAGCATGGGCTCAGTTATTATTATTTTTTTTAATCTCATGCTTTCAAGGGTAGTATCACAAGAAATGTTTACAGAGGCATACGTAGGTCACGCACACATATATAAACTCTGTTTTTCATCACGATGACCATTATAGCAAAAGCAATATTTTTAGCTCTAGACCTCCTTTGTAATTCTAAACTGGTAACATGTAAAAGACTTGAAAGCGTCACCTATGCAGATTTTTAGGTATCGTAGTTTGTCGCCATTCCACGAGCGTGCGTGCACATTTTTAAAGTGTGACATGTTAGGTATCTATTTACTTAGGCATATCATCATCTTTTACGTTGTACAAAAAATTGGTTGTTTTTTTTTTTTTGCATTAAAATTCATTGAAGTGTATATTTTTCCATAAAATTTGTGTTTTAAAAACCATTGCACAAATACCATGTGGCATAAAAAACTGTACCATTTTATTTTCTAGGACCTCTTCTAAATATATATAAATTGTTTAGGGGTTATAAATAAAAAAAGTGTCAGAAAAGGCCAGGTCTTCAATCGGTTAATATAGATAATTATATTATCTTTTGCAGATCTAATAGCATTCCGTTGCTGTTCAATTTAATAAATGACTTATCTTTGCAATGATCTTCATTTATATAGCAATGTGTGCTGTTTCTACTAAACAACTGTATGGGTGAAAAGTTTTATCAGGTAGCGCCATCTAGTGCTTACAATTAAAAATACTTGAGATGAATGTAGCTGTAGTTGTGCTTTTTTTTTTATATCATCTCTATTCCAGTTTTCAAAAAGAAAGGTTTGACATACAATAGATTAAAAAGTGGGGGAGGGGCATATAACAAAGGGTAGTGAACCATGCATCACCGGCCTGCAATATTAGATTCAGAAAAGTCTTTGGTACATACAGACACAAGCAGCAGATGAGTCCAACTTTTGTAAACCATATGACATCGGTGGAGGGGGGGGTTTAATAAAACCAGAATACCATATCGGGGTTACGTACCCATGAGCGATTCTAGACGACGTGTGCTGGCTATCGCATAGGGAAAGGAGTAAAGGGGTAAATGGGATATAGAAGATGTAAGGAGAAGGCAAGAAAAGGGAATAGAGAGGAGAAAAAATAGGCAGTAGAGGGCAAGGTGCCTATAAACACTGTAAACAAGGGAAGAAACATCTAGCATTTTATCTATATTTATTAATAGTGCTAAAACAAATATTTCGGGGGTTCGTAACATGCAGGCCTCTGCCTCTAACTGAATTACATGAAAACTTTACCGTTTAGATCTTCTGTACTACTGGGCATAAAGAATCTAGAGGTCATTGGCTATGGCACTGATGGCGTATTAGAGTTGTAATATATCCAGGTGGCCCATATACTAGGACATTTTTCATATCTTTCATTGCACTTTGCCATCCATTCCTCCGCTACCATGATATAATTAACCGGTCAAATCCAGTCAGATCTTCCAGGAACATGAGGTGACTTCCAATGTACTGGAATCAAGTGCCTTGCAGCATTTAAAAGATGGGGCAAAACCAATTTAAGGTATACACTAATGCCGCGTACACACGTAGCCGACTATCCGGCGGACTTAGTCTGGTGGACTTCCCGCCGGACTGTCCGTCCGACTTTCCGAACGGGTTACTTGCCTACACACGGTACTTTTTCAGAGGACTAATACGGCGAACTAACAGCCTACTGTTGATGAAGACAAGGGCCTCTTCCCGACATCCCTGGCCGTTGGTTGTCGGGAAGTTTTTTTTTTAAACTGACATTTTATTGGATTTCCAATTTTCATCAAAGATACAGGGAAATTAAAAGATACAATAAGTAATAAGAGGTTGTCACATGCAGAGTTACTCATCGTGGTATGTGGTACTTAACAAACTATCCGCCTATACAACAATTCACCTGCATAGACACGTAGTCCCGGCTACAGAGGCCAGTGGGTTATGTAACAGGAACGTGGAAAGAAAATCAGAAACTAAAATATTACATAACCACCTAGGCATATTTGAGGCGAGAATCAAGACCTGAGTAATACCGCTGATCCAAACATTAATTGATTATGTGACCTAGATTTACAGGGAAGGGGGGATGAGGGGAGAGTGGAAAAAGTAGGTAAGGACAACACCCGTTCGGCGAATTCCGAACATTATGGGCCGTTCACGCCAAATTCGCGTGGCGCTCACGGCCCACAATGCACTGCGTCATCGCAGTGCATTGCTGGCTCATGATTGGCCAAGCATGCACTGTGACCCTGCATGCTTGGCCAATCACAGCGCCAGCAGCGAGGAGAGCCATGATTGGCCATAGGCAGGATTGCCTGTGGCCAATCATAGCTCAGGCTGTGTAGTACACGCCCCACACTATATAAGGCCGCCAGCGCGGCGGCCTTGTGTAGTGTGTTGGCGTCTGAAGCAGTTAGTGGGTGTTCTGTGTACCTTCAACACAGTATACACCGATCGTTATCGGCCGATTTTCGATCTTGCTCTTCTGTAGTGGTTGTTGTCTGTGTGCTCTGACCGCAGTATACACCGCTATATTCACCTCACCTATATAGCTAGTGATCTATCTTTGCTATCTTTTATAATAGAGCTTGCAGTCAGTAGTGTTAGGAGCTTGTGCGTGCTGTCTGCATGCTCTGTACCCTGTACACACCGCTATATCCACCTACATAGCTCTTCTCTATTTGAGCCCACTTGCCATCTGCAGGAGTTATTGGAAGTTGTGTGTGCCTCCAGCACAGCACAGTATACATCTGTATATACCCCTTTATCTCTGGTGTTCTATAAAAAAAGGCATCTGCAGGAGTTATTGGGTGTTTTGTGCCTCCAGCACAATATACACCTGTAACTACCCTTTATTGCTGTTCTCTAATAGAGCCATCTGCAGGGCTTAGTGGGTGTTGTGTGACTCCATTACAGTATACCCCTTTATCTCTGGTGTTCTATAATAAAGGCATCTGCAGGAGTTAGTGGGTGTTGTGTGCCTCCAGCACAATATACACTACCCAACTGCTGTTTTACCCAACTCCCTTCAGGCCATTACCATGTCTGGAAGGCCAGCAAGGAGAGGCAGACAGGCGCGAGCCGATAAAAGAGGGCAAGCAGGCTCTGTGTCTAGAGACAACAATGCTGGTCGTGGACGCGGTGCATTGTCATCAGCACGTGGCCATGGGACACGCTTGTCCTTCTTTTCGGCAGCTGGACATGTTGAACCGCAACATGCCAATGACTTGGTAGAGTGGATGACCAAGCCCTCTTCATCCTCCTCATCCTCTCTCACCCAGTCTCAGGGTACTAGCAAAGCAGCTGCCAACGCATCGCCTTCCCTCGTCTCAATGTCATCATCAGTGACTCCTTCCCTAGACCCACCACGTCCTCCTGAGGAGTCTCCTGAACTCTTTGAGCACAGTGTTGGGTACATTCTCCAGGAGGATGGCCAGTGTTTTATAGCCTCCGATGATGACACTCAGCTAGAGGAAGGCAGTAGCGTGAATGCAGAGAGAGGGGATGCTCAAGAAGGACAGCAATCTGGCAGTCATGTTCCACAAGCTGCAGCATATTGCCAGGTTGCTACAGCGATGAAGAGGGAGGGGATGATGAGGGCACTGACTCCACGTGGGTGCCTGGTAGGAGAGAGGAGGAGGAGGAGGAGGAAGCACATGTCCAACGAGGCCGGATGCCCTCCGGGGGCCAGCTCAGGGGCAGCACACCGACTGAATCACACCGCAGAGCTCCGCCTGTGCAGGGTGCTGCCTCTGCGCGTTATTCTAAAAGTTCTTTGGTGTGGGCCTTTTTTGAGACGAGTGCATCAGATCGCACTGCTGCTATTTGCAACATATGTCTCAAGCGTATCTCGCGTGGCCAAAACATCAGCCGCTTGGGCACCACATGCTTGACCAGACATATGTTGACCTGCCATGCAGCTCGTTGGCAAGCGTACCTCAAAGACCCACACCAAAGAACAAAGCGGACCTCTCCTTGCTCCTCATCAGCTGGCATCTCCAACCCCACTAGACCTTCAGTCCTCTCTGAAACCTGCTCTGAGAGGAATGAAGGTGTAGAATTAGGTGTGTCACAGCCAAGTGCTTCCGGGCACTCTGCTAGCAGTACACCCACGTCCGATTATAGCAGGCAAATGTCCCCGCCCCAGCTGCTGGACTGGCGAAAGAAGTTCACTCCCAGCTACGTAGGCGTTCCAGGGACTACGCAAGTACACAGGCAAAACGATGCCATGCCGTGCTTGCACTGGTTTGTTTGGGGGACAGGAGCCACACTGGGGCGGATGTTTTGTCAGCTCTGCAGGGGCAGGCCGAGAGGTGGTTGACGCCACGTCAGCTTAAGCCAGGAATGGTGGTTTGCGACAATGGCACCAACCTCCTCTCCGCCCTCCGACAGGGACAACTGACCCATGTGCCCTGTGTAGCTCACGTCCTTAACCTGGTGGTGCAGCAGTTCTTGGGCAGGTACCCCGGCTTACAGGATGTCCTGAAGCAGGCCAGGAAAGTCTGTGTGCATTTCCGCCGATCATTTAATGCCTGTGCTCGGCTGGCTGAGCTCCAAAAGGAGTTGAACCTGCCCAAGAATCGCCTTATATGTGACATTCCCACCAGGTGGAACTCAACGTTGGCCATGCTGCAGCGGCTGCACACGCAGCAGAGGGCCATCAATGAGTACCTGTGCAACTAAGGCACCAGGACAGGGTCAGGGGAGCTTGGTTTTTTCTCACCACGCCAGTGGGGCATGATCAGGGATGCATGCAATGTCCTGTCACCATTTGAGGAGGCCACTAGGATGGTGAGCAGTGACAGTGCATGCATCAGTGACACTGTACCTCTTGTCCACCTCTTGGAGCATACGCTGCGTGGAATAATGGACAGGGCACTTAAGGCAGAACAGAGGCAGGAAGAGGAGGACTTCCTTGCCTCTCAAGGCCCCCTTTATCCAGACAGTGTTCCTGCTGTGCCACCCATCACACAGGAAGAGGATGAGGAGGAGGAAGAGGAGGAGGAGGATGATTGTGTCAGCATGGATGTGGAGGCTGGCACTCAGCATCAGCAGCAGCAGTCTTGTAGGGATGATTTACAGTCCCAAGAAACACGTGGACTTGTACGTGGCTGGGAGGAGGTAGCTGCGGATCATGTTGCCCTTAGTGACCCAGAGGACTCCGGACCGAATGCCTCAGCTAACCTACGCTGCATGGCCTCCCTGATCCTGCAAAGCCTGCGGAAGGATCCTCGTATTCTTCGGATCAAGGAGCGGGACCATTACTGGCTGGCCACTCTCCTTGATCCACGGTACAAGGGTAAGGTTGCCGACCTTATCTTGCCATCACAGAGGGAGCAGAGGATGAGACATCTCCGGGAGGCCTTGCAGAAAGGTCTGTGCAACGCGTTCCCAGAGACTGGGAGGTTACAAACTCCTGGTCCTGGACAACGTGTTGCTGAGGCATCGGTCAGAAGGAGCGGTGGAGAAGGTGGCCGTCTGACTGATGCTTTCAGACAATTTTTTAGTCCGCAGCCCCAAGGTATGATCGGTTCCAGCAACCATCGCCAGCGTCTGATTTACATGGTGCCGGAATACCTAGGGGCAAGGTCAGACTTGGACACCTTTCCCACCGGAAATCCTCTGGCTTACTGGGTCTTGAGGATGGATCACTGGCCAGAGCTTGCACAGTATGCAATTGAGCTACTGGCCTGTCCTGCATCCAGCGTTCTTTCGGAACGCACCTTCAGTGCTGCTGGTGGCTTTGTTACCGATCACAGGGTGCGCCTGTCCACCGAATGAGTTGATCGACTGACCTTCATCAAGATGAATCAGTCTTGGATCACCCACAGCTACCAAGCACCTGAAGCTGATGTAACCGAATAATTTTTTTTGAAATATCACATCCCTTCAAGACTGCCTATGCTGATGCTGAGTGACTGTCCTGTTATGTTGATTGTCTATCCTCTTCCTCCTCCGCTGATATGTTGGAAGAACATTTCTGGCTCTGGGTGATGCCATCAGCCCAATTTTTCTGCCCCTGTTTAACAGGGGCGTTTAATTAAAATTTTTGATGCAATGCTTTGCAGCAGGGCTAATTCCTGCAATAAAACTAGAGTATATGGGAGAGGTTGCAGTTTGGTGGCACCAGCACCAGTGCCTAAGGCCCAATTTTTTCTGCCCTGTTTAACAGGGGCGTTTAATTACAATTTTTGATGCAATGCTTTGCAGCAGGGCTAATTCCTGCAATAAAACTAGAGTATATGGGAGAGGTTGCAGTGTGGTGGCACCAGCACCAGTGCCTAAGGCCCAATTTTTCTGCCCCTGTTCAACAGGGACGTTTAATTACAATTTTTGATGCAATGCTTTGCAGCAGGGCTAATTCCTGCAATAAAACAAGAGTATATGGGAGAGGTTGCAGTGTCGTGGCACCAGCACCAGTGCCTAAGGCCCAATTTTTCTGCCCCTGTTTAACAGAGACATGTAATTACAATTCTTGATATAATATTTCACAGGAGGGCCCGTTCCTGTGCCCACCCAGAGTAACTGTGAAGACTTATAGTGTTGTGGCACCAGCACCACAACCACCAAAGGTCAATTTTTCTACCACTTTTCAACATGGCATGTAATTACAATTCTTGATATAATCGTTCACAGCAGGGCGCTCCAGTGCCCACCAAGAGTCACTTTGAGGGCTTACAATGTTGTGGCAAAACCAACACCTTGTTCTGCCATTTCTGCAGAGCATATAGGGCAGGCCCCTACTTTCAAACATCCAACTTACAAACATCTCCTACTTGCAAACGGAAGGAGACAACAGCAAGTGAGATGAAAAAAGATGGACGACAAAACAAATTATACAGGGGTGATAACCCTTCCCTATGTTTTCCAAAAATCTTAAAAATTGTTTTTTTGACTGGAGCTACACTTTAAAAATGTACCAGTTGAAAATTACAAACAGATTCAACTTAACACAACAAACCTACACAGTCCCTGTCTTGTTTGCACCGCCTGTATACTGCTGTTCTGAGTATATAGGGCCTGGGGGCTACACGCATTTCCTTTTTTTAATATGGGTACTGGGTTCTCCTTAATATGCGTACAAGACCCAAAGGGGCTGGTAATAGGCAGGGAGGGCTACCCATGCCATTTTTCTCAATGATTTTCAACCATATTGCAGGAACCAGATATAACATTAAAACCGCAAGCAGTTTTAAATGGTGTTATTTCCGTTTAATGTCATTTTGTGCAGGGACTGTTCTAAACACGGGAAACACGTGGCACTTCACAGGCATACTACAGACACCCCCCAGGCACCATATTTAAAGGAATATTTCACTTTTTTTTTTCACTTTAATCGTCATTAAAATCAGTGCTCCCGCCAAAACGGCCATTTTTTAAAACATTTTAGGCATTGACCCATGTCCCCTGGGGCAGGAGCCAGGTCCCCAAACCCTTTTTAGGACAGTATCTTGCATATTAGCCGTTAAAATTAGCACTTTTAATTTCGAACGTTCGAGTCCCATAGACTTCAATGGGGTTCTAAAGTTCGTACGAATTTGGGGTCCGTTCGAAAGTTCTGGTGCGAACCGAACCGGGGGGTGTTCGGCTCATCCCTACACCTGAGTTTGGGAGCCTCCATCCTGTCCCATAATTCCCATATTCTGTTATGTTTGTCAAAAGTATTATTTAGGGAGGCTGTCATATCCATTTGATGTCCCTAATTCTGGTATGCAGTTCGACCAGTGAGGGGGGGTTCCCTTTTTTTCCATTTTAGAGCTATTAAGCATCGCCCGGCCGTCAGCACTTGGGCTAGGAGTTTTTTGGAGAATCTTGAGAATGAGGTAGAATGAGGTAGGAGGGAGGCCCAATAGGAACATTTTAGGATCCAATGGTATGTGTACCTCAAAAACGGCTTGTAATAAGGATTGAACTGTTTCCCAATAAGGGATGATCTGTGGGCAAGTCCAGTAGATATGATACACGCCAGCAGTGAGAGTCGGCTGATGGCTATATAGAGTGAAGCAGTTCCGGGGTTTGATACCAGTGAAGCATTACCTTGTATTGGTTTTCTTTGTATAGGGTACATATGGAGCTCTTAGATGCCCGTGACCAAATAAGCTGCCATGTCTTCAAAGGTATGACCTCCCCCAGATCCCGCTCCCATTTATCCATATAAGTATGCCACGGTTCCACCGGTGACATGTCCGCTATCAAAATTTGGTAGGTGCACAATTTCATACCCTTAGGGGACGAGCCCTCCAAGCAAATTTTTTCGAATTCAGTTAAAGGGGAGAATTGTAGGTTTGGCGTGAAAGACTGTGCAAAGTGGTAGATTTGTAGGTAGCTAAAGAAAGCTTGTCTAGGCAGATCAAAAGTACCTATCAGTTCTTGGAATGACCTTAGCGTTCTGGTCCTAATGTCTACCAACTGGCCGTATCGGAACAAGGCCCTATTGATCCAGTGTTGGGACATCTGTAACGTTAGGCTGTCTGGGACGTTGTGGGTAAACAAAAGGGAGGTGGCCAGGGATGATGTGGAAGTAAGCGGGTATACTGTTTTGGCACGTTGCCACAATGTACGTATGAGCACCATTGGTCTAAGCAGTTGGGACCCACCGAGACTAACATCCGTAATTTGAGTCCATCAGATATAGGCATGGAGTGTGCACCAGGTTGCTATTGGACGTAATTGGGCTGCCAAATAATATTTGGCTATGTTGGGGAAGGCGAGTCCCCCTTGGTTCTGGGGGGGGGGGGGGCGTATAGTATTTGTCTGGCGATCCGATGCCTCTTGTTCCAAGAACTTTATTAGATCCCCCTGAAGTGTCCTGAGGTGGGTTGTTGGGATTGGGATGGGGAGTGTCTCATAGAGATAAAGGAGTCTGGGGAGGATCGCCACTTGATTCTTTTTTTATTTGCATTAACATTTTCAGGGCAAGCTTCTAAGGTCCAAGCAGTACAGTTGAATATTTTCAAGTAAACAAAAGATAAAATCCATTCACTCTTTTCCTTGTCTAGCCATTAATCCTTTGCCATTGGGTGCACCTTAGATCATTTCAAATAAGAGACTCCATGCTGTCATCCAGAGGCTGATAATTACCATAAGGCACTACCAAGCCTCAATATTAAAGGCTAATACCTTTTTTCTTATATTAAGCAAAAAGAGGGGTTTGGGACTTTAAATGAGGTGTGTGGGATCACACATCTCCATCCCTATCTATATGCAAGAAAAAGAGGGTTTGGGACTTTAAATGAGGTAGGTCTAGCATGGCTAAAAGATGAGTCAGCGTAAGAAGACATGTTTTATTCAATACGTTTTTAACAATATTTTATACCTTCATGTGTTCATTCTACCTGATTTACTCACTTTTACAGTACTGGAGCCCAAATGGTTTTCTTTTTGATCACTTGTTCTCTGGAGATCATGATGTGCATCTGGCTTTCCTGTGGGCCCCTTCCTCAGCTCCCGGGATGAACATTTTAAGCAGCCACTAGTTTTCATGTTCACATGGTTTAGCCTTAATTGACATATCAGTACTTAATGGGATGAGTTATTTACGAAAGGCAAATCCACTTTGCACTGCAAGTGCACTTGTTGGTGCAATCGCTATAAATCTAAGGGGTAGATCTGAAATGAGTGGAAACTCTGCTGATTTTATCATCCAATCATGTGCAAGCGAAAATGCTGTTTTTTTTTCCTTGCATGTCCCCTTCGGATCTACAGCAACTTTAATTCCAAGTTTACTTTGAGTGCACTTTCAAGTGCACTTGCACTGCAAAGTGGATTTTCCTTTAGTAAATAACTCCCATAGTCTCCAACATGTTTGGGTGTAACATTGGATGTGGTAGGAAACCATTAAACGCACATTGGGCCAATTTTGATGCACCATTTTCTTTTTAAATGGGTTTATTTCATCCACTCCTAAGTTGCCCCACCATGTTGCTTTTCAAGCAATTCCTAATGAGGGACAACTGTCTTATACCTCAATATGTCATCTCTAAGTTGCTATGATTGTTTTTATGAATATCTGGTTAATAATATGTGATTAATATCCTTGTTTACCATGCATGTACTTATTTTGCTATGTCATGTTTTTTAATGTATTGAATAAAACATGTCTTCTTACTTTGACTCATCTTTAACTGTACTAGACCTACCCCATTTAAAGTCCCAACCCTTCTTTTTCTTGCATTTGTTCTTATACTGTTTCTCTGGCAACCATCATCATTGACCATTTATGGTTGGAGGCAGCAAGAGTATTGTAGGGGAAGGAGGAACAGTTGATATTGAGAGAAAGAGGGAAAAACTCACTAGAGATAAGTTGCTGATAAATATGCTTATACTTGGCCTCAGATTAATGGCCCCCGAACAGGACGTAAACTAAACAATTTTTTGCAACCCAAGACAAAATAAGACAAAGGATAAAGGTAATGAATCTGATTCATATAATGCCTCTTACCTTTCACAGAATTCACGTACCTCTGACTGTAGATGGTTCAGAACACACACAACTAGAAAGACAGCAAACTGGCGATGGGTATCAAACTGGCACTGGTAAGAAATGGTTAATAGATGACAGAAACTCTTCACCGGTAAACACCCCTGACGCACAAGGTACAGTAGTTCCCGAATAGTTATGACTAACACTGGGACTGGTGGTGGTAACCAAACGGAAAATACATCTACATCACTTTCTCTACTGACCACTACTCCAAGCACTACTAAAGCCTTAGATCAGGGGTGGCCAACCCGCGGCTCTCGAGCCGCATGCGGCTCTTTGATCGGTTTCCTGCGGCTCTTGCGTTCGGGCTGGTTCGGGCTGTTTCATTGCGGTGACAGGCAGCCCGAGTCTCTGCACTCCTCCGCTCCTCCCACACATCAACAGCCAATCAGCATGTAGTGTCCCCAGCCCGCCACATTTGAATACATAGGCGCTGGAGTGAGGCTGAAGGGGGGCAGAGGAAGGAGAAACACGCTGTATCTGAAGCCGATGAGATACAAAAAGGTATGGCCACAAGTGTGCAGGTTACTGATCTGTCCTCCCTTCTCCCTCTGTCTTGCTCTGTACTTTTTTTTTTTTTTTTTAATAACAGTTTCACCTGAACACTGATAAGATCTGCTCAGCACATTCTCTGTCTGTTGATAGTGTGACACACTGCTGGCTGTTAACCATTTCAGCTTCTTTTCACTTATTTATCCAGAGCTCTGTGTGTGCTGCATGCTTTCTGTGATGTTTTTTGGAAAAATTTACTGCTAGTTCAGGCTAGAAGACCCATTAACTGTTTATTGTTATCCTGACCAGTTCACTGTTTGTAAGACAATTTGTATTTTGGAAATTAGATGAGCTGCTGTCTTCTGTCACATGGATGTACTTTCAAAGGAAGATTACTGACCTGTGGTCTCTGTAGTGTTAAAACAGTGTGTGACATTTACAATAAATCCAGCTGAGCAAAAGTATGTGTGTATGAGGAAGGGATGGGGTGATGTTCATGTGTGCCCATGCGTATGATGTGGCTCTTTGTGGTAACTCGGTAAAAAATGTGGCTCTTGGTCTTCGTCTGGTTGGCCACCCCTGCCTTAGATGTACACTCCCAATCATCAGTTTTGCACAAATTATTGCTACTACTCCTCGTCCACAAAGCACATCAGCCGCAAGTGCAATCACAAAAAGCAAGGAATAAGAAACAGTGACTTATCCATGATTTTTTAAATAAAAATAGAGAAGGTATTGGAAATAACCAATATACCCCTTGACCCCTCTAACTCTCTAACTCAACCAGCACAACCCAAGCAAAATTTGAAGTTATCAACTTGTCCTCCAATTTAATGACACTATTTTTCAAGCCCACGCAGATGGCATATTAACAAAGACATCTATGAGGGCATTCAGGTATCAAACCTTAGAATTGCTACGTTTTATGCCCTACCAAAAACACATAAAAATATAACTAACCTTCCTGGTAGGCCTATTATATCAGGGATTGGATCTCAAATCGAATGGGCAAGTGAATTTGTAGACTAATACCTACACACCCATGTAAATACACTACCCTCCTCCACATGGTTGCCTCATTGTTTCTATTGACATTGAGGCCCTTTATTCATCCATTCCCCACAAGTTAGGTGTGGAAACCATTCAAAGATTTCTTACTTAGAGAACATATCCACTAAACCAGTTTTGAAGCTTTTAACACACATTTTGACACCTAATGTCTTCTCCTTTGATGGGTCCCACTTCCTCCAGGTACAGGGGGTTTCTATGGACACTCCCAATAGCCAGTACCTGCAACTCAGGAGAAACTGTTCTGATGACCAAACGTTTCAATATGAGGTGGATCTCCTGCGTGGCAGATTACTGGATAGTAGGGATGGGTGAACGGTTTGGCCTGAGCGTAAGTTGGGGCCGAACGTTCACTGTTCGGACATTCGACGAACAGCCCCCCTGAACCGACCACAATGCATTGCGATGCTGAACAATACATTGCAAGCCCTAATTGGCTGAAGCAGGGAAAGATTCAGCCAATCAGGGCACAAAGCACTGTCAGAGTTATGAATGGACACTGTCATCATGACTTTATGCAATCATGGCAAACAATAGGATGCCATTAAGTTAACACGGCTGTACTATGGGTAGGTTACCCATGACATATCCTGGACTTCAGGTACAGAACATTGCATAGTGACTGGGAACTAAAGAGCATGTTGGCTTATATTCATGTGATGAGAAGAATATCCCTGAACATGTGAACAGTAATACACACTTCCTACTAGCTGTTCAATACAACAAATGAAAGAATGCAGAGGATAGATGAAAAGCACTACCCCCCCCCCCCCCCCCCGCTGCAGAGCCACGCACACACACACTACTAAAGTCTGTGCCCCCCACTCCCCCCTTACCAGTGACATTTCCTGAGTCCCGATGCATCCTGACCTCAGGTTGTTGCGTTGTTGTCACTGAAGGGCGAAAGCTGGGAGGCGAGGCACTTGGATGTGGAGCAGGGAGTAAAAAGCTACCTCCTCCTCCTCTGCCTGGGATGGTCCTGGCAAATACTTTTCTCGGACAAAGGGCAGTGGTGGACTGGAGCAGGCAGGTCTTGTTTAAAAACACTGGGGTTAATCCAGCCCCAATGCTACCTCTATAGCTGTGGCTATAGCATCCCTGACAGCAGGCGGCGGAGTGATATTCAGCTGTCAGGGATGCAGTAGATGGAATTTTAGAAGTATCATCGGAAAATGCGGCCTATTGCCTGCTCACTCCGCGTTCAGTGTCTGCACTCACAGGAGTTATACAGCCAAATACAAAACAAATACAAAACAGTCCCATTCACATAGTCGCAGCATTCCCATTGTCCATCCGCAGAGGTGCCAGAATGGAGATCCTGCCAGCAAAAATGCCCTGAGCTGTGCCTGGGCATTAGGGACACCCCGTGCGCACGCCTATGAACCAATGTAATAGTTGATAAAGGGTATGAGATTTGAGCTGGTTAACAATGTAAAGACCTATTTGGCTTTCTTTTTGTAGTGTGCACTTAGTAGTTCCATGTACTAATTTTCTGCATCAACCATTTACACTCGTGTTCTTCTTCCTAAGAGGATACTAAAGACAACCAAAGTACCCCAGCATTTTGTAATACAATTTTCCAAGGGTCTTCTGGCAGTCAGGTGATATCATTGATCCTTCCTTTCATCCTGCACCTGTGGACAGGTCTTAGATCTGCATGAATGATACTCATGGTGTATGATCCATGTTCAGCTACACCATTAAACCAAATTGTATCTGCTGTAGGAGTGGACCTTCTGTAGGTAATTATTGCAATGAAACTTTATGATCTTTCTCACTTTTCCCTAAAGCTAGAGTTTTGTATTAAAGCTACAGTTTGGTAAAAATATGTAAATGCCCATAGCCTGGTCACAAGGAAAAATAACTAGCGTTGCAGTGGATTTTACTGCCCTGCAAGTTTGCTCTTCATTTCTCAGCTAGAGTTGATTTCAGAGCTGTAGCTCCCCAAAAATGGCACCACACAATTTGATTATACCAGTCTGTGAAAAAACAAGATGCTTCCCAGTGTAGCTCTGCAGGTTAGGAAGCAAACAAGCAAGCTAACCTCTTTCTTCAGTACAAATGTTTTGGAAGGAGAACGCCCATCAATTTTTTTAAAGCAGCCATTACTTTTTTAAGCTCCCTGCACACTAGTGTTTTTTTTTATGCTAAAAAAGACTGGAAAAAATGCTGGATAAAAAAACTCAAGTAATAGCTTTTTGTAGTAGCGTTTAGGAGAGTCAGCATTTTATTAGCATTTTTGCAGTTAAAGGGAAAAAAAGCTAAAATAATTTCTATTAGTAGCGTTTAAGAGCACTTTGCAGCATTTCTGCTGGAAAAATGCTACAAGAAACTCAACAAAAACATTTTTTTTTCTGTTCCTAGATGCTGAAGCTCAAAAAATGCAAATAGCCTAAAGTAGTGTGCATGGGCACATCGGATAACACTATTTAGCTTCTAGGAGCAGAATACAAAATAAAAAATAACAGCTTCCAGGAGCTTAAAAAAAAACACTAGTGTGGATGGAGCTTTACATCCCTAATGATAAAATGCATTTTTTATTGTCTTCCACTACAACATCACATGGACCTTTTAGCAAAGTAAGCTACATCTTACATTTTATTTTTGTACAATAATAGTTTTATTAATTTTATTATAGTACATTGTCAAATGGAGCAAATACAAAGATAAATATGGATATATTTATTAAAGCAATTCATTTTCAATGTGCAATAATCCAACCAAATTTCCATTTTGAACAGAAAAAAACATAACTTTTTGGTTACTGTCAGTTGTTGCAAGTTGCATTTTCTCCTTTACTTTTATACACCTAATAGTATAGTTATCTCTTTCAGCAAATACTGAAAAATGTATTTCAAGTGTTTTTACAAACCCCTGAGTGTTTATATTATCTGGACTTCCACAGATAATCATCTTGAGTTGGTCTAATTACTGATAGGGAGATTAGCATTTGGGCTTCGTAGTATGTTGACATAACAATAGCTCTCGCATTGGAAAATGGGAAACAGAATTTGTCAACTGCAAGGACACAGTCAGAGATCATGAATGATATGGCACCTAATGCAGCAGACATATTTGCCCAGGAAAAATCATGGGATACCAGCTTGGACAGCGCCCGCCATGCCATAGTACTGATCAACATCGAGTAGCCGGCCACCATATAAATAAAAGGTCCACTTAAATAGGAGACAGTCAAAGAGTAAAAGGTGGCACAAAAGACAGCGAAGATGATGAAGATACGAATATTTAAAGGATGGAAGCCAAAGGCAATTGTGTACAAGATATGGGCCAATCCAAACATCACCATTCCTGAAAAAGAACAAAGCGTGTTATAAATAAAAAAGGCTTTCAGATTCTTGCTTCTGTAATCACATTGGAACTATGCTGAAAGGCCGAAACAAGAAATACAGGGACAATCATGTCTGTCATATATTTGTAACATAACCAGTTTATGTACCTTTATAGGAATAAAAAAAAATGCAAATCCCTAATTTAGCTATGACCTTTTCTTGCAATAGAGTGCAACGGTTTACACCTCAAATAATTGCTCATAAACCAGTGGCAGTGCCCCATCCTCCTATTGTCTGCATTTTAGATACATAAATAACAAGCATACTTGTCATACAGCTATCCTTTTAAATATCAGAGACTCTCTGCCAGTACCCTTTCCAATCCTTACAGTTATCTGACCCAAATCTGCTTCCTGCTCAGTGGCACACAGCCTTTTTAAAACTATCCCAACATGGATCTATTTGGATCTGTTCAACCTGCTCATGCACACCACAGTCTCCTGTTTTTAAATTGTGACAGCAGGTGCGGGGAGAGGATCCCCTGCTGTACCAATATGGGGGGGGGGGGTCGAGGGGAGAGGTGGCAGCAGCTAGAACATGTTACATGTTCACCCTAACTACTGGTGAACATGTAACATGTTGCAAAAGGTAAACGTATCCTTTCAGCCCAACTTCAGCAACATATTTTTATTTGTGAATAGAATGGGAAAGGGTTAGAACGTCTAAAAAGTGGAGTTATTACACGTCCTGAAATCAGTTATGGGAATACCAGGGGTTACATAGTTGATAAGGTTAAATAAAGACAACGGTTGATCCAGTTCAACTAGTGAGAGAGAGAGAGAGAGAGAGAACAAGAGAGAGGGAAAACAAGAGAGCGAGAGAACAAGAGAGAGGGAAAACAAGAGAGAGGGAAAACAAGAGAGAGGGAGAACAAGAGAGAAAACGAGAGAGAGAAAACAAGAGAGAGAACTAGAGAGAGAGAGAGAGAGAGCGCATGATAGAGAGAACTAGAGAGAACGAGAGAAAGAGAGAACAAGTGAGAGAGAATGAGAGAACGAGAGAGAGAAAGTCATAACAGTGTCCTAAAGAACTATTTTAGGGACTTGGGAGATAAAGTGAGGAAAAGGACCTTCAAGGTAGTATGCTCAGGAATACTACTGGTACATCGAACCCCACTAGAAAGGCAGAGGGAGATAGGGAAGTAAAAAAGTGCCTGAATAGCTGGTGTAGTAAGGAGGGGTTTGGGTTCCTGGAGGACTGGGCCGACTTCTCAGTCGATAACCAGTACTATAGAAGGGATGGAATGAGGAGAGTGCAGATCAGCTGGGAAGAAAGATGGCCAAAAAGTTAGAGGGGTTTTTAAACTAGGCGATGGGAGGAGAGGGTCCAGAGGTAGAAATAGTGAGCGCAGAATATATTCCAGAGGGTAATATTGGGGGCATTAGTGGTAGGTGGTAGGATGACCAAAGCACATAAACCCAAGGTAAGTATAGTAGTAAGACCTAGTTGCAATCTCGCAACACCCAATAAGAGGACAATTTGCAACCGGTCTAAACTATGTAGCATGTTCACCAATGCCAGGAGCCTGGTTGTCAGGAAAGGGTCCGTCAGCTGGTAAGATCCATAATTTGGCATGCAGTACTGAGGTCTACCAGCAGGTGAGACTTTCCCTGCTGGTGTTATGTCACCATTGGGCCGCAGTACTAGTGTCCACCAGCGGATGGATCCTGGCAGTAGGGAACAGGCAACACTTCCTGCACTCAGGTGTTACTTGAGGACAATTAATGCAGTCTTATAAATACCCGGCAAGCCCACACATGCTTGCCTTGGTATCTTTCTCCCTGGATCCCGACCTTGAGCATGCTATCCTGACCCCGAGCCTGCTATCCTGACCTTGAGCCTGTATCTGACCCCATCCTGGACCTGTCCCTCCTGTTTGCCTTGGATCTCTGCTCTACAGCCCATCCATCCATCTGTCCTCGCCTTGTCCTGTTGGTTTCCCATCCTTACCCATCTGCTGACCCCCTGTGTATGACCTCGACCTGGCTTTTGTTACAATTCTGGTATTCCCCAATATTTGTATATATCATTGTTGTTTGGGCCATGATGATTTTTCTCCCCCTTTCAGTATTAATCAGGTCACATCACTGGTATGGCTTCTGGAAGATGATTCCCCTTACTTTTTTGAGCATTACACAGCCTGTTCCCGACAGATGATAGTAGAATGTGTTGATTCTGTACAATCCCTTGTCAGACAGGCAGTATGTAACCCGCAGTTTGTACAACCACTACTTTTAGCATGGTCTGGTATTTTGCAATCAGCCACAGCCAGCCCACAACAATCCATCTCTGCTACCAAATACCTACCTGCCCAAGAGTCTCTTCCTCCATCACCTATGGCAACCTCAGTTTCAGCCCAATACACTCTACTCCCCACCAAATATCAATACCCTGTTTATTCCTGCCCCACATATCCTGCCTTTAATCCAACTGCCTCTTTCCCGTTGCCTACTATCCCTCAAGAACTTTCCCCAGCCACTGTTACCTCTTCCCTGCGATATTCCAACCCTTCTCTCCAGTCTGCTTCATCCCCTACCTATAGATCTGCAGCTACCTACAGGACTTCAGTAGCTAAATCTAAAAAGAAATGGAAGTTCTTTCCTATCCATTTGATCCTGCCAGTAACGCAACCTGCCTCCACACCAACCAACCTGCTCCAGTCTGCCTGCATGCCAGCTGAACCTGATCACCCACCTGATTCTGCCAAATATCTGCCTGCTATCCAGCCAGTGTCTCCGCCTGAAGTTCCTGTGCCCCAGTCGGATGTGCCTGATGTCCCAGTGCCTGCTGTCCAGCCTGACGTCCCAGTGCCTGCTGTCCAGCCTGACGTCCCAGTGCCTGCTGTCCAGCCTGATCTTCCAGCCTTCCAGTCTGATGTCCCGCTGCTGTCCCTCCAGTCTGATGTCCCAGCCTTCCAGTCTGATGCCTTCCAGTCTGATGTCCTGGCCTTCCAGTCTAATGCCTTCCAGTCTGATGTCCCGGCCTTCTAGTCTGATGCCTTCCAGTCTGATGTCCCGGCCTTCCAGTCTGATGCCTTCCAGTCTGATGTCCCGGCCTTCCAGTTCGATGCCTTCCAGTCTGATGCCTTGGCCTTCCAGTCCGATGCCTTCCAGCCTGATGTGCTGCTGCCTGCCTTCCAGCCTGATGAGCTGCTGCCTGCCTTCCGGTCCGATGCGCCAGCTTCCCGGTCCGATGTTTTCCTGTCTGCTGTCCAGCCTGAGGTGCCTGTGCCCGCTGTCCAGCCTGAAGCTCCTGTGCCCGTGGTCCAGCTTGAAGCTCCTGTGCCGGCTGCCCAGCCTGAAGTGCCTGTTGCCCAGTTCAAGGTGACTGCTGCCCAGTCCGACAACCCAGACCCTGCCGATGACCTGGAGCCCTCTGCTTTGATGCCCTGCCTGAAGAGCCTGTTGCACAGCTTGATATACCCCCATCCAGTGTTCTGTTTGATGCCATAGACTATGGACAATTTCAGCCAATTGGAGCGTCCGGAGGCCGCTCCTTTGAGGGGGGGTACTGTCAGGAAAGGCTCCGTCCGCTGGTAAGATCCATCATTTGGCATCGTTTGTAACTGTCAGGAGAGACTTTCCCTGCTGATGTTATGTCACCATTGGGCCGCAGTACTAGCGTCCACTAGCGGGTGGATCCTGGCAGTAGGGAGCAGACAACACTTCCTGCACTCAGGTGTTACTTGAGGACAATTAATGCAGCCCACACATGCTTGCCTTGGTATCTTTCTCCCTGGATCCTGACCTTGAGCCTATATCTGACCCCATCCTGGACCTGTCCCTCCTGTTTGCCTTGGATCCCTGCTCTACAGCCCATCCATCTGTCCTCGCCCTGTCCTGTTGGTTCCCCATCCTTACCCATCTGCTGACCCCCTTCCTGTGTATGACCTCGGCCTGGCTTTTGTTACGATTCTGGTATTCCCCAATATTTGTATATATCATTGTTGTTTGTGGTTTTGGGTTGGTTGTGCATTATTATATTCACTTACTTTTCACCTATGTAAATAAACACCATTATTTTTCACTTACATGTGTTTCTGGTTTCCTCTGTGCAGTCCACACAGTTCTGGTCTTATCTGATACGTGACACTGGTGGACAAAATGGGTGAACTATAGATACTGTTGTACGAGGAGGATTTGGATTTTGTGGGAATTTCAGAGACCTGGTTCAACAGCTCTCATGATTGGCTGGCAAACATTCAAGGGTATACCCTTTATCTCAAGGATAAAGAGGGTCACATCTCCTATCACAATTTGGATTAGCAGCAAGTGTTATAATGGGGGAATTTAATTATCCAGACATAGACTGGGCAGATGGAACCACACATTCATCTAAGGCTCGCCAGTTCCTAAATGTCTTGCAGGACAATTTTATGGGTCAGATGGCAGATGCACCAACTAGAAATAAAGCATTACTGGATCAACTGATTACCAACAATACAGACCTGATAACGGATGTGGAAATACCGGGGAATTTAGTTAACAGCGGTTACAGATGAATTGGCTTCAGTATAAATCACACAAATAGGAAACATAAGGGGAATACAAAGACACTGAATTTCAAAATTCAAAGCCAACTTCCCTAAACTACAATTCTTCCTAGAAGGCATACATTATGGATAAAATCTTAGGAACAAAAAACACGGAGGAGAGATGGGTTTGCTTTAAGAGCATACTAAATAAGATAGAACATGAAAGACACATTGTGGAGGAGAGCAAAAAAAAAATCCCAAGAAATTCTTTAAGTACGTAAACAGTAAAAAAGGGAGGACAAACAATATTGGCAACCCATAAAGAGGGAGGAAGGACATCTGGTTACAAAGGATGGGGAGATGGCAAAGGTATTGAATTTATTCTTCTCCTCAGTCTTCATGAGGGAATCGGGGGGCTTCAGTAACCAAAACTGCAGTGTTTGTCCTCATGACACATCAAGGAAGGATGTACTGGAAATGGAGCGAGTACAAAGAAGGGCAACAAAGCTCATAAAGGGTCTGGAGGACCTTAGTTATGAGGAAAGGTTGCAAGCACTGAACTTGTTCTCTTTGGAGAAGAGACGCTTGAGAGGGGATATGATTTCAATATACAAATACCGTACTGGTGACCCCACAATAGGGATAAAACTTTTTTGCAGAAGGGAGTTTAACAAGATTCGTGGCCACTCATTAAAATTAGAAGAAAAGAGGTTTAACCTTAAACTACGTAGAGGGTTCTTAACTGTAAGAGCGGCAAGGATGTGGAATTCCCTTCCACAGGCAGTGGACTCAGCAGGGGGCATCGATAGTTTAAAAAAAAAATTAGATAAGCACCTGAAACTGCAACATACAGGGATATACAATGTAATACTGACATATAATCACACACATAGGTTGGACTTGATGGACTTATGTCTTTTATCAAGCTCACATACTATGTAACTATAACAGAAAAATAAATAAAAATAAAAAAAGAGCATAACATGGAATTTATGCATAAATGGAGTACCCAAGAGTAAACATGAGCAGAACCATGAACTCCAGAATAAAAGTTGGATGGCCACAGGTAAACAACAGGAAAGGCACTCACCACCATGAAAAAAAACATACAGTATGTTCATTCATAGTAATGTGTGACATCCCATTTGAAGTTTAAACCATTAGGCATTCTCGTTTGAAGTTTAAATCAAGAAAACATCTCTTTTGGCCCAGGTTCACACTGACAGTGGGATTGAAATCGTGCGAGTTCAGCTGATTTCATTCTGACATGTCTATCCGACTTCGGGGCGATTTCAGACACATCTGTGTGGGTTGCTGCACAGATGTCTACACAAATCGCACCCCGAAGTTGCCAAAATTAGTACAGATTCAGCCAGTGCCATTGCCAGAAATTGCCGCCATTTTCATTTATTCATACTTACAATCTTGTTTAAATACATTTTTCTTGTGACTGGTCTTTTCTTACCATGCCTTCACCTATGCACTTGCATTTAGGGATGCATATTTCCACGCATTTATGTTTCTCCTCCTGCTTGTTGCATTCGTGTTTGGCTGGTTTGTTTGAAATTTTTTTAGATTATAATATATATATATATATCTATATATATATATTATATATCTAGATATATATACACTTACACACACACAGCGGGTAAAATAAGTATTTTTCTAGGTAAATATAAGGTGCTATTGACATGGCATTTTTACCACATGCCATTCAATTCATACACACAAAGAAACCAAAACAAATAAGTTCAGAAATTAAGTTATGTGTAATAAAATGGAATGACACAGGGAAAGGGTATTGAAACGCTAACAAAAATGTATTTAATACTTGGTGCAAAATCCTTTGTTGGTAATGACAGCTTCAAGACCCCTCCCTGTATGGAGAAACTAGTCGCATGCGATGCTCAGGTGTAATTTTGGCCCATTCTTCCACACAACTTCCACAGTCTTCAAATCTTAAAGGTTCTGTGGGCCTCTTCTATGAACTCTGATCTTTAAAGAGGAAGTAAACCCTGATGAGTTTACTTCCTCTTTCATTCCCTGCAAAGGCAAAGCATAATGGACTACTATGCATCGCATAGTAGTCCATTATGTGTCACTTACCTGACACAGGAGCCAGCGAAGTCGCCGCTGTCCCCTGTAGTCCGCCGCATCCATCTTCTCGGTGGGTCTCGCAGCTCCGCCGCTGTCATTCGGCGAAGCCGCGATGACGTCACTCCCGCGCATGCGCACAGGAGCCGACACGCGCGGCAGCTCCATCATTGAGAATGCCGCGCTCAGTGCGCCTGCACGCCGCTGTCTACGGCGCATGTGCCGTAGACAGCGGTGCCTGTTTTCGGGCAAATATCTCCTAAACCATATAGGTTTAGGAGATATTTCTTGGACCTACAGGTAAGCCTTAACCACTTGCAGACCGGACCAATTTGCTGGTCAAAGACCAGACCCCTTTTTGCGATTCGGCACTGCGTCGCTTTAACTGACAATTGCGCGGTTGTGCGACGTGGCTCCCAAACAAAATTGACGTCCTTTTTTTCCCACAAATAGAGCTTTCTTTTGGTGGTATTTGATCACCCCTGCGGTTTTTATTTTTTGCGCTATAACCAAAAATAGAGCGACAATTTTGAAAAAAACGCATTATTTTTTACTTTTTGTTATAATAAATATCCCCCAAAAATATATAAAAAAACATTTTTTTCCCTCAGTTTAGGCCGATACGTATTCTTCTACATATTTGTGGTAAAAAAAATCGCAATAAGCGATTATTGATTGGTTTGCACAAAAGTTATAGCTTTTACAAAATAGGGATAGTTTTATAGCATTTTTATTAATAATTTTTTATAATTTTTTTTTTACTAGTAATGGCGGCGATCAGCGATTTTTATTGTGACTGCAACATTGTGGGGGACCCATCGGACATTTTTGACACATTTTTGGGACCATTGTCATTTATACAGTAATCACTGCTATATAAATGCAGTGATTCCTGTGTAAATGACACTGGCAGTGAAAGGGTTAACCAGTGGGTGGCAGTGTAGGGGTTAAGTGTTCCTAGGGGTGTGTTACTAACTGTGGGGGGGTTGGGCTTTCATTTAGTGAACACTGATCTCTGCTCCAATCACATGGAGCAGAGATCAGCGTCACTAGTTGCTAGGCAGAATGGAGAAATGTTGTTTACACAGCATTTCCTCCATTCGGCCGCTCCGTGAGACGATCGCGGGGTCCCGCGACCAGACTCACGGGGGTCCCGACCAGCGCGGGAGCGCGCCGCCGGCGGCACGCTCCCGATGGCAGGGCGGCATTGAATATTGGACGTACCTGTACGCCAATATGCCTGCCCGTGCCATTCTGTCGACGTGCATCGTCGTGCGTTGGTCGGGAAGTGGTTAATCTAGGCTTACCTGTAGGTCAAAGTGGTTTGTAAGGGTTTACAACCACTTTAAGTTCTTTCCATAGATCTTCTATTGGATTCACGTCAGATGATTGGCTGGGCCATTCTAGCAGCTTTATTTTCCTTTCTTTGAAACCAATTGAGAGTTTTCTTGGCTTTGTGTTTGGGATCATTGTCTTGCTGAAATATTCACCCTCATTTCATCTTCATTATCCTAGATGATAGTAGATGATGATGATGATAGATGGCAGCAAATTTTTATCAAGAATGTCTTGGTACATCTTTCCATTCATCCTTTCTTCAATGACATGAAATTTGCCAGTACCGTATGCTGAAAAACAGCCCCACACCATGATGTTCCCACTTCACTGTTGGTATGGTGATGTGGCATTGTTGATGTGCAGTTCCATTTGACCTCCAGACATGGTGTGTAATTTGGCATCCAAAGAGTAAAATTTTGGTCTCATCTAACCAGATTCTCCCAGTATCTCACAGGCATGTTGTGCAGCAACATTTTTAGGGCACTTTCACACTGAGGCGTGGGGGTGTCGGCGGTAAAGCAACGCTATTTTTAGCAACAATTTACTGTCCTTTCAGCGACACTTTTTATCTGCTAGTGGGGCGCTTTTAACCCCTGCTAGCGTCTGGTTAATAGCGCCCATATACACCACTCCTAAAGCGTCCCAAAGATGCTGTTTGCAGGACTTTTTTTATTTTTTTAACGTCCCACAAGCACACTGCTCCAGTATGAAAGCACTCGGCCCTTCACACTGGTGTGACAGGAGAAGCTCTTTGCAGGCGCCATTTTTAGCGCAAAAATGCACTTTAAAGTGTCTCGGTGTGAAAGTAGCCTATTTGATGCTTCAACGTGCTTTTTCTTCAGCAATAGAGTCTTGCATGGTGAGTGTGCATACAGGCCATCGTGGCTGAGTGCACTACTTTCATTCCTGTCAGAAATCTTGTAAGGAGCACTTGGTCATGGCTAGTTTATGGTGAGATGATGTTCTTTCCACTTCTGCATTATGGCCCCAACAGCGCTCACTGGAACAATCAGAAATTTAGAAATCCTTTTGTAACGACATCAGTATGTTTTGTAACAATAATGCGAAGGTCTTGAGAGAGCTCTTTGCTTTTACCCATCATGAGATGTTTGTGTGACGCCTTGGTAATGAGACACCTTTTTATAGACCATCAGTTGAGACTGATCCAGCTAATATTAGTTTGCACTGACAAGGGGCAGGATTGCTTTCTAATTACTGATAGATTTCAGCTGGTGCCTTGGCTTTCCATGCCCTTTTGTACCTCCCTTTCTTCATTTGTTCAAAACTTTTTCCCTATGTCATTCCATTTTATTACATATTTTAATTTCTGAACTTTTTTGTTTTGTTTTTTTTGTATAAGGGGTCGACCAATATATATTTTTCAGGGCTTTCGGCCACCTTTCAGGCTGAGAGACAATATCAGGTGCTGATATTCTGTACATTTAAAGTTTTGAAAAATCAACACAATTTTCTTACAAAATCTGGAATAAAATATGTTAATGTTTATTAAAATTTTACATTTTCTTCACACTACCTGCATGAAAACTGATGGGAAAACTGCACAGATTTTTCTGATATAAAATTACATTTACATCACTACCACAGTGAAAAAAGCTAGACACTACACTTTCTTAAATTCTCCCAGTTAAGTAGAACAATGTTATAGTGCAGAAAGCATAACATTTCAGCATGTTCACCTGTTAAACGGCTTCTGTTTTTTTCTTTTCATTTATTGCTGCCACTTCACTAAAAATATGCAGGCTTGGTACAGAGCAGTTCGTTTTGACGTCAAATTTCGATTTATAGTCTTGACTAAAACGCCATTTTAGTTTTATTCGTATTTTAGTCATCTGAATAGTTTTAGTTATATTTTAGTCGACTAAAATCTCCAGTACATTTTAGTGCACTAAAGTCTAATGGATTTAGTTACATTTAATTATTTAAGCATTTCTTTAGAATTGCCAAACTCATTATAGACTCCTGGAGTAAAAAAATGAATAACGTTATTATTTATGATATTAACGTTTGAACATGCACTACAGACACAGATTTAGCCGTTGTGATATACAGTATAACCTCTTCATAAATAAAACCAAGTTTTGTGAACAAACAAAAATGTTGCTTTTTGACAAACAGAAGTACAACTTCTGTAATGCCATTGCACATATTACCTGAATATATTACCAACATTAAATATTAAGAAAAAAAAATAAGAAAAGTCTCTTACTTTTTCTTTTACATACATTTGTATGTGGTAGTGCAGTGTTAATTTTGATGTCAAATTTCAATTTCGTTTTAATCATAATCTATGGACTAAAATGGCATTTTAGTTTTAGTCTAATTTTAGTCTTTTGACTAAAATCGCATTTTAGTTTTAGTTGTTTTTTTTGTCATCTCAATTGTTTTCATTTTAGTCGTATTTTAGTCAACTGAAATAGTATTAATTTAGTCAATGAAAATATTTTAGTTGCCGAAATTAACACTGGTATTGAGGAAGGAGGAGAATAGAGGTATCTTCTAGCATCAGAGGCAAGTCTTTTGTAGCATGCCTCATTTTCTTTCCCCCACTGTACAGGATCACCACACTTCTTCCGTCAATTACTTGTTCCTTCAAATAGAGATGACGTTCATCATCCAGGCTGATTATAGATGCAGATTCAGAGGAATGCTCCGTATAAGGCCCCAGTAAAACGCTGAACATGGCATCTATTCGTCCACAATGAAGATTCTCTTCTGCCCCTGGTCTTTTTTGATGTTTGTCTGTTTTTGCAGAATCCTGCTCTTCCAGATTAGTTACATGCTCTTCCTGACTTGACCTTTCTGCAGGAACTTCCTGCACATCCTGTTGAATATCTTCTGTCAGCCATTGTTTTGCCTTGGCCAATACATCATCAGAAGAGCAAGACATTCCAGCACAACATTTTTATTCTCTTCATGCTTCTCAAAGCGTTTTGCAAGTCTGTCCCTCATGACCTGATTAAATGTTTTAGTGTCACGTGTGTTGGGTCCTTCTCTTTAATAAGCATCTTCAGCACTCTCACACATGGGATGACACTTCTAGTGTCACTTCTTCTATGATGAGGAGGGTCTCAATGACATGGGCTACAATGGCCCATTGATCAACAGTAGGAGGACAATATCCTCCATGCTCACCTGAATAGATGCTAAGAGCTCGCTTCTGTTATAGCATTCTTTGCAGCATGTAAAGTGTTGAGTTCCATCGTGTTGAAACAGCCTGAATCAAGTTGTTTTTGAGTAGGTCAAGGTCTTCCTGAATGCACCTCAGTTGCTGCTTGGCAAGGATTGAATGGTGGAAATGGCCTGCACACCCCTTCAGCATGCCAACTAAATCAATCAAAGCTCTCTGGCTTCACAGATCATCATTTACCCCAAGTTGGAGGGTGTGTACCATGCAACTGAGGTCTGACACTTAAGCAAGCCTCATTCCTTTCACTGTTTGCTCCGTGGTCTCAAAGCACAAGTCACTTGGTCTTTGTTTATTCCCCAATCTTCAAGGATGCCTAGAAAAATGTATTTAATGTACTCCCCAGTGTGGGATACTTTTGTGTTCAATACCATTTGCCTTTTTTGTCCATCCGCTGTCAATAAAGTGGCATGTGAGACTTATTAATGACTCTGTTGACTCTAACTAGCAGTCAGTCATGAATGAGAGTGCGTTGCCAGCATTCTTTGGTTGCAGCATAGTCTTTACTTCCTCAACTACCTTTTGGTGAATCTTTACATGCATTTTCGGTTCGGTAATATTTTTCACTCTTCAGTGTGTACCTTGGCTCAGCTATGGACATCAACCGCTTAAATCTTGAGTCAGACATCATTGTAAATGTCTGATTATCAGTAACCATCATCCCTGTGATTGCTTTGTCCAGCAGTTGGGATCTTTCATCCAAATTTAGCCACTTATCTTTATTCTGAAACATATCTTTTGTTGTTGTTTGGGATAGTGGTATTTCACTTTGTGATTCAGTTTGTTCACTTTTCCTGGGGATGCTTGAGATGAGAAATAGTCCCAGACCACACTAAATGTTTCTCTCTGCATTCATCTGCATTGAAATTTGGAAGAGTTTACAGATGAGGTAAAACTGGCTGGCACAGTGCACCCTGCTGTGAATGGGTGGCTGGCTGGCATGGCACACCCTGTGGTTGGATGGCTGGCTGGAACCCTGCTGTGGGTGGCTGGCATGGTGCACCCTGCTGTGGGTGGGTGGCTGGCTGGCAGGGTGCACCCTGATGCGGCTAGGTGGCTGGCACCCTGCTGTGAGTGGCTGGCACCCTGCTGTGAGTGGCTGGCAGGCACACCCTGCTGTGGGACTGTGGGTGGGTGGCCTCACCTGGCTCTCTGCTGTGGGTGGGTGGCTGCTGGCAGGCACCCTGGCTCTGCTGTGGCTGGCTGGCTGGCTTGTGCACTCTGATCCAGTTCCATTGTTCCATGATGTGCACTGTCGGAGGTGAGGGGGGTGGTGGCCTTTGCCCTATCCGGTTAGAAGCCAGGACTCAGTCAGACTCAGAAGGTTTGCAGGCCCAGTGCCCAGACGTGCGTCATGCAACATACGTAATTACATTGCGTGTGTGTCCTGCGTGCCTCTGTGCACTGGGCCAGCAGTCAGTGCACTGCAAACCTCCTGGCTTCCTCTACCCAGGCCGATTACATAGTGGGCCCCCAAAAAATGGTCGCTACGCCAGGGGGAGAATATCGTAATATTGGTAAGTTTGACCGATACTGATTCTTTGAAAATTCCCGAATATCTGCCATAATAATTGGCTACTCTGATAACCGGTCGACCCCTACTTTTTATGTATGGATTGCATGGGTTGTTACCAACATGTGGTAAAAATGTCATGTCAATAGCACCTTTAGAAATATATTTACCTAGAAAAACAGTGATCAATACTTATTTTACCTGCTGTATATGTATACATACATGCAATTATGTTTTGGTTCTATTGCATCTTTTTTACTATCTTTTTGTTGTTGCTTTTATGTCATTTATATATGTGTTCAATGAATGTCTACAGATAAATTAGGCACCTATTACATTCAGCTGTACCTTTTTGTATTTAAGGGTTAACTTAAGGTGCATCTTGGGTTATAACAAAGCAACATTTTTTTAGTTTAAATGTGTTAACTATGCTGCAGTCTCTCTGTATCTTGGGTTTGAAATGCCTTTTGTGAATTTTTTTTTTACATTAAAGCTCATTTTCTCTGAAGTCGGGAGTGCGGTCAATCTTCCTTCCGTATCTTCTACTACGCCCAGGTCATGGACTGGACCGGCACCCTGCCAATCATAAAGGGGATTGTTTCACGTGAAGTTGTGTTGCTCTTTGATAGTCATCTTTTTAAGAAACCCAAGATTAAAACGTTTCCTCCCAAAGCTAGCGTTACCATTCAAGGATTCGTATATGTCAATCATATCCCCTCTTAAGCATCTCTTCTCCAGGAAGGTTAAGGTGGAAGTAAACCCATGGATTTAAACAGTTAAAAAAAAAAAGCATGCTGGGAATGCTAACTGCACATTGGCTGTGCTCTCAGCCAAACTATCAAACCATCCAATGGCTGGTGTCATAACGAATCACATGTGCAGCACCATAGCAGTTGAAGAATAAACAGAGGCAAAGATGGCAGCTTCCTTGGCTGAAAACGATAGGGGAGTTTACTTCCACTTTAACCACTTAATAACCGGCCTATAGCCGATTAACGGCTACAGGTCGGTTTGCTATCTCTGAGAGGCCGTTAATTAACGGCCTCCCGATGAATCGTTCCTGCGCGCCCCCTGGGGCGCGCACGCCGGAACATCCGTGCTCGCCGAGTTCACGGGACCCGGCGCAACACGGATCGCGGTAAAGGACCAATGGCAGCGGCCCTTTACCACGTGATCGCTCCGTCCAATGACGGAGCGATCACAAATGTAAACAATTCGGCTTGCCGGGTCATTGGAAGGTCATCAGTCTCCTCTCCTCACACCAATGCAGCGTGAGAGGAGAGGAGAACAATCGAGTGATAATATAAAAAACTGTGAGTGCCCAGCAGTGCCTAGCAGTGCCCAGCAGTGCCCAAATAGTGCCCAGCAGTGCCCAAATAGTGCCACAACAGTGCCACAACAGTGCCACAATAGTGCCATCTATCACCTATGCCACCTCTGTGCCAGCAGAGCCACACCAGTGCCACTACAGTGCATACCAGTGCCACTACAGTGCATCACCAGTGCCACACCAGTGCCATACCAGTGCCACACCAGTGCCACCTGTGCCCATCAGTGCCACCTGTGCCCATCAGTGCCACCTGTGCCCATCAGTGCTCATCTGCGCCACTGCAGTGCCACATCAGTGCCGCCTGTGCCCACCAGTGCCGCCTGTGCCCACCAGTGCTGCCTGTGCCCACCAGTGCCGCCTGTGCCCACCAGTGCCGCCTGTGCCCACCAGTGCCATCTGTGTGCCCACCAGTGCCATCTGCGTGCTAATCAGTGCCACCAGAGCCACACCAGTGCCACCAAAGTCACTATAGTGCCCATCAGTGTCACCTGTGCCCATCAGTGCCACCTGTGCCCATCAGTGCCACCTGCGCCACTGCAGTGCCCCATCAGTGCCGTCTGTGTCCATCAGTGCCGCCTGTGTCCATCAGTGGCGCCTGTGTCCATCAGTGGCTCCTGTGTCCATCAGTGCCCACCTGTGCTGCCTGTGCCGCCTGTGTCCATCAGTGCCCACCTGTGCCGCCTGTGCCACCACAGTGCTCTGCAGTGCAGCCTCACCAGCCACCAGTATGGCAAAAAAATATTTTACTAGTGAGGAAGCCTACAAGCTTCTAAGTATGACCAGCGAGAGCAGCGGGGAGCTCTTTGAGTCTCAGTCTGATACGGATTCGGCCTATGAACCCGTTACAAGCAGCGGGTCTGATACAGAATCAGAAGAGGAATGTGTGCCCGTGAAAAGAAGGCGTTCTGGTGTGGAGCCGCAGCCTACTACCGTGGATGGCAGAGCAGAGCCATCCACCTCGAGAGCAGAGCCGTCCACCTCGAGAGCAGAGCCGTCAACCTCGAGAGCAGAGCCGTCAACTTCAAGAGCAGTGCCGTCAACCTCGAGAGCAGTGCCGTCAACCTCGAGGGCAGTGCCGTCAACCTCGAGGGCAGTGCCGTCCACCCCGAGAGCAGTGCCGTCCACCCCGAGAGCAGTGCCGTCCACCTCGAATAGGGGCCATGCCAGCCTTCCCTATGCCCTTCAACACCCCCTGTGGCTGCAATCTAATTCCGGAGAAGCAAATATCCCCCCCTTCACCGCCCAGCCAGGTGTCCAGGTGAACACCGATGATTTTTCAATGCTAGATTCTTTTCATTTGGCTTTCACCGAAGACTTACTATCATCCATTGTGGCCCAGTGCAACCTCTACGCACAGCAGCACATAGTAAGCAACCCTGGCTCTAGTTATGCCCGTCCCTTTCAGTGGAGAGAACTAACCGTAGAGGAATTCAAAATTTTCTTAGGCCTAACTTTTTCAATGGGACTTTCAAAAAAAAAAACAATTGTACTCCTATTGGTCTACCAAACCTGTCCACCACATGCCACTCTTCTCATCCCTTATGCCAAGATCACGATACCTAATGATTATGCGGTTCCTCCACTACAATGACAACACCCAGTGCCTTCCCCGAAATGACCCAGCTTTTGACAAATTATTTAAAATTCGGCCACTTCTAAATTATTTCTCTGAAAAATTTCCCCAATTATATACCCCCGAACAGAACATTTCCGTGGATGAGTCCCTTGTAAAATTCTCAGGCAGGCTTGGCATCAAACAGTTTATCCCCAGCAAAAGGGCCCGATATGGGGTTAAAATGTACAAACTTTGCGAACGAGCCACGGGGTATATCTACTCCTTCCTGGTGTACGAAGGAAAGGACTCCCAACTGCACCCCCCTGAATGCCCAGACTACATTGGAGCCAGCGGAAGAGTGGTCTGGCAGCTTGTCTATCCACTCTTTGGAAAGGGATACCATCTTTATGTGGATAATTTTTATACGAGCTTGCCCCTCTTCCGCAATCTTCACCGGAGAGACACCCCAGCATGTGGTACAGTGAGAGCCAATAGAAAGGGCTTCCCGCAAAAACTCATCAATGAAAGGCTACAACGAGGGGAGACAGCATCTTTGCGGAACCAGGAGCTATTGGCTGTCAAGTGGAGGGACAAACGAAACGTCCACATGCTGACGACAATCCATAATGACACCTACATAGAAGTCTCCAGAAGAAAAGGCCCAATCCAGAAACCAGCCTGCATCTATGATTACAATTTGTTTATGGGGGGAGTGGACTTTAACGATCAGATGATTGAACCATACCTTCCCACAAGAAAATCCTGCCACTGGTATAAAAAAGTGTCCATTTATCTTTTCGGTTTGGCCATGTATAACACTTATGTCCTTTACCAAAAATCTACAGAAAACCCCGTATCCTATCTGTACTACCAAGAAGAAGTTATTTCCGCCCTTTTGTACCCTGAAGGCCCACCAGAAACTATTCGCTCTGATTGTGTGAGCAGACTCCACGAGCGCCACTTTCCTGACAAAATCCCCCTCCCCGAAACAGGCTACAGGCGTCAGAAGAAATGTGCTCCAGAGGAGGAATTAGAAGAGACACCACATTTTATTGTCCCGATTGTCCTTCCCAACCAGGCCTCTGTATAGGTGAATGCTTCCGCCGTTACCATACTTCTCTACATTATTAGGGAAGTATGGTAAACCTAATTTCCTGTCATTTTCCTCCACACCCCTTATGCCACTGCACTGAACTGTACATACCTCTGCCTTCTCCGGAACCGACCCTGGCCTGTTATACGACCAAGCTCCTGCCTAACGCTAAACGTACCTCTGCCTTCTCCGGAACCGACCCTGGCCTGTTATACAACCAAGCTTCTGCCTAACGCTAAACATACTTCTGCCTTCTCCGGAACTGACCCTGGCCTGTTATACGACCACGCTTCTGCCTAACGCTAAACTGTACCTACCTCTGCCTGCTCTGGAACTGACCATGGACTGTTTGACCACGTTTTTTGCCTGCCTCTTGGATTGATCTTTTACCCTGCTAGGCTAGTGGGAACAAAGGGGTCTCACATATGTGAGGGGCTCCAGAATTGTTTTCTGGATGAAGAAAACTAATTTTTTAGTTCTCATTCCCGGATTAGGGTCTGGAGACTCGGAGGCTTCAAAGAGATTTGGACGGGAGAAGCCTCTACCCCTGTCCCCATTATTTCATAGCCTGCTACTCGGACCATGTCCCTGCTTACTCCCAGGATGGACAATATTCCTGGCTGCTACCTGGACAATTCCATTCACTGTCGCTGACCATGTCCCTGCCTGCTGCCTGGATCAGGGCTCTCCTCCTGTGGACAATTGGACTACTAAAACCACAGGTAATTTTTTTTGTTTACCCCTTACTCAGAAGAATGTAATTTAGGGTGTAATTATTGGTATGTACGTGCTATGTTAGAAATATGAAGGGCCTTCAAAAATGTGATAGATTGTAAGGAAATTAGCTGCACAATTTATGCTCCTAGAACGCCTGAAGTTGCTACTTCAATGTTGGACTTGTGTATGTGGCCAGGCTGTGTAAAAGTCTAACACATGTGGTATCGCCATACTCAGGAGGAGTAGCAGAATATATTTTGGGGTGTCATTTTTGCTATGTACATGCTATGTGTTGGAAATATCTTATAAATGGACAACTTTTAGTAAAAAAAAATGCATTTTCATTTTTTTCCACAATTTCCAAAAACTTTGTGAAAAAAATGAACCGTTCCAAAGACTCATTATGCCTCATAGATTATACGTCGGGGTGTTAGCTTTCCAAAATGGGGTCACTTTGTGGGCGTTTCCATTGTCCTGGTGCTCCAGGGCCTTCAAAAGTGTAATAGGTGCTTGAGATATTAGACGTGTAATTTATACTCCTAGAACGCCTGAAGTTGCTACTTCAATGTTGGACTTGTGTATGTGGCCAGGCTGTGTAAAAGTCTAACACATGTGGTATCGCCATACTCAGGAGGAGTAGCAGAATATATTTTGGGGTGTAATTTTTGCTATGTACATGCTATGTGTTGGAAATATCTTATAAATGGACAACTTTTTGTAAAAAAAAATGCATTTTCATTTTTTTCCACAATTTCCAAAAACTTTATGAAAAAAATGAACCGTTCCAAAGACTCATTATGCCTCATAGATTATACGTTGGGGTGTCAGCTTTCCAAAATGGGGTCACTTTGTGGGCGTTTCCATTGTCCTGGTGCTCCAGAGCCTTCAAAAGTGTAATAGGTGGTTGAGATATTAGATGTGTAATTTATGCTCCTAGAACGCCTGAAGTTGCTACTTCAATGTTGGACCTGTGTATGTGGCCAGACTGTGTAAAAGTCTCACACATGTGGTATCGCCGTACTCAGGAGGAGCAGCAGAATGTAGTTTGGGGTTTCATTTGTGGAATGTATATGCCGTGTGAGAGAAATAGCCTGGTAAAATGACAATTTGGTGTGAAAAAAAATTAAAATAAAAAAAATCTTTATTTTGCAAAGAATTGTGGGAAAAAATGACAACTTCAAAAAACTAACCGTGCCACGTACTAAATACCTTGGAATGTCTACTTTCCAAAAAGGGGTCATTTGGGGGGTATTTGTACATTACTGGCTTGTTAGGGTCTCCAGAAATGAGATAGACTGTCAGTACATCAGCTGTGATCAAATTGATACATTTTCAGTGATTGGCACCATAGCTTGTAGACCCTATAACTTTCACGCAGAATAAATAATATCCACTAATTTGGGTTATTTTTACTAAAGACATTTAGCAGTATACATTTTTGGCCAAATTTATGAAGAAAAATTACTTATTTGCAAAAATTTTTAATAGAAATGAAGAAAAATGCTTTTTTATACAACATTTTCGGTATTTTTTCATTAATAGCACAAAAAATAAAAAACGCAGAGGTGATCAAATACCACCAAAAGAAAGCTCTATTTGTGGGAAAAAAAGGACGAAAATTTCAGATGGGTACAGTGTTGCATGACCGAGTAATTGTCATTCAAATTGTGAGAGCACTGAAAGCTGAAAATTGGTCTGGTTATTAAGGGTGTTTAAGTGCCCAGTGGTCAAGTGGTTAAAGTGATTGTAAAGTCTTGTTTATTTTCAGTTAAAAATAACAAACATGTTATACTTACCTCCTCTGTGCAGTGGATTTGCACAGAGCAGGCCAGATCCTCCTCTTCTCAGGTCTCTCTCCGGCTCTCCTGGCCCCTCCCCCCTGTTGAGTGCCCAAGCTGGGTCACAGCTCTCTGTGTCAATTCAGACATGGAGCCATGGCCCGGCCCTACCCCTCTTTCTCTTCTCATTGGCTGACTTGACTAATTGACAGTCGTAGGAGCCAATGGCGCCACACTACTGTATCAGCCAATGAGGGGGGAGTCCCGAGCAGCTGAGACTTTCCTCCAACAAGTACACCCCTTCTGAGGATTGGTGACCAGAACCTGACAGCATACTTAAAGTGGGGTACCCCTTAAAAAAAAAAAAAAATTAAAAGTCAGCAGCTACAAATACTGCAGCTGCTGGCTTTTAATAATCGGACACTTACCTGCCCCAGGGTCCAGCGATGCGGGGGAACGAAGCCCCCCCCTCGTTCCCCGCTCTGCTTGCGGCGCCGTCATGCATACTGTGGGCACTCGGCTGTGGCTTCACAGCCGGGCACCCACTGCGCATGCGCGAGCGGCGCAGGGCGCCGTGATACGCCGTACAGTCACCTGGGACATGTGACAGGTCCCAGGTGAATGTGCGGCACAAGGGGAAGTGATGTCACCAGCCCGGGCAATGAAGAAGGCAGACTACGAGGGACCCCCTAGCAATCGGTATTTAGAGGTGAGTAAAAAAATTTTTTTTTGCCAATTATTTTTTTATTTTATTTTTTATGAATTTTAAGCAGCTTTTCATTTTTTGGTGGCAACACCACTTTAAGATGTGGCTGAACCAAGGTTTTGTAAAGTAGTAGAATTATAGTTTTCTCTCTTCAATAAATATTTTTTTTAATGCAAGCTAATAGTCGGCTGGCCTTGCTTGCTGCAATTTGGCATCACATGCTATTGCTGACTCTGTCATTTACCAGGACCCCCATATACTTTTCAATCCTCGATTTTCCCAATGGTTCTTACCTTGGTGTGTAATTTTGCATGCATCACTTTACATTTCTTCATATTGACTCTTACCTGCCATATAGTTGCCCACCCTCTATTTTCACTGGGTCTGCTTGTAAAGTTGCTGTATCCTGCTGTGAAGTTAGACCCCTTTCACACTGCCAATGGGCCACGTTAGCGGTAAAGCACCAATAGTTTTACACTGCTCCTCCACCGCCCCAAAGACACTGCTTGCAGGACTTTTTCTAACGTCCTGCAAGTGCACCGCTCCAGCGTGAAAGCACTCGGGTTCTCACACTGAAGCTTCAGGGGAGACTTTTTAAGGTGCTTTACAGGTGCTATTTTTAGCCCAAAAGCATCTGACAAACACCCCAGTGTGTAAGGGGTCTTATTACCCTAGTTTGTTGTGTCAGCAAACACTGAGATCAAACGATTTATTCCAACCTCTATATAATTTATGAACAAGTTAAAACCTGTTGGTTCCAGGACAGAGCCCTGCACGCTGCTTGCAACTCCAGACCATAACATTTTCCATTAATCACCACTTCCTGGACGTGTGCCTGCAACCAGTTTTCTATCCAGGTACATACCATATAATCAATACCACAAGGACTTAATTTGTAAATAAATCATTTGTGGGGTACTATATCAAACGTTGTAGCAAAATTTAGATACACAGGCCTCCCTCTATCCAAATTGTAGCTTACCTCCTCATGGAATATTGGATAGAATCTAGGGAAGGTTACAAAACCGATGAAAATCCCTATACACTTGAGAACTGAAATATTTTTTAATATTTCATAAACTAACATGGCTTTGCCAATTTCAGAATAACTATGCTTGGCAGATCTTACCAAGATGAAAATATTCTGGCCAAACAAGGCAAACATCTCCAGCTGCTGAGAAGGCTAATCCCAGAAGGATCTTCTTTGCATATGAGCTGAACTTTCTGGAGCCAATGGAGTGGACAACAATGAAAAACTCCAGACAGATGATTGGTAGGCACTTAATAAGTGCACTGTACCAGCTTGGCTCCGAGAGGGGAATCCACAGCACAAAATAATTGCATACAGCCATTAGGAAGGGAAGTAGTTTTGGAACAGTACTTCTTACCTATTTGAGAAAGAAACATAATTAAACAAAAATGATCTTCACATAACCCACATTAGGACAAAATTACACCAAAACTAATCTAAGGTATAAGCTGTAAGCACATGGTTTAATGACTACCACTGTTGCTTAGCTGGCACTCAGGGTTCAGTCCTAAATATGAAACTATTTGCATGGAGTTTGTAGTCTCTCCATGTGTGCTTTAATTTTACCCAACAATCCTAAAACATGTTGTAATGCTACTGATATTACATGTCAAATTGTATAACGTCACTTTATGATGCGAAATAAAAAGTTCTTCAAATAAAGTCCAAAATTGTGCGAAATCCCTTCCAATGTTTCTGTGCAAAATATACAAAGTAACGATCTTGTCCACTACTGAGGCTTATCAGACAGAGAGACCTCTAATCATCGTGAGGTCATACAAGCTTGCCCTTCATCATAGGGTAAAGGATGGCGTACAATATGTGTCACAGCAGTACCTTCTTCTCCAATAGCTCCGGGAACTCAACTGGATTTATACCCATTGGAGGAAAGTGGACAGATCGTACATATTATAATACCGTAATTAAATTAAGATCATATACAGTAAAACCTTGGTTTGAGAGCGTTTTGCAAGACAAGCAAAATGTTTTACTAAATTTTGATTTGATATACAAGCAATGTCTTGATATAGAAGTAGGGTCATGTCACAACTGAGTATAAAAGAGAAGAGAGGTGCCTCTAAGTTAAGCAATGCAGTTACATTTAATGAAGGTACAACATTTAGCAAGTCACATGATTGATGATTAAAACAGGCACATCTAAGTATGCAGGCATCCTGGGTAAAGCTGTCCACATAGACCATCCTCCGCTCTGCCATCGACATCATCCCTTCCATGCTGCGCTCCATAAGCGCTTAAAGCCTCGCTTTCAGATTGTTCTACCGATAGGTAGTCTTTCCGGTCACGATTGCAGACTGACAAGTGTGAGAGACGGTGGTGCAGGGGATGGTCTATGTGGACAGCTTTACCCGGATGCCTGCATACTTAGATGTGCCTCTTTTAATCATCAACCATGTGATTTGCTAAATGTTGTACCTTCATTAAATGTAACCATATTGCTACACTTAGAGGCGCCTCTCTTCTCTTTTATACTCCGTTGCTCCTGCTGAATTTTACTTCTGATCCCCTTGTAGAGGTTTATGGGGCAGGGGGTGAATGTCTGCTCTAATCACCTATGCGATCAGGACAGAAGTGGGAGCAGTTATTTGTCACTAGGTACCCACCTCCAGAAAGAAAAACAAGTTTCCAAAAGCGTTAGAGAAGGGGTAAAGTTCTGCTTTAAAAAAGGTATGAGATGCATAACCTAGACCACTCCGAAATGAAAAAGCACTGTGGGATTTACTCTAGATTTGCAGGTAATAGGCTTCAATGGAACCACACCAGAAATGCAAGGAGGAGGTGGAATCCTTATGGGTAGAGCTCCAAAGGGATGAACTTAAGGGGATAATATTACAGGAAGTATGCTATAGGTCCCCTAGCCTGAGGGAGGAGGGGGAGATGGATCTCCTATCACAAGTTGATGGGTTTGCTTTAAGAGCATACTAATAAAGGGCATTAGCCAATGCATCCCATGTGGTAATACATTTAAAAGAGCAAACAAAAGTCCTGAATGGCTTAACACCCATGTAAAAATGCATATAAAAGCAAAGGAGAAGGCCTTCAAAAAATACAAGGCTGAGTGATCGTCATCAGCATTCAGACTTTATAAAGAATGCAACAAGAAATGTAAGGGGTGCAATTAGGGTGGCTAAGAAAGAACAAGAAAGACACAGCAGAGGAGAGCGGAAAAAAATTCCAAGAAATTCTTTAAGTATGTAAACAGTAAAAAAGGCAGGCCAGATCATATTGGCATTGGCCCCATAAAGAATGAGGAAGGACATCTAGTTACAAAGGATGGGGAGATGAAGAAAGTATTGAATTTATTCCTCTCCTCAGTCTTCAAGAGGGAATCGGGGGCTTCAGTAACAAAAACTGCAGTGTTTATCCTTATGACACATCACAGGAAGCACTTCATGGTTAACAGAGGACAGAATTCAAATTAGACTTGGGAAACTTAACATTAATAAATCACCAGGTCCAGATGGCTTGCATCTGAGGGTACTAAGGGAACTCAGTCGAGTAATTCCCAGACCATTGTTCTTAATTTTTACTGACAGTCTGCCATGGTACTAGGTGATTGGAGAAAAGCCAATGTAGCACCAATATTTAAAAAGGGCCCAAAATACATCCCTGGAAATTACAGACCAGTTAGCCTAACATCAATAGTATGCAAGCTCTTTGAGGTGATAAGGGACTATATACAAGATTGCAAGCAGGCAAGCAGGCCAGCTATGAATGTGCGGAAGCCTAAGTTTGAAAGAGGATGCAATTGGGGAAGCCCTGTTAAGGCTCTGAAGCAAGAGCGCTGTTTGCGGTGCAGAGAGTGGGGTCATGTTGTCTCCATGTGCCCATTGTCTCTGTCTCCAATACAAAGTGACATGGCCAGACAAAAGTCTACAACAATGTTTGGGAAGCCTGATTTGTGTTCCAGGAGTGATCAACATGTTGAACGGAAGTTGGAGAGGTATGCGGTTGCCCGTAGCAACAGTGGTAATTTCAAGGCTGCAGACCACCACATGAGAAAAGTATTGCCTGCAGAGGGTTGTGGCAAGGTGAAAACAACAATGCTGCAAGGAGTGCAAAATCGCTGTATTTGGGAGAGTCAAAGTACGGCTGGAAGAGTGCCATCTCCCTTGGCAACAAGAGATGGGGTGTTAACTGGAAGGAGGAGCTACAGTGGAGATGTGGAGCAGCGTCCCACTAAAGATATGTGCAGAAATGTACCATGCCTGGAATGTGGTCAAATGGGGCATGGAATTTTTTCTTGTCCCAGGTTATGGAACATGCCTGGAGATGTGGTTACTGGGCAGAAGTCTTTGTCCGCAGGCCCAGATTTTTGTGCAAACATCTTTTCAGTCACCTCTGGCAACAGTGAAGAAGTACCTGTTGTGCTTGCAGGGGGTGCTAAGGAGTCAGAAGTGGCTGCTGGAGTTTCGTTCCATGGCCACCAGTGAGAGTTGGCCAATAAAAGTGTGACGAAGGAGAGACAACGTACTCAAATGAACCCAGAGTTACCTGCTACAGATTATGGCAAGACTGTTGCAGTTTGTGGGACTGATTCCAGTGAAGTGGAAGTATATCCAGCTGGGAGATCGGCAGAAGGTGTCAAAATGGACTTGCTGCAGTGTGCTACCCTGAGTAGATCAACCTGCAGCAAGGTTAAGAACTCAAAAAGACTGGACTCTGTGTGTGCCTGGTGTAATCCACCAGAGTGCTGGAAGTGGTAACCTGGGGTGACCAATACAGTTTGTGTGCCAGGTTCCCTAGTGACTGGTGCAACAGAGATGCCCAGGGAAACCTACCAAGAGCCTGCAGTGGTGAGGCACGTGGTTTCCCAGGACAACTGTGAAGCTGCCCTAATAGCCAAAATAATGCCGTTGGAGAGGAAGGGTGGTGTGCTGAGCGGTACACGGGGTGCTGAGTGTACTGACCAAAAGCAGCCTGTTAAAGCTTATAACACTGCTATGTCTATGAATGCTGATGGTAAAGGTATTGCCGATGATAAATGTACTTATTCTGATTTGTTCAAAAGTATTGAGGAAAGGGGGATGTCTCCCTTGGCAACCAGACGCAGAGTCACAGGGTTGTCCATGGAAGTCTCAGGGGCTCGCCATGCGTTTGAGCCAGAGATTTTCCAGGACAGCACTGAATTTGCTCTGGGTTTACTGGGTCTACACCATGCAGTGATAGTTTGTGTGAGCAGTCTGTTTACCATATGTGTAACCCAGTTGGTAAGGGGTTAAGTCCACTGGCCAAAGCTGAAGGTACACAGCTGAGTGTGCTTGCGCCCCAGAAGCAAGGTGGTGATGGTGTATTGCAGCCTGCCTTGTTTGAAGCATTAGCAAAGAGTAAAAGCATGTCGTCAAAATGTGATTTATATAGAACTGACAAAGGTACTGATTGTGCTGCAGAATCCCTGGTGCCTCCTAAAGCAGATGAGGTACTGCTGAGCCCTCATTATGGAAGCACAATGGATTGGGACAGTTGGGCCAAACAATTACTAGCCAGGTTAGACAAGGCTATGTTGAGTGACAGGGGTGTGAATACAACAACTGCTATGCCAGACAGGGAGATTGCAGAGCGACCGATGGTTGAGGATGCGGTGGTCACTGCAAGGGATGTTTCCCTCCAGTCGGAAGGACCAGATCAGGGCGCATGCATGGCAGATGTGGTGCTCACAACCCAGCCGCTAAATGTCAAGTGTCAAGGTGACACGGTAATGAATTTTGACTTGCAGGGGCTTATTGGTGAGTTAGAGGGGATGAGTGGGAGACATACATCTAACAGTGCTCCAGAGGAGCATCAGGTTGTGATGGATACCTCCAGTGAGGTGGAGGCCCCCTTAAATGTCGTGGCCCCTCACGCTAAAGTGAATGAGCCCCTCTATGTCTCTGATAAGGGAAAGGTCCCCAAAAATGTTTTGCATATTGATGTGGAGTGTGTAGAATTTACAGATATACTAATGGAACTGCTTGAACTGATGAAAGCACATTCCTTGTATACCTGGGTGCCTCTGTTACAGTCAGATGTGGTAATGCTGCATGGTACCAAAGGGTGGAGCCAGGTAATGCAAGCTGTGCTGGGTAACATTAATCACCAGTGGAACTGGGTGGTATGGTGCTTAATAGTCTGGAAAGTGATCTCACAGTTCCCTATGAGAGTGCTTCTGGATACAGTTCAGTACGGAAGGCGCTCTAGGGGGCTGCTGGAAACATCGGAGGTCTCTCCGCCTGATGCAGTGATAGACATGCCTGCTAGTGCAGTCCGAGGTGCGGCTGAGCAGGGTATAGTAAATGGTGTGGATACTGCCTCACCCGCTAGACCTCGTACGAAAGATGGGCCAGATATGGACATGGCAAAAGCAGAGATTCTGTCTGTCACCTGCAAAGAGGTACAAGTTTGGGTACCCGGAGACGCTCTCAAATATAGTATGGAGAGGAACAAAAATTGTTACATGGAAAAGGGTGAGCTGCCAAAGATTGGTACTGCTGGAAATAGGTCATGCGTTGTTCAATGTCCATTGTTAGGACAATTGCCCACAGAGATTTGGACAACAGGTGAAGTGAAGATCCCATAGGGGATAGCTGCTCACCTGTGTGTTATCCTTCCTTGGGCCTGGCCCTAACAAATCCCGAACAAGAAAGAACTGACGGTATTGGTAATTGGAGAAATGGTGGTGTATTACTGAATGTTAGTGTAAATAATGGCCTTGATATGAACATGAATAATTTCTTGGAAAATGGGCGTGATACACAGACGTTGAGCTCTGGGGAGTTGGTGGTCAAGGGTAAAGGCAAAGGAGTTGGTAAACCCAAGAGACCTGTTGTGATGGGGAAAACAGGTACCAGTGAGGGAAAAGGTAGTTCCTCATCAGGTGTAGTATCTGAAGCAGGTTCCCTACGGAATCTGGAAACTGAGTTGAAAGGAAATAGCAGGAAAGGCGGTGGGCCACCAGAAAATAAATGTGAGCTCAGGAACCCCAAGGACAGAGGGAGTAGGCTGAGGATACAGAACTGTAGGACCCCGTTGCGATCCAGGGTAGGGCGTGCCTGAAAGCGCACCCGAAAAAAGGGCCATCAGCCACGTAGGCCCAACCAGCACAGAGGTGTCCCAACTGCTATGGTGGGTGCAGGTGTTTCTCCCTCTGGGTCGAAACAAGGGGGGGATATGTGGAAGTGTGGTACCCCACCAGTGTATGGACCCAGTATTTTCAACCAGGCGGGTTGAGGGGCTCCAGGGAGCTTGCAACATTGGGAGGAAACTGACTTTTCAGTTTCCTAATTATTTACTAAATTCTGTTTTGGGATCTGGAGCCCCGGGATTTCGTAGTGATCTGGATGGGATGAAATCCCCAGTCCTGGGTCCAGATTTTTGGATTCACCAGCACACTGACTGGTCGGGTGTGTGTTGGTCTATTTCTAGACACCTGACCATGGTTCTGGGCTCCACCCTCCCAAGGAGTCCAGGCAAGCAAGGGAGAAGCATGCATGTCTGCATGGTGTAGGCAGAGGGCCCAAAGCTGTGGGATGAGCAGTGAGGAAGAGTAAGAGGTATAGTCCGTGATCTCTGTTAAATGGCCAAGACAGCTGAAGGGTAAAGCCCAAACGGCAGTACTGCTGACCATAAAGCCAGGTGGCTTGGTATTTTTTGTTTACTACTGCTTTGAAATTGAAACCCCTGCTTGGGAATTATTGATGGACATTTTTCTTTTCCTTTTTAATATAAAGTAAAAGTGGGTCAAAAAGCCCTGAAATTGAGTTTCTGGTGTGGATTGGTCTTGCCAGCGGGTGCTACACTTGTGTTAAACAACCCCCAATATTACAATATATATATATATATATATATATATATATATATATATATATATATATATATATATATATATATATATATATATATGTATATATATATATATTTTACACATACACACATATACTTCTTTCCGACATTCAAATTTCGTATAGAATGAATTTGAATAGAAAAGATTAGAATGGCAATAGAGAATAGACTTGAAAAACAATAGAACAGAATAGAATATATTATATTTTATTCTATTCTTTTCTATTGTTTTTCTACTCTATTTTTTATATTCTATTAAAATCTTTTCTATTAAAATCAAAATCATTATATACTAAATGTGAATGTTGGAAGATATATATATATATATTATTATTATTTTCTGACATTTGAATTTCGCATAGAATGAATTCGAATTTGAATAGAAAAGATTAGAGTGGAAATAGAGAATAGACTAGAACAATAGAACAGAATAGAATAGAATATAGATACTATCTATTACATTTTTTATTTTTTTGCAGATTACCATTTGTTTCCATAATATCTCCTGCAGACTATTAGCATCTATTTCATTTTTTTGCAGATCTCCTGCAGACTATTAGTATCTATTTAGTTTTCCCACCAGATCTCCTGCAGACTATTAGCATCTATTTTTTTTTTGCAGATCTCCTGCAGACTATTAGTATCTATTTAGTTTTCTCACCAGATCTTCTGCAGACTATTAGCATCTATTTCTTTTTTTTGCAGATCTCCTGCAGACTATTAGCATCTATTTAGTTTTTTCACCAGGTCTACTGCAGACTATTAGTATCTATTTTGTTTTCTCACCAGATCTCCTGCCATTTCCTTTAGTTCAGCAGATCTCCTGCAGACTATTAGCATCTATTTCATTTTTTTTTTGCAGATTACTATTTATTTCCATCAGATCTCCTGCAGACTATAAGCACCTATTTATTTATTTTTTGCTGGTCTCCGGCAAACTATTAGCAGCCATTTCCCTGTGTATAGAGATATAAGCGGTGATGTCTCTCTTGTTGTCTCTTCCTCAAACCGTTCCTCCATTCATAAATTAAATAGATGCTAATAGTCTGCAGGAGATCTGCTGAAATAAAGGAAATGGCTGCTCTAATGCAAAAAAAGAAAAAGAAATTAAATAGATGTTAATATACTGCAGGCGATCTGATGTAAATAAATAGTAATCTGCAAAAAAAAAAAAAATGAAATTGATTCTAACAGTCTGCAGGAGATCTGCAAAAAAAGAAATAGATGCTAATAGTCTGCAGGAGATCTGGTGAGAAAACAAAATACTAATATATATATATATATATATATATATATATATATATATATATATATATATATATATATATATATATATATATATATATATATATATATATATATATATATATATATATATATATAAAACCATGTTCCGAAATACACATTTAGTATATAATGATTTTGACTTTTAAAAAGATTTTAATAGAATAGACTAGAAAAACAATAGAACAGAATAGAATAAAATATGATATATTCCATTCTGTTCTATTGTTTTTCTAGTCTATTCTCTATTTCTATTCTAATCTTTTCTATTCAAATTCCAATTCATTCTATATGAAATTCGAATGTCGGAAAGAAATATATTATATTATATATATATATATATATATATATATATATATATATATATATATATATATATAAAACCATCTTCCGAAATTCGAATTTAGTATATAATGATTTTGATTTTAATAGAATATAAAAGAACAGACTAGAAAAACAATAGAACAGAATCAAATATAATATATTCTATTCTGTTCTGTTGTTTTTCTAGTCTATTTTCTATTTTATTATAATCTTTTCTATCCAAATTTAAAATGAATGAAAAAATTTGAATTCATACTATTCGAAATTCAAATTTATTCTATTCGAAATTCGAATTTCAGAAGATGGTTGTATATTCTATTTTATTCTATTAAATTATATTTTCTCTATTCTGTTCTAATCTTTTCTATTTGAATTTGGGGCCCCCGTACCTCGGGGGCCCTTGGTGCTAGAATCTTTGGAGATGTTGTAGTGCTAGTTCTACTGTGTTTGCATACCAAATTTTGTGTTTCTAGCTATAAGTGGCCCCAAGATACATGGCCCCAAAGTCGGGTCACAAAATGTCATTCCCTGCTGCAGAAAAGTACTTGGCATATTGCCCATATCTCAGGGTCAGTGCTAGGAACCCCACAACTTGTGGCAGGTGACGTGGCACTCGTGACCGGTCACATGGCACTCCTGGCAGGTGTCGTGGCAAGTGGACAATACACAACTTGTGGCAAGTGGACAATACACAACTTATGGCAGGTGACGTGGCACTCGTGGCCGGTCACATGGCACTCGTGGCAGGTGTCGTGGCAAGTGGACAATACACAACTTGTGGCAAGTGGACAATACACAACTTATGGCAGGTGACGTGGCAAGTGAACAATACACAACTTGTGGCAGGTGACGTGGCAAGTGGACAATACAAAACTTGTGGCAGGTGATGTGGCAAGTGGACAATACACAACTTGTGGCAGGTGACGTGGCAAGTGGACAATCCACAACTTGGTCATGTGACAGGTTACGTGGCACTTGTGGCCAGTCACGTGGCACTCGTGGCAGGTGTCGTGGCAAGTGGACAATACACAACTTGTGACAGGTGATGTGGCAAGTGGACAATGCACCCCTTGTGGCAGGTGATATGGCAAGTGGACAATCCACAACTTGGGGCTTGGGTTAGGCTTATGGTTAGGGTTGGGGTTTCCCCTTGGAAGAATAAGGCTTGGACTCAGTGATTGGAATAGAATAAAATAATATTTTATACTATTCTGTTCAATTGTTTTTCTAGTCTATTCTCTTCTATTCAAATCTATTCTATTCTAATTCATTCTAAAGGAAATTTGAATTTCGGAAGATGGTTATTTATATATATATATATATATATATATATATATATATATAAAACCATCTTCTGAAATTCTAATTTAGTATAAAAATTTTGATCAAATTCGAATAGAAAATATTAGAATAGAAAATAATAGAAAAGAATAGACTAAGAATAGACTATAATAAAATATAACTATATATATTTTAGTTTCCATTGGTTTGAGTTATTTTCAATTCTATTCTCGAATTCGAATTTATACTATTATAATTTCAGAAGAAGGTCATATTCTTCTATTGTATTTTATTACATTCTATTAAATTCTATTCTGTTCTTTACTATTCTTTTATTTTCATTCTATTGTGTTATTATTTTATTCTATTCTATTTTACTGTATTCTTTTTTAGAAATCGATTTATATTTTTTCGATTTTTATTCGAATTGAATTGTTTTCAAATTCGATTCGACTAGAATTGTTTTCACATTTGATTCGAATTGTTTTCAAATTCAATTTTTTTTTCGAATTCTATTCAAATTTCGTCCGAATTGAACTCCTTAGCATTGTAATTCGGATGCATCCGAATGATGAAAATTCGTCCGAATTTCTAAATTTGTAATGAAACGAAATGCACATGTCTAGCATGCAATGCCAAGCTGCTGCTAACAAAGCAAACAGAATATTGGCATGCATTAAAAAGGGGATCAACTCCAGAGATAAAATGATAATTCTCCCGTCTCTACAAGACTCTGGTCTGGCCGCACTTAGATTATGCTGTCCAATTCTGGGCACTAGTCCTCAGGAAGGATGTACTGGAAATGGAGCGAGTACAAAGAAGGGCAACAAAGCTAATAAAGGGTCTGGAGGATATTTGCTATGAGGAAAGGTTGCGAGCACTGAACTTATTCTCTATGGAGAAGAGTTGCTTGAGAGGGGATATGGTTTAAATTTATAAATACCGTACTGGTGACCCCACAATAGGGATAAAACTTTTTTGCAGAAGGGAGTTTAACAAGACACGTGGCCACTCATTAAAATTAGAAGAAAAGAGGTTTAACCCTAAACTACGTAGAGGGTTCTTTACTGTAAGAGTGGCAAAGATGTGGAATTCCCTTCCACAGGCGGTGGTCTCAGCGGGGAGCATCGATGGTTTAAAAAAAATTAGATAAGCACCTGAACAACCGCAACATACAGGATTATACAATGTAATACTGACATATAATCACACACATAGGTTGGACTTGTGTCTTTTTTCATTCTCACCTGCTATGTACCTACGTTCGATACGGCATTTCTGGATGCTATTTAATTGCAGGTGTTTATATATTTTTACCTCCCACTGTGGAGAGTTTTGTTTATATATATTTTTTGTATATTTATAATAAAACTAATTAACTATCTTCACATTGTATGTTGGGACACTCATTTGGTTTTTCTGGTTCCTGCCTGTCTTGACAGGAACATGCCAGTCCCTTTTTTTTGTTAGATATGCTATATAATCAACCAGAATGCCCCTGCCCCCATTGGGCTAGCGATGTTTAGAACAGATTTCCAAGGTTAACTAATGCCCTATTTTTATGTGTTTTCTTTGGTATATGTACCTACTATGTAACTATGTAACTAAGTGTTGTGTTAGTGATGCGATTTTTTAGGTATTTAGCATTTTTTATTTTAACACTGTATATAGCTGGTTGCTGAGCAAGGGTCAGAAAGCCGGTGTGGTAAAATTTCATGCGACCCGTGAATTTCGCTCACCCCGACACTTCCGGTGAGGCTCCGTCACTCTAACAGCTAACGGCGGGCCTTTACTGCGCATGCGCCAAGTCCGTGATCTGAACGGCGCATGCGCAAGATCGTAAGTTCAGCGGTGGTTAAAAATTATAGACACAGAAATGCTGGTGGGCGGGCGGAGCTGAACAGATGCTCAGGACGTCAGCAGCAGCCCCGCCCACCCTAATAACATGCCTCTGAATCTTAAGTGGTGGTGAAAAATCATACTCAAGTGGGCGGAGACTTGCGGGTGGGCGGGCGGAGCTAATGATGGCTTTATTATATCATCGGCAGCACCAATATGTATATTATTTATTAAAGCTGAACAATAAGCAGTGTATTTATTAAAGCTGAACAATAAGCAGTGTATTTATTAAAGCTGAACAATAAGCAGTGTATTTATTAAAGCTGAACAATAAGCAGTGTATTTATTAAAGCTGAACAATTAGCAGTGTATTTATTAAAGCTGAACAATTAGCAGTGTATTAAAGCTGAACAATTAGCAGTGTATTTATTAAAGCTGAACAATAAGCAGTGTATTTATTAAAGCTGAACAATTAGCAGTGTATTTATTAAAGCTGAACAATAAGCAGTGTATTTATTAAAGCTGAACAATTAGCAGTGTATTTATTAGGCTGCTTTCACACTGGGGCTGTGAGGGCGTCGGCGGTAAAGCACCGCTATTTTTAGCGGCGCTTTACCGTCGTTTTAGCGGCGGTCTGCGGGCGCTAGCGGGGTGGTTTTAACCCCCGCTAGCGGCCGAAAAAAGGGTTAAAACCACCCGCAAAGCGCCGCTGCAGCGGCGCTTTGCCGGCGGTATTGCCGCGCTGTCCCATTGATTTCAATGGGTAGGAGCGGTTTAGGAGCGGTGAATACACCGCTCCTTCACCGCTCCAAAGATGTGGCTAGCAGGACTTTTTTCACTGTCCTGCCAGCGCACCGCTTCAGTGTGAAAGCCGAGTGACAGGGGCCGGTTTTTTTCAGGCGCTACACAGGCGCTATTTTTAGCGCTGTAACGCCTGAAAACCGCCCCAGTGTGAAAGGGGCCTTAAAGCTGAAGAATATGGGCACAATATTGGGGACAGTGTGTGCGTTTGGGGACAGTGGCTGCATTTGGGCACAGTGGCTGCGTTTGGGGCACAATGTCTGCGTTTGGGGACAGTGTGTGCGACAGTGTCTGTATTTGGGCACAGTGGCTGCATTTGGAATGATCACAGTCAATTGCGTGGTAAACGGCCAATGGCTGTTTACCAGCATCAGTGGCGAGCAGTGTTCCCGGGAACACGCCGCCACCAACGTGCCCGCGCAGAGCGCGCCCGCGATTGCCGTGGAGATGTGGGGCGGCCACCAACGTACACGCGCAGAGCGCGCCCGCGATCACCATGGAGAGGTGGGGCGGCCACCAACGTACATGCGCAGAGCGCGCCCGCGGTCGCCGTGGAGGGGTGGGGCGGAACCATCTGTGATCACGCGGTAAACAGCCTCATGGCTGCAATGGGGCCTAGTCCTCATGTGATGGGGACCAAGGCCTGATGTGATGGGGGGGGGGTCCTGTGATGTGATGGGGGGTCTTCTGATGTGATGGGAGTGTCCTGTGATGTAATGGGGGGCCTAGGCCTGATGTGATGGTAACCAAGGCCTGATGTGATGGGGGGTCCTGTGATGTGATGGGGGGTCTTCTGATGTGATGGGAGTGTCCTGTGATGTAATGGGGCCTAGTCCTCATGTGATGGGGACCAAGGCCTGATGTGATGGGGGGATCCTGTGATGTGATGGGGGTCTTCTGATGTGATGGGGGTGTCCTGTGATGTAATGGGGGCCTAGGCCTGATGTGATGGTAACCAAGGCCTGATGTGATGGGGGGTCTTCTGATGTGATGGGGGTCCTGTGATGTAATGGGGGCCTAGTCCTCATGTGATGGGGACCAAGGCCTGATGTGATGGGGGGGGTCCTGTGATGTGATGGGGGTCTTCTGATGTGATGGGGGTGTCCTGTGATGTAATGGGGGCCTAGGCCTGATGTGATGGTAACCAAGGCCTGATGTGATGGGGGGTCTTCTGATGCGATGGGGGGTCTTCTGATGTGATGGGGGTGTCCTGTGATGTAATGGGGGCCTAGTCCTCATGTGATGGGGACCAAGGCCTGATGTGATGGGGGGGTCTTCTAATGTGATGGGAGTGTCCTGTGATGTAATGGGGCCTAGTCCTCATGTGATGGGGACCAAGGCCTGATGTGATGGGGGGGTCTTGTGATGTGATGGGGGTCTTCTGATGTGATGGGGGTGTCCTGTGATGTAATGGGGGCCTAGGCCTGATGTGATGGTAACCAAGGCCTGATGTGATGGGGGGTCTTCTGATGCGATGGGGGGTCTTCTGATGTGATGGGGGTGTCCTGTGATGTAATGGGGGCCTAGTCCTCATGTGATGGGGACCAAGGCCTGATGTGATGGGGGGGTCCTGTGATGTGATGGGGGTCTTCTGATGTGATGGGGCCTAGTCCTCATGTGATGGGGCCCAAGGCCTGATGTGATGGGGGGGGGGGGGTCCTGTGATGTGATGGGGGTCTTCTGATGTGATTGGGGTGTCCTGTGATGTAATGTGGGGCCTAGGCCTGATGTGATGGTAACCAAGGCCTGATGTGATGGGGGAGTCTTCTGATGTGATGGGAGTGTCCTGTGATGTAATGGGGCCTAGTCCTCATGTGATGGGGACCAAGGCCTGATGTGATGGGGGGGTCCTGTGATGTGATGGGGGTCTTCTGATGTGATGGGGGTGTCCTGTGATGTAATGGGGGCCTAGGCCTGATGTGATGGTAACCAAGGCCTGATGTGATGGGGGGTCTTCTGATGTAATGGGGGCCTAGTCCTCATGTGATGCGGCCCAAGGCCTGATGTGATGGGGGGTCCTGTGATGTGATGGGGGGTCTTCTGATGTGATGGGGGTCCTGTGATGTAATGGGGGCCTAGGCCTGATGTGATGGTAACCAAGGCCTGATGTGATGGGGGGTCTTCTGATGCGATGGGGGGTCTTCTGATGTGATGGGGGTCCTGTGAAGTTATGGGGGTCTTCTGATGTGATGGGAGTGTCCTGTGATGTAATGGGGCCTAGTCCTCATGTGATGGGGACCAAGGCCTGATGTGATGGGGGGTCTTCTGATGTGATGAGGGTCCTGTGATGTAATGGGGGCCTAGGCCTGATGTGATGGTAACCAAGGCCTGATGTGATGGGGGGTCTTCTGATGCGATGGGGGTCTTCTGATGTGATGGGGGTCCTGTGATGTGATGGGGGTCTTCTGATGTGATGGGAGTGTCCTGTGATGTAATGGGGCCTAGTCCTCATGTGATGGGGACCAAGGCCTGATGTGATGGGGGGGGGGTCCTGTGATGTGATGGGGGGTCTTCTGATGTGATGGGAGTGTCCTGTGATGTAATGGGGGGCCTAGGCCTGATGTGATGGTAACCAAGGCCTGATGTGATGGGGGGTCCTGTGATGTGATGGGGGGTCTTCTGATGTGATGGGAGTGTCCTGTGATGTAATGGGGCCTAGTCCTCATGTGATGGGGACCAAGGCCTGATGTGATGGGGGGATCCTGTGATGTGATGGGGGTCTTCTGATGTGATGGGGGTGTCCTGTGATGTAATGGGGGCCTAGGCCTGATGTGATGGTAACCAAGGCCTGATGTGATGGGGGGTCTTCTGATGTGATGGGGGTCCTGTGATGTAATGGGGGCCTAGTCCTCATGTGATGGGGACCAAGGCCTGATGTGATGGGGGGGTCCAGTGATGTGATGGGGGTCTTCTGATGTGATGGGGGTGTCCTGTGATGTAATGGGGGCCTAGGCCTGATGTGATGGTAACCAAGGCCTGATGTGATGGGGGGTCTTCTGATGCGATGGGGGGTCTTCTGATGTGATGGGGGTGTCCTGTGATGTAATGGGGGCCTAGTCCTCATGTGATGGGGGGGTCTTCTGATGTGATGGGAGTGTCCTGTGATGTAATGGGGCCTAGTCCTCATGTGATGGGGACCAAGGCCTGATGTGATGGGGGGGTCTTGTGATGTGATGGGGGTCTTCTGATGTGATGGGGGTGTCCTGTGATGTAATGGGGGCCTAGGCCTGATGTGATGGTAACCAAGGCCTGATGTGATGGGGGGTCTTCTGATGCGATGGGGGGTCTTCTGATGTGATGGGGGTGTCCTGTGATGTAATGGGGGCCTAGTCCTCATGTGATGGGGACCAAGGCCTGATGTGATGGGGGGGTCCTGTGATGTGATGGGGGTCTTCTGATGTGATGGGGCCTAGTCCTCATGTGATGGGGCCCAAGGCCTGATGTGATGGGGGGGGGGTCCTGTGATGTGATGGGGGTCTTCTGATGTGATTGGGGTGTCCTGTGATGTAATGTGGGGCCTAGGCCTGATGTGATGGTAACCAAGGCCTGATGTGATGGGGGAGTCTTCTGATGTGATGGGAGTGTCCTGTGATGTAATGGGGCCTAGTCCTCATGTGATGGGGACCAAGGCCTGATGTGATGGGGGGGTCCTGTGATGTGATGGGGGTCTTCTGATGTGATGGGGGTGTCCTGTGATGTAATGGGGGCCTAGGCCTGATGTGATGGTAACCAAGGCCTGATGTGATGGGGGGTCTTCTGATGTAATGGGGGCCTAGTCCTCATGTGATGCGGCCCAAGGCCTGATGTGATGGGGGGGTCCTGTGATGTGATGGGGGGTCTTCTGATGTGATGGGGGTCCTGTGATGTAATGGGGGCCTAGGCCTGATGTGATGGTAACCAAGGCCTGATGTGATGGGGGGTCTTCTGATGCGATGGGGGGTCTTCTGATGTGATGGGGGGTCTTCTGATGTGATGGGGGTCCTGTGAAGTTATGGGGGTCTTCTGATGTGATGGGAGTGTCCTGTGATGTAATGGGGCCTAGTCCTCATGTGATGGGGACCAAGGCCTGATGTGATGGGGGGTCTTCTGATGTGATGAGGGTCCTGTGATGTAATGGGGGCCTAGGCCTGATGTGATGGTAACCAAGGCCTGATGTGATGGGGGGTCTTCTGATGCGATGGGGGTCTTCTGATGTGATGGGGGTCCTGTGATGTGATGGGGGTCTTCTGATGTGATGGGAGTGTCCTGTGATGTAATGGGGCCTAGTCCTCATGTGATGGGGACCAAGGCCTGATGTGATGGGGGGGGGGGGTCCTGTGATGTGATGGGGGGTCTTCTGATGTGATGGGAGTGTCCTGTGATGTAATGGGGGGCCTAGGCCTGATGTGATGGTAACCAAGGCCTGATGTGATGGGGGGTCCTGTGATGTGATGGGGGGTCTTCTGATGTGATGGGAGTGTCCTGTGATGTAATGGGGCCTAGTCCTCATGTGATGGGGACCAAGGCCTGATGTGATGGGGGGATCCTGTGATGTGATGGGGGTCTTCTGATGTGATGGGGGTGTCCTGTGATGTAATGGGGGCCTAGGCCTGATGTGATGGTAACCAAGGCCTGATGTGATGGGGGGTCTTCTGATGTGATGGGGGTCCTGTGATGTAATGGGGGCCTAGTCCTCATGTGATGGGGACCAAGGCCTGATGTGATGGGGGGGTCCTGTGATGTGATGGGGGTCTTCTGATGTGATGGGGGTGTCCTGTGATGTAATGGGGGCCTAGGCCTGATGTGATGGTAACCAAGGCCTGATGTGATGGGGGGTCTTCTGATGCGATGGGGGGTCTTCTGATGTGATGGGGGTGTCCTGTGATGTAATGGGGGCCTAGTCCTCATGTGATGGGGACCAAGGCCTGATGTGATGGGGGGGTCTTCTGATGTGATGGGAGTGTCCTGTGATGTAATGGGGCCTAGTCCTCATGTGATGGGGACCAAGGCCTGATGTGATGGGGGGGTCTTGTGATGTGATGGGGGTCTTCTGATGTGATGGGGGTGTCCTGTGATGTAATGGGGGCCTAGGCCTGATGTGATGGTAACCAAGGCCTGATGTGATGGGGGGTCTTCTGATGCGATGGGGGGTCTTCTGATGTGATGGGGGTGTCCTGTGATGTAATGGGGGCCTAGTCCTCATGTGATGGGGACCAAGGCCTGATGTGATGGGGGGGTCCTGTGATGTGATGGGGGTCTTCTGATGTGATGGGGCCTAGTCCTCATGTGATGGGGCCCAAGGCCTGATGTGATGGGGGGGGGGGTCCTGTGATGTGATGGGGGTCTTCTGATGTGATTGGGGTGTCCTGTGATGTAATGTGGGGCCTAGGCCTGATGTGATGGTAACCAAGGCCTGATGTGATGGGGGAGTCTTCTGATGTGATGGGAGTGTCCTGTGATGTAATGGGGCCTAGTCCTCATGTGATGGGGACCAAGGCCTGATGTGATGGGGGTCTTCTGATGTGATGGGGGTGTCCTGTGATGTAATGGGGGCCTAGGCCTGATGTGATGGTAACCAAGGCCTGATGTGATGGGGGGTCTTCTGATGTAATGGGGGCCTAGTCCTCATGTGATGCGGCCCAAGGCCTGATGTGATGGGGGGGTCCTGTGATGTGATGGGGGGTCTTCTGATGTGATGGGGGTCCTGTGATGTAATGGGGGCCTAGGCCTGATGTGATGGTAACCAAGGCCTGATGTGATGGGGGGTCTTCTGATGTGATGGGGGTCCTGTGAAGTTATGGGGGTCTTCTGATGTGATGGGAGTGTCCTGTGATGTAATGGGGCCTAGTCCTCATGTGATGGGGACCAAGGCCTGATGTGATGGGGGGTCTTCTGATGTGATGAGGGTCCTGTGATGTAATGGGGGCCTAGGCCTGATGTGATGGTAACCAAGGCCTGATGTGATGGGGGGTCTTCTGATGCGATGGGGGTCTTCTGATGCGATGGGGGTCTTCTGATGTGATGGGGGTCCTGTGATGTGATGGGGGTCTTCTGATGTGATGGGAGTGTCCTGTGATGTAATGGGGCCTAGTCCTCATGTGATGGGGACCAAGGCCTGATGTGATGGGGGGTCTTCTGATGTGATGAGGGTCCTGTGATGTAATGGGGGCCTAGGCCTGATGTGATGGTAACCAAGGCCTTATGCGATGGGGGGTCTTCTGATGCAATGGGGGGTCTTCTGATGTGATGGGGGTCCTGTGATGTAATGGGGGCCTAGTCCTTATGTGATGGGGACCTAGGCCTGATGTGATGGGGGAAGGGAATGCACTTGCATTGTCCAGTAGGGGTGCAATGGATCATCACCGATCCGTGATGCGAACAGGTCACCCTGTTCAGATCAGCACACGCCACGATCCGCAGAGTGCCCCGCGGCCTCGGCCTTAAGAAAGGCCGTGGCTTCGGCCTAGCTTCGTAGCGGCGGCCATCTTGGTGCACCCATTTACAATGTGATCTCTTCGTCAAATGACGGAGCGATCACTTGTAAACAAACTGGCGCCATAGTGACGCCAGTTCCTCTCTCCCCTCTGTGTACTGATCTGTACAGTGGAGGGGAGAAATCGGAAGGCAGCAGCGCTGCGGGCTGCATCTGTTGTGTCCACAGAACTGCTCTGTGACAAGTGCAGTCACAGCCATCCCTCCATACCCAGCCAATACTCTGCCGTACCCAGCCAATACTCTGCCGTACCCAGGCAATACTCTGCCATACCCAGCCAATACTCTGCCGTACCCAGCCAATACTCTGCCGTACCCAGCCAATACTCTGCCGTACCCAGCCAATACTCTGCCGTACCCAGCCAATACTCTGCCGTACCCAGCCAATACTCTGCCGTACCCTGTAATATCCATCCATACTCGGCGGTAGCCAGCCGTACCCAGCCATGCTCAGCCAATATTACAGTAGAGGAGATATATATTACAGTGGGGAGATTGTGGATATTACAGTGGGGACTATTTTGTGGTGGAATTTTAACAGGTTTTTGCAAATTCAATTATTATTGGCTGATCCGAAAACTGATCCAATCCGTGACTCAGATCCGAGGAACGATCCGGTCCGTGAGTTTTTTGTATCCGTTGCACCCCTATTGTCCAGTGATAGGAGACTTGTAACAGCGAAGCAAGGGCGTACTGTTCTGGGGGCCAGATGGTCAAAAATCATGATTGTTTTTCGATCAATGCAACTAGCTGGTGTATCAAGAACCCATTACATCACAGTGTGGCTGATGCTGCTGTTAGGAAGTTTTTAGTGTTTAGGAGTGTGTGCACTGTGCCACACTCCAAAGATTCCTCACCTACTTGTGGTACTTGTACTAATACCTGGGTTTCTGTGTAGCGCTCTTTCCTCTTGTAGTAGAGTCCTGGGCTCTTGGAGGCATATTGGCGACTTTAAGAGTTAGGGACAGCTGACATCCTTCTGTGTAGAGTGGGTTAAAAGGCAAGTTGGGTGCAGTGCAAAAAGAATTGATGGGCACTAGACACTTTTTTAATGCACAGAGATTTATTGTCTCTTAACCACTTTGCCGCCTGGCCTATAGCAAAATGACGGCGGCAAAGTGGTTTCAAAATCCTGAACGGGCGCCATATGAGGTCCTCATGATTTTGATCCACTTTGCACCCCCGGGGGGCGTGCATCGCGGCGATCGTTGTTGCGGTGTGTCAGTCTGACACCCCGCAACTATGATCTCGGTAAAGAGCCTCTGACGGAGACTCTTTACCACATGATCAGCCGTGTCCTATCATGGCTGATCACAGTGTAAATAAGAAGAGACGTTGATCGGCTTTTCCTCACTTGCGTCTGTCAGACGCGAGTAGAGCCGATTGGCTGCTCCTCTGACAGGGGGTCTGTGCTGATCGATTATCATTGCAGCCTCCCCCGAGTATGCCCACACTGGACCACCAGGGACACCACCAGGGATGCCCAGCACCAGGTATGCACCCCCTAGACCACCAGGGATGCCAGTCAGTGCCCACAATGGATGCCAATCAGTGCCCACAATGGGCATCACTGATTGGTATGCATTATTGTTTGGCACTGATTGGCATCCATCAGTACTATATAATACAATACAGTGCCGCTTATCAGTGACCATCCATGCCCATCTGTGCCGCCTATCCATGCCCGTCCATGCCGCCTATCCATGCCAATCCTTGCCAGCTATCAGTGCCAATTTGCGCCACCTATCATTGCCCATCCGTGTCGCCCATCAGTGCCACCTCATCAGTGCCCATCAGTGTAGCCTTATCGGTACCCGTCACTGCAGCCCCATCAGTGAAGGAGAAAACTTTTATGTCTTTTTTTTATTTGTTTAGTAAAAAATAAAAACCGCAGAGGTGATCAAATACCACCAAAAGAAAGCTCTGTTTGTGGGAAAAAAATGATAAAAATTTAATTTGGATACAGTGTAGCATCTCCAACCTTCTCAGGTGACCAGCACTCAAAGGAGCTCTCAAAGCGTCTCCTCAGATAGGTCCCTGGCTTGGCACTAACTCAAGTTTTCCCACTTCAGCATCTCTGGTTAGTTAGAAGACTGCTTGGGTAATGGCTTTAGTTACTCACAATGGTCTCTGGTACCACGGTGTTGGGTCCCTTTGTGGCGACAGCTGTTCCTTTTTACCTCCCGACCGCAGCTTGTTTTCCCAGACAGGAGCACTGTTGCTTCTGGTTGGACTACAAGCTGTAAGTCCCAACCCAACGCTGCTCTCCCACAATGTCCCTCAGGCAGCCTAGCAGCCAGATGTCCCTGGGATAGAAGCTAGCCATGTGACCTAGCAACTCAGGGCAACACATCACACGTCCACATGAGGACTAGGCCCCATTACATCACAGGACACTCCCATCACATCAGAAGACCCCCCATCACATCACAGGACCCCCCATCACATCAGGCCTTGGTTACCATCACATCAGGCCTAGGCCCCCCATTACATCACAGGACACTCCCATCACATCAGAAGACCCCCCCCCCCCATCACATCAGGCCTTGGTCCCCATCACATGAGGACTAGGCCCCATCACATCACAGGACCCCCATCACATCAGAAGACCCCCATCACATCAGGCCTTGGTCCCCATCACATGAGGACTAGGCCCCATTGCAGCCATGAGGCTGTTTACCACGTGATCACAGATGGTTCCGCCCCACCCCTCCACGGCGACCGCGGGCGCGCTCTGCGCATGTACGTTGGTGGCCGCCCCACCTCTCCATGGTGATCGCGGGCGTGCTCTGCGCGTGTACGTTGGTGGCCGCCCCACATCTCCACGGCAATCGCGGGCGCGCTCTGCGCGGGCACGTTGGTGGCGGCGTGTTCCCGGGAACACTGCTCGCCACTGATGCTGGTAAACAGCCATTGGCCGTTTACCACGCAATTGACTGTGATCATTCCAAATGCAGCCACTGTGCCCAAATACAGACACTGTCGCACACACTGTCCCCAAACGCAGACATTGTGCCCCAAACGCAGCTACTGTCCCCAAATGCACACACTGTCCCCAATATTGTGCCCATATTCTTCAGCTTTAAGGCCCCTTTCACACTGGGGCGGTTTTCAGGCGTTACAGCGCTAAAAATAGCGCCTGTGTAGCGCCTGAAAAAAAAACAGCCCCTGTCACTCGGCTTTCACACTGAAGCGGTGCGCTGGCAGGACAGTGAAAAAAGTCCTGCTAGCCACATCTTTGGAGCGGTGAAGGAGCGGTGTATTCACCGCTCCTAAACCGCTCCTACCCATTGAAATCAATGGGACAGCGCGGCAATACCGCCGGCAAAGCACCGCTTTGCGGCGCTTTGCGGGTGGTTTTAACCCTTTTTTCGGCCGCTAGCGGGGGTTAAAACCACCCCGCTAGCGCCCGCAGACCGCCGCTAAAACTACGGTAAAGCGCCGCTAAAAATAGCGGTGCTTTACCGCCGACGCCCTCACAGCCCCAGTGTGAAAGCAGCCTAATAAATACACTGCTAATTGTTCAGCTTTAATAAATACACTGCTAATTGTTCAGCTTTAATAAATACACTGCTTATTGTTCAGCTTTAATAAATAATATACATATTGGTGCTGCCGATGATATAATAAAGCCATCATTAGCTCCGCCCACCCACCCGCAAGTCTCCGCCCACTTGAGTATGATTTTCACCACCACTTAAGATTCAGAGGCATGTTATTAGGGTGGGCGGGGCTGCTGCTGACGTCCTGAGCATCTGTTCAGCTCCGCCCGCCCACCAGCATTTCTGTGTCTATAATTTTTAACCACCGCTGAACTTACGATCTTGCGCATGCGCCGTTCAGATCACGGACTTGGCGCATGCGCAGTAAAGGCCCGCCATCAGCTGTTAGAGTGACGGAGCCTCACCGGAAGTGACGGGGTGAGCGAAATTCACGGGTCGCATGAAATTTTACCACACCGGCCGCCGCATTCTTAACAACCGATGAGTCATCAGCTGCCAGCAGGCTTCCCCGCTTAAAGCTGAATGTAAATAAAAAAATACTGATAAGCCCCCTGCCCGCAGACCCCGACAACCACCGGCCAGGGTTGTCAGGAAGAGGCCCTTGTCCTCAACATGGGGCAAGGTGCTTTGTGGTGGGGGTGCAAAGCCCCCCCTGCCCCAAAGCACCCCCCATGTTGAGGGCATGCCGCCTGGCACCCTCGTCCCCTCCCTTTCCTGACCTATGGGGTGGCATGCTCGGATAAGGGTACAGATTTTGGGGGTACCCCAGGCAATTTAAAAAAAATGCAATTTTTTATTTTTGCTGGAAATTTTTTTTTTTAAGCTGATGACTTATTGGTTGTCAGGGATGCAGCGGCTGGCTTCCCGGCCCCCTGATTAGCAACCAGCTATATACAGTGTGTTTACAGTGCGTTTAAAGAAAAAACAAAAACATAAAACGTATGTCAAAACGCGGGTTTAAAAGCACACTGCAAAACGTGCTTGAAAAAAGCATCAATCGCAGCCGCACAGATGTGAACCTAGACTTAATGTGAATATACAGAGGACAAGGCTCAGAGACTCAAAAGGTTCAGGTGGTTTAATGCAAGTAATCAATCCAAATTGCATAGCTTGTATAAAAGACTAGCGCATGCAAGTTTAACATAACTTTGTCATGCAAAGTTTGCATTTGATTTAGTTCACACTACTGCGATGTGACTATGATTTTATGGGGCCAGGTTGCACTGTAAATGACACCAAAGTAGCACAGGAACCTTTTCCTAAGTCACACTGTTCTAAGCCACATTGATTAGAATGTGCACCATTGAAAACTCAAGTTGCATCAAAAGTTGCACCAGTGTGAACCAGACCTTAACCACATAATGCACATTCAGAGAGGCAGCAAATCATGTACAGTTTATGGGGTCCCCAGTATTCTAACAGTAATTTGGATGTGTAATTTTATCTGTGAGTGACCATGCATCATCCTCAGCATTTTATAGCTAAACAGGTCTTTGAAAACCCTTTTATTTTTCAAAATCCCAGCTCCCTTATGTACCAATATAGTATTAATGTACTTCTTCTGCAGAAATAAGAAAGCTTTCAACTTATTCTACATACGCACCTTACTATCCTCATAGCCAATTAAAAATAATCTCAATTACTTCTGCCTTACTTCCTGGACAGGCTATAGGTCATGACACAGGAAGGATTTGACCAGGTGACCTCATTAGCACACACCCTGCACCATCTACCCTTCTACTTACCACTTCCAGGTGCATGTTTTTTTAATTAAATGCAATAAGTTATCACTGTTCTCAAATATGCAGGCATCAATTTTTTTTCTACCTTAACTTTTGGGTAGGTATGAGGGTAGAGGGTAGAGGATGCAGAGTGTATGCTTAAATGATCAGCTGGTCAACTCCTATCTGTGTCATGTCTGTCCAGGAAGTAAGGCAGAAGTAATGAAGACGTTTTTTTTTAATCAGCTATGAGGACAGTGAGGTGAGTGTGTAGAATAAATGGAATGCTTTGTTATTTCTAAGTACATTAATGCTATATTGGTACATAAGGGAGCTGAAATTTAGAAGAAGAAAAAAGTGAACAAAGGTGAAATTAGCCTTTAAATCAGAGCTGAGAAAGCTCTGGTACCAAAAACCAACTGGAGCATTTATTCTGTAAATGATTTATCAAAATAATTTTCATAGCTGGGAACGCTCAAACTTTGACCTTGATATCTAGAAGTTACACTGCCATATATCTGGATTATTGGTTTACTGGAGAAGTGACATCATCGTGATTACTCTCAGGGCCGGCTCACACGGGGATCACACTGAAATGCATGGGTTTGAAAATCGCACCACTACACGGAAAAAGTAAGCATGTGCTAATTTTAAAAACATGCTGCATAAAATTGAACGGTACTGCAGTACCATGTGATTTGGTGCCTGAAAACGCACTGCTTTTGTGATTTGCATTTGGGGTGATGTTAATATTAGATTAGTATCCGCATGCAATGCATTTGAGCGTGGCGTGTGAAACGTGCATTGGACATGCCCTTCTCACACTGCATTCTGGTGTGAAGCAGCCCCTAATTAAAGCAAGTCTAGGGAGAAGCACATGGGCAGGCCTGGTGGAAGTGGGCTGTGCATTCATCTTTGCTTGCCTTCTGGCCACAAAAAAGACATGTGCGGTCAGAGCCTTCCTTTGTATACCTCACAGCCTGTGTATCAGGTGCTTGTGTATTGCTAATTTTTTGCTATGCTCAATGAGCAACCACCATGCACATCTGTGTCATGAATTCTCAAAAGTTCTCAGGTATGATATCATATTGGTGGTGCACACATGAGCTGCATGACCACTTTTGACTACAAGTGGGGGACAAGTAATAATTCTGAGTTTATATCACTGATTTGCACATTGGCACCCCTTCTAATCTTGAGACTTATGGCTCGTACACATGATCACAAAATCGTACAAAAAAATTTTTGTTTTTTTGTACAAAAATACTGCTTTCGAAGCGATCATACAATAATCTAATCGTTAGTACACAGCCAATCATGACAGTTTATTCAATATTATCCAGACAAAAACAAAAGGAAAGAAAGCCAACAGGGTGCTGCAGCTCTCTAGTATTCCACTGGGTGGCAGGAATATATCTGGACAAAAAACAAAAAGGAAAGATATTTTATGATGGGACAAGCACGAAAAATTTTCTGTTTAATCAGTACAGTTGTCATTTGAAAATACAATACAATGATTTTTTATTGTCGTATGAGAATTTTCCTAACTTTAGTAAACTTTTTATTTTAAGAAACAAACAATCATTCATCCTATCTCATCATCATGTGTACCAGGCATTAGTCTTAAGCCGAAATTCTTAATCGGTTTTAGACAGAAAGATGTAAACAATTGTCATTAGAATTATAAGCCACATGCACACTATATTCTCTCCTACTGGAGTTCAGTAGCAGGAAAACGTGGTAAAAAGCCGCATTTTTGCATGCAAGTTCATGCACCAGGCATTAATGCATTTTATTGGCCAGAATGTTCATTTATTCTGGCCATTGGTATATAGTAATGCACATAAACGCACCTAGCATTAGGACCCATTTATGCACTTTTGAGAGGTTGTTTATGCTAAAAAGCTTTTCTTTTGATTGTGATTTTGGTGGGGTTTTTTTCTGCCTCTAAACGCTGATAATGTGAATGGACACACTAACATGGAGGGGAGTTTAGAGGCACAGAAATAAAAAAGGAGGTCCTTGAGGCTGCCCTGTGGGAGGGTGAAATGTGTAGACATAAATTCCGGTTCCTTGTTCTTCTGACACCACTTCTGGTTATTGGTGGAGCGCACGCCTTGAACGGCATTTTGTACTCACAGCTTTTTTGCCAACGGTACTTCACTATAGTCCCTTCCTTTCATTTTGGGTACCTCTATTTTGTATTCATAACAAGGGAGTTTTACCTGATGATCTGATGTTAAAGCCGCCATCCCAGGTCACCATTAATAAGCCTGAAGCGACCCCTAGACTGAAAAGCTAGGGGTCCATTCCATCCAGTGAGTGGGGACACAGGAGGGGGTGTTTTGGCACACCTTGAACACTCTGAGGCACTTTGCACTTTTCTTGGATTGGAGCGCATCAGTTACTTTATATGGACATTCACTTTTTATTATTTTTCATTATGTTCATTAATGTTGTGTTTCCTAGCGCTGTAGTATATATCTTATTGTAGAGAGAAAAAAAAAAAAAGCCCCGTAAAAGCAATGTTTTTGAGCTTGTGTGCATGAGCCCTTCAAACTTCCAGAAAAACATTATGCAAAATTTCTAAGAAATGAGTCATTGAACAAACATTCTGATTCTGCTGAACACATCTTGCACATTACTGTTGATAATTTAATTGAAGGACAGGTAGCCTGTGTGAGATAACTGTTGACAAGTTCTGTACATGTGGAAACACGACATGTGCTGACTATACAATGATGTCACTAACAGGTCTTTCATATTAATGTAAGTTGGCTAGACCTTTAAATATCACAGAACAATGTTCCAGAGGTTGTATAGGTAAATTGCATATTTTGATGCTTAGAACGTAAATGCAATATAATTGTAACCGGTAAAAGCAATCTCTGCTTTGTTCTAAAATGCTGTACAACAAAAACTTAGCTTGACGTGTAATGGATTTGTTCCTATTTATGGTCTATATTATCTTGTCATTGGCTATTGAATACCAAATGCAGTCTACCACTATGAAATAACTCCAGATAGATTCAATATTTTGCCTGTGTGAGAATTCCCTGTCTAACTGCAGAAAGATTAGCCATAGCTCCCATATTGTATATAACAAAATATAACAATTTCCCTTTAAATGTGGCAGATATTCCAAAAACATTTAGAGACATAAAAGTACAAATAACCAATAAATTATATTTACACAAACTGATAATATTGCAATACAGGTGGAGAAAATCAACGCTATCAAACTACAAAAAAAAAAAAATGTAACTACATTAAAAGATTAAAAAATCAACAGGTGATTCAGTGATTCTGTCACACTTTTGAGCAGCACCCTTTTCATTTCAGCTTTCACCATTTCCAAACTTACATTAGCCAGATAGCTTTTCTTATATCTTGAGTTTGTCTCTAGGATATCCATGTCTTTTAGACTTTATAATGCAAATCACATAAAAACTTGATTGACGACGTGTCTTCTCTGGGATTGAAGATGAATTAATTCAGTATGCAATACACATTGTGCATTTGTTACACTTTAACCTGTAATCAGTTGGCCTGGACTTTTAACTTAGACAAAGTGTATCCTTACTGATAACGGGGTGTCTATGCATCATTCATCTAAGCAAAGGTCAACAGTGATGGGGAAATTGTTTTGCAAGCAAGATGTGTATGTTGAATTGCACCAAGATATATAATAAAAACTACTACCTATTACCTGCTAATGGCAGTCAAGGATACTGTATAATAATTATATTTCTATCACTCCAAATGCAGAGAAAGATATACAATAAATCTGAGATTTACAAATCTCAGGGTAATTGATGAAAGTGTCTCTTTTGATGCTCTGGGCGGACTGGCTTTTGAATTCTATGCTAGTTGGTCCACCTGGGGAAAGCACAGTAATGCCACGTACACACGATCTGAATTTTGGTCGGAAAAAGCTCTGCTGGTTTTCCTGACAGAATTCCGATGGGATTTAGCTCAAGCTGTCTTGCATACACATGGTCACACCAAATTTCGACCATCAAGAACGTGGTGACGTACAACGGGACTAGAAAAAGGAAGTTCAATACCCAGTAGCCAATAGCTTCCATCTCGTAGTTGAATCTGAGCACGCGTGAGTTTTTGCGCGTCGGAATTGCATACACAAACACATCGGAATTTCCGATAGAAAGTTTTTCTGGTGGGAATTCAGCCAGCTAAAATCCGACGGAGCATACACATGGTCGCATTTTCTGATGAAAAGCTCTCATTGGTCTTTTGCTGGCCGAAATTCCGATTGTGTGTACGCGGCATTAGAGAGACTGATAAATAGGCTACAACTCCCAACATGCTCTCTGGACATATGTTAGTATTTCAGAACACTAAAAAACTCTAGGCAGATATATAAGAAAATGATTAACCACTTGCCTACTGGGCCAATTCTGACACTTCTCTCATCAGTGTTTTATTTTTTTGCTAAAAAATTACTTAGAACCCCTTAAACATTATATATATTTTTAGCAGAGGCAATAGAGAATAAGATGTCAGTCTTTGCAATGGTTTATGTCACAGTATTTGCTCAGCAATTTTTCAAACAAAATTTTTTTTGTAAAAAATACATTTTATTGAACAAACAAAACTCAAGATATAATAACAATAAACCTGTGCTTATGCACAAAACAATCCACAAGCAGCTGGCACAATATACTTGCTGGTAGCAAAAAAACACAAAAGGGAGCAGCGCTAAAATGTTATCCAGAAGTGTTTAAAAAAGAAAAGTTCATAATAAGAGGAGTCTGGAAAATGTGAGTTTCAAATGATGAAAACTAAATCTTGTGAGGAGTCCCCCACCAACAGATATACACACACTGCCTCTTACCGTTAACTGTGGACCACCAAATATAGCAGTCACTTGCACTTACAAATCCGATCACTAATATGTCAAACAGCAGGGCTTCTTTGACATCAGATTCTGCTTTACAGAGGCTCTGCCGTGTGCAAAATGCCAACAAAGCAGAGAAACATCTCACGGTACAGTATGTCCAATAAAAGGGGTTTATTAAAAACAAAATCCAAAATACACACTCACCATGTGTGAGAAAAAAAACTGACATGTACCTCAATGATAAAAGTAGAATGTTTCCAACCCTTAAGATAGATAAAAGAGAAACTGTAAGCGCAAATAATTGTGTACATGTAAAAATATAACAGGCAGTGTGTGAGCAATAAAACACTCATCAGTCCATACAGTAACAGTTTTTGGGGTGAGATGACGGGTGGCAGCTGTCCTCAGAGAAAAGGCAGCTCTGTAAACAGATATGAGAAGGGGGAGACACAATAAGCTCCACCTGAGTGTAGTATATTATAGTATACTATCACTACCTTCAGGCAATACCTGAAAACTCATCTCTTCAGGGAAGCCTACTATGTCTCCAACTAATCTCCTACCACTTCCAACAGCTCATTCCCCACAGTTACAACCTTTTGTACCACCTGCCCCACCCTATTATATTGTAAACTCTTCTGAGCAGGGCCCTCTTAATCCTCTTGTATTGTATTGTCACTGTGTTATCTAGTTCTATATTGTAAAGCGCTGCGTAATCTGTTGACGCTATATAAATCCTATATAATAATAATAGTATATTAAATGTAATTTATTGATAAGGTAAGTAATGCACTTACAAAAAACAAATTAAAATCAGGCTCATCTGTATAGGGTGGTGTTGCAGGTGTAGATCATCATCCAAAACGAGCGTCCATGGATATGGCAGAGGTATAGGGAAGCTGAAAACCTTCCTGGGGCCATCAGGAAGTCAGCCTGGGCCACTGTGGAACGCAAGGAAATTACGTCACCGGGAGCAGAGAAACACCGAGGAATGAACGGCTGGGTGAACGAGGCAAAGTGACCTTAGAACATGGCTCCGGTCCTCCTAAACCAGAGAATTTAGCTGAGGCAATCTTTCCTTAGCTAAACTCTGTGGTCAGCCGCCACAACTGCCGGAACGGGTCCTAGGGCTACCAATCATCCAGGTAAGCCAGAGAACCACCTGAAAGTGGCATGGGGGTGAGGTCAACCCCTCCCAGCGCTTCTAAAAGTGATCCAGCGGCTAATCAGCCACTCTGATCAATTTTAGCGGTTAGAAAACACCAGTCGCCGTTAGATTCCCCATTCACACTGCAATGCAGTCCAGATGTGCCGTGTGACTACACAGCAGCACAGTGCACTGTGCTGCTCTGCAGTGACATAAATAAAGTGTTACTTTGTGCACTTCTAATAAAGTTAACAAAAAGAAACACCCAAAAAACCTGTGTGAGGTGCTGAAATGTGCATCGCGCTGCCCTCTCATTGAAGCCAAACCTGGAGGCTGCCCACGCGCTAAAAAGTAGCATTTAGCACGCGGGCAGTGTGAACGGACCCTAAATGCATTAGAAAGACGTCAGGTCTCTTGGCTTTTTGTCCTGTGTGGCAAGCCTGTTCAAATTTTAGGATTTTTTGGATAGAAATAGAAAGAAAGATAGAAAGTACTGTTTTTGTATTTATTTTTTTTACTTATATAGCACACATTCTTATATATATTGTACATTCACATTAGTCTCTGCCCTGAAGGAGCTTATAATCTAAGATCTCTAACTCACATTCATACATAAACATACTAGGGTCAATTTAGACAGGAGTCATTTAACCTACCAGCATGTCCTTGGAGTGTGGGAGGAAACCCACATAGGCACAGGGAGAATATGCAAACTCCAGGCAGGTAGTGTCATGATTGGGATTCGATCCAGCGACCCTAGTGCTGCTAGGCGGAAGTAATAACCACGTATTTCATTTGTGTATTTAGCTGCTTGTTGGGTGTTCAGGTTTAACCCAACGCATACTTGGGACTAGCGTGGATTTGATTTAAATTGCTAGTAAAAAGGCTTGATATAAATCATAATTTTTGAAGGGCAACTGTCATCTCTGTCCCGTAGCGGCTCCTCCTCTGACCCACTGTTGACTCACCGGCATTCCCATTCACTTTAATGGAATGGCTGGTGATGCGGCAGTGACACAACAAGGTGAGGGACATGGCGGTAGCAGGTGAGTGGATGCCCGCTAACAGGAGCTGCCATGAAGGATCTAAAATGACAGGTGCTCTTTAAATGTAAGGACTCATTCTTGCTGGTAGTTAGAATCTTTAATGTTTGCAAACAAAATGAAGGTTTCCTATTTAGAATAATAAGCTGTCAGGTTAGTAATACAGCGATATCAGAACCTACTCAATCATCCAGTTTGTAGTGTGCATAGGCTTGCAAAACAATAGGATAAAGGAATATTCCTGAACTTTATTTTATCACATGGTTACTGTGAAATTGTGTGAATGCATCAATGCAGTGCATGTTATCTCAGTTTACAGAGCTTGGATTTATTGAATGAGTTTACCAAAAATAAAAATATTGCAGTATATACAGCCTTATGCTACATAACTAAGCTCCAATTCATGCTAAACAATAAATTATTAATGTATCTTAAATAGAAAACTATCTTTAGATAGCTTTTTACTCCACAAGCATTTTATTAAAATGAATTTGATGAAAAAAAAAATCTGATTTAAATCAAAGAAATCTGATTTAATTCAATAGTTTAAATCAGATTTCTTTGATTTAAATCAGATTTTTAACATTTAAAATAAAAAATCATTGATTTTTACCCACCCTGCTTTGGACTAGTATCACAGATATGACCAACCAGAGATGTATCAATTTGTAATGTCTGGCTTGTCAGCACCTTTGCCTACATCAAGATATATCCGGGGATAACAGAACTTGCTTGTATAATTTTATAAAGAAAGAAATTGATAGTTACCAACATTTTAAAATCATTAGGCGGGACACTTTGAAGGGATCCAAAAGAAAATGCATGGAATATGTGGGTCAATACAGCGGTTATCAGTTATACAGTGGTTATCATTTTGGGTTGTAGTGTTCCTCCGTTTCTATATTCTATACAAAATAGGGCCTAGCAGTACATTGAACAGAAAGTGGAAAAAGCCCCATCATTGTCAGTGGATGCAATAATAACCTCAGCATTGGTGTAAGTAGGTATAAGTATAACCCTCATAATTGGCATCAGTGCAGTGATCAGCCCCATCACCAGAGTTCATGGGTGCAGCAATAACCTTCTGCATTTTATTTTTCCAACACTTACTTCTCTACTGCTCCTCTGTACTCTTCATCCACAGCTTGTCCATCATAGGTCTCTGCAATCCTTCACAATAGAAGTGGAATGTGTCACACACACTAAGGCATGCCATACATTATACAAGCGTCTTATTCCATTCTCCTTTAGATTTACCAAAACCATATAATATGAGGTCAAACCTAAACACTTTCAATGTGTATGCAGTCAGGCAGGCCCTTTCACTACATAGTTGAAGGTAAATCTAAAGAAAATTGTACAAGAAAATCGTAGTGTATGGCCAGCCTAACAAAGATACAAGATAGATAAACCTGCATTCTAATACATAAAACCTACATACAGTGCCTTGCAAAAGTATTCACCCCCTTGGTTTTTTACATATTTTGTTACAATACAGCCTTTGTTTTTTTTTTGTTTTTTTATCTGAATAATATGTGATGGATTAGAACACAATAGTTTAAGCTGGTGAAGTAAAATTAGGAAAATATATACATAAAAATATTTTTCAGAAACAAAAAACTGATAATTGGCATGTACGTATGTAGTCATTCCCTCTGTTATGAAGCCCATAAAAAGCTCTGGTGCAACCAATTACCTTCAGAAGTCACATAATTAGTGGAATGATATCCACCTGTATGCAATCAAAGTGTCACACGATCTTTCTTTACAAATACACACTTTTTTTTGAAAGGCCCCAGAGGCTGCAACACCTATTAAAGAGGCACCACTAACAAAACACTGCCATGAAGACCAAGGAACTCTCCAAACAAGTAAGGGACAATGTTGTTGAGAAGTACAAGTCAGGATTAGGTTATTAAAAAAATCCAAATCTTTGATGATCCCTAGGAGCACCATCAAATCTATCATAACCAAATGGAAAGAATATGGCACAACAGCAAACCTGCCAAGAGACGGCCGCAAACCAAAACTCACGGACCGGGCAAGGAGGGCATTAATCATCGAGGCAGCACAGAGACCTAAGGTAACCCTAGAGGAGCCGCAGAGTTCCATAGCAGAGACTGGAGTATCTGTACACAGGACGACAATAAGCCATACGCTCCATAGAGTTGGGCTCTATGGCAGAGTGGCCAGAAGAAAAACATTACTTAAAGAAAAAAACAAAATGGCACGTTTTGAATTTGCGAAAAGGCTCTGGTCTGATGAGACTTATCCAAAGCGACTTGGAGCTGTGATAGCAAAGTACAAAGTATTGACTTTAGTGGGGAGAATAGTTATGCACATTGACTTTTTCCGTTAATTTGTCCTATTTGTTGTTGCTCCCTGCTGAAGATGGCTTGCATGTGGATTTTGTGAACATAAGTGGAATTTTGAACTAAAGTGGAGCGTTAATAACCAGGAGTTGAAAACAGGAGTTAAGACAGGAGTCTTCTAACCTGTAAGTGACATCTTAATCCTTTAAGTAATTGTATTGTAACTGGGAAATCAGTGCTAGCATGGCTGAAGGTTTTGCTTAGTGCACAGCGTGCCACATGTATTCAAAATTGGTGCAACAGCTCCATGATGGATACCGCTGTGACAGATGTGAGCAGGTTGCCCTTCTGGAAGCTTGCATTAGAGATCTGGAAGAGCAAGTTGCAACACTAGGCAGAAAGGACAACCTTGAAAGGGGTCCACTGTTTGTGCTATGTTCTATATTCACTTCTGTTTATTGATTACTTTAATGCTCGAATACTTTGTATTTGATTTGAAAACTAATAAAAAATACAATTAAATAAAGACAGGGGTCCTCTGCTCGCAGAGAAGGTGGTCAGTAGGGTTGATGTGGAGGGTGGAGGGGCAAGTCGGGATTATCAGATAGGAAGATGGGTTAATGTAGTTTAATGAGTGCTTGTAGGCCTAGACAGTTGGTGGTAATAGGGGATTCTATAATCAGAAGGACTGATAGAATAATTTTTCGCCAGGATCGCCTCAACCAAATGGTTTTCTGTCTCCCTGGTGCTAGGGTTCGGCATGTGATGGACCAGGGGGATAAATTACTGGGAGGGGCTGGGCATGACCCAGCTGTCTTGGTCCACATTGGAACCAATGACAGTATACATGGAAGGTGGAGGGTCCTTAAGAATCAATTTAAAGAACTAGGCTGAAAGTTGAAGGGAAGGACCTCCAAGGTGATATTCTCTGAAATATTGCCTGTGCCATGCGCCACAGAGGAAAGGCAGGGGGGGAATAGAGAGCTGAATGCATGGCTATAGACCTAGTGTAGGGAGGAGGGATTAAGGTTTCTAGAGCACTGAGCTGACTTTTCATTGGAGTGCAACCTATATGCTAAAGACGGTTTGCACTTGAATGGAAGGCGGTCTGCTGTGCTGGGGGAGAGGTTTATGGGAAGGCTGAAGGAGTATTTAAACTAGGATTGAGGGGGAAGGGTGAACTAGAATTACATCAGGCAGGCAGGTCAGTTAGGGGTCAGACATGGAGGGTGGAATGGGGATAGATGGGGGGGTAGGTTATGGCAGGTGACAAGAAAGTTCCCATGTTGCAGACAGCCATTGGAAACTATAGTGCCATTTGTAATACTAAAAATGATATGAAAAACACCAGAGCAAAATGTAATAATGCATTAAAGTGTTTGTTCACCAATGCCAGAAGTCTGCCAAGAAAAATAGGTGAGTTGGAAGCTCTGGTGCATGAGAAGAGCTATGATGTAATCGGTATTGCTGAAACTTGGCTTCAATTCTCACATGACTGGGCTATTATTATTCCTGGCTATGCACTCTTTCAGAGAGACAGGGTAAAATGGAAAGGTGGCAGGGTCTGTCTCTATGTGAGAAGTGATCTCAAAGCAAGTGTGAAAGAGGACCTGGTTGATGGAGTGGGAGTCTGAAGCATTATGGGTGGAACTGCATATAGATGTGCGTAGTTCAAAGTTAATCACTGGAGTTTGTTATAGACCACCAAAATCTTAACGAGGAGGTGGAGACTCAGCTCCTTGCATAGATGGAAAGTGCTGCTGCGGGCTGGGATGGTGATAATAATGGGAGATTTTAACTACCCAGAAATTGACTGGAGTAATGGCACTGCTGGGACAGTTAAAGGGCAAAAATTCATAAACCTATTACAGGACAATTTTATGGTCCAGTTTATTGAGGCCCGAACTATGAATGAAGATCTGTTGGACCTGGTAATCTCAAACCATGCAGAGCTTATTATTAGTGTTCAGATAAAGGAAAACCTGGGTAGCAGCGATCATGACACTATTTCATTTGATGTTAGCTGTAAACAAGAAATACATATGGGAAAGATAAAAACACTTAACTTCAAGAGAGCAAATTTTCCAGGGATGAGGGCTGCTCTCCAGGATTTAGACTGGGAGGGAATATTGGCATCGATAAACAGAACAAAAATGGGAATTCTTCAAAAAGACTGTTTGGGACCTCACTGCAAAGTATATTCCCATGGGAAATAAGTTTAACCACTTCCCACCCAGCCAATGTACATATACGGCCGGGTGGGAGCTCTCTACTTCTGAGAGGACGTTCAGGAATGTCCTCTCAGAAGGAGGGGGATCGCGCCCGCACAGCGGCGCAATCCCGATGTGCTCGTGTCACCCGGACATGGCACATCTCGGATCGGCAGGAGGGCTCTGTGATTGGCCCTCCTGATCGCATGACGGCTGTGTCCAATCACGGCTGTCATGTGATGTAAACAAACAGCCGGTTGCTATCAGCTCCTCCTCTCCTCACACAGAAGTCATCGCTGAGGAGAGGAGAGCAGATCGCTGCAGCCGGCTGATGATCAGTGAGTATGAGCTGTTTTTACAGCTTTTTACTAACTGATCACTAGTCTAGTGTAAACACACATCACCACACAGTGTAAACACACGTCACCACAATACACGTCACCACACATGTCCCCAAAACACACATGTCCCCAAATAATAAAAAGACATGTCCCCAAATAAAAAAACACATGTCCCCCACATATGTCCCACTAAAATCACATGTTCCAATGATTATCTGCACACATATGTACGTGATCATTTCCGTACATATGTCCGTGATCACACAAACCAATTATTATACACTTAATGGAATTTTTTTTACCAAAACCATGTAGCAGAATACATTTTGGCTTAAATTTATGACAAAATTAGATTTTATTGGATTTCTTTTAAAATAGAAAAAAGAAAATAGTTTTTTTTCAAAATTTCCACTTTTTTTGCGCTTATATTGCAAAAAATAAAAAACGGAGTTGTGAATAAATACCACCAAAATAAAGCTCTATTTGTGCGAACAAAATGATAAAAATTTCATTTGGGTACAGTGTAGCATGACCGCGCAATTGTCATTGAAAGTGCGAGAGCGATGAAAGCTGAAAATTGGGCTAGGAAGGAAGGGGGCGAAAGTGCCCTGTATTGTAGTGGTTAAAAGGCTAAAAATAAAACCTACGTGGCTCACGGTCAAAGTTAAAAGAGCTATAAACAATAAGAAAAGCGCTTTAAAAAAATGAAGGAACACTGGTGTCCTTTAAATGTTACAAAGAATTTAACAGAATATGTAAAAAGGAAATCAAGGTTGCAAAAATTCAAAACGAACAACAGATTGCAAAAGATAGTAGAAAACCCCCCAAAAATTCTTCAAATATATTAATAGTAAAAAGGTGAGGTCTGAGCATGTAGGCCCTTTACAAAATAATCTAGAGTGGGTGACTGGGGACAAAGAGAAGGCTAATTTATTAAATAATTTCTTCAGCTCTGTGTATACAAAAGAGCCTGGGGAAGCTCATGTCCATAATGGGGGTGGTATTGACACAGCCCCGAATGATCCACAATGGCTCAAAAGTGATATGGTGCAGAAATATTTAGACAGAATAAAGGTGGATAAAGCACCTGGGCCTGATGGTATCCACCCATTTATCCTAAAATAATTGAGCTCTGTAATTTCAAAGCCATTATATCTGATTTTTAGGGACTCATTAATGAAGGGAATAGTACCACTGGACTGGCACAGGGCGAACGTGGTGCCCTGTGTATTATCTGAGGCTGTTCACTTCACTGGGTATAGGAAAGGGTTTACATCCACTTTAACTTGTTGCCGACCGTCAAATGACTGCCAGGTGGCGCAGCTCTTGTGGCGGGAGGGCGTCATATGATGTCCTCCCATTTAAACAGGCAATGCGCGCGATCGTGCATCCCTGTTCCTTCGTGGCGGCGTGTCACGGGGACACCGCACGCCACCAAGGGTGGTAAACAGCCATTGTTCATGGCTATTTACCACGTGATCGGCCGTGATGAAGTCACGGCCATTCACAGACGTTCGGTGGCGACGTGTTCCCCGGGAACACTGCTCGTCACTGATGCCGGTAAACAGCCATTGGCAGGCTGTTTACCCATGTGATCGGCTGTGAACCTTTCACAGCCGATCACTAAATGTAAGCACAGAGCGGTAACTGGCTGTTACCAGCTCTTCTCTCCTCACACACCGTTTCAAGTGTGAGGAGAGAAGAGCCTGGAGCAGTGAGTTACCGATCTGTGTTCTGTAGTGTCTGCACAAACACCACACATCAGATCGCCCCCCCCATTGTCATCTGTCATCCAACAGTCACCACAGTCACCCAATAAAGTGAACCTGTCACATAGGAGACTGCCATCAGTGACAGTCAGCGGTGCACCTGTCACCCATCAGCCATTACCTGTCACCCATCAGTGACCGCCAGACATCGCCCGTCACCCATCAGTGACCGCCAGACATCGCCCGTCACCCATCAGTGACCGCCAGACATCATCCATCAGTGACCGCGAGCCATCACCCGTCACCCATCAGTGAGCGCCAGCCATCACTCGTCACCTGTCACCCCATCAGTCATCACCTGTCACCCATCAGTGACTGCCAGCCATCACTCATCACCCATCAGTGACCGCCAGCCATCACTCATCAGTGACCGCCAGCCATCACTCATCAGTGACCGCCAGCCATCATCCGTCACCCATCGTGACTGCCAGCCATCAGTGACCATCACCCGTCACCGTCCGTGGCCTGTCACACCGTCATCACCTGCCACCCATCACACAGCCCATCAGTGACTGTCACCTGTCACACAGCCATCAGCGTCATGTCCAAAAGAGTATAGACCAGTGAGGAGGTGTTCCAGATCCTCTCCATGACCGATGAGAGCAACGGGGAGTTCTCATCAGATTCCAATTCTGATTCTGAATTAAATTCGACATTTAACCCGAATAGTGAATCGGAAAATGATTCGGAGGAAGAATGGGTCCCTCCTAAAAGGGCAGGGCCCTCTGGAAACCAGGATTATATTCTCAGGCCCATTACCAGAGCTCCTGCCAGCAATAGGCCCCAAGAACAAATTCCCAGGCCCAGTAGCAGCGCTGCCGCCATAGTTAGGCCTAGTACCAGCTTTGCCACCGGTGATGGGCCCCACCAACAAATGCCCAGACCCAGTACCAGCTTTGCCACCGGTGATGGGCCCCACCAACAAATGCCCAGACCCAGTACCAGTGCTGCCACATCACGCCTGAGTACCAGCACAGGAAATTCCAATCCAACTACTGGAGTGTCACATCCCCCAAGAGCCAGGGCCTCTACATATATGCCAGATGGTCTTGCCAACCCAACATGGCTGCCTTCCGACACGGCATCACCAATTATTCCCCCTTTCACAGCACAGCCAGGTGTGCAGACCAACACCCAAAATTTCTCAGAGATTGATTTCTTTCATCTGTTTTTGCACGACACATTTCTGCAATTAGTTGTGGACCAGATCATGTCAGATGTCCCGCCTTCACATTAAAGACTCCCACTTACAACTTTTCTTGATTCCATTGTGTTACCAGAATTATCTGCAGCTAACAGGGAGGCACTGGATAAACATTTGACTTTAGAGGAACTGCAAGCCGCTGCTGCCAGTTTGCCTAATAACAAAGCTCCATGTATTGATGGATTGCCTGAAGAAATTTATATGGAGCCATTTTGTTGCCAGAATTTTTAGATATTTAATGCAGCATTGGAGTATGGCCATCTCCCTCTATCCATGAATGAGGCAAAAAAAGATAGTATTTTTAAAACCTGGAAAGGTCCCTAATAGTCCAGAATCATATCACCCAATATTACTCACATCAAATGTAAAAATACTGGCAAAAGGATTAGCAATAGGAATTGCTAAGACTGTACACTTGGACCAATCTGCTTTTATTCCAAATAGATCTACAGCAATAAATACTAGATGCCTATTTCTTAATTTGCAGGTTCCGTCTGATAACGTAGGTAATAAAGCTATACTGTCACTTGATGCAGCAAAAGCATTTGATAGCATAGCGTGGAATTTTCTATGGCCTTGTTTACAGAAATTTGGATCCTAGTTTATACACTGGATAAAGTTTTTGTATGCTGATCCGATGGCATGGGTTCAGGTAAACGGACATATATCCACTACAACGAGGAACAAAGCAGGCATAATCACCTCTTTTTGCTCTCAAACCTTTGGCAGCGTGGTTCACCAGTCACCGAACATTATTAGGTTCTGCAGATCTGTAGGAGAGGACAACCTTACCTTATATGCTGATGACATGATCCTATTTTTCGGAGATAGTTTATCCTCCCCAATAGCAGTGATGTCTTTAATATATATGGTTCGTTTTCACGGTTTACAATAAATTGGGAAAAGTCGGTTATTTTACCGGTAGATTTCTTTGGAGGATAATTTACCAAGTTTAGTGTCCCAAATAGCAGTAGTATCAACATTTAAATATACAGACATCCAAGTTACATCACAAGTGATGTAGAAATGAATTTAGACCCATTGATTAAGCGATTTCAACAAACAGGGAAAATATGGAGTAAGCTGCCTTTAACGATAGTTGGCAGGGCCAATCTGCTAAAAACGGTTTGGATGCCACAACTGCTTTATTTTCTACATAATTGTCCCATATGGCTACCTCAGAAATTTTTTCAGCAGGTGGATACCCTTTTTAGGGATCTTATCTGGAAATATAAACACCCCTGAATTAGATCGGAAGTCCTGCAGCTGCCCAAGGATGGAGGAGGTTTAGCTGTTTCTAATACAAAATTGTATTACCTGGCATCACAACTTCAGCAATTATGTGGCTGGAATGTTCTAGAACCTGAGGACCCTATACAACAAATGATACTTTCTCAATTTCCAGTGGAGCCATTGATACAGCTAATAGTAGCTCATCATTTTTACAGTAATCCCTGTTTTCTCACATTTGCTTTAATTCATAAAGTTTGGGCTACTGTCCAAAAACGTACTTCCCACGAGGGATATACCCAATATTTGCCTATATGGAAGAACTTGTGGTTAGCTAAGGTAATGAAGCTTGAAAACTTTGGTTAATGGAAAAGGGCTGGGCCTTATGCTTCTTCATTAGCCTTTTAATAATGTTGATTTTCAACCGTTTAATAAACTAGCAGAGAAATATCTGTCTTATAAACTATTTTATCAGTAGCTACAGTTAAGGCATGCTCTGAAGAGCCAGGCAACGACTTTTCCGTTTAATTATAACTCCTCCCCGAGCTGGACAATGGCCACAAGATGCTCCAAACAGGGAATTTTTGGCGATATATATTCTTCTATACAAATCGCAGCTAGCATAAATACACAGGATAGTAATCTTGAGAGGTGGCACAGAGACTTTGATGCTCTTAGTGAGGAGTGGGAGCAAGCGCTGAAGAATCTGACATCTCCCTATCTCCCTCACAGTGGTTGACCCAGTTAATTATTCATAGATCTCATTATACCCCTCTAAAAAGTTACACTCCTGGGGTAACCACACCAAATTGGCCAAGATGTACTATTCGGGAACACTCATACATATGTGGTGATGCCCTAAATTGCATCGATTTTTGGAGAATATATTTGATATCTTAAATACTTTATGCTCCACACATGCCCATCTTGATTCAAAAAATAGCTTTACTAGGGATAAGTATCGGAAGATATACACCCATTTGAAATGCACAAAATGTGGTTGCGGTCTATGTACGCAAACTTATATTACATCCCCGCCAACAACCACTCAATGGACCGATGCGATTAAATATAATTTAAAGCGGGACTGTACTGGGGGAAAAAAATATTAAAAGCCAGCAGCTATAAATACTACAGCTGCTGACTTTTAATAAATGGACACTCACCTGTCCCGGGGTCCAGCGATGCCGGCAGCCGAGGCCGATCGATCGCTTGGCTCTCGGCTGCTGCCGCCACCATTCTAGGTGAGGGAATCAGGAAGTGAAGCGAATCAGCTTCACTTCCCGGTTCCCTACTGCGCAAGTCGCGCAGCGCAATAGGAATTGTCCGCGCTGTCTCTGGGACCCGTGTGTGTCCCAGCAGACAGCGCGGCAGGACAGGAAGAGGCATAGACTCCCACGGGAGTCTATGCCCGGAAGTGGGTGTAAATACCTGTCTTTGACAGGTATCCCCACCCCCCTCCCCCCTGAAAGGTGCCAATTGTGACACCGGAGGGGGGGAGGGTTCCGATCAGCAGAAGTTCCACTTTAGGGTGGAACCCCACTTTAAGAAGAGAGGAATTGACATATAAACATAGGAAATGGCCTAAAAAATTTGGAAAATCTGGTCTCGATGGCTAGGCTCAATCTGTCTGTGTAACTAGCTGAATACACCATTGATGCTGTAGAAAGTTAAAAATGGGATAGATCTGGAATATATATATAGTGGTGATGTATCCGCTGAATTAAATATACCCGAGTGTTATATAATGCTACCAGTGTTCTAGAAGAAGAAAGAGAAGAGAGAAGGAAAAGGGGAAAAAAATGTATATATTTATTGATATGTTGAAAAGTCTTAAATAATACTTGTTCAATTCGGCCTGGAAATTGCATATTGGTGTCTCTTTCCTTTATTTTTTTGTTTTGTATGTTTTTCTTTTGTTGTAAAAACAAAAAGAAAGAAATGAAAAAAAAAAACACTCCCATTGCATTAGAAGCTCCCATCACATCAGGTCTCCCCATCAAACTAGAGGTCCCCTGCCACATTAGGGTACTATCTTTTGCTCGCAAGCCCCACCTTCGCATCAGAAGTCACCTGTCACATCAGAAGACCCCTCCTTTTAACATCAAAAGTGCCCCATGATGCCAGACTTCCTCCATCTCATCAGAAGCCGCCCTATCACATCAGATTCCATCCATAAAATCAGAGGTCCCCCCCATTATATCTATACATTCTGGGCTGGACTACTGGTTTGGTGGTGAGGTCACCATATTGACCCCACCTGACTGCTCCAAGGCTGCCTTCTCCTCTTTGTGACTAAATGCAGGGACCCACTGCTACTCTTCTTGTAGAGTGCACAGGGGAAATATCACATTGCCTGCAGTCAAAACTTCATACATAGCATCTAGAATGGAGGTGACAAATGGCCTTTGCATTGATCAAGGTGCTATAGGGGTTCTTAAGTATATCCAAGCCCCCCCACCCCTGCACACTACTGTTAGACTGCCTGATCTGTAGTTTTTGGATATACAGCAGCCTCTCAACCAGTGTGCCACCAGAGTTCCTCAGGTGTGCTGTGGGATCATGGGAGAGAAGGGCTGTCAGATGAGCCCGATCCCCTGACAAATTGTACATCAGCACTATGAGGGTGCTCCGTCAGCCTCAGCAAAGTGAAAGTAAAGGGAGGAGTGTGCTGTGCTCTCTGCTTCCCCTACAGTGCAGTACCCAGCTGCATGAGGAAAGGTACTGTGCTAGAACGTTTTAAAAGGGCTTTATACATTTATGTGTACATGTGTTTGTATGTAAACTTGTGTCTGTATTTGTGTGTATGTATGTTACTTTTAATCCCGACCCCCCCCCTATTCCTGTACCATCAGTACTGCTTTTGTAGGGCTCATTTGTGATAGCAGCGAGGAGTGTTGTTCCTCTGAAAAGCAATACATACTCAGATCACTTTTCAGAAGCATTTGAAAGGAGGTAAAAGGGGCAATATTGTTGCCTCCTCACCACCTGTTTTAAGCCCATAAATGCAGCATCACTACACTTCAACCGGGCAATGCAAACAGTTGCAGTGCAGCCCGATTCACCCTGGTACACTCCCAGCTGCTGCCTCTGCAGCTAAAGGGGGAGAAATTGGGGTGGTAAAAACAGCCCAATCTGACATGTGAACAAGCCCTTGGTTCACATCTATGTGGCTGTTTGTAGGGCAGTCCATTCATTTCAATGGGCTTTCCCACCCACAGAAATGCAGGGAAAGAAGTCCACGACCTTTTTTTTTTAAAAATTGTGCCACACCAAAAGCACCCCATGTTTGCCCATGTGTGGGGTACCATTAAGAATTAATGGCACCCCTAAAGAGCAGAGCATTTGTCTGTATCCAGCGTGATTCTGTGCGTGTTCCACGACACAGAGTACGTGAACCAAGCCTTGGAGAGGGGTGCCTCAAGACTGAAAATACTTTTCAAGGGTGCCCTGATTGGAAAAAGGTTGAGAATTGGTATACAGTATATCTGAATCCTTTTTTTAAATTGTTACTATGTTTGCTCTACACCAGTCAGCTGGTACCATTCTAGTCAGCAAGTTATATTTAAAAATTTGAAATCGCGGCTTGGCTATATCTGTGCTAAGTTCCCTAAGGACTTGCAAGTGTAAGTCATCAGGTCACGGCGTCACTTCCAGTTTACTCCGCTGCCAATGGCACCGGATTAAAAAAATGCATACAGTATTCAGAATTGACGTTTTCGGCGATCTGAATACTTTGAAATGCAAAGGAGGGATTGGAGGTCTTTTAGACCCCTGATCCCTTCATAAAGAGTACCTGTCACCACCTTTTACTGTCTAGGGATGTTTACATTCCTTGTGACAGCAATAAAAGTGATTTTTTTTTTAAAACACAATTTAATAACATAAAAATAAATAATATAAGATTTTTTTTTTTTTTAAAGCTCCCCCTTCCCCGTGAGCTTGCGCAAAGAAAGCGCATGCGGAAGTCGCGCCTGCATATGTAAATGGTGTTCAAATCACACGTGAGGTATTACCACGATCGTCAGAGCGAGAGCATTAATTCTAGCACTAGACCTCCTCTGTAACTCTAATATGGTAACCGTAAAAAAAAAAAATGAAAGCGGCACCTATGGAGATTTTTAGGTACCGTAGTTTGTCGACATTCCACGAGTGCGTGCAATTATAAAGTGTGACATGTTTGGTATCTATTTACTCGGCGTATCATCTTTCACATTATACAAAAAAAATTGGGCTAACTTTACTGTTTAGTTTTTTAAAAAATTCATGAAAATGTCCCTTTTCCCAAAAAGTTGCGTTTAAAACACCGCTGCACAAATACCGTGCAACATAAAATATTGCAACAATCGCCATTTTACTGTCTAGATTCTCTGCTAAAATAGATATATTTATATTGTTTGGGGGTTCTAAGTCATTTTCTAGCAAAAAATAGATTTTAACTTGTAAACACCAAATGTCAGAAATAGGCTTAGACATGAAAGGGATAATTGTCAATGGTCGTAAAAATGTGTCAAAAGTGTCCAATTTGCCCGCAGCAATATCGCAGTCCTGATAAAAAAAAAATCCCAGATCTCCGCCATTAATAGTAAAAAACAAAAAACCCAATAATAAAAATGCCATAAATCTATCCCCTATTCTGTAGACGCTATAACTTTTGCACAAACCAATATATGCTTATTGCGTTTTTTTTTAACCAAAAATATGTAGAATATATATCGGCCTAAACTGATGAAAAAAAATATTTTTTTTTGAAAAAAAAATGTGGGATATTTATTATAGTAAAAAGCAAAAGATAGCGTTTCTTTTCAAAATTGTCACTTTTCTTTTGTTTACAGCAGAAAAAATAAAAACCGCAGCGGTGATCAAATGCCACCAAAAGAAAGCACTATTTGTAGGGAAAAAGGACATAAATTTTGTTTGGGTACAGCATCGCACGACCCTGCAATTGTCAGTTAAAGCAACGCAGTACCGTATCGCAAGAAATTGCCTGGTCATTGAGCAGCCAAACCTTCCAGGGCTGAAGTGGTTATGTTTATTTAGTCTCCCTTGAACCTGGTTTTCACTCAGATAGCTACCTTTGGTGAAACCTTATTACTACTATCCATGGTTCATCCGTTATGGGGCTTATCTACTTCTTCTTAACCTTTTTACTACCAATATACCGTATTTGAACAAAAAAAAAATATATATATAGATTTATTTTACTTGCTGTAGCTATGGGTTTCTTTCATTCTACATTAACCACCCTAATTGTTTCCTTACCTTTCTTGCAAATCTGGAAGTAGTTTTTAGTCGCCTGTTTTTTCCCAATTTTTTTCCCAGTGGAATTTAGGCACATTGGTTTTAATTATGCTTTTAGGTTTGTTACTCAGTAGAATCCAATGACTAAGACAATTCTTTAATTCATCTTTAAAAAACTTCCACTTACCTTGTGTGCGCTTTGCTGCAAATATTTACTCCCATTTAGTGTCATGCAGTAAAGATCAAAGCTTATAGGAGGTTAGCTTTTTTTAATTCTAGAGTCATACAAACATGCTTCTCATTCCTGCAGCTTATGGCAAATATGTTTATAGCATGAACACTATTACCCAAGTTGTCTTCATCTTGCACATCTGTATAGAGATCTGTGTTGTGAATAGATCCAACAGAGCATTTTTACGTGTTGGAGCTTCTCTTCAGTTTCAGGATAATTAAAGTCACCCATTATAATATCACTTTGCCTCTCAGCCATTCAATCTGTAAAATGAGCAGACTTTCATCATCATTTGTTGGGGGCCTATAAAAGTCTCACTCTAAAGGCCCCTGCATGTTAGCCCATAGTGTTAATTTCCTAAAACTGAAAAGTGCAAAATCTGGTGCAGGTCTGCATTAAGAAAACAAAAACAAAAAACAATCAGCATTCATTTATTTTTTGTGAAAGCTTAACTGAACTGAGACTGCCTAAAAGAAGGCCACCATCAAGCTTAGAACCTTAAAGTGGTTGTAAACCCTTACAACACACTTTTTTTTTTTTATATCAATAGAATTTTATTAAGCAAATGTACATACATAGAAACAATATGCAAACTTGTTGTACAGAGATATCATATCGCCAGAATCAGGTGTAAAATTATCATAGTGCTCAAACAAACTTACAACACACTTTGACCTACAGGTAAACTTAGATTAAGGCTTACCTGTAGGTCCAAGAAATATCTCCTAAACCGTATAGGTATATAAGGTATATTTGCCCGAAGACAGGCAAAGCTGTCTACAGCGCATGCGCCATAGACAGCAGTGCGCAGGCGCACTGAGCGCGGCATCTTCAACGACGGAGATGGCGCGCGTTTCGGCTCCCGTGCGCATGCGCGGGAGTGACGTCATCGCGGCTTCGCCGAATGACAGCGGCGGAGCTGCGAGACCCCACCGAGAAGATGGATGCGCCGGACTACAGGGGACAGCGGTGACTTCGCTGGCTCCTGTGTCAGGTAAGTGACACATAATGGACTACTATGCGATGCATAGTAGTCTATTATGCTTTGCCTTTGCAGGGATCAGGGTTTACTTCCTCTTTAATACAAATGCGGAAGGGCAGTTGGCCCCTGTACTGTAGAGTCCAAGCATAGGCACAGAGTCTGGAGTCTGTCCAGTGGAATGAAAACTTTGGAGAATCGATACCTTGTTCTGGATATGGCTTTATCCAAATAAGATTGCTCCAGCACTGACTTCTGGAGTATCAGGAACCATCCCAACCGCTGTAGAGTTTAAACCGTTCTAAGGACATTGGCTGACTGAACCTGCACCGACTATTCTTTCAGAAGAAAGTCATCCAGCTGTCCCACAAGAAGACATGACTAAGAAGTAGAGCAAGAACAGGAGTTAGAGTGGCCATACACAGTGCAAATGTATATCCTGCAACCGAAAGAAATTCACACAATTCCCATCAACACAGACAGTTCTGATAGGCTTCCAATCACAGCACCTGCTGTTTCAGCCAATTAGGTGATGGGTAACAGATCCGAGCACCTGATTGGCAGAGAGGTGGTTTAGTGTTAGGAAAGCGAATATTCATTCACTTTTCTAACACAGCTGAGTGGCCTGCAAGTGCCAAGCATGGCGTTCGCAGGTCAACTTTTTTGACACCTATGGCTCTGATCAGGTGCTTAAAAAAATAGAATAAAACCTGCTGCTCTAATTTAGGCGCCCAAAAAGGGGGTGGCAGCGGTGGCCATAGATAAATTCATGAAATGCATTAATCTCATCTATTGATGCTAGAGGGGTGGCTAGAGAGAGGAGGCGGCGTCCTTATAGACGCACTTCCACTGCTCATGGTCTAAGTCCTTCAGGTGCCTTTTAGCAAACTCCATGTGGGTTGTCCTGTGCCTTTTACTGAGGAGTGGCTTCAGTCTGGCCACTCTACCATACCTGCCTGATTGGTGGAGTGCTGCAGAGATGGCTGTTCTTCTGGAAGGTTTACCTCTCCACAGAGAAATGCTTGAGCTCTGACCATTGGGTTCTTGGTGACCTCCCTAAGGCCCTTCTCCCGCGGTCACTCGGTTTGGCCGGGCGGCCTACTCTAGGTAGTCTTGGTGCTTCAAAACTTCTTCCATTTGCGGATGGAGGCCACTGTGCTCATTGGGACCTTCACTGTTGCAGAAATTTTTCTGTACCCCTCCCCAGATCTGTACCTCGATTCAATCCAATCCTGTCTCGGAGGTCTACAAGCAATTCCTTGGACTTCATTTGTTGGTTAGTTCTCTGACATGCACTGTTAACTGTGGGACCTTATATAGACAGGCGTATGTCTTTCCAAATCATGTGCAATCAACCCAACTTACTACAGACTTCACAACTTGACTCCAATCAAGTTGTAGATCTCATCTCAAGGATGATCAGTGGAAATAGGATGCACCCGAGCTCAATTTTAAGCGTCAAGGCAAAGGCTACGAAAACTTATGTACATGTGTTTTTTATTTTTAATAAATTTGCAGATTTCAAAAAAACTTCTTTCACGTTGTCATTATGGGGTATTGTTTGTAGAATTTTGATAAAATAATATAATGCACTTTGGAATAAGGCTGTAACAGCAAAATGTGGAAAAAGTGAAGTGCTGTGACTACCTTCCGGATGCACTGTATCTGAAGACTTCATCCCGTGTCCCTTAATGTACAATTAAGGGCTTTTATTCTATCCCATTGGTTCTTTAGACCAGTGTTTCTCAATTCCAGTCCTCAAGGCGCACCAACAGGTCATGTTTTCAGGCTTTCCATTATTTTGCAAAGTTGACTTGAACAGTTTCACTGTCTTAGTAATTATTACAGTTGTTCCATCTGAGGGAAATCCTGAAAACATGACTTGTTGGTGCGCCTTGAAGACTGGAATTGAGAAACACTGTCCTAGACAGCCTGAGGATATAATAAAATGTATGCCTTGTGTTCTACACATAAGCATGTGAGCATGATAATTGGCTATAACATTGTGGGGAAGAGAATGGCGTATCCTCTTTTTCTGTCCTTATGTGTAGTGTCAAGGTAGCTTATCCTGCATGGTGTGTGCTGTAAAAAAAGCAACTGTCTAGTGATGTGGCAAACATCTCTCACTCATTTTCTTAGAAAGTGCTGCAGACAGCTTTAAATACCTAGAGGCTGTTAGATCAGACACCAGTGGGTTGGTAAATTATATGCAAATCTTTTTTTTTTTATAAATATATCTAAAGAACACTGATAAGAATATATATTCTCTTTAGGTGTATTTTCTGCAACATTCAGCAACACAAACACAATGAACACAGTTAGCAAGTATATGTATAATTTATTTTTTTCTTTCCAGCAGAGGAAAAAAAATAAAGGACACATATTTAAAATATTCTCAAAGTTGCAAAAGAAATATATAAATTATTTGTATATTTGAATTTTTTTTACAATTTTGTTTTTCATAAAAAAAAATATATATATATATATATATATATATATATATATATATATATATATATATTGAACATTACCATTTCACTGCTAAGTGGCATGAAGACTTCACAGAAATGCCAATGGAAGGCATTGGTTTTGTTTCAGATCATAGCTTAAAAATATTTTTCCTCTGGTACCATTACTATGTTCCTTACAAACAGGTAATCTGCATGTACTGACCTTTACCAGGACAGTGAAAAGGCACAATGAAATTAAAGTTTTGATTGTTCTTTTTCTTGAGAAATACGATTGCCATCTAAAAAATAGCAGGTATTATTAAAGTGAACCTGGCATTGTACAGAGAACTTAAAGCTGAACTCCAATATGATTTTTATTCCAAAGTTACACCGGTCCCAGTAGTAACCAATGTAAGTATGCATATCTCGGTACAGGACCTGGCACCAACTGCTACAGTGATTTTCAGCTTCAATAGTGATCGCTCAGGTAGGAGATATGCATATTCTCATTGATCCGAGCTGGACCATTGCAACTATGCAATACATCATACCTACACAGTTTGGCTTTAATGCTGTAAAAAAAAAAAAAAAAAAAAAAAAAAAGGAGAGTGAAGGATGCAGACTTGTGCCATTTAGTTTCTCAAAGATTAAAATTTTAGTGTATTCTGGAAGAGTAATATGTAACTATTTATCTGTGTATTTTCTGATGATTGTTTCCACAGCCTCAGCTGTCAGTATCTGTGCTTTTCACTGCTATGCATGAAGACATACACTTGTGTATTAGCAACCATGCAATGCAGCTCTGAGCATGTGTGGTTGTACCAAAGAAATACTCCCACCTTTAAACAAGTTCTCCATTCCAAGTTCATGGTCATATCCATTACATTGCACTTTTTATGAAATGAAAGGCCAAAAAGGGTTCCTGCCTCATTCAAAGTGCTAATAGGTCTGTGCACAGTCCAAAATAGCACAACTCACTTGAACCCGATTTGCACTAGGTATGACAGTTTTTATATTGAAGAGAAAAAATAGGCTTTTTGACTTACTTGTAAAATCAATTTCCTGGGAGTACAGGACACAGGCAAATTCAGAGACAACTGGGTTAGAGGTAGGTACCTTTAGATGGCTTGACACTAACAAAGAAAAACTGTGTTTAACCCCTTCCGCTCCCAACAATCCTCAGTTCTGTAGCAGCACTGAAGACAATAGAGGCAAGGGTGGCCTATTTCCTGTACTCCAAGAAATGGACTTTACAGGCAAGTCAAAAATCCCAATTCCTTGATCTTACAGCACAGGCAAATTCAGAGATAGCCGATTTGGTTACCTTTTCACCCTCACCTCATTGGTAATGCTTGGTGACATCCCAGTAAACATACCCTTTACAAAAAACAGTAGTTCAAAACCAGTTAAAATAGTAGCCTGAAGTGTTTTGCATCCAAATACAGCATTAGCTGGGGCCTGAATGTCCATCCTGTAACACTCCGTAAAAGTGTGGGCCGAAAACCAGGTGGCAGATTTACAGGTCTGCAATGCAGATGCTTGATGCTGAAGATCTAGTAGAATGAGGAACTCTATGCTGCACTACAAAAGCCCAAACCACAACCTGAGGAATCCGCCTAGCAATGGTGGAACGAGATGCAGGGAACTCCCTGAAAGGAGAGGAGAGAAAAGAAAAAAGAAGAATCTGCCTCAAACTTGAGGAAGCAAGGTAAATTCTAAAAGCTCTAATCGTATCCTATGAAGAGCTTCACCTCTTCAGGGAATTTAAAGCAGGACAAGAATATGAAAGCAAGAATATGGAAGCACTAGGTCCTGAAAAAGGAAAAAAAAGATTAAACCATCATTGGTAGAAGAGATCCCTTAGGCCAAAAAACAACAACTTTATCCTGATTAACTACAAGGAAAGGCCTTCCAAGATGAAGCAGCCAGCGTAGACAGTCTCCTGGCAGAAGCTATCAAGGCCAGAAAAGCAACCTTCTGAGTAAGGCCAGCCAATGATAAATCCCTAATAGGTTCAAAGAAAGAAGTCTGAAGTCCAGAAAGTACCAGAATTAAATCCCACGGAGCTAGCAAAGCCTGTCCGGGAGAAACACTATGCACCACCCCCATACAAAGGCCTTCAACAGAGTGTACAATACCAAAAAAACCAAGCTACGTCTCAGGGAGTACCGGTGAGGACCCACCTTCTACTGTTTACACCAGGAAGAGGGGGGGGAGAAAGTCTTCTGGGTGCAATAATAAACCTTTCTGGAAGTTGATTTTCTACACTTAAAAGCGTAAGGGTGACAGAATCAGCTAGGCCTCAGTAGCTTAGAACATGCACATCAAGGACAGCGATCGAGAAGCAGGATGGAACACCGACCCCTGAGACAGAAAAGTCTGTGTGGTCTGATAATGGCTTTAGCCCACTGATGTCACAGAGCGGGTGCAGGCTGGGGAAAGATTGCGACCATGGTTGGGATCCACTTAGATGTCTCGACCAGCACCCTGGTCAGAGATGCTGACAGCCTGAGGACTGAGCGTGGGAGGACAAGTGGTTGGCAGAGCAGACTGTGGTGACTGTCACTGCTGCATGAGCAGAGAGCTGGTGACTGAGAACTGAGCAATCAGTGGTCAGTCTTAGAGATGCTGCATCCATCTGGGCAAGTATGATTTCTATAAAACACACCCCCCCCCCCCCAAATTCTCTTTAAATAAGGCAGGAGGGGCGGGGTACTCCAGAAGGAGCACAGTACCTTTCAGGACCCCTGGATAGGCAGTAGCATCGCCCAGGGACATCCATGACAGGGATAAATCCTCTCACCCCCCCCCCCCACCCCCCAACTTTACCCACTTTGGATGGGCATAGTCCCTCAGCAAGGGGGTCTTTAGGGACTGGGTGTGGCTTGTTTTTGCCCTGAAACTGTATAGTACCCTGTGGCTAACCCAAAACACGTGCCAAGATGGTAATTTTAACACAGGATACAGTGCCTGGAACAATATGGGCCGGTCCCACGTCTTCCTCTGGCGAGGTCTGGGTACAGTTCCTGAAGCTCTCTCTGTAGGACACTGATCCAGCAAAATGCCACTGTGGCCAGGAAAGCTGATTGAAGAAATTCAGAAGGTGTAACAAACACAACCAGGTGTCCAATCACCTAAAGGCAGCAGCCTATAACCCAGTCATCTCTGAATCTGCCTGTGTCCTGTACTGTAGGATCAAGAAAAAAAAATTGCCCAATGCCATTGGGTAAAATATAACCGCTTGGATTTAAATGAGGAAAGGGTCCAGTATACACTAAAACTTTCCGGGGGGGGGGGGGGGGGGGGAGGGGGCACATCAAACCTTCCTTACCTACTTCCTTTGTATCAGCGTGTTTGCTACTAAAATGACAGGTACACTTTAAACTGGTTTATCCAATGATGTTTAAAGCCGTATTAAACCCAGACGCAAACATTTAATATATTGCATTGTACCAATTCTTAGATGTGATGGCTGCAATAGTTTTTTTTTAGGCTTTTCTTCTCTTTATCTGGCGAGCTGGCTAGTAAGTTTGTTGTTTTTCAAATGGACGAGCTCTTTTCCAAACGTATAAGTCTATAAGGATGGGGCAAACCATCTAACACCGGTACGGGTGCTTACAGTGATCAACTTTTATTCATGTAAAACCTTTATCCTAAAAACAAAAAAATTATGAAGTGTGAGCTGGAGTTTGACTTCAGTTCGTTAGTGTATTTAAATCTGCTGGTCCATCTAACACTCCCCTCCAACTGACAATGCTGCTGTCTACTGTGCCCCCTTCTTTCATAATGGTGACACGTTAATACAGGGGGTGTGTTATTAGCCAGATTACCAGGGGAAAAAAGCCTAAAAAAGTAAACTAATGTGGCTACTATATCTACTGATTGGTAAGCTGCAATATATTATATTTCTGATTTTGGGTTTAATATAGCTTTAATTGCTATGAGAGGTTTCTACAGCACACCACAAAAGGATTAAACTTCTTTGCAGTGCAGCAAAAAAGCAAATGTATAACGTCAACAAAAGTATACATCCATAAGTTTACCAGAACATTTTCATTAATCCCCAACAGCAGGAATGTTAGGGCATGTTTAGCATTTCATTTTGTATAAGGGTTCATAAGGTTGAAAAGAGGAAAACTGATTACTGTATGTATTCACAATTTCATTAGGTTTTAAAATGGTAAATACAATATAAAAAAAAAAAAAAAAAAAAATGTGTGATCGTACAGTCACAGTGGTCCTCAGTGGTATATTGCTATAGCTTATTGTATACGTTCTTGTACAAAATTGTATCATGTACAGTTCATTCTACTACTGTCAGTGATTGAACCTAACTGCAAGATCATGAATTTTTAGCCAATAGACCCTATGGATTCAGGGAAAAAAGGAATGATGGCTCTGCTACTAATGTATCCCCAAGCCAAAAGGCTTTTTTAGAAGAAAAAAAATGTTTTTTCAAGGGAGCTAGATAGAATATGGATTGTAGGATGGAATCAGTATGTCTCTACCCGGGACCAACCTCCTGCTGCGGCTACTAGTATTCCGACAGCTGTGAGAATACCGATCAGCCATCTGAATGGATGTAGACACAGGATGTTAAGCACCAACAGGGCCACTAACAAAGTGAATTTCTGCCAGATCATCAGAAACCAGTCGAAATTCAATCAGCGTATAACCTGCTTAAGTGAAAAGGAAGAAGGAAACATTCAACTAAACTGCACCAGATGCAGCTTGCTATATGCCAAGACTTTAGAGTCTGGTGGCAAAAACAAAAGGTTACCCCAGCATTCTCCATTACCATTCATGGCTACTTTGAGAACCAGGTTACGATCCCAAACAGTTGTACAATATTTTTTATTTTTTTATGGACACTTGCCCCTTTATTTTGTAAAGTCCCACAAGAAAAGTAAAGACCTCAGCTTATTAATCTACAGAAAGACAGGGGAGTCTGAAACCGCCCATGATATGGCAGACCAGTTCAATAAGCAGATGCTACCATAGACAATGTCTTTATTTTAAGCAATATTATAGAAGGCAAAAATGTAAGCTTGCAATGGGGGCACCAGAGCAGGCGAGCTCCTGCCCCCTCTCTCCTCATTGGTTTTCTGGCTTTGATTGAATGTATTGCCAGCCAATGGCTCCTGCTGCTTTCTCAGCCAGTGGGGAGGGAGAGTCCCCAAAGAGCCATTGCTACTGCGCACATCGCTGGATTGAGAGGGAGCTCAGGTATTAGTATTAGGGTGGCTGATGCACACAGAAGGTAAAAAACCTTCAGCATTTCGAACCACTTTAAGAACCTATAGTAGTACCACTGCTAACCAAATTGTTCATCTCAACACAAAGGCTTTGGGAGCATGGCTTCAAAGCCACACAGCTCTTAGCCATCCTGTAAGCACCAACAAAAGCCTCCCGTGTATGGCAGAAATACTGGTAACTTTTTCCTGGAGAAAATAAAGTGCCCTGGACAATGCATCCCATTTATCCTATAAAGGGGATGAACAGTCATTAACACCAGTATTATATAGTGCTTAATTTTATGTGTGCAGGGAAATAAAAAAAAACAAAAAAAAACACAAAAGTTGCTATTTACATTTATCTTTTCTTTGTCTTTGCTATCTAGGTTGTATGCCTCTTGAATTACACATTAGGGGGAACTAAGATTGGGGCAGGCATAAAGCCTGTGACATTCTTTTAAAGTGGAAACACAGAGCAGGCCCTGCTTCTAATTAAAGAGTTTGTAAAGTCACATCATGACTATACATGTATCCCGCCAAATTATGCTGCCAATAACTAGTGTGTTTTTTTTTTTTTATGAGAAGGCTGAATATATTTGCTTACACTGCAGCTGTACAATCATTTGCTCCCCCTCCACTCTTATTCCCTGATCTTGGGAGGGAAGCAGGAGGGGCCAAGATTCAGTGAGATCAGCCGGCCAGCAAAAAAAAGTATGTAGCCTTTTTATTTTAAAAAAAACAAACGCACTGTAGTTATTGGCAGTGTAATCCGGAGGGGACAAATGTATATTTGCTGCATATTGCAGCTGAATAGTGACTGGAGGGGCAGGGAGGAGAGCCACTGACAGGTAGGGAGGGGGAGAGGGGAGAGATTCAAAGCAGAGTGGGCTGGCAGAGACTTGTAACCTGACCATGGTATTATGGCTCAGCACAGACAGGGGACACAGGAACAGGCAGGATAACCAAGGTGCATTACAACATAGCAAGGGACAAATTACAGAGCCTTAAAGGAACAAGATTTTATTTTTTATTTATTTAATTTTTTTAAGGGTTATAATCACTTTAAAAGCCCCTTTGTATTTATTAAGTGGCTTCAGACGCTCTATAGACACCCCACGTCGGCCATTAAGTTGGGGGGGAGTGTTTCGCGGTCCTTCCCTTTGTCCAGGGGCACGAGACAGGGCTGCCCTCTTTCTCCGGCCCTATTCGCCATTGCAATGGAGCCCCTGGCGGAGGCCTTACGTACCTCCCTGCATGTCAGGGGCCTGCGTGTTGGCTGGCTGGAGGAGAGGGTCGCCCTGTATGCGGACGACCTCCTTCTCTTCCTTAACGATGCGGACTCCTCACTCAGAGGGGCATTACAAATTCTTGATTCATTCTCCACGATCACGGGCCTTAGGGTTAACTGGTCGAAGTCGCTTCTGTTCCCCATAGACCCAGCGGCTCGCGACACTGCCCCCCCTGATTTACCCCTACAGTGGGTGGAGACCTTCAGGTACCTTGGGGTTGTGGTCTCGAGACAGGCTTCGGACTTCGTACCCCTAAATCTATCCCGTGGTTCATGAGACACGGCTGCGTCTGAAGGCATGGGAGTCACTACCCCTATCATTGCTAGGGCGGATAAACCTGATAAAAATGAAAATCCTACCGAAATTTATCTACCTACTTCGCCAATCTCCACATTGGATTCCCAAATCCTTTTTCTCCCGTCTGCATAGTCTGTTTGCCTCCTTCATCTGGGGAAACCAGTCCCCCAGGTATGGATGGTCAACAATTACGCGTCCGTCCTCCCAGGGAGGACTGGCGTGCCCTGACCTGTACAAATATTTTCTAGCCACCCAGCTGGTTACAGCAGCTTGGTGGCTCACTCCTGATAAGACAAACCCTGCCACCTTGGTTGAAGCGGCGGTGTTGGGGTCGCTGGAGGCATTGAAATTTTTACTCTATCGTGGCCCGAAGGCCCCGTACCCGCTGACCCCCTCCATGCGCACCACGTTGCGTGCATGGGGGGTAGGACTTAAAATTGAAAAATACCCTACCAATGCACTTTCTCCAGCTGCCCCCTTGTGGCGTAACCCCACCCTGGAGCAGTTTTACAAACTGCCTGAACCCCATGCTTGGACTAAATTCAATATTAGAACAGTAGACCAGGTGATTTCTGACCAATCGCTGGCTCCACTCCCCAAGTTGATTTCTGAATTCAACGTTCCGCAGAGTTATTTTTTTAGGTATCTACAACTCTCCCATGCCTTCAGGTGCCAGTTCTCCAGCTCTCCCCCCCAGGTTGTCCAATCCGCATTGGAGGGCCTCCTCAAGTCCAGTTGTGACACTAAGCCCACCTCAACACTTTACTCCCATTTGATAATGACCTCCCTCCCTACTTTGGGGAAACTTAGAGATAAGTGGATGCGAGACATTCCCACCTTTGATAACGATGATTGGGATGACATGTGGGACTTCCCCTTCAGATCCCTGGTCTCCCTGAGAGATCGGCTGATACAGTTTAAGATGGCCCACCGAGCATATTTCACCCCCTACAGACTGCACAAAATGAACCCCGCCTCCCCGCCGGGATGTTGGCGTTGTGGGACAATACCGGGGGACTTCATTCATATTTTTTGGACCTGCCCAGCCATTGTTGACTATTGGAAGGAGATACTAGGGGTCATTACACAGGTCACCTCCATATCGCTCCCACTCTCTATAGAAACTTGCATACTGGGCCTGCTAGATCAGCTAATTCCCACTGTGGCGCGGCGCACCCTAGCTGGGCTACTTCTCTTCTATGCCCGCAAGGCCATTGCGCTCAGCTGGCGTAAGCCCACTCCTCCCCCTCTCTCCCTGTGGAAAAAATTGGTGAACGACAGCCTGCCTCTCTACAAGGACTGCTATGTTAATAGAGGTTGCCCGCAAAAATATGACAAGGTCTGGTCCAGCTGGCTGGCGGATGCCTCCACGGCCTCAGACCCATAGCCTACTTAACGCATTTTCGTTTGTAAATGAATAGGAATATGCACTAGTGGAAATGTTGTATGTCTGAGTAGCATGGTTTAGTCCTGAGTCATCCTACTGCACATGGAGTCGGCTCTTTGTGGCCGGTGAGATGCCTTGAATTCTCCGACATGTTTTTTTATGTAATGCACTGTCTTATATTGCAACTCTTTACACGTCACGCCTGTAACACTAATCGTGACCAATGTATGTGTTTTTGTTTTTGTTTTTGTCTGTCTTGCTTTGCTTTTGGTTACTTGTTCACTGTCTGAAATTCCAATAAACAGATTTGCAAAAAAAAAAAAAAAAAGCCCCTTTGTGAACAAAAGTGACCTCCATTTTCTATGAGCCAGACACAGCATAGAAAACAGGAGACTGTATGGGCCGAGAGAGGCACTTGAGCAGTGTTCCAGATTACTGGAAGATAGTTCATATGCCACAAGCCAGTTCTGATCTGATGGAGATCTGTGGCAGTTATCTATAATAAAATTAGCTGTGATCGCTTTGTTATACAAGAATGAAATCCATGCCAGTTTCTGTTTCACTCTAAAATAAAAACTAGAACAGGTGTCACAGATGGACCTGAAACGGGTCTATTTTATTAGTGCAGCATGAGTTTCCTGCAACATTATAATTGCACAGGAAGCTTTCTTCATTTCCAGTCCTTAGTAGGAGTGTACCGTAAAATGGGTAATTTTCCAAACTTCCAAGGAGAACAACTCATTTTACTGTGCTTAGCTAGAGAATCTATACCCATAACAGCCATAAAGCTTGGTATTTCAAGATCAACAGACTCCAGTTATGACTGTATACACAAAGTTAGGCCACAAAACAAAACCGGGATATCAAACACTAAGGATTTTGGCCAGAAACACATAACTCCGGCAGCAAAGGGGACAGCAGAACTCGACTTGCGCACTGAAGATCCTGTGTCCAGAAAAACAGTTTGAGGTGACCTTCACATGGAAGAGCTGGAACCAGCCCTAATTTTGTGTTTTGGCCACTATTCTTCACTGATAAAGTCTCACCCTGCTTTGCATATGCAGTAACCATGGAGACTCCAGTTGACAAACTAGACAATTTGGCTGTTATGGTTACAGATGGTCCAGCTAAGTGGGCACCAATGATATGTCTTCCTTGGAAGTCTGACAATTCATCCATTACACGTGTACTAACTGCCACCGAACATAACATGTAATATGCTGGCATATAATCTAGAGAGCATAGACAAAGAAAAAGATAAGGATATTTCAGTGCAAGAGTTTCAGTATGTAACCCACACATAGAATAAAGCTCTAAAATACCATATACTATTGTGTCCATCCCTTGCAGATTAAGGTAAACCTGCCACTTTGCCCACTCTGAGCAAAGCAACCGGTTCCCTTCATAGTCCACTTCCTCTGTGTGGGCATGGATTTATATACCACCCTTGCATCTCCCCTGTTAATAAACTGGAGGCCTAAGTAGACACCAAGCTTCCCTGTGAAAGTGTTTTGGTCTGAACATGTTTTTCCCAGCACTGCATACTAGAAGAAAGGAGAAACCATTATACCCCACTTCCTCCACAAAGTACATGATAGTTCAAGCAGCTCCAGATATAGCACCAAGCATAGATTAGGTATGTACCTACAATGGTGGTTGGAAGAAGGGGTGGCTAATCATCTAAACCTGTTAGTTTGCCCAGATTTTCACACAAATGTGTGTGAAAATCTGAAAGGTGAATGTCTAAGTTATTGCTTTCTACTTTTTATACACTATTAATGTTGCAGAAAAAGGTCACTGGGATCCCAATGCTTTATAAATCCCGAGGCAAGTCCCTCCAAACCCTTAGGCACATAATTTGCCAGCCCTGACAGTTTTGAAGTGTCACAAGCTAGCCCATCTATCTCTGCCCATTATGCAGTCCATCAAAGTGATGGACCAATAAGGTCATGGGCAGAAAGGATGGGCTGGCCTAACCACTAGACAAAGTATCAAAATTGGCCAAAGTTTAAAGCAGGGTTTTCATGGGACTCGCTGTGCTTTTCCAGAGTGCTGAAGGTACATACAGCTACTCCAAAGGGCTTCACTAAATGCAAGTGCTTAAGGTAACCATTTCAATGACAAGCATGCTTTAAGAAAATGTAAGAAATTAATTGAAAAAGGATACTAAACCTAAAACAGAACGATAGCTTAAAGAGCAGTTACAAGTATTTTTAAATACCTATGTGGGATTAAAAACAAAGATAATGGAAATCTATTTCTTGTTGGGGAATGTAATATGCTATACACATCTGACCCCATTCATTCCTATTGGTAAGCCGCACTTCATGGAGGCCTCCAGTGATCCAGAAGAGTATGGCTGGCCCTCCTATGAGAGGATGTTTTATACTGGTAAGACTGCTTGATTTCAGCTATGTGTCCAGATGGGCAGCAAACTGCAAGTGGAATAGATTAAAGGTCAGTCGAGTCAAAAGTCCAGTTGTCCTTTAATGCCAGCTCTGCTTCAAGGAAACAGTGTGTTATTCTCAAATCACCTTAGAAGTACTGCTGCCTTTCATAGGAATGACAGAATAACTGACTATGATATAACCATGCAGTCCATCCTTTAGGAGGGGGGGGGGGGGGGGTGATGCCACCATTTCTATAAGTGATCATTTGTGAATAATACTTCTGTTGTAATTATTACTGCTGGGGTACACCAAGTCAAAGATCTAAATTTTCAGTTATTAAATATGCTATGCTATTACGAAGCTGGGGGCCTGCTTTAATTACATTTTGTGGGTTCTATATGCAAAGTGCACACTCTAAAATAAAGAGAGGCAATGAAGAAAATATCAAAAAACTTCAACTGTCTTTGCAGATACAGAGAAAGCACAATGGAAACTAATATCAGTTTTTGGTAACTGATTTTCATCCATCTGCAGAGGTTAAAAAATATGTTGTATCCCTGTTTCCTTTAAAGTTTGGAAATGAAATACAATAGTCTATGTGATGTTCCAGGACCAAAAAGAGCTTAATTTATCAGCATCTGTCATAAGCAAATGCATCCATTTTAGAATGACTGAGCCTTCAATCCTTGATGGTCACTTATAGAGCCTTTCAATGGTAAGTGTAACGAAAATATATTTATTCTGTAATAACACCAATTACTCATGCGTTAATTACTGTATGGAACACCCTGAAGCAGACAATATCTACTCAGCAAAGTAATTTGCAATGTAGTAAGAAGGTTAATGCTATAGTGATCTTTTAGGTTTATGAAGCACAATATACACATAGGCTGGGTAATGTTAATCTTAATACATTTTAATGGGTCACATGTTTATGGGATGACAATAAGGCACTGCTAAGGGTACTGAGAATCTAACAGCTCGGGATTGAAGAATTTTCATTAGGCTTTTTTGGTAACTACTTTACAAAAGCTAACAAAAGATAAGAGAATGTGATGCCTATAGATATATTACAAACAGTCCTGACACTGTCAAAGGTCAAGTTTACATTTTATCAAAAGGCATTTGACAAATGCATTGCAACAGGTGGAAATAACACAAGTGTGCAAAGCACAATGCAGAAGAGATTACCTTCTGATCAAATCTAATGCATGGCACACATCTGCATAGAGATCTACTTGATTTTTGGGGGGCTGGAAAAAGAGATGGGACATAATCATTTGGTATCGTCTTCTTGTGCTTAAGCCATGTTACATTTTGGACATCTGAATGCATAAAATAAAATAATTTAAATATCATTCATTTTTAGTTTAATCATTTACTGCTGATGATATATCATCTGTGGGAAAATATACACATATATGTACTTGTGTGTGTATATCTACACATAAATATACACACACACACACACACACGACAGCCATACATTCCTGTGGCAACAAAAAGGGGGTCAAAGGTTGTCCATTTGTCTTTTGCTTGTACAATCCATACTGCTCTTGTACACAAGGGATGAAAGAGTATTCGTTGTACTATCCCACTCTTCCTTTTGTAAGAAGGTAAAGGCTTGGCCTTGACCTGTTATCTGTACGAAGACTCAAAGCAGATCTTTGGATATGCAGTCATCTGTTTTTGATGCCAGAGGAAGAATACAATGTTTATCTGAAACAGAAATAAAAATTAATACAACAATAGTTTAAAACTAGTAACATATTACTTGTGCGTTACTTTCATGACATTCAATTTAAAGCAATCCTTTATGTACTTTTGCAAAAGATCATTTGGTCCATACTTTAAAAAAGACAAATTATAAACTACGCTTGTCTCTCACAGTAAAGTTTTAATTTTTTTCTGAAATGAGTTTTAACTCTTGTTGTCAGGGACATTTTTGTTTCACACACATACATATTAGTGCAACTGTTTTTCCAATCAATATGTTCAGCATTTCCAGCTAATAGAAGCAAGCAATCACTTTTATTACAGAGTTTATGGAGCTAGTCTATATCCTGATACAGCTGAGCTGTAATAGTTATGGCAGCTGCAGTAAAAGTGTTAAAGAGACACTGTCCAATGTCCCATGAATGGACATCTTGACACTTGTCTCTTCAGCAATCCCACACTGCTGACATGAAAATACCTGCTCTCAGTCTTTAAAGGTTGCAGTAAGGTCATCCTCTACCTCGTGTGACATTGCTCAGGGCTTTTCGATTTCCCACCAGATTCTAGCACTATGACATGGGAAGACGTTGTATGCTCCTCACAAGCTACAACACTAGATTTTGTGTGCTAGCTGAGCTAGTGGAAGGAGCTGCAGAAGCAATAGTGGGTCATTGGATATTTGTGTGTCATCTGAATGCCTAGTCCTGCACATATCTTCTGCTTTTGCCTGTTAACATGCCCACAAGGTGCTGGAAATAAGAGTGAGGAAGAGTCAAAGTGTTTGTTACCCCAACACTTCATATTCCTTTAAAGTGCCGGCTGAACCATGTACTTGTATGAAAAAGTATCCTGTTCACTTTGTATTTCTTCCTTTATGTGAAATCCCTGGTGTTCCTGCTAGTCCCTCTGCTTACCTTTTAACAACTGACCACACTAAGCAAGAGAGCACACCAAGGTCAGTTCTCTATCTGTGCTGGGAATTGAGTGTGCTCTCCTCCAATGATCAGATTTGTCCTGACATGTCCCCCGGCTGCACAGGTATTCACTGAGAAGATGATCAGTGTGCTGTTGCTTCTCCTTTCCAGCTCTTATGCAGCGGAGAACAGAGGGAGTGTGATCACACACATTATATTTATTTATACATATATATATATATATATAAAAAACGTGGGTGTTTCGCTATCTATACAAACATGTTTTGTCTTTTATTTCCGTTTTAAACCGAAAGGGTTGTTTTACAAGGTGATTACAATCATTGCATTCTAGGTGGATATTGAACAGTATTTTATCCACTTTAAAAAGCAAATGTATTTTTTTAAACTAACTAAAGTAACCAAATGTCCCGTCCTGTATATCCCCTACACACACACACAGACTGAAAAAGTGAGAATGATCAAGGCAACGCAGCACACAAGAAAAAACAAAGAACTTGGGACTGCCTACAGCTCAAATAGCTGACTAAAGGATCATACACTAGAAGTGGTCATCAGATGAGGCTACAATGTCCACGTAGTAAAATATGTGCACAGAAGACCATGTTGTAGTCAGAGATAGAGGATCACTGGTTATTGATACAAAGAGAAGTAGCTGGTTACTGTATATGGAGGCTAGAATCCACATCCTGTGCCTCATTTTTGGCATATCAGATTGAACACATCAGAATGAAGAGAACATTTTCCTTGATCCAGGTGGCTGTGGCTTAGATAATATACCTGCCAATTGTCCACTCTGAGGCGGTGAATTGCAGGAAATCACTGGACAGGGAGTTCCTCTCCATGAGAGGATCTGGTTTGCCTCCTTGAAGGTAGCCAGACTCCTTGTGCCCCATTTGATGGTTGATATATGCCACTGTATGGCATTGTCTGACTGCACCTGAATTGTGTATTCCACTAGAAGAGGGGGTCCATTGCTAGAGGGGAAGCTCTGAGCTCCAAGATAGGGATGGGGAGTTTAGCCTTCTGCCTGGACCATGCACCTTGAAAAGTCAAGGTTCGGAAGATTCATCCCCAGCTTGACGGGGACGAGGACGGGGGGGGGGGGGGGGGTTCCCACTGTTAAGAGTTGAAGCAGTGGTCCACAATGACAAGGACATTTATATTTGGGGGACAGAAGCATGCATGCTGATAAAATATCTAGTGGAGAGTTATTGAGTGGAAATAGGAAAAAGGTACTGCCTCGAAAGAAGCAACCAGTAGGTCCAGAACTCCCGTGGTGAATATCACTGTTTTTTTTTTTCAGGGGTCAAGCATGAGCTCTTAAAGGGGTTGTAAAGGTAAACATTTTTTCACCTTAATGCATTCTATTAAGTGGTTGTAATTTATTTTACAATGACCTGAACCTGAAGAACAGGGTCATGCTGGTTTGTTGACTGTCCTGGTCCAGTTTATTGCGGTTAGAGATACTGAATTGTCAGCAAGAGATGTTTGTGGGACTGGGCTGGCTAGGGTAAAGAGAGCCTTTAAAAGCATCTCAACTTTTCTGTCCACTAAGTCTTTAAAAATGGAACATCTTCAATGGGTATAGTGAGACGCTTAGGACAAAGATGGCAAGGCCATTGGTTACCTTATAAGGGCTCTACGCAGAAGTGGCGTTAGAGTGCATGACCAGTGGTATGATGTAACACTGTCATCTACGCAAGATTGAGTTTTGTGTGGATGAATTTTAGTGCCAAGTTTGAAAAGTTTACACCATAAAGTGAATACATTCCAAACATAGCCCATATACAGTAATGATCAATAATACAGGATGACCCCATCTTGCTTGTTCACAACTCTGTACTGCCACGGTGGGCATACCCCCAAAGGGGTCTTTAGTAACATACATATATAGACCTCGCGAGCTGTGAAAAATAAAAACCTCAACAGACAAACTAAAAAAAAAAACAAAAAAAAAAACCGAACAACTATACTAAAAATACCTGCCAGCACTCCCCACTTCCTCAAAATGTGACAATATATAACATATATAACCAATGTGCGGTGCTAAAATGAACACGTGACAGGGTAGCACATATACAATATACTAAAAACTCTAAAAAGAAATAAAAAATAAACCAAATATGGTGCAGGTGCTCAATAATAAAAGTTAAATAAAGTGCAAGTGCTCAGTGTGTATATAGACAGTCCTCAATGTTTACAGGCAAACAATAATAGTCCATAGAAATATCAAAGGAATAAGTGAAACAAATGGTGTCTTCATGCAATGTGCACTCTTCCCCCTTTCAGGTGTGCCCTCACCTTAAGGGCTTTAAAAACAAGCCCGTAGTAAATGGTAACAGCTTAGATCAGTGATGGCAACCGTTGGCACCCCAGATGTCTTGGAACTACATTTCCCATGATGCTCAACTATATTTCAGATTGCATGAGCATTATGGGAAATGTAGTTCCAAAACACCTGGGGCGACAAAGTTTCACCATCACTGGCTTAGATGGTCATCACCCATATAGTGGCTGGTTAATGGTAAGCATAAATCCCATATTTATTCCACCTCTTGGTAAGAACGCTGATCAATAAAGCCACAACTTCCGCCTGGTATTTCAAAGATCACCTCATATGCATACAGGGAATAAGAGGCATACAATAGTGTAATTCAGTTTAAAATAAATTTAATAGCAACTTAAACTCATCACATTACACTCACATTTAATATATTTAAAAAACGCATTAAGATATGAGGGTGAAATTGTCACCTGTATTCCGGTCTGCAGTCCCGGTGTATGGAGTTTCCCCTGTCCTTGTTTCTCCACATCACTTCCTAGTTCCTTATGCATCAGTCAGCCAAGCTCCTCCTACCAGTTTTGTCAAACTTCGTGACTTCCTCTGGGAGATGTCCCAGAGGAAGTCACGAGGTGTGACGAAACCGATACACATCTTAATGCGTGTTTTATATATATATATATATATATATATATATATATATATATATATATATATATATATATATATATATATATAAATATAAATGTGATAATGTAATGGGATAAGTTTAAGTTGCTATTAAATTTATTTCAAAACAGAATTACACTATTGTACGCCTTTATTATTCCCTGTATGCATATGAGGTGATCTTTGAAATACCAGGTGGAAATTGTGGGTTTAATGATCAGCGTTCTTACCAGGAGGTGGAATAAATATGGGATTTATGCTTACCATTAACCAGCCAATATATGGATGATGACCATCTAAGCTGTTACCATTTACTAGAGGCTTGTTTCTAAAGCCCTTAAGGTAAGGCACATCTGAAGGGGGAGAGTGCACATTGCACGAAGACACGATTTGTTTCACTTATTCCTTTGATATTTCTATGGACTATTATTGTTTGCTTGTAAACATTATTGAGGACTGTTTATATACACATTGAGCACTTCCACTTTACTTTACTTTTATTATTGAGCACCTGCACCGTATTTGGGTTATATTTTATTTCTTTTCCGTATATTGTATATGTGCTACCCTGTCACATGCTCATTTTAGCACTGCACATATAACACTGGTTATATATGTCTTTAGTAACTGGGTTCCACTGTGATGGTCCATGGCTTTGGACCTGCATTGCACTCTGCGTCTAATACCAGGGTACTTTACCTTCTTACCAGTATGCAGACCTATTCGAACATTTGTAGTCTGATGCAGCCTGGTCTCTTAGTTAATTTACTGCCATGTACCTACAGAGGCTCCATGAAGCTGAGCGGAGTGGTGAGCTGCCCTTTGTTCATTTATTGCTATATTCTAAATGACACTTATAATATGTTCTTCATTACCTCACATAGAGACAGGAAATTTGCCATGCACAGAAATGCACACTAACTGCAGTACTATCCAGCAGCACACAAGCACATGTGAAAGGATTACAAAAGAAAAAGTAGATATAAACCCAGTCATTAAAAAAAAAAAAAAAAAAAAAAAAAACTTTGGGCTGGCTTCACAAACCGTGAAAGCTCCTCTCACAATTCCTGCATACACATAATACACTGCTTATTTAGACCCCTTTCACACTAGGGCACTTCGCAGGCTCTACAGCGCTAAAAATAGTGCCTGCAAAGCACCCTGAAAGTCCTGCTAGCAGCATCTTTGGAACGGTGAAGGAGCGGTGTATACAACACTCCTGCCCATTGAAATCAATGGGGCAGCGTGGCTATAGCAGCTCTTTGCGGTGATTTTAACCCTTTCTCGGCTGCTAGCAGGAGGTAAAACTGCCACGCTAGTGGCCGAATACCGCAGCTAAAACGATGGTAAAGTGACGCTATAAAAAATAACACTGACACTGCTCCCGCCCCAGTGTAAAAGGGGCCTTAGTCAAGGGTCCTACCTTAGGTCAACGCCAGGAGACTTCTTACTATTGAAAGACTGGTGAATGAATGAATGAAATACTTGTATAGCGCACAATGCGAACTGAATCGCCTCTAGGCGCTGTGGCGAGCTTTGGTCATCTGCTAAAAGAGGAAGGTCTTGAGTTTTTTCCTAAAAGCCAGGTGATTTTCTTCCAGGCGGATGTTGATTGGTAGAGCATTCCATAGCCGAGGCCCTTGGACAGCGAATCTCCGATCACCCTTGGATTTATACCGGGCTTTGGGCACGAGGAGGAGGTTTTTGTTGGCTGATCGAAGACTGCGGTTTGGTGTGTAATGATTTATTTTCTCCATTAGGTATTGCGGAGCTTCTCTATGCACGCATTTGTGGGTGAGGCAAAGGGTCTTGAACGTGATCCGATTTTTTACGGTTAGCCAATGTAAGCTCCTCAGTGAAGGAGAAATGGATTCCCAGGGTTTTTTTCCTGTTATCAGCCTTACCGCCGTGTTTTGGATCAGTTGTAATCGCGCAAGTTGATATTGTGGTAATCCTATGTAAAGCGAGTTTGCGTAGTCCAGTCGTGAATTAATGATTGTTCCAACTACCACTGCTTTGTCATTCTTTGGGATAAAAGGGATGAGTCTGCGAAGCATGCGCAGCAGATGGTGAGATCGACTGACTACAGATCCTATTTGCGCATCCATTGACATTTGTGCGTCTAAAATAACCCCGAGACTCTTCGCTTTGGTCTTTGGGGAGATAGTCTGCCCAAAGACGGTTGGTGGAGACCAGGAGGTTTTGGTTGCGGGCTTATGATTTGGGTGTAAGATAAGAAGCTCTGTCTTTGATTGGTTCAGCTGGAGGGAGTTGGTGGTCATCCAGTCCTCTATTGATTTGAGGCAGTTTTCAAGTTGTTGTTGGTGATCTTTTTTTCCATTGATCCGGAAATAAAGTTGCGTGTCGTCAGCGTAAGAGTGGAAGCAGAGATCTGAGCATCTGATGATTTGAAGGAGTGGGCGAATGTAAATGTTGAAGAGAACGGGTGACAACGGAGAGCCTTGAGGGACTCCGCAGGTGACTGCCCGAGTTTCGGAGAGGAAGTTTCCTAGTTTCACTGTCTGTGACCGATTTCCTAGGAAGGACGCGAACCATTGGAGATCTATGTCTTGGACTCCGGCTACTTCTGTGAGGCGGACGAGTAGAGTATTGTGATCTACTGTATCAAACGCTGCACTTAGGTCTAGCAGTACGAGGAGACACGGCTCTCCGTCATCTGCTGCTTCGAGGGCGTCATCCCAAATCTTGAGGAGAGCTGTTTCTGTTCCATGACCCGGGCGGAAGCCTGATTGCAGCGGGTCCAGGAGTTTGCGAGTATCCAGGTGAAGTTGTAGCTGATGTACTACAGCTTTCTCTATGATCTTAGAAATGGTGTTGAGGCTTGTAATCGGCCTACGGTTGTTTGGATCCTGAGGGTCCAGGTTTGGTTTCTTGAGTAGAGGTTTGACGATGCCTTGTTTGAGGATGCTGGGAACAATCCCTTCGTGGAATGATCGGTTTATGAGGTGGGTTATGGTTGGAGCCACGATGTCGGAGCATTCTTTCAGTAGTTTTGTGGGGATGATGTCAATAGGTGAGGTACTGTCACGCAGTTTATTAATGATGTTTTTTGCGGTGTCTACGGTAATTGGGGATAGTGAAAATTTTGGCGGTTGCGGTATGTTGGTGCAGACATCCTCTTTATGTATTTGCTGGCTGAGGTTGGATGTTTTCTTCTGACAAATTGTTTCCCTGATGGTTTTGACTTTATCGATGAAAAAATCCGACAGTTTGTCACAGTAATCCTGGGATTCGCTTTCTGGGGGTTCTAGGCACACCGGATTCATTGATTGATTAACCAGTTTAAACAGTTCCCGTGGTTGGTTTGCGCCCGTTGAGATTGTATATGAGAAGTGGTCCTTTTTGGCTTTGAAGATTGCTTTCCGATAATTCTCTGTCAGACCTTTGTAGTTAAATAGGTTTTCCTCGGTGGGATTTCTTCTCCATGTTCTTTCCGCTCTTCTGCGTTCTTGCTTTAGTACGGAGAGGGAGCTATTAAACCATCCAGCATTTTTCTTCCTGATGAGTGCCCTGCGTTTTGGTGCTACCGAGTCTGCTGATTGCAGTAATGCCTTGTTCAGGGAGTTGAGTGTTTCCTCCGTAGAGTGGTTTAAGGTTATTGTAGATATCTTTTTGGACAGAGTGGTTTTGAAGGCTTCGGAGTACAGTTTTTTATGCGATCTGGTCCAGGTGCGTTGTTACAGGTTTCCGTTTTGCGTTGGTGATGTTGGTAGTGATTTTGAATTTGATGGCGTGGTGATCCGTCCATGGCAGAGTTATGTTGTCGAGTATGTTGACGTCGATGTTCTGTTTGAAAATGAGGTCCAGGGTGTGTCCTGACCCATGCGTGGGATTATCAGTTGCTGTAGACCCAGTTCTTCTAGTTGATTGATGCAGGCAGTCGCGATGGGGTCTTTAGGCTCGTTTGCCCAAAGGTTGAAATCTCCGAGTGCCATGAAATTTTTGAATTTTAGGGTGTGCATTGCAAAGGATTCCGTGAGGGGTGAAAGAAGATTGGACTTTGGTCCCGGTGGTCTGTAGCACAGTAGAATATGAGTGGTGTCATGGGGTGTTGGTTGAAGATGTAGCATCAGGGTTTCCATAAAAGGAACTGGGTTCTGAGATGATGGTTTAGTGAGATCCAGGTGACCTTTAAAGATCACTGCTAGGCCTCCTCCTTTTTTCCCTATCCGGTGTTCGGTTAGGATCCTGTAGTTTTCCGGCACCAATTCGGTGAGGATGGTGTTGCAGTCAGAGGTTAACCAGCTTTCGGTGATGAAGAGGCAGTCTACATTGTTCTCGATGATGAAGTCGTGTACTTCCAGTCTATGTTTGACTGCAGACCTGGCGTTAATCAAGGCGCAATCTAATTGTAGTGGTCGAGTAGATGTCTTCCTGTGGTTGGGAGCTGGTTGTCGTCCGGTTTTTAATAGTTGTTCTCTTTGAAGTATTTTTTGTATGGAAGATGGCAATGTGGTGTTGATGTTCCTTAGTCTGTGCAGAACTTCAGTTGAGTATTTGAAGTAGCACATGGTTTGTGGATGCTGTTGATGGTACTATGGGCCTAAGATGATGATCCTGATCAGGGTATTGATCCTGAGGTGGGGGCTAGGTATCAAAGATATTCCTCTCTTGTTGTGTAGCTGCTCCTTGCTGATATTTTGTAAAATGCAGGACATTTTACATTAGGACGTCAAGGGGCCACATATACTGCAGGCCAGAGATTGCAATCACTATTTACTTTTGCAGCCAACCTGGAGATGGGCTTTAAATGTTGTAAAATAGTTTTTCTGTCTTTTTTTAATTTGCAGCTTTCAATCAATCAAATACTACATGATACTGCCATAAAGGCACTTTGTTAAGGGGAGACAAAACTCTGTAGTCGCTCTCTGGGAACCACATAACAGGGTAACAATGCAGGAGCACAATTGAGACAGAAACAAACTGCCGTGCTGATGCCAACTGTGCAGTCTACCGTCATAAATCAGAAAATCCATCATGCACATATCGCCAGTTAGGGTTTAGATCTTTCTAATGACAAACTAATGCCAATTTTTTTCTAGTTTTGAATAGAGTGGAGGGGAATAAAAAAAAAAACTAGCTTTTTGTTACTGACTGTAATACTGACTGTTATTTGTCCTGATAACTGTTACAGAGCATGAAAGTGAAAGAAAATCACACATTTCAAGTTGTTACCAGAAGAATAGATGGGAAATCTTCCAATGGCTTGTAACCATGTTACACCATAAATACAAGTGCAACATGAAGTAAAAAAAAGGCGTTTGTTTCTACATTCACCTTATCAAGTCCAAGTCTAACCATGTACAGTTGGTCCAGATTCGCTCTACTCCAGTTTTGATAATCTCTACATTTATGAAGACAGCTCATTTGAGATTTTATAAAAGAAAGTACAGTAAGGGAATTTTTTTCTAATCAAAATGTTAGGACTTTTTCCGTCGTAAAAAAAATAAAACAGTCAAAAGAAAGCTCCATCTGTCTGAAAACACACACACACATATATATATATATATATATATATATATATAATTTATTTGGATACACAGTTATATGACTTCATAATTGTCAAACTATCACAGGACTAAATCTGAAACATGGCCTGGGAGGGGGGGGGGGGTTAACATGATGGTATTGAGATGGTTAAGCCCTAGAGCCCTAGAGCAGTGTGTGCATTCTACTTTCCTTTTTGAATCACAGGAGAGGTATTCACTGATATTTGGAGAAGATTAGGCCCCTTCCTGTGGTGGGCAAGGTTTGTGAGTAAGCGCAACACTGAAAATTTTTACAAGAATAATATTAGCGCTATGTAAATTACTGCCTCCTTACCGAATTTCTGGCTGTTTTTCATTAGAATTTGTATCTAAACTGTCATTTTCTAATTTCACGCTCTGTGTAGATTCTTCTAAATGATCCATCTTCGAGGTAGATGGGGCCGTTTCTTCCACCCTATGCAACAAGAGAACAGTCAGTCAACTATGCAGGATTTTTTTCATAGGAAATTAAAACAAATGCCTTGACGTCAGTGATGGAGGCTTCATGCATTGATTTCAGTGATAGGAATCGATTTTTCATAACAAAATTGATAGTGCACCCCTAGTAGACTACTTAAAATTATAAATGTGACCAAAAGCATGCTAAATGTAAATATATATTTATTACACACACACTATCTCACAAAAGTGAGTACACCCCTCACATTTTTGTAAATATTTTATTATAACCTTTCATGTGACAACACTGAAAAAATTACACTTTGCTACAATATAAAGTAATGAGTGTACAGCTGCAAATTTGCTGTCTCCTTAAAATAACTCAACACACAGCCAATAATGTCTAAACCGCTGGCAACAAGTGTGAGTATACTCCTAACTGAAAAAAGTCCAAATTGTCATGTAACTTGTGTTACAAGGTCTCAAATGTGAATGGTGAGCAGGTGTGTTAAATTTGGTGTTATTGCCCTCACTCTCCCATACCGATCACTGGAAGTTCAACATTGCACCTCATGGCAAAACTCTGAGGATCTAAAAGAAAGAATTGTTGCTCTACATAAAGATGGACTAGACTATAAGAAGATTGCCATGAACCTAAAACTGATCTGCAGCATGGTGGTCAAGACCATATAGCAGTTTAACAGGACAGGTACCATCCAGAACAGGCCTTGCCATGGTCGACCAAAGAAGTTGAGTGCACATGGCTCAGCGTCATATATAGAGGTTGTCTTTGGGAAATAGACATATGAATGCTGCCAGGATTGCTGCAGAGGTTGAAGGGGTCGAGAGTCAGCCTGTCAGTGCTCAGACCATACACCGCACACTGCATCAAATTGGTCTGCGTGGCTGTCATCCCAGAAGGAAGCCTCTTCTAAAGATGGTACACAAGAAACCACACACAGTTTGTTGAAGACAAGCAGACCAAGGACATGGATTATTGGAACCATGTCCTGTGGTCTGATGAGCGCAAGTAAACATTTATTCAGATGTGTCAAGCATGTGTGGTGGCAACCAGGTGAGGAGTACAAAGACAAGTGTGTCTTGCCTACAGTCAAGCATGGTGGTGGGAGTGTCATGGTCTGGGGCTGCATGAGTGCTGTCGGCACTGGGGAGCTATAGTTCATTGAGGGGAAACAGGAATGCCAACATATACTGCGACATACTGAAGCAGAGCATGATCCCCTCCCCTCGGAGACTGGGCCCCAGGGCAGTATTCCAACATAATGATCCCAAACACACATCCACGATGACCACTGCCTTGCTAAAGAAGCTGAGGGTAAAGGTGATGGACTGGCCAAGTATGTCTCCAGACCTAAACCTTATTGAGCATCTGTGGGGCATCCTCAAACAGAAGGTGGAGGAGCGCAAGGTCTCCAACATCCACCAGCTCCGTGAAGTCATCATAGAGGAGTGGAAGAGGACTTCAGTGGCAACCTGTAAAGCTCTGGTGAACTCCATGCCCACGAGGGTTAAGCCAGTGCTGGAAAATGAGGGTGGACACAAAAAATATTGACACTTTGGGCTCAATTTGGACATTTTCACTCAGGGGTGTACTCACTTTTGTTGACAGCTGTTTAGATGACTTATTTTGAGGGCACAGAAAATACACTGTTATACAAGCTGTACACTCACTACTTTACGTTGTAGCAAAGTGCAATCTCTTCAGTGTTGTCACATGAAAAGATAGAATAAAATAATTACAAAAATGTGAGGGGTGTATCCACTTTTGAGAGATACTCTATATATCATGCAGTAGGTGCATGCAGTGGGACTTACTACAGGATATATTGTATATTTTACACACACTGCAATGGTTTAATATGCATTTCATCCCTTGCTACAAAGGATCTGTATCCACTTATAAAACGTGACAAAAAAAATCCAAGTGGCAATGTAAAGTACAAGTGAGAACAAACAAAAAATTCAATAGTGAAAAATCAGTTTTCTTGCGAACAATGCTTCTTCACTTCCACTTGTGCAATCCTCTCCATTAGATGCGATTGCCTATACAAATAGAAAACTAGCCGTAACCCGAGATACCTTTGTACTTTATAAAGGCCTAACAGCTCTGTATATTACATCCCTTCTTCCATCATTTATTGATTTCCTTTATGCTCTTATCTTCCTTGCTCAACCATGTCAACAAATATACTCCAGATAGTGTGAAATCCTCAAGACATAGTTAACAAAAGAAATACAGACTCACTTATAAAAGTGCTGGAACGATACCAGCATTTCCAGCATATGCAAAGTTGACTTGACCTAACCCAGAACCAGATTCCTGAACCATTCTTAGCGATAAACAAAACTGGTCCAAAGGCCAGACTGACTTGTCTTAACCATGGCAGAATATTGCATTGCAGAGGTCTGGAGTAAAGCGATCCAAATGGTACTGCCTCAAAAGAGGCGACCATCAGACTTAGGACTTTCATGTAAAAGCGGGCAGCCAGATGACTCCTGGATTGGAAAGTTTAAATTTGAGAATGAAGGAGTCTTAGGTTTCCCCCGTGGAAGGAACACTTTGGCCTGAGCCGTAGTTCAGTGTTAATTTTGGCAAATTTCAATTTACTTTTAGTCATAGTCTTTTGACTAAAATGGCATTCTAATTTTTAGCTGCACTTTAGTCATCTGCAATTGTTTTAGTCATATTTAGACAAGTAAAATCTCCAGTACATTTTGGTCAACTAAAATCTAACAAGTTTAGTTATATTGTAATACATTATTTAACCACTTCATGCCCTATAGCAGAATGACTGCTATGAAGTGGTTCAGGCTTACTGACTGGGCGTCATATGACGTCCAGCAGGATAACATGCGAGGGCGATCTGAGGCTTCTTACCACGTGATCAGCTGTTCGCGCTGACAGGGAGAGCAGCTCTCCCTGCCGGGGGGGGGGGGGGGGGGGTTCTGTGCTAATAATCTGATAATTTACACAGCCCCATCAGATGTGCTACCACAACTGCCAGTCAGTGCCCCATAAAAAACATGAGTGTCCAGATCAGTGTCATTTAGTGCCCATCAGTACCAGTCAGTGCCCAGTGGTAAAACCTGTCAGTAGTTCCTCATCAGTGATGCCCATCAGTGCCACATATAGCTCATCAGTGCTGCATATCAGTGCCGCCTACTGGTGCCCATCGGTGCTGCATATCAGTGCCACCTCACCAGTGCAAGTCAGTGAAGGAGAAAACAAGGTTTAATAACTGAAACTAAGAAATCGTTTTTTTTTCAATTTCGGTCTTTTTTAGTTTGTTTGGCAAAAAATAAAAACCGCAGAAGTGATCAAACACCACCAAAGGAAAGCTCCATTTGTGGGAACAAAATAAGAATTTTGTTTGGGTACAGTGTAGCATGACCGCGCAATTGTCAAAGTGCGACAGCCCTGAAAGCTGAAAACTGTCTTTGATGAGAAGGGGTGAAAGTGCCTGGCATTGAAGTGATTAAGAATTACTCTAGAATTTAAAAAAACTCATGCACTCCTGAAGAAAAAAAACTAATAAGTTATTTATGGTAAGGTTTTGAACAAACTACAGACACAGCTTAAGCCAGTCTCTAAACGTCTTAAAGTGGAAGTAAACTCCCTTATCGTTTTCAGCCAAGGAAGCTGCCATCTTTGTCTCTGTTTAATCTTCAACTGCTATGGTGCTGCACATGTTATTCGTTCTGACACCAGCCATTGGATGGTTTGATAATTTGGCTGAGAGCACAGCCAATGTGCAGTTAGCATTCCCGGCACTTTTTTTTTTTTTTTAACTGTTTAAATCGATGGGTTTACTTCCACTTTAACTCTGTAAGGGCCAGTTCACACCACATGCAGTCCAGTGCATTTTGTTCTATATCAAAAACGCATGGATTTTAACCACTTAGACCCCTTTCACACCACACCGCCCATTGCGTCGGCGGTAAAACGCTGCTATTTTTAGCAGCGTTTTACCGCCGGATTTGAGGCACATTTCGGGCGCTAGCGGGGCGCTTTTACCCCCGCTAGCGGGCGCGATGGCGGCATCACAGCGCTGCCCCATTGATATCAATGGGGAGCAACGGTGGAGGAGCGGTAAACACACCGCTCCTTCACCGCTCCAAAGAAGCTGCTGGCAGGACTTTTTTCTGACGTCCTGCCAGCGCACCGCTGTAGTGTGAAAGCCCTCGGGCTTTCACACTACATACAATGGTGCAGCTTCTTTAGGGCGGATTGCAGGCGCTATTTCTAACGCTATAGAACCTGCAAAACGCCCTTGTGTGAAAGGGGTCTTAAGGACCGCCGCATGTAAAAATACGTTGGCACAATGGCACGGACAGGCACAATCACGTACCCGTACATGCCTGCCTTCCAGTGGGTGGGGGGGTCCGATCGGACCCCCTCCCGCTGGCTGCGGCGGTCCGTTTCGCTTCAGGAGCGATCCGGGATGAGGGGATGGCCGTTGGTTTCTGGCCATCCCCTCGCGATTGCTCCTGGCGAATGAGAAACTTCCCCTGCCTGTGTAGTGTAAACACAGGCAGGAGGAAGTGATGTAACTCTCCTCGAGGCGCTCTTTTTGACCGGACGGTGAGGAGAGAAGACATCATAGTAAGTGCACCAACACTACACTGACACGTAGGTAAACATAGGCACACTTTCACCCCTAGTCACCCCCCCCCTCCCCTCCCAGTCACAGTGTCGCTGATTGCAGTGATCATTTATGTACTGATCACTGCATTTCGTGTCAGTTGTGACTGTAAAAAGTGTCAGGGCAGTTAGTGTTAGGTCCAGGGTAGCCCCCTACCCCCCCTAATACAGGTTTAACCCCTTGATTGCCCCCCTAGATAACCCTTTCACCCCCTTTTGCCAGTGTCACTAAACAATCGCTTTTCCGATCGCTGCATTAGTGTCACTGGTGCCGCTAGGTAGCTAGTTATTTTTTAGGTTCACCGCCAGGTTATTATAGCGTTAGGAACCCCCATATACTACCCAATAAAGGTTTTAACCCCCTGATTGCCGCTAGAGTTAACCCTTTCACCAGCGATCACCGTATAAGTGTCACTGGTGATGCTGGTTAGCCAGTTATTTAGGTTCCCCGTCAGGTTTTTATATATCATCAGGGACCCCCCTATACTACCTAATAAAGGTTTACACCCCCGATTTCCCCCAGGTAACCCTTTCACCCCTTTTTGCCAGTGTCACTAAGCAATCGTTTTTCTGATCGCTGCATTAGTGTCACTGGTGCCGGTAGGTAGCTAGTTATTTTTTAGGTTCACCGCCAGGTTTTTATAGTGTTAGGTACCCCCATATACTACCTAATAAAGGTTTTAACCCCCTGATTGCCCCTAGAGTTAACCCTTTCACCAGCGATCACCGTACAAGTGTCACTAGTGACGCTGGTTAGCCAGTTAGTTACTTAGTTATTTAGGTTCCCCGTCAGGTTTTTATATAGCGTCAGGGACCCCCATATACTACCTAATAATAAAGGTTTTAACCCTCTGATTGCCCCTAGTTAACCCTTTCACCAGTGATCACCGTATAAGCGTTACGGGTGATGTTGGTTAGTTAGTTTGCCTTTTATAGCATCAGGGCACCCACCATTTATTACCCAATAAAGGTTTAACCCCCTGATCACCCGGCGGGTGATATCAATTAGGTTTTAGGGTCAGATAGGGTCTGCGTCACCTCAGGCAGCACTAGGTTAGTGCCAGTACCGCTAACACCCAAGCGCAAAGCATACACCTCCCGTAGTGGTATAGTATCTGAACAGATCAATATCTGATCAGATTTATACTAGCGTCCCCAGCAGTTTAGGGTTCCAGAAAAACGCATTGTTCGCAGGATCAGCCCAGATACCTGCTAGCACCTGCGTTTTGCCCCTCTGCCCAGCCCACCCAAGTGCAGTATCGATTGATGACTGTCACTTACAAAACACTAAATACATAATTGCTGCGTTCGCAGAGTCAGGCCTGATCCCTGCGATCGCTAACAGTTTTTTTTGGTAGCGTTTTATATTTAAATCCTGAAGGCGGTGCTTGGTTTTCGGGGTCCGGTACACGGCTAGGCTCCCAAAAAGTCCCCCACATGTGGTATCCCTGTACCCAGGAGAAGCAGCATGTATTTTGGGATATAAAATTTTACATATGCCCATAGCATGTGTGAGCAATATATCATTTAGTGACAACTTTGTGCAAAAAAAATAAAAATAAAAGTTTGTAATATTCCCCGCAAAATATAAACTATTCCATGGACTCAACATGCCTCTCAGTAAATAGCTTGGGGTGTCTACTTTCCAAAATGGGGTCATTTGGGGGGGGGGGGGTTGTGTTATTTTGGCATTTTATGGTTTTCGGGGTGCCGTACGTGGCTAGACTCCCAAAAAGTCCCCCACATGTGGTATCCCCATACTCAGGAGAAGCAGCAGAATATATTTTGGGTGCAATTCCACATATAACTATGGCATGTGTGAGCAATATATCATTTAGTGACAACTTTTTGTAAACTTTTTTTTTGTTGTCATTATTCAATCACTTGGGACAAAAAATAAAAAATATTCAATGGGCTCAACATGCCTCTCAGCAATTTCCTTGGGGTGTCTACTTTCCAAAATGGGGTCATTTGTACTGCCCTGCCATTTTAGCACCTCAAGAAATGAGATAGGCAGTCATAAATTAAAAGCTGTGTAAATTCCAGAAAATGTACTTTAATAGACGCTATAACTTTTGCGCAAACCGATAAATATATGCTTATTGACTTTTTTTTTACTAAAGACATGTGGCAGAATAAATTTTGGCCTAAATGTATGACTAAAATTGAGTTTATTCGATTTTTCTAATAACAAAAAGTAGAAAATATCTTTTTTTTTTTTTCAAAATTTTCTGTCTTTTTCCATTTATATCATAAAAAATAAAAATCGCAGAGGCAATCAAATACCATCAAAAGAAAGCTCTATTTGTGGGAAGAAAAGGACGCAAATTTAGTTTGGGTACAACATTGCATGACCGCGCAATTACCAGTTAAAGCAGTGCGAAATTGTAAAAAGACCTCTGGTCCTTAGGCTGACAATTGGTCCGGGGCTTAAGTGGTTAAGTTATATGGTTTTCAATGGCATAGTTCATACCAGTGCTTGCAGTTCCAGAAAAATAAAATAAAACATGCTGCATTTTACTGTACTGAACACTGTAAAACGGACCAAAAATGCACTGGAAGAAAAAAAAAAAAGGGGGGGGGGGGGGGATGCACTAGACGGTTTGTCAAACCCACCAAAAACACATCAAAATCGCACTGGAACACATCAGAAATGTGCCACAAACGTGCATACAGAAAAGCATCTGGAAAACATCCGGACTGCGTTTCTATGGTGTGAGCTGGCCCTAAAACCAAATTTCATTACAAAAATATTGTTTTTTGAGTTACCGCTTCATTCCTTGCTATATATGTATGCTACTTTTCTGTTGACTGAGCAAAATAAACCTGAACACATATACAGTATATTGTTGGCCCAGAACAAGTAGCCCACCCACACACTGCACAGTCAATTAAATCACTGTGGACAAATGCTTGCAAGAGTGGGACATACCAAAGAGGAACATCAATCCCAACAGTGATGACAGACAATAGGAGTAATCTGGTGGCAGCATTTAAGCAAACAGCAGCAGCAGAAAAACCACCCAGCTCTAGTGAGGAAAACTCCACCATGACAGAAAATGACTCTGAGGCTACGTTCAAAATTGATGATCTGCGGTGAGCCTTTTTTTTATTCTTTTAAATGACAATCACATAAATATGAGATGATTGATGTTGGGGCTGTCTGCTTTACTGGTGTATCTGTTATTTTTCCATTTTATTTGTATCTCATTTAAAACGAATCCCATAAGGAGGAGGCAAGTGTTAAGAGAATCTTTGATAAAGCAAGATCAATAGTGAACATCTTCAAGTGTTCCATTGCAACACTGAGGATATTGGCGCAATGTGGCCTTACTTTTTTAAAGGTCTGCCCCACATGCTGGTCAAGTAGCAAGACTCCTCTGAGTTGGCCTTCCAAATCGCAAACATAGGGACAGAGGGACAGCTTGCTCCCTAGTGAATGGTCCTCTTTGATAAACTCACGCCACCTTGAGGACTTTAAACTGAACACTAGCTACCAAGACCTTGCCACAATTGCAAAGCGAAAGATAGGGAATTGCGAACCAGTGTTTTGCTTTATACATTCTTAGATCCAAGTAACTGAAGAAATGTTCTCACCACTTGCAGCAGTTGCTTGTTTTGTCAACTCTGCTGTCTGTGAAAACCCTTGTTGATGTGGCCGATGACAATATTCAGGAACTGCTTAACCAGTTGCCGACCGCCGCACGCCGATGTACGTCGGTACAATGGCACGGGCAGGCATAAGGACATACATGTACGTCCCTTGCCTCCCGCGGGTCGGGGGCCCGATCGGGCCCCCGCCCGGTGCCTGCGGCGGTCGGTATTCGTACGGGAGCGATCCCGGACGAGGGGACGGCCATTCATTCATGGCCACCCCCTCGCGATCGCTCCCGACGAATAGAAATCCCCGGTGACATCACTTCCTCTCCTGTAATGTAAACACAGGAGAGGAAGTGATGTATTCTCTCCTCCGTGTCGGTATTTTTCGTTCCGACACGGAGGAGAGCGGATCAGTAAGTTGCACCAACACTCACACACACAGTAGAACATGCCAGGCACACTCACACCCCCCCTTTACCCCCCGATCACCCCCCCAATTACCCCTGCCCCCCAGTCACAGTGACACCAATGTCATTTTTTTTTTTTTTTTTTTTGCATTGGTGTCATTTGTGACTGTAATAACTGTTAGGGCAGTTAGAGTTAGCCCCCTTTAGTTCTAATGTACCCCCCTAACCCCCCCAATAAAGGTTTAACCCCGTGATCACCCCCCGTCGCCAGTGTCACTAAGGCTGGGTTCACATTGCAGCGGTTTATGAGAACGAATGTGATTCGCACCGCACTGCAGTGCAAATCACATCCGATCTCTGTGCGATTCGAGTTCAGCCATTCGCCGCACCCGCCGCACCCGCCGCAAATTCGCACGGGACCCTTTTTTTGGCCCGCAGCAGAATCGGATCGCATGGGTGTTCACACCATGCGATCCGAGTTTGCAGATCGCACTGCGATATGCGAACTGATCTGGGGGTGTCAGTAACATTTCACTGACACTCCCAGCAGTTCGCATAGGGCAGTGTGAACTGCCGCCGGGAGGCATGCGATGCGGGAACCCGCCGCGCATTCGTGGCGTTCCCGCATCGCTCCAGTGTGAACCCAGCCTAATAAGCGATCGTTTTTCTGATCGCCGTATTAGTGTCACAGGTGACGCTAGTTAGGCAGGTAGGTATTTAGGTTCGCTGCAGCTTTTTATAGCGCCAGGGACCCCCATATACTACCGCATAAAGCCCCCTAATTGCCCCCTAGTTAACCCTTTCACCAGTGATCACCATATAACTGTTACAGGTGACGCTGGTTGGTTAGTTATTTTTTTATAGTTTCAGGGCACCCGCCATTTATTACCTAGTCTCACTAGTGTACCCCTAAATTTAGGGGTGTCTACTTTCCAAAATGGGGTCATTTGGGGGGGGTTTGTGCCATCTTGGCATTTTATGGCCTTCAAAACTGTAACGCCCTTAGAAAGCCTGAAGGCGGTGCTTGGTTTTCGGGGCCCCGTACGCGGCTAGGCTCCCAAAAAGTCCCACATATGTGGTATCCCCATACTCAGGAGAAGCAGCAGAATTTATTTTGGGGTGTCATTTCACATATGCCCATGGCATGCGTGAGCAATATATCATTTAGTGACAACTTTGTGAAAAAAAAAAAAAAAAAAAAAAGTTTGTAATTTTCCCGCAACTTGTGGCAAAATATAAAATATTCCATGAACTCAACATGCCTCTCAGCAAATAGCTTGGGGTGTCTACTTTCTAAAATGGGGTCATTTGTGGGGGTTTTGTGCCATCTTGGCATTTTATGGCCTTCAAAACTGTAATAGGTAGTGAGAAGTGAACTCAAAAATTTACGCCCTTAGAAAGCCTGAAGGCGGTGCTTGGTTTTCGGGGCCCCGTACGCGGCTAGGCTCCCAAAAAGTCCCACATATGTGGTATCCCCATACTCAGGAGAAGCAGCAGAATTTATTTTGGGGTGTCATTTCACATACGCCCATAGCATGTGTGAGCAATATATCATTTAGTGACAACTTTGTGTAAAAAAAAAAAAAAATTTTTTTTTTTGTCATTATTCAATCGCTTGAGGCAAAAAAATAAAATATTCAATGGGCTCAACATGCCTCTTATCAATTTCCTTAGGGGGTCTACTTTCCAAAATGGGGTCATTTGGGGGGGTTTTGTACTGCCCTGCCATTTTAGCACCTCAAGAAATGAGATAGGCAGTCGTAAACTAAAAGCTGCGTAAATTCCAGAAAACGTACCTTAGTTTGTAGATGTGACAACTTTTGCGCAAACCAATAAATATACAATTATTGACTTTTTTTTTACCAAAGACATGTGGCTGAATACATTTTGGCCTAAATGTATGACTAAAATTGAGTTTATTGGATTTTTCTAATAACAAAAAGTAGAAAATATCATTTTTTTTCAAAATTTGCGGTCTTTTTACGTTTATATCGCAAAAAATAAAAATCGCAGAGGCAATCAAATAGCATCAAAAGAAAGCTCTATTTGTGGGAAGAAAAGGACGCAAATTTTGTTTGGGTACAACATTGCATGACCGCGCAATTACCAGTTAAAGCAGCGCAGTGCCAAAGTGTAAAAAGACCTCTGGTCATTTACCAGCAAAATGGTCCGGTCTGAAAGTGGTTAAGAAGGCAGAGACGTATGCCCATGCCGTAAGAAGCTCCACATTGCCCAACACACAAGATAAGGATCTGTCCGACTCTGAAGATGATGTGTAAGAGGAGAATATTGAAAGATCACAGGAAGTGGGAAAAAAAAAAAAACCAACAGCCAGTCTTTTTAGTTTCTTTCAACATGCCGCCGAAGACCCAGGCAAACAGGCAACATAGAGCAGCAGATCAGTCTGACTGATAATCTGGCGTGCACAAACTATTTTACTATGGCATCTTCCATGTCATGTCAGTGTCAGTCAATTTTGTATTTTAAAGCACTTAAAGTAATTTTAAAGCAGAGGTCCACCCTAAAGTGGACCTCCGCTCATCGGAACCCTGCCCCCCTCCGGCGCCACAATTGGCACCTTTCAGGGGGGAGGGGGGGTGCAGATACCTGTACAGTACAGGTATTCTGCACCCACTTCCGGGATAGCTCTCTGCGGAAAGGGGCGTAGATTACGCCCCTTTCCGCAAGTTCCCGCCCCTTTCCGCAAGTGCCCCGCTGCCTGCTGGGAAACACACAGATCCCAGAGGCAGCGGGGACCGTCCTTATTGCGCAGCGCGATTCGCGAATGCGCAGTAGGGAACCGGGAAATTAAGCCGAAAGGCTCCATTTCCTGATTCCCATACCCAAGATGGCGGCGGCAGCACCCGACAGACGATCTAGAGATCGGCTTCGGGTGCCGACATCGCGGGCGCGCTGGACAGGTAAGTGTCACTATTTTAAAAGTCAGCAGCTGCAGTATTTGTAGCTGCTGGCTTTTAAAAAAAAAAAAAAAACGCGGAGTCCCGGCGGACTCCCGCTTTAACCACTACAGATCCGCGCTATTGCCAAATGACGGCATTAGCGCGGACCTACATTTCCGGGACTACGTCTATTGACGTAGTCCTGGTTACGAGCGGCCTGCGCGCCCCCTGAGGGGCGCGCGCGGCGCGCTCTGTGATCGGCGAGTCCGTGAGACTCGCCTGATCACCGATCCGTGTAAGGGGTCGATCCCGACCCCTTATCACGTGATCAGCTGTCAGCCAATGACAGCTGATCATGTGATAGAACGGAGCCGGTAATCGGCTATTATTCCTCCTCGCGCTGACAGCGCGAGGAGAGAAAAAAAAAGCCGATCGCCGGCGGCCGTGATCGGGACATCGGTCCCGATCACGGCCATGAAAAAAGGGACCACCTGCCACCTGCCTGTGCCCACCTGCCTCCCGCAGTGCCATCCTGAAATAAAATAAAAGCAAAAGTAAGTGCCCCCCGTCAGTGCCCCCCCTCAGTGCCCACAGTGCCACCCACAGTGCCACCCCACAGTGCCACCCACAGTGCCACCCAATCTGCCTCAAAGGTGCTGCACCCCAGTGCCGCCCATCTGTGCCCAGCAGTGCCGCCCATCTGTGCCCAGCAGTGCCGCCCATCAGTGCCCAGCAGTGCCACCTATCAGAGCCACCTATCAGAGCCACCTATCAGTGCCCATCAGTCTCATCTATCTGTGGTACCTATCAGTGCCCATCCGTGCCACCCATCCGTGCCACTTATCTGTGCCACCCATCCGTGCCATCTTATCTGTGCCCATCTTTGCCCATCAGTGCCGCCTTATCTGTGCCCATCGGTGCCGCCTTATCTGTGCCTATTAGTGCCGCCTTAACTATGCCTATCAGTGCCCACCGGCGCAGCCCATCAGTGCCCACCGGTGCAGCCCATCAGTGCCCACCAATGCAGCCCATCAGTGCCCACCAATGCAGCCTATCAGTGCCGCCTAATCAGCGCACTTCAATGAAGGAGAAAAATGACCCGTTTGCAAAATTTTATAACAAACTATTAAAACATGATTTTTTTTTTTTTTTTTTTTGCATCTTTTTTTGTTTGTTTAGCAAAAAATAAAACTCCGAGCTGTAACTAAATACCACCAAAAGAAAGCTCTATTTGTGGGAAAAAAATGATAAAAATTTCATTTGGGTACAGTGTTGTATGCCCGCGCAATTGTCATTCAAAGTGCATCAGCGCTGAAAGCTGAAAATTGGTCTGGGACTGAGGGGGGTTTAAGTGCCCAGTAAGCAAGTGGTTAAAGTCAGAAGTTTTGTTTTTGTCATATATCTTAATGCATTCTAGTCAGTTAGTCAATCAGGAGAGAGAGGGGGTGGGGCCAAACCGCAGGCTCGGGTGCCCCATTAGCAAGCTGCAGGCTGTGGGGGTAATCGACAGGAGGGAGGGGCCAGGGGCTCCAGCCAGGGACCTGGGAAGAGAAGGATCTGAGCTGTTCTGTGTAACATCCCTGCACAGAGCAGGTAAGTAGAACATGGTATTTATTTTAATAGAAATTACTTGTCTGGAGACAACCCAAAATGTGGGATTTTCTTTACTTTAACTTTCAACGATAATTGTAAACAGGACAAATAGAGAGGGCAAATCTCCTAAACGGGGGCACAAACAGCAATTAAAAAAAAAAAAAAAAAAAAAAAGGTTGACAGGTGTTCTAATCCTTCAGCATTCTATCCAAAACTAAGATAAAGGGTAGGGTTGAATTAGGGGGAACTTGGAAGGCCTGTAATGTGCAGTGAGTGCTCTGGACAGTCTAAGGAGGCCTGTATTGCACACACTGTTCTGGACAGTGGTGCGAGGAGGCCTGTAATGCTGCACAGTGCTCTGGATGCTGGACAGTGGTCTGAGGGGAGGCCTGCAATGTATACACTCACAATGCTCTGCTCTGGACAGTTGCGAGTTGCGATTCTCGTCAGGAGGCCTGTAATACACAGTGTTGCTCTGGAATCGCTCGCACTCATTGAAGCAGAAGCATTGATGGGCTGGCTCTACACAGGCAGAGCTCTGTGGAAACCGGAAGTTCACAAGGGTAAACGTCCCTCCCTCACATATTTTCGTTTGCTTTTAATTAAAATGAAATTGATTTTTGTCAGTGAATGAAAATGCGGTGTACTTTTAGTTTTCATCACTGTAAGGTCGCTGATGAAAATGTTGAAGACCATGTTTTCGTTGACAAAATTAACACTGCTAGTCCAGTTATTCCAAACAATTAATCTGTACAACTGTTGATTTTTGAAGGTTCAGCATCCATTCAAATCACGGTTTCAGCGGGACATCAAAGTCCCATTGGTCTGAAACTGCCCACGCTGACAGCTCTCTCAGCAGGTTGTTTAATTATCCCACAATGGGGATGCCACAAGAGCACAGCGGGCTATAACTGAAGATGATACCTTGATGAATATTTGAGGTTCAGACAAAAGCCTTGGACAGTGCCCCAAACTGGCAGTATAGGGGGCTCCACATGAAAATCTGTTGAGCTGGAAATATGGCCAATCTGCCAATTTATGAGGAGACAGAGGAAGGTTGCAGGGGAAAAACCATGTAAGGAAGACTCCAGTTTGTGTCTTTGGGATAACACCACCATCATCTGGGCATCTGAGATGCAAGCGGTCCAAAAGCCAGTAAACGGCACCAAATGCACCTACCCATTCTAAAAAGTGGGTGTGCAACTTTATTCTGAAAAAGGCTTGTCTGGCAGATTAGAGTTTCAGACCTTGCAGTTGGACAGGTAGCCAAATTTGGAGGAGTGGGACTTGGTGTAGAGGTGAAGGGCGTGGAGAAATGAAAATACAAGGCCACATGCCCTCAACATGGATGGTACTTTGCCTCATGTTGCTGAGGACAAGGGCTTCTTCCCCACAACTCTGGCCAGGTCATTGTGGGGGTGCAGGGAGACTTACTGGAATCTGGAAGCCCCCAGATACTGGCTACTCCCCATGTGAATGAGTATGGGGGGGGGTACATGGCACCCCTACACATTCACAAAAAAAAAGTAGTAAATAAAAACACAGGGAACATGGATGTGTGTGTGGGTTTTTTCCCCTCACTCCCTCTCTGTCCTTCAACTAGGAGCCCTCTGGGTCAGCGCATGCGGGCCTGTGAACTTCTTGAGCATTAACCAATGGTAGTGGTTAATGTGATCACGTATAATGTCAGGGGCCTTAATACAAAGGAAAAAAGGTACAAAATAACGAACTTCAATTTTTGGGAGCAAATGTAGTACGTCTACAGGAGACTTCTATTACGCACGCTTCGGGGATCAAATTAGCCTAATTTCAATTTCCACTGTGGTTTTATGGAGATACACCATCAGCACACTCAAGAGGAGTGGCCATTGGTTTTAATAGGACATCTAGGTTTGAAGTAGAGGAGTGCTTGGCTGACCCAGAGGGAAGGTATTTGTTTATAAAAGGTAAATTGTTTGATATGAAATGTACAATAGTAAATGTATATGCACCAAATAAGAACCCGGATAGATTCCTTAAGAAGGTCTTAAAAAGACTAGAGGACTTTAAGGATGGTAAACTGATTGTGGCTGGAGACTTGAACTGGATAATTGACTCAAGGTTAGATACTTCAGGGGGAGAAATCCGAGTGTCTGAGCAAAAACAGAGCAGTCAAGAAAGCCCTGGCCAAGTGGCAGCTACAAAACTCATGGAGGATTAACCATCTAAAAGAACAGGATTATACATACTTTTCTGCGGCCCATAACTTTCTCCAGATTAGACTACATATTAATAGAACATCAGTTAGTGACAAAGCTCAAAAAGGCAGAAATTAAATCTACTACTCTGTCAGACCATGCCCCAGTATAAATACAGTTAGAGGTAAAAGGAGATAGGGGAGTAGGGAGCACTTGGAAGTTAAACGACTCACTTATTCAGGATCAAGAAGTGATAAATAAAATCGAGCATGAGCTGACAGTTTTTTTTTTGTTTTTTTGAGTCAAATGAAACGGTAGAAACCCCCAGAGCTATACTCTGGGAAACACACAAAGCTGTTATAAGAGGGATCCTGATTGGGATTGGAGTGGGGAAAAAGAAAGAAAGGGAGAAAAAGAAAGCCCAGCTGTATAAGGATCTCCAGGAATTAGAGAAAAAAACTAGACCCAAGGGGATATGGGAAAGACCAGAGCTGATCGCGAAAAAAAGAGAGCTAGAGGAGTGCGTTGAACAGGAGAGGAAGTCAGCATTTCATAACATAAACAAGGATAGAAACCAATGGGGAAATAGGTCAGGCAAATGGTTGGCGAAAGGAGTGAAGGAGTATAAGAACAGGACCTTTATCCCAATGGTAAGGGACAGAAGGGAGGATATGCAATTCGCCACACCAGAAATTGTGGAAAATTTCCATGCTTATTATAGTGCTCTCTATAATATAAGCCCGAGAGGTGGAAACAAGGTAGAACGGAAACAAGCAATAGGGGAGTACTTACGGGGCCTGGACCTCCCCAGAGGGGAGAAGGACGATATGGAGGCTTTAGAAGCTCCCATATAGATAGAGGAAATTGAGAGAGCAATAAAAAATACAGCCCTCGGGGGAAGCCCGGGTCCCGATGGATACACCATCCTGTACTACAAGAAGTTTTTGAGGTTTTTAGCCCCCAAATTGTGTGAGTACTTTAATGCAGTTGGAGTAGGGGAGAGCTTCCGGGAGGCAGCACTTCATGCTCATATTGCTTTAATATTGAAAGAGGGGAAGGACCCAGCAGCTCAGGAGAGTTATCGACCAATCTCGCTATTAAATACGGATATAAAGATTTTTTCTAAAATAATAGCAGATAGGTTGAAAGTGTTTCTCCCGAAATGGTTACATACGGACCAGGTGGGGTTTGTCCAAGGGCGGGAGGGGAGAGACAACTCCTTGAAGTCCATATTTTTGATCCGGGAAGCCACTAGGAGGGGTACCCCCACAGTACTTTTGGCTGTGGATGCTGAAAAGGCTTTTGATAGCGTGGATTGGGAGTTTATGTATGAGACCTTGAAGCACCTGGGGCTAGGTGAGATGATGATGGGATAGATTAAGTTGCTTTATACACATTCGACGGCCAGAATTAGAGTCAACGGTTCCCCGTCTCGCCCCTTGGAATTGTTCAATGGGACGAGACAGGGATGCCCGCTCTCACCGTTCCTATTCATAATCACGTTGGAGCCCCTCCTGGTGGCAATCCGGAAAAACCAAGATATTCAGGGCATTCAGGTGGGCGGGACAGAATACAAAGCGGCTGCGTTTGCAGACGACCTACTACTATACATAGCCAACCCTAGAATAACTATCCCGACATTTCTTAACCACTTGCTTACTGGGCACTTAAACACCCTTCCTGCCCAGAACAATTTTCAGCTTTCGGTGCTCTCACACTTTAGCCCCATACACACTATCAGATTTTTTGCTGATTTTTGTCTTCAGATTTACCAAAACCATGTAATACAAGGGCCTGCCTGATTGCATACAAATTGAAACTCCTAAGGTTTGACCTCATATTATATGGTTTTGGTAAATCTGAAGGAAAAAAAAAAAATCAGACAATCTGATAGTGTGTATGGGGCTTTTGAATGACAATTACTCAGTCATGCAACACTGTACCCAAATTAATTTTTTGTCCTTTTTTTCCCACAAATAGAGCTTTCTTTTGGTTGTATTTGATCACCTCTGGGGTTTTTATATTTTGCGCTATAAATGAAAAAAGACCGAAAATTTTGAAAAAAAAAAACGCATATTTCTTTGTTTCTGTGACAGAATTATGCAAATTATACATTTTTCTTCATAAATTTTGGCCATAATTTATACAGCTACATATCTTTGGTAAAAATAACCCAAATTAGTGGATATTATTTGGTCTTTGTGAAAGTTAGAGAGTCTACAAGCTGTGGTGCGAATCATACAAAATTGATCACATCTGATGTACTGATGGCCTATCTCGCTTCTTGTGACCCGAACAAGTCAGGAAAGTACAATTACCTCCCAAATGACCCCTTTTTGGAAAGTAGACATTCCAAGGTATTTAGTAAGAGGCATGGTGAGCTTTTTAACCACTTGCCGACCGTCGCAAGCCGATGTACGTCCTATTTTTGAAGAGGGATATCTCGGTAACGGCAGCAGCTGCTGCCACAACCGAGATATCCATCTCTTCAGGCGGAGGTCGGCTGTACGATAACGGTGGTCTCCGCGGCGGATTCGCCGCAAGATCACCGCTATCGGCGGCAGGAGAGGTGCCACCCCCCGTCCCGCCGCCCTCCCGCACCTTTCCTCCGCTTACCGGAGCCGTCGGTAGTGGCGGAGGCGATCGGGTCCTCTTCCTAGCTGGGTATAGAGACAAGTGAGGCTAAGATGGCCCCCACTCGTCTCTATACCATAGGAGGGGGGAAGCGACATCAAAACGTCACTTCCGCCCATACCTCTTAAAGGTATATTTTTTTTTAAATGTCATATTTTCTTCTTTTTTTTTTTTTGCATTTTAGCCTAAATATGAGATCTGAGGACTTTTTGACCCCAGATCTCATATTTAACCCTTTCCCGCCGAGCGTACGCACATCTGCGTACTCGGCTTCCGGGGGTTATACCGGGATGATGCCCGCACCTGCAGGCATCATCCCGGTACCGTTTTTTACAGCAGGCGATTGGCTATCCAGGCATAACAACCGATGCGGCTAAAAGCCGCTCGGCTGTTATGCCGGAGGAGCGGGAGGGGACGTCCCCCCTCCCGCCGCCTCTCGCCGCTGTTACCGGTGCTCCCGCTCGATCGGGAGCACCGATTAAAGATCCGTCGGCTCTGGCTGCTGGGGAGGAACTGGAACGAAGCCGTAATCGGCTTCGTTCCAGTCTCCTCATCGTAAACACGGAAGCGACGTCATGACGTCACTTCCCGTTTACTCGGCTGCCAATGGCGCCGGTTTTAAAAAAATATCCGGTATTCAGAATCGCCGTTTTCGGCGATCTGAATACATTGAAGTGTAAAGGAGGGGTGGGGGGTCTTTTAGACCCCCGATCCCTCCATAAAGAGTACCTGTCACCACCTATTACTGTCACAAGGGATGTTTACATTCCTTGTGACAGCAATAAAAGTGATCAATTTTTTTTTTTTTTTTTTTTTAAACAATTTAGTCATTTAAAAATAAATAAAATAAATAAAAAAAAAAAAAAAAAAATTTCAAAGCGCCCGCCGTCCCCGCGAGCTCGCGAAGCAAAGAAAACGCATGCGGAAGTCGCGCCCGCGTACGTAAACGGTGTTCAAGTCACACATGTGAGGTATCGCCGCGATCGTCAGAGCGAGAGCAATAATTCTAGCAGTAGACCTCCTCTGTAACGCTAACCTGGTAACCGTAAAAAATGTTTAAAGCGTCGCCTATTGAGATTTTTAGGTACCGTACTTTGTCGTCAATCTACAAGTGCGCGCAATTATAAAGTGTGACATGTTTGGTATCTATTTACTCGGCGTAACATTATCTTTCACATTTCGCAAAAAAATTGGGCTAATTTTACTGTTTTGTTTTTTTTTTATTCATGAAAGTGTCCCTTTTCCCAAAAAGTTGCGTTTAAAACACCACTGCGCAAATACCGTGTGACATAAAATATTGCAACAATCGCCGTTTTATTCTCTAGAGCCTCTGCTAAAAAAATATATATAATGTTTGGGGGTTCCAAGTAATTTTCTAGCAAAAAATATGGATTTTAACTTGTAAACACCAAATTCCAAAAATAGGCTTAGTCATGAAAGGGTTAAGAGGACCTGTCATGCTTTTTTCTATTACAAGGGATGTTTACATTCCTTGTAATAGGAATAAAAGTCATCCATTTATTTTTTATTTTTTTAAAACAGTGTAAAAATGAATAAAATCAATTAAAATAAATAAGAAAAAAAAACACCCCGTCACGACGAGCTTGCGCACAGAAGTGAGCGCATACGTGAGTAGCGCCCGCATATGAAAACGGTGGTCAAACCACACATGTGAGGTATCGCTGCAATCGTAGAGCGAGAGCAATAATTCTAGCCCTAGACCTCCTCTGTAACGCAAAAAATGCAACCTGTAGAATTTTTTAAATGTCGCTTATGGAGATTTTTGAGGCTAAAAGTTTGACGCCATTCCACGAGCGGGCGCAATTTTGAAGCGTGACATGTTGGGTATCAATTTACTCGGCATATCATTATCTTTCACAATATATAAAAAAATTGGGCTAATTGGGCTTTTGGAAAAAAGTGAATTTTTTCCAAAAAAAGTGCGCTTGTAAGACCGCTGCTCAAATACGGTGTGAAAAAAAGTATTTCAATGACCGCCATTTTATTCTCTAGGGTGTTAGAAAAAAAAAACAATATAAAATGTTTGGGGGTTCTAAGTAATTTTCTAGCAAAAAAAACTGTTTTAAACATGTAAACACCAAGTCTGAAAAAGAGGCCTGGTCCTTAAATGGTTAATGTTGTCTTTTTTCCCACAATTCTTTGCAAAATTACGATTTTTCATTTTATTTTTTTTCCCCACAAAATTGTCATTGTAATAGGTTATTTCTCTCACATGGCATGTGTATACCACAAATGACACCCCCAAAAAAATTCTGCTACTCTTCCTGAGTATTACAATACCACGTGTGGGACTTTTTCACAGCCTGACCACATAGAGAGGCCCAACATGCAGGGAGCGCCATCAGGTGTTCTAGGGGCATAAATTACACATCCAACTTGTTGACTACCTTACACTTTTGAAGGCCCTGGAGCACCAGGACAATGACATGTGCCACCGATGACAGATGGCACTGATACGTGCCACCGATGACAGATGGCACTGATACGTGCCACCGATGACAGATGGCACTGATACGTGCCACCGATGACAGATGGCACTGATACGTGCCACCGATGACAGATGGCACTGATACGTGCCACCGATGACAGATGGCACTGATACGTGCCACCGATGACAGATGGCACTGATACGTGCCACCGATGACGCGTGACACTGATGACAGATGGCACTGATACGTGACACTGATGACAGGTGGCACTGGGGACAAATGGCACTGACAACAGGTGGTACTGGGGACAGACAGCACTAACAGGTGGCACTGGGGAGGATGGTACTGGGGCGGGATGGCCCTTTTTTTAAATTTTTTTTTTTTACACTTACGGCCGCTGCAGCCGTTCATCTCTCCCCTCTCACATGCTGTCTGTGTGAGGAGGGAGAGCGGCGCTGAGAGATGATCTCATATGTTTACATTGGACACACCGATCACGCTGTAAACGGCCGCTGTGATTGCCCGTTTACAGCAATCTGTGTTTGCCTGTCTCCGGGGGACACGGCAAACACAGAACTTCCCCGATGCGCGCCCGCGTGCATTGCGGAAGTAAACAGGACGTCCAGGGACGGCCTCCCAGACGAAAGCGCCCGCTCTACGGCCGTCACTCGGCCATAGGGCGGGCGGGAAGAGGTTAAAGAGTTAGAACAGTATGGGCGGTTATCGAATTTTAAAATTAATATGTCCAAGTCAGAGATCTTGAACTTGGTGGAGATAGAGCTCACCTCCCATTCAAGTGGAGTGAAAGGGAATTGAGCTACTTGGGCATAACATTGACTGCCCAAACGACTAACCTTTACGAAACTAACTACATACCCCTTCTCAACAAAATTAAAGATCAGCCCAAGCGCATGTAGCATAAAGCACTTACATGGATGGACAGGATAAACACACTTAAAATGTTTATACTAGCTATGGTAATCTACACATTTCAGATGATCCCAGTTCCTCTCCCTCAGAGCTACTTTAGCAAGTTAAAATCTTTAGCGGTGAAGTTTATTTGGGGTCGTAAAAGCCCACGAATAGCTTATAACATTTTGGTGAAAGATGAAGACAGAGGAGGGGTAGCATTACCAGAATTTAAAAAATACTATGAAACAAGTGATTTCTAGACTGATTGACTGGCTCCATAACAAGAAAGAGAAAAGCTGGGTAGAGCTGGAAACCACGTTCAGTATGACTAATATAGGTAAGACGATATGGATACCACCTCAGTTTAGAGAATTAGGAGCAAGCACAAGCACTTTAACAAGGAACACATTAAAAACTTGGGACAGTATAAATAAGAGACACAAATGGAATTACAACTCTCCACTAATGTCACTATTAGACACAAATTATTTTCCACCGGGGAAGGAGGAGCGCTTATATTTTAGCAGGTGGGCAAATAGAGAGGAATTAAAACTTCAGGATGTGATGAAAGGGAATAGCATATGCACTTATAGGGAAATTACACAGGAATGGGGGCACAAACCACTAGATAGATGGAGACACACTCAAATCTTACACTTTGCACAAGGTTTACCACAGCCACTGCGGGGTATGACACATTTGAGACCATTAGAGAAATTATTGAAATCAGCTCAAAGGCTTGAGAGAAGAATATCAAAAATATATAAAATATTAAGAAAGGAAACATGAATGAGTACCCTGCTTACCTTGGAAAATGGGAAAGGGTGATAGGCCCACTAAGAAATGATGACCACAGGAACAAAATAATTAGAATGACTCATTCTCTACCAAAAGACTTACAAATGATCGAAATGTCATAAGCCAATAGCTAGGTGGTACATGACTCCCTCAAGGGTACAGAAGATTAGAGGCGATGTTTCGCCTACCTGTTGGAGGGGCTGTACTACACTGGGGACTTTTAAACATCTGTGGTGGGAATGCCCTAAAATAACACATTACTGGGATAAAATACTAGAAACAATATTCCTGATAACGGGGGAAAGAGTTGAAAAACACCCATGGGTTTACTTGTTCCATGACTCAGAAGGGGGTAGTACACTATAAACAGTCAGTAATCCCATATTTATTAAACGCGGTTAAAGCAGGGGCGTAACTATAGGGGGTGCAGCAGTTGCGACCGCAACCGGGCCCTGTGATGCAGGGGGCCCATGCAGCCCCCTCTACATATGGCTGCTCTTTAGTTGTGCATTACCCGCATGACCTGTGTCCTCAGCCGGCTCCTCAGAGTACCCCTCTCCTGCTCCATGCATTGCCGCTCAGTCCGATGTCTGTTCTCCCCAGCCAGAGTCCCGCCCACCCCGAGTCCGGCCCACACTGCACTGCATACTTCTCCCGGGTAAACAAACTTTAAGCACACAGATGCAGTTCAGCCCTATGAGAGCCGGCTCCCCGGAGGACACTGCAGGCTTGTCTGCCAGCCCCCCCCCCCCCCCCCCTCCTCCTCCGTCATACACAGATGATGAAAGGTCTTTCTGGGAGATATGCTGATCGCCTGTCCAGCACACTGGATGGAGCCCAAGCCAACATGGATCAGTGCGCGGCCTACAGCTTGGTCATGGTGAGTGAGAGGACCCCATCCCCCACACACCATTACATACCCCCTCCATCTCCCCCTGGGGACAGGGACCCCTTCTCACCTGGGGGCAGTAACTTCATATGCCCTGGAGAACGGGGACCCCATCCTGCCTAGGGACAGTCCCCCAATGGGGCACCTAAAAATGAAAAAAATAATAATTAAAAAAAAATACTGATACCAGTGGTGGAACTACAGGGCTCACAAAGGTCATACCTGTGACCACGCCCTGGAGTTCCACCACCAGACTTGGCGGGAAGGGCCCTGGCTGGGGTTCAGGGGGGCCCTTCATGGTTTCTTGCATCGGGGCCCTGAAGGTTCTAGTTACGCCACTGGGTTAAAGCTTTGATTCTGCACCATTGGAAGAACCAGCAGGTTCCGACAATAAAAGAATGGGTCAGGAGGGTTGAGTGGATTAGAACCATAGAAAAATCAATACACACGATGGAAGAAACAAAAGGAAAATACCAAAAGACATGGAAACAATGGTGTACATTTGTGAAAACTGAGAGATATCTTTTGATGTTAGAGGGTATAGCAGACAGAGAGGGAGGGGAGTGAGATAAGGAGAGGGGCTGAGGGGTAGGCCCCCCCTTTTCTTTCCCTTACATGGGACGGGGGGGGGGGGGGGGGTGGGAGGGGAGGTGGAAAAAGCTGTATCAGCTATGTATGTAAAAGAAAGCTTCTTCTTTTTTTGTAAAATCAATTTATAAAATAAAAAAAAAAAAATTATATATATATATATATATATATATATATATATATATATATATATATATATATATATAAAAATAAAAAGACACAGGGAAGTCCCTTATTGGGGAAAAAAAAAAAAAAAAAAGTCTGACGTACAGCAATTGTTAATCACGATATACAAAGGTTGCTGACCTGCACAGAAAAAAAAAAAGCCCTCCAACATTAAACTTGTCTCCCATTACTGACACTCTGCCTTCCCCGCCGCTGAAGTAAACTAAGGGACAGTGTAACTCAGTGATGTCATTGACCATACATGAAATACAGTATAAGTACTCCTGCGCTACCAAATATGCTAGTGTAATAAGTAATAGTGTGTGAACCAATAACCTTAAATGTTAAGCTTACTGCTAGCACTGATTGTATTGCCACAATGCATGAATAAATCTAAATGGTATAAAGTGCCTTGCTGCTGTAAAGTGCAGTAATAAATTAAAACCCTGTAATAGAATTCATAATAAAAACACACACAAATTATATATTGTAAAGCATTGCATAAATGTAGAAATGCCATAATAAAACCTGACTAAAGTCCATATTTGGAGCAAATGCACCTGAGCTCAGTTTTAAATGTCATGGCAAAGGCTGTGAATACTTATGTACGTGTGTTTTTTTTGTTCTTAATTTTTAAAAGATTTCAAACAAACTTCTTTCATGTTGTCATCATAGGGCAGTGATGGCAAACCTTGGCACCCCAGATGTTTTGGAACTACATTTCCCATGATGCTCAAATACACTGCAGAGTGCATGAGCATCATGGGAAATGTAGTTCCAAAACATCTGGGGTGCCGAGGTTCGCCATCACTGTCATAGGGTATTGTTTGTAGAATTTTGAGGAAAATAATGAATTTAATCCATTTTGGAATAAGGCTGTAAAATAACAAAACGTGGAAAATGTGAAGCACTGTGAATACTTTCTGTATGCACTGTAGGTAAGTTTATGAATAATTTTCATTTTAACAAGGTTATTGCACACAAGAAGGGACAATGATAGTGGTTTTTATGCTTTCAGCCAGACTAACATCTTGCAGTACTGGGGAGAGATTAAGAGCTGGAAAATCAAACTCAAGAGATTTAACCACTTGACACCTGCACTACGTCTATTGACGTCATAGGGTTTCGCTGGTTATATCTAAATGATGCCTGAGGCCACAGACATCTTTCAGATATTGCAGTTTTCAGCCGGCGATTCCCTACACCATGAGATCGATCATAGCGGCTGTTCCGCCGCTTGATCGTTCTTACGGGCGGCGGGAGGGGACGCCCCCCTCCCGTGCTTCTACCGACTCACCGTTTCCATCCGTGAGTCGGTCACAGGATCCGCCGGCCCCAGCAAGTGATCATAGAGATTTCCGGTGGACTAGATTGTCCCCGGAGTCTCTATGATCGTTCGGAAGCCGAGCGCGATGTTATGATGTCACGCCCGGCCTCGGTATTCAAATTAACGGCGCCGATCTGGCTAGGAAGCCATGATCGTTTTTTTTTTATTCTTCCCAGCCTAGAGGTGAGATATGGTGTCTTACTGACCCCATATTTCACTGTAAATATGTCCGATCGTGCCATATTCCTATTACAAGGGATATTTACATTCCTTGTAATAGGAATAAAAGTCAATTTTTTTTTTTTAAGTGTAAAACTAAAAAAATGAAAAAATAAAATTACCAAAAAAAAAAAAAAAACTATTTAAAGCGCCCCTGTCCCCGTGAGCTCGCACACAGAAGCGAACGCATACGTAAGTCCCGCCCACATATGAAAACGGTGTTCAAACCACACATGTGAAGTATCGCCGCGAACGTTAGAGCGAGAGCAATAATTCTAGCCCTAGACCTCCTCTGTAACCCAAAATATGTAACCAGTAAAAAAATTTAAAGCGTCGCCTATGGGGATTTTTAAATACTAAAGTTTGGCGCCATTTCACGAGCGCGTGCAATTTTGAAGCGTGACATGTTGGGTATCTACCGTATATACTCGAGTATAAGCCGAGATTTTCAGCCTCTTTTTTGAGGCTGAAAGTGCCCCCCTCGGCTTATACTCGAGTCACCGCCGTCTGTCTACCTGATCAGCGTGTCGAGCAGACAGACGGCGGCCATTCAACTATTCAAAAGCCGCACCTCCCTGTCTGTGATAGGCGGAACACTCAATTTCCCAGCAGTCAGTGGTCCGCCTATCACGGACATCCGCTCATCCTCATACTACGGACGAGGATGAGAGGATGTCCGTGATAGGCGGAACACAGACTGCTGGGAAATTGAGTGTTCCGCCTATCACAGACGGAGGCGCGGCTTTTGAACAGTGGAATGGCCGCCGTCTGTCAGACGAGAAGATGTGCAGCGATCCTGGCATGGCCGCCGCATGTGCAGAAGCACGCAGGCTCGACACGCGGGGCTGGACGGACGGACGGACGGACACGCGGGGCTGGACGGACGGACGGACACGCGGGGCTGGACGGACGGACGGACGGACGGACACGCGGGGCTGGACGGACGGACGGACGGACACGCGGGGCTGGACGGACGGACGGACGGACACGCGGGGCTGGACGGACGGACGGACGGACGGACGGGGCTGGACGGACGGACGGACGGGGCTGGACGGACGGACGGACGGACGGACGGGGCTGGACGGACGGACGGACGGACACGCGGGGCTGGACGGACGGACGGACGGACACGCGGGGCTGGACGGACGGACGGACGGACACGCGGGGCTGGACGGACGGACGGACGGACACGCGGGGCTGGACGGACGGACGGACGGACACGCGGGGCTGGACGGACGGACGGACGGACACGCGGGGCTGGACGGACGGACACGCGGGGCTGGACGGACGGACACGCGGGGCTGGACGGACGGACGGACGGACACGCGGGGCTGGACGGACGGACGGACGGACACGCGGGGCTGGACGGACGGACGGACGGACACGCGGGGCTGGACGGACGGACGGACACGCGGGGCTGGACGGACGGACACGACGGACGGACGGACGGACACGCGGGGCTGGACGGACGGGCGGACACGCGGGGCTGGACGGACGGGCGGACACGCGGGGCTGGACGGACGGACGGACACGCGGGGCTGGACGGACGGACGGACACGCGGGGCTGGACGGACGGACGGACACGCGGGGCTGGACGGACGGACGGACACGCGGGGCTGGACGGACGGACGGACACGCGGGGCTGGACGGACGGACGGACACGCGGGGCTGGACGGACGGACGGACACGCGGGGCTGGACGGACGGACACGCGGGGCTGGACGGACGGACACGCGGGGCTGGACGGACGGACACGCGGGGCTGGACGGACGGACACACGGGGCTGGACGGACACACAGGGATGGACAGGCATGTCTCACCCTCGGCTTATACACGAGTCAATAAGTTTCCCATTTTTTTTGTGGTAAATTAGGGGCCTCGGCTTATATTCGGATCGACCTATACTCGAGTATATACGGTATTTACTCTGCGTATCCTCCTCTTTCACATTATGCAAAAAAATTGGGCTAACTTTACTGTTTTTTTTTTTTTAAAGCATGAAAGTTTTTTTTCTGAAAAAAAACGCTTTGGAAAAATTGCTGCGCAAATACCGTGCGAGATAAAAAGTTGCAATGACCGCCATTGTATTCTCTAGCGTCTTTGCTAAATAAACATATAATGTTTGGGGGTTCTATGTAATTTTCTAGCAAAAAAATTAGGAATTTTACATGTAGTCGAGAAATGTCAGAATTGGCCTGGGTCCGAAGTGGTTAAAGTGGCCAACCCACTGTAGTAATTACTGTAATTTAGAAGGGGCAGTTGCTTGGATGTCAGGATCGATAGGAAACGGAAGAGATTTGGTCCAATTGACCTTCAGCCCAGAAACATAGGAGAAAGAGTTTAAGATCTGAAGGGCACATTGTAGGGAAGGGCCTGCATCATTAAGAAATAGACCAATACGCAGTTGTAGAAACATTTTTTGTTAAAAAATATCAATCGTCCAAAACTTGTTAAAAAATATATCCATAATTGATTTAATTGATTACAAATGTTAAGTTTTCCAATTTGACAACATGTGAGTATAGCCTCAGATTCACATGAATTGAAAGTAAAAGTACCATCATCCAGAGTTCATACTGTAAAAGAATTGGCTAGTATGTAAGTGCCAGGACAGTTGCTCATACTAACCCTGAAGCAATTACATCCAACAGAATTGTAAATTGGACTATACCGGCACTTGATAGTCAGCGGGAAACAAATTGAAAAAATTTTGTATAGTTTAATAGAGATAAAAAATTAAGTAGAGGAGTTTTTTGTATCTTCTAATTCATTTATAGAAAAGGTATTTATCCACTTTCCGCTCACTAACTGTAGATTTATGGCTAGTGGGCAGCAGGTACAGGCTCAGGGATATACCTATACATCACTAAGCACTGGCGTGCCCCCTGGGGAGTGTAGCAGTGCAAACCTGTGACTGCTGTGTCCAGTGGACACAGAAGATCACTGTGAGTGGCCGGGGGTATGTGATCGCTATGACCAATTACAGGATTACAATGTAAGCAAAACAGTTATGAATGGCTTCCATTCGGAACAGCTTTTGTTTTCTATTGTGATGCTGTAAATGACCCACAGCTATCACATGGTACCTTGGGCCCTGTAGCACGTTATTGGTGGTAGACAATCACAGCACTAAAAAAGTGTGCTGTCATGAATGAAAGCCACGACAGTTAAAACTATTGCTTATAACCATAAAAAAAAAAGAAGAAAGAGAAAAGTTTAAAAAAATTGAAGAAATAAACGATTAATTTACCTACATACGGTCATCAGTCAGTATCCCTAATTACTACCACACCAGTCATCTGATACTGTAGTGCAGTGGTGACAAAATGTAAAAAAATAAATAAAAAAATGATGACAATTAAAACATTTTATTTAATTTCTTCAATTTCCAAAAAATTGTGACAAAAAAATTAGAACTTCAAAAAACTCGCCAAGCCTCACTAAACAGTCAACTTTACAAAAAGGGGTAATTTTGGGGGTATCTGTACTACTGTCCTGGCATTTTAAAGCCTAAAGAAATTAAATAGGCCGTCAGTACATCAAGACTTTTTCAAATTTTAAATATATATATATATATATATATATATATATATACATATATACATACACACACACACACAGTATCTCACAAAAATCTCACAAGAGTACACCCCTCACATTTTTGCAAATATTTTATAATATCTACACTTTGCTACAACGTAAACTAGTGAGTGTACAGCTTGCATAACGGTGTAAATTTGCTGTCCCCTCCAAATAACGCATCACATTAGCCATTAATGTCTAAACTGCTGGCAACAAAAGTGAGTACACCTTTAAATGAAAATGTCCACATTGGGCCCAAAGTGTCAATATTTTGTGGGGCCACCATTATTTTCCAGCACTGCCTAAAGCAGGGGTGTCCCAAAAGAGGGCCAGATTTCATGAAGTGAACATGCATGAGGGCCGACCATTTTGCCTGACTTTTTTTGAACCATTAAAATTAAATGCAAATTACATTTTTATGCAAAGTTTATTGCAAATGGCATACTTTTCATTTTGTCACATGGATGACAAATCTAAACAGGTGTTAAATCACTCTGCCTTTCATATATGAAGGCTGGATGAAAAAAAAAAAAAAAAAAAAAATCCAGGAAGCTGAAATATATGTCAGGAACATTCTAAATTACATTACATATTATAATAAAGGCTGTCTGTCAACTTTTAAGTTAAAAATAATATGAACAGGAACATAAAACCAAGTATACATCTTGTGTCCAAATATAGTCATAACTGATTTAGACCAACTGACATTAACTGAGATTTTACAATATATTCATCTGAATTGAAAAAGAAAATTTGCCTGCACTAATGTGAAGGGTGAAACTGAGATCTGGACTGCAGCAAATAGGCTAGGTCTGGGTTAAAGGCAGTGGTTTTAATGCGCAAAATGTCCCGCAGGTGAGAGACACTTAGTCTTGTCCTCACACGGTTCTTGTTAAAGTTCATAACAGAGAATGTCTTCTCATACATATGTTGAGCCAAACAAGGTCAGCATCTTCTTAAATCTCTTGAAACCAGCTCTTATCCAGTTGGCGGTAAAAGTTCACAAGAGAGCTGTTGGTGACGACTGCGTAACTCGCTGTCACAAAGCAACTCAATGAGCTCAAGCTGCAGCTGATCTGGAGCATCATCGGAGCCAACAGAGAATGGAGAGGAGAAAAGGCTGATCTCCTTTTCAATAGCTGCAAAATCCTGAAAGCGCTGTTTAAACTCCCCAGCCAGAGATGTAATGTCTGCTCATTTGTGCATCGATATTGTCCTGTGGAAAACTGTTCATCATTTCCTGCAACGCTGAAAAATGTATAAGATTGGGTTGTGTTTGTGACAACTGCCTTATGAAAAGTTGCAGCTTTGTTCCAAAGGCTTTGAGGTGTGCATAAAAGCTGGTTCACTGCTGCATCTTTGCCCTGAAGACTCGTGTTCATTACATTCAGATGCTTTGTTATGTCAACTAGAAACCCCAAATCAGCCAGCCAAATCGGATCAGATAGTTCTCGCATCGGTTGCCCCTTTGTTTCCAAGAATTCTCCGATTTCATTTTGAGAGAGTAGAAACGCTGCAGTGCAGACCCCTGACTGAGCCATCTTACATCGTTGTGATATAAAACATCTTTGTAGCCTGGATGTTCAGTAGAAACTGTTTAAACTGGCAGTGGCACAGGGCTTTACAGCAAATAAAATGAATAGTCTTCACCACCGGTTTCATAACATGGTCATATTTGAGATGTTTAGCACTGAGAACTTGTTGATGAATGATACAATGGAGTTTAATAGCTTTTCCTTCTTCGATCACCTTGTTACAGATTAGGGTTGCTAATCCACTTTGCTCACCAGCCATGGCAGGTTCCCCATCACTAATAATCCCAGTAACTTTGTTCCAAGGCAGTTTTCATGTCGTTTATGGCAGAAATAAACAAATACATATTTTCCTCTTGTTTGGTCCGTAAGGCTCTGGAGGTCAAGTAGTTCTTCAGTCACATTCATTTCATCGTCCACCCCTCTCATAAAAAATCAGCAACTGAGCCGTGTCAGATAGGTCCGTGCTTTTATCACAGGCTATTGAAAAGTCGTCAAAATTCACTCCTTTGGATGTCAACTGTCTCTTAATATCTTCAATTCTCTGTGCTACAGTGTTACGAGCCAGGCAAATGTTGGCAAACTCTTGCGTCTTCTCTGGACAGATATTCTCCACCATTTTCATAACGCATTCTTTGATGAAGTTACCCTCAGCAAAAGATTTGAATTTTTAGCAATTAACGTTGCCACCTCATAGCTTGCCTTTGTGGCATTTTCATTTGACTCATGGGCTCTTGTGAAAAATTGCTGTTGCGACATTAAAACAGCTTCAATTTGCTTCAACTTTTCACTGCGGTCACGCCCTGTTAGCTTGTCATATGTGCTATGTCGCGACTGGTAGTGTCTCTTGACATTAAATTCCTTATAAACAGCCACAGTCTCTTGGCATATAAGACAAACACAGTGATTCCGTATTTCAGTGAAGAAATATTCCACTTTTCACTTGTCCTGGAAGCGGTGGCCCTCACTGTCAACTTTCCTTCTCTTGTTTACAGTCGCCATTTTAGAAATTGACCAGAAGGGGAAGGGATCATGTGAGCGCAGGGTCAGAGGTTTTGGTCTAAGCGTGTCCATCCGATACACTAATACACTACCAAACAAGTATTCTCCTACCATTGTGGCTGTGTGTGGTGAATATGAGCTGTTATTTGGATATTTAGATAGAGATATATAGATCTCCTTTTTGGCCCCCAACAAATCCCAGAGACTTCCGATCGGGGCAAGGATGAGCTATTTTTTTTATATTGTTTCTGGCCCCCACTTGTAATCTTCCCCCAGGCTCAGATCAGGGCAAGGATGAGATTGTTTTCTGATTATATATATATATATATATATAATTTTTGTGTACTGCTGACTTATCTTTCTTTATCTTTCTCCCCGAGCACGTCTCACTTCAAGGCTCAACATGCGAGGACGCTGACAGCACGCGGGGCGGAGCCAATTACCGCCGCCAATCACAGGCACTGAGAGATCTTCAGCTGCTACAGGGATATCACTCAATGTCTGCTATTGGTGGCACGTGCTGTCAGCTTCCTGGAGGCTTTTGGAACACCCCCAAGCCCCTGCTCGTTAGTGAGAGGCGCTTGCAGCCAATCACCGCTGCCAATCACAGGCACTTTGAGCTCTGCAGCTGCCGCACACGCCCCAGCCTCAACTTGTCAGTGAGGCACTTGGGGATTACAACTCACTGTGTCAACAGATTTTTCAAAGGCAATGTGCGGAGCCAGGGGGGCCACAAGAGTGAGAAAAGCTGGGGGCAAGTGGGGGCCGTATAAAACCGGACCGCAAGCCGGACTTTGGACATGCCTGGCCTAAACCCTTGTGGGTATGGAGTTCACCAGAGCTTCACAGGTTGCCACTGGAGTCCACTTTCATGATGACATCACTGAGCTGGTGGATGTTAGAGACCTTGTGCTCCTCCACCTTTCGTTTGAGGGTGCCCCACAGATGCTCAATAGGGTTTAGGTCTGGAGACATGCTTGGCCAGTCCATCACCTTTACAGGCACTTTCACACTGAGGCTCTTTACCGTCGTTTTATGGCCGCTAGCGGGGTGCCTTTAACACCCACTATCGGCCGAAAAGGGGTTAAAAGCACCCGCAAAGCCAGCACTTCGGCGGAGCTGCTCATTGATTTCAATGGGCAGGGGCGCTTTAGGAGTGGTGTATACACTGCTCCTAAAGTGCCTCAAAGATGCTGCTTGCAGGACTTTAAGCATCTTGCCAGAGCACCACTTCAGTGTGAAAGCACATGGGCTTTTTACACTGGAGTGACAGGAGAGGCGCTTTACAGGCGGTATTTTTAGCGCTATAGCGCCTCAGTGTGAAAGTAGCCTTACCCTCAGCTTCTTTAGCAAGGCAGTAGTCATCTTGGAGGTGCGTTTGAGGTTATGTGAAGGGAGGGGGATCTTGCTCTGCTTCAGTATTTCACAGTACTTGTTGGCATTCATGGTTCCCTCAATGAACTGTAGTTCCCCAGTGCCAGCAGCACTCATGCAAGCCCAGACCATGACACACCCACCACCAAGCTTGACTATAGGCAAGACACACTTTGGTTCAGATGGTGTCAAGCGTGTGTGGTGGCAACCAGGTGAGGAGTACAAATAAGTTTATCTTGGTCTCATCAGACCACAGGACATGGTTCCAGTAATCCATGTCCTTAGTCTTCTTATTTTCAGGAAACCGTTTGCGGGCTTTCTTGAGGCTTCCTTCTGGCATGATAGCCGAGCAGACCAATTTGATGCAGTGTGAGGCATATGGTCTGAGCACTGACAGGCTGACCGACCACCCACCCCTTTAACCTTTACAGCAATGCTGGCAGCGTTCAAACGTCTATTTCCCAAAGATGACCTCTGGATATCATGCTGAGCACATGCACTCAACTTCTTTAGAAGACCATGGTGAGGCCTGGTCCGAGTGAAACCTGTCCCGTTAAACCACTGTATGGTCTTGGCCACCGTGCTGCAGCTCAGTTTCAGGGTCTTAGCATTTTTCTTATAGCCTAGGCCATTTTTATGTAGAGCAACAATTCTTTTCTTTCAGATCCTCAGAGTTCTTTGCCATGAGGTGCCATGTTGAGCTTCCAGTATGAAAGAGAGAGAGTGATAACACAAAATTTAACATACCTGCTTCCCCATTCACACTTGAGGCCTTGTAACACTAACGAGCCACATGACAACAGGGAGGGAAAATGGCTAACTGGGCCCAATTTGGACATTTTCACTTAGGGGTGTACTTTACTTTTGTTGCCAGCAGTTTAGACATTAATGGCAGTGTGTTGAGTTATTTCGAGGGGTCAGCAAATTTACACTGTTATACAAGCTGTACACTCACTACTTTACACTGTGGCAAAGTGCAATTTCTTCAGTGTTATCACATGAAAAGGTATAAAAATATTTACAAAAATGTGAGGGTGTACTCTTTTGTGATACTGTATATATACAATTGTGCTCATAAGTTTACATATCCTAGCAGAATTTATGATTTCTTGGCCATTTTTCAGAGAATATGAACACAAACTTTTTTTTGCTCGAGGTTAGTGGTTGGCTGAAGCCATTTATTTATCAATTTATTATCAATCAACTGTGTTTACTCTTGTAAATCATCATCACAACAGAAACTACCCAAATGACCCTGATCAAAAGTTTTAACATCAATGGCATTTTGAAGTCTTTTGTTGCATTTGTGGACAAGGCTCTTTATCTTATCAGATGGTAAAGCTGCCTCCCTTGTCCCATGTGCAGCTTCCTGGCTGATGAATGCAAATGTTCCTTTCAGTATTTTTTGATAACATACTGCATTCATCTTGCCATCAATTTTGACCAAATTTCCTGTGCCTTTGTAGCGCACACATACCTAAAACATCAGCGGTCCACCTTCGTGTTTCACAGCAGGAATGGTGTATCTTTCATCATAGGCCTTGTTGATTGACTCCTTTCCAACTGTAACATTTATGGTTGTGGCTAAAAGGCTCAATTTTGGTCTCATCACTCCAAATGTGCCAGAAGGTTTGAGGCTCGTCTCTGTGCTGTTTGGCGTATTGTAAGGGTGATACTTTATGGCATTTGTGTAGTAATGGCTTTCTTCTGGCGACTCGACCATGCAGCCCATATTTTTTCAAGTTCCTCCTTATTGTACATCTTGAAACAGCCATACCACGTTTTTAGAGAGTCCTGTATTTCAGCTGAAGTTGTTTGCGGGTTTTCTTTGCAAGAACAATTTTAGTGGCAGCTTTGGCTGAAATTTTAGTTGGTCTACCCGACTGTGGTTTAGTTTCAACAGAACCCCTCATTTTCCACTTCTTGATTAGAGTGCTGCTGATTGGCATTCTCAATTCCTTGGATATCTTTTTATATTCTTTTCTTGTTTTATACAGTTCAACTACCTTTTCCCGCAAATCTTTTGACAATTCTTCTGCTTTCCCCATGACTCAGAATCCAGAAACCTCAGTGCAGCACTGGATGAAAGATACAAGGGTCTGTCAGGAGTCCAGAAACTCATTGGCCTTTTATACAAACACACTAATTACAAGCAAACAGATAACAGGCAAGGATGGTTGTGTAAACTTGTGTGCATGTTATCAGGCCAAAATCACCAGGGTGTGTAAACTTTTGATCAGGGTCATTTGGGTAGTTTCTGTTGCGATTATAATTTAAAAAGAGTAAACACAGTTGATTCATAATAAATGGCTTCAACCACACACTAACCATAAGTGAAAAATGTTTTTGTGTTATTCATATTCTCTGAAAAATGGGCAAGAAAAAAAAATTCTTCCAGGGTATGTAAACTTATGAGCACAACTGTACATACCATATTGGCGATTTGGGTTATTTTTACCACAGAAATGTAGCAGGCTACATTTTGGCTTCAATTTATGAAGAAAGATTTAAAGTTTCTGCTATTACATTATGCAAGCAAAGAAAAACTTGGGTTAAAAAAAAAAAAAAAAAAAAAAAAATCTGTATTTTCCTTTATATATCAAAAAATAAAAAACCCGGCAGTGATTAAATACCATCAACAAAAAAAAAGCTCTGTGTGTGAAAAAAATGTACTAAATTTGATTTGCGTACCGTGTTGCATGACCAAGCAATTGTCAGCTATAGAAGCAGTGTGCTGAATAGCAAAAAATGCCTTGGTCATGAAGGGGGTAAAATCTTCCAGAGTTTAAGTGGTGGTTAAAAAAGAGGATTTTTTAAAACAGCTTACCTGTAAAATCCTTTTCTTTTATGTACATCAGGGGACACAGTGCCATAGTAGTTATGTGGGTTTACCAATCGGTGATGGACACTGGCACGCTCTAAGACCAGAAGTGCACACCCTATATAACTCCTCCCATTACCGGGAGTACTTGTTTTGTAGCCAAGCAATAGAAGTGTATACCAAAAAGGGAGGGACCTCTGTGTCCCCTGATGTACATCAAAGAAAAGAATTTTACAGTTAAGCGGTTTTAAAAATCCTGTTATTTTCATACATAAGGGGACACAGAGCCATAAGTAGTTACTATGTGGGATGTCCCATAGCAATGGCAACTGAAGGGGAGACAGACAACAAACAATTAGGGCAAACAAGAGGCTAGAGGATTCATACTACAGCCTGCAGTACATTGCGTCCAAAGGCAATATCCTCATGACCTTTAACATCGATTTGATAAAATGTGGTAAATGTATGAACTGAAGACCAAGTTGTGGCCTTAAAGATCTGAGCCATAGAGGCCTGATGATGCACCGCCCAAGAGGCACTAATCACCCTGGTTGAATGTGCTTTAACATGAAAAAGGAGGAATTTTCTTCTTTAAGCCGTAAGCTTGAACAATCACTTGACAAATCCTTTGGAAATAAAAGATTTTGATGCTGCCTGTCCCCTTTTTGGACCTTCTGGCAGTACAAACAAAACATCTGTTTTGCGAACCTGAGCGGTTGCCTTTAAATAGACTCTGATCACTCATACTACATCAAGGGAATGTAGTGCCTTCTCTTCCCTATATTGAGGTTCTGGGAAGAAAGAAGGAAGAATAATATAATTGGTTGAAATGAAAACCTCTCCCCACTTTTGGTAGGAATTCAGCATGAAGACGCAAAACCACCTTATCCTTATGCATGATCAAATATGGCTCTTTACAAGATAGAGCCGCTAGTTCAGATACTCTTCTAGCAGAAGAAATGGCAACCAAATAAATGATCTTTCTTGTCAGAAGAACCAAGGGAATTTCCCATAAAGGCTCAAAAGGCTGACTCTGCAAAGCCGATAAGACCAAATTTAGATCCCAAGGATTTAGAGATGCCTTGATAGGGGGATTAATCCATGTTGCCCCCTGTATAATGCTACGCACTAGAGAGTGCGAAGCAAGAGGCCATTGAAAAAAAACACCGACAAGGTTGCGATCTGGCCCTTGATAGTACTCAAGGCCAGCTTAATTTCTAATCCCATTTGCAGGAAATCAAGGATTCTACCTATGACATACTTCCTGGGGTGCCAACCCCTGGATCCACACCAAGAAACATATGCCTTCTAGACTGAAGGATTCTGGAAGCCGGCTTCCTGGCATTAATCAAAGTAGACACTACTGAAGGAGATAACCCACGATACCTTTTGAACGTGGATTTCAATAGCCAAACAGTTAAATTTAGCGTCCATAAGGTAGGGTGGAATACCGGACCTTGTGCGAGAAGGTCTGGCCATAATGGCAGAGTCCACGGGACTCCTTCCGCCATCTTTATGATCTTGGAAAACCAAGATCTTCTAGGCCACCAGAATCCCCTCCTTTCGTTCCTGCTTGATCCTGTGGAGAAGACGCGGAAGTAGCAGAACTGGAGGAAACACATCGATCAGTGAAAACCGATCCCATGGGAAGACTAATGTGTCTGTTCCACATGCTAGCGGATCCCTTGTTCGAAACAAAATTGCAGACTTTGTTGTTGAATCTGGATACATACAGGTCTACGTCCAGAATACCTTATCTCTAACATATCGCTAGGAAGATGGGGAGAAGAGACCATTCCCCCGGAAATAAATGTTGGCGACTCAAGTAGCCTGCCTGGCAATTTTCTATTCTTGGAATGAAAATTGCCGATGGGCAAGGAATGTTTTCTGTCCAAGCCAGAACATGATTCACCACTTTTTGGACTGCACGACTTCTCATGCCCCCCGGTGATTGATGCAAGCCACAGCCGTGGCATTGTCGGATTGAATCCTGACAGGACAACCTCGTAGTCTGACCGTCCAAGATTCTAGGGCCAGGCGTACTGCCCGACTCTCCAAAATGTTGCTAGGCAAGGTCCTTTCTGACTTGGACCATCTCCCCTGAACGGAACTACATACCTAGAAGGCTGGCATCTGTTGTCACCACTTTCCAGGATACTGGCAGAAAAGATTTCCCCTTTTGGAGGTTGCTGGATATCAACCACCAATTTAGGCTCTGACATACGTTGGGAGCCAAGCGTATTGGAAAATCCAAAGCCTGAATCTTTGTTCCAGACTGACAGGATGGTGTTTTGTGGCAGTCTTGAGTGAAACTGCGCGTAAGGGACGGCCTTGAAGGAGGCTACCATTTTCCCTAACAAACTCATGCACAGCCGAATGGAAGGATTTTTCTTTGTTTTGACAAGTTGAATTAGTTCTATAATGGAATGATTCGTGTCTGGGATAAGAATACCTTCTTTTGTATGGTATCTATGACCAGCCCCAAGAACTGTAATCTCTTTGATGGTTTTAAGGAGGATTTTTCTAGGTTTAGTATCCAACCCAGAGATTCCAGGAAGTTTACAGCTGTGATCAGACTTTGGTTTAGATCTGAGACTAAATGATTAAAAGTAGATTGTCTTAATAGGCTAGGACCGTTATGCCCTGAGCCCTTAATCTTGCTAAAGGAGGTGCCAGAATTTTTGAGAACACCCACAGTGCTGTGGCTAGATCGACTGGCAGGGCCACAAACTGAAAATTATGAGTTTTCTATTTCGAAGCGCAGAAATTTCTGGTGAGCGGGAAATATTGGCATGTGGAGATATGCATCTTTGATAACGATTAAAGCCAAAAACTCCCCTCCTTGTAAGATGGAAAAAAACAACAACAATCGGATTGTCTCCATGCGAAAGGATCGGATATTTAAGTGCCGATTCAGATCTCTGAGATCTAGAATGGGTCTTACCTCTCTGTTTGGTTTTGGAACCGTGAAAAGGTTTGAATAAAAACCTGTGCCCTATTCCTCCAAGGGAACCTCTGATATCACCAGCTGGGATAATATATGATCCAGAGCTGGAAAGACTTATTTTTCTCTGGATCCCTGTTAACATTTGATCTTAGAAAACCAGGACACGGAAATTCACGGAACTCTAGTTTGTAACCTAGAGAAACTGAAGAAGCCATCCATCTGTCTTGACATTGTTCCTGACAGATCTTTGAAAATTGCAGGAGCCTTCCCCCCCCAACCGAAGTAGCGGGGGCATCTCATCATAAGGAGGCTTTAGCATTCTGCTTTGTGGGCTTTCTGCCCCAAGATCTCTTTTGACCCTGGTGCTACCCTTGGGGTCTTCCTCTTGAACCTGACAGCTGAGGCCATCGAGACTGCCCCTAGGCTGATGCCCCTGCCACAGGTGAGGAAGCACGTTTAAAAGGAGAAATGTTTAAACTACTTTATTGGTAAGAGAGAGCTTTTCCCATCAGAGATCCTTTGGATGTATTTATCCAGATCGTCTCCAAATAGCTGGTTCACCATGAAAGGGAAACTGGCCAAGGGTTTCTTACACGGTACTTCGGCTGACCAATTTTTCAGCCATAGAACTCTGCGAGAATGCACTAGTCTAAGCATAAGCGGTGAGGCTTGAATGATAGAGTCTTTCATAGCATCTACTGTGAAACATAGTGCGTCTGAAACCCCAGCCCATTGCTGGACCTGCTGATCAGGCAGAATCTTAAGTATCTCCACAATCTGTTCCTTAATGGACTGAAATACACCATTGCCACAAGAACCGGCTGCGTTACTGAACTTGCTAAAGACATATTGCTTTAGGAAAGAAGTTCCAACTTTTTATCTGTTGGATCCTTTAACATTAGCGCATTATCCACTGGATATGTGAGATTTTTGTTCACTGAGGCAATTGCAGCATTAATTGCTGGAACACCCCATTTCTTATAAAAATCCTCCTCTATAGGATAAAGTGAGAAGAATTTCTTGGGAGGATAATATTGTTTATCCAGATGTTCCCATTCAGAATACATCAGCTTTTTTAGCCACAAATGAATAGTAAAAGCATCCCCAGATGGGGGTTAATCAAGAGCCTGTGTTGCAGGCAGCAAAAAGGTTGAACGAACCAATTTAGTAAGAGAGTGTACAAGCAACCTGTCTTGTGATGCTACTCCTCCTATACTAGGCTCCTCAGAAGAGGATATATATTAGTATCTTCCAAATCTCTTGGAAGATCGTTCTGATCCCCTGCCCCTTGCACCTCAATAAGAGGGTCCTGAGCACTAGATGGGGGATCTGCTACGTTTAGACCCACTATGGATAGATATCATAGCATCAATCTTCTTTTCCAAATTACAAATGGTAGAAGAGAAAACCTCCTGTGATATATACAGGGACTGAAGTGTCCAGCGCAGATGCAACAGTCTCCCCTGACAGCTCAATCTGACTGGCCACATCACTCTCAGAGGAGGATGATATTCTTTTGGAAATGGATTTAGTTTGTTGTGAAACCAGTGACCCTTTAGAACCCTTAGAGGAGTTCCTGGTCCCTCTTCCACTCAGCCTGAAGCACAAAAGCAGAGGCACTACCAAAAAGAATGTACACTGCTAGCTTATAGTCCAGGCTGACTTCAGGCGCCCTGCAAACAGCTGATACGGCGGCGGGGGGTAAAAACCACCGGTGAGCAGCCGCACATTTTTTTTTTTTTAAAGAATGCTTTCGGCATACAGTTCCCCCCGAAGGGGTTAACTTCAACATGGGGGGGAGCAGGAAGAGAGACCAGTCCCCTCTTTCTTACCGGAGAAATTGCCTGCTCTGGCCGGAGGAGGAGGAAATGATGGCTTCTGACACAGCGCTGTTTCCAGCATCAGGCGGTGAGTGCTCAATACAGCCCCCAGTGGTGACACATAGGCATAACAACATTATAAAAATTCATAAGAAAATCTCCACTTACCTTCCCGCCGCCGGGTTATCTGAGATAAACCCAATCTTCACCCTTCACGGTGGGCTACAAAACCTTCAGGAAACCTTCAGGAACAGGGGAACCTGGAGGTTACCCACAATCCTGGACCTGCAACAGCAACAGCAACCTGCCAGTAAAAACGTTATGGCCTTACTACCAAAAAGTACTGGATCCCAGGGTCCAGTTCTCTAAAAAGAGAAGCATTCGCAAGCAAAATCTTGTTTCTTCACACGAGGCCCGGGTACCATTCCTTAGGTCTATTAAAGGACACTCTAAACAGATCTGGTCAGCATAGCTAGCCCCAGCAAGGATTGCTTCCAGTGGAACTCAGCATAGCACATCTGTACTCATGACCAACACCTTATACACTGGCGAAAAAACTGAGGTGATAAATTATGTGGCACTACCTACCTCAATGACTAAATTTAAAATGCATATAAATAATCACAACAATAATATATGTGCAAATAGAATAATGTGAAAAGTGCAATGTGCAACCAATCAATAAACGTGCAACAATAAAGTGCAAAAAATCTTGTAATGTGCAATGAATAACTCCTATGAGTAGACAATGTGCAATATAAAAAAAAAAAAAAAAAAAAAAAAAAGAGATTCCTTATTCCACAACAAAAATGTGAAATATATAAAGCAAACGTGCTATTCAGAATGTAGTAGTTCAAATCCTTCAAATTCAAATAGTCTTCATGCAGTGAAAATCCAGATGCAAACAGCCACCGAAAATGTGATAATCCACCGCTAGTAGCAAACTTGAGTGCTCTGTGCACCCCTTATTTCCCCCAGCCTCACTCCTCAAATATAGACCACTCATGGTCATATAACGCTGTAAGTATGCTGATATTCCCAATCCACGTATACTCCACTCATCGATATAGAATCACCACAGCAATAAACCCACATAGAATGTAGAAAAGAGGGAGGGGGCTCCAATGGTGTAGTATTTTAAAATCAAATTTTAATCAAAAAATATCCACACTTACATATATTTCAGAATCTCGAGTGCATAAACAAATGAACTTCCGGTCTCGGCCACGACCGGAAGTGACGATCGTGACACCTGGCTCCTCCCTGACGCGTTGCGTCACACCCACGTGACTTTCTCAAAGGGTAAGGGAGTCGGGTATCGGCGGAGCATTTATACGGTGCGCACAATTGTTATAGCAACCCACAACAACAGCGCGACATTGAACGAATACAGATCATCATCATACAACATACAACATATAAAAGGTCTTCTCATGCATTATCATACAATTCCAATAGGAAAGTCAAATAACAATACCTTAATAGTTAAAAATATTGAATTTACAAAATATTTTAAAATATAAAAACCATTATAGAGATATTTATCTATAAACACATATGGAGATAGAGACAACTAGTGGCTATATATATGAATACAGCTCCTCCATATAAAAGTATTGTAATTAATTCCAACACCATACAGGTACTCTATGTGGCCATCTAGTGGTTCAAATATCATATAACCCCCAACTAAATACTTCTACTCACTCTCTCTAGCCCTCTAGTGGATAAAATAGAGGTGACTATAATCTTATTAAACTCCAAAAAAGAGTAAACTAAATATTCACTCAGTATGGCCATCTAGTGGATAAAATTAGAAACGACTATTTTATCTCAAACATCAGATGATACTTCTTAATTTACCCAATCTTTATCCTTTATATCGTAAAAACTGAGATACTCCCAGTAATGGGAGGGGTTATATAGGGAGTGCACTTCTTTGTCTTAGGGCGTGCCAGTGTCCATCACCTATTGGTGGCCCTATAACCCATAATAACTACTATGGCCCCTGATGTATGAAAAGAAGTTAAAAATGGTGGGTCCTCAGGTTTCTTCATATCGACTGATGCAGAAAAAGCATTCGACAGGGTAGACTGGGGACTCATGATAAAAACACTGGACTTCATGGGATTGGGCCCAAGAATGATCCATTGGATTAAAGCACTATATAAACAACTGACCGTGGTTATCAAAATCAATGGGGAGTTATCCCCCCCTTCGAAATGAAAAACGGGAACGAGACAGGGGTGTCCCCTCTCCCCGTTACTTTTTGTATTGTCCCTCGAACCCCTCCTAGCAACAATCCGGTCCAACCTTGATATAGGCGGAATTAGGATTGGCGATGGAGAGCATAAAGTAGTGGCTTTCGCCGACGACTTGTTGTTTTACATGTCCAACCCTAGGATAACAATGCCAAATTTACTTAAAACTTTAAAACATTACAGAGAACTATCAAAATTTAAAATCAATCTTACTAAATCAGAGATCATAAATATAAACAAGATGAGCAAAGTATGCAAAAGGAATTCCAGCTCCCTTGGAGGAAGGAGGGACTAAAATACATAGGAGTAAAGTTAGGGACTTCCCTGAAGAAAATATAAATAAAAAAATATAATTTAGACCCCTCTATAGGATGGGGCAAATTAATATATTTAAAATGGTTTTATTACCAAAGATCACATACAAGTTCCAGAAAGTTGCCTATCGCCTTACCGCACTACTGTTTTAAAAGCCATCATAAGATTAATTTGGCAAAATAAAAAACCCAGAGTTTCATTCGCCGTTCTGAGATAGGAGAATAACCAAGGTGGCCTAGTGGTACCCGATATATATATATATACATACACACGTGATCCTGCATTTCTGGGTAGCGGGCGTGAATGCGTGACGCCGGCAGCTTGCTTCCACTGTGATTATACACAGTGGGAGCTGATCAGCGGGTACCACAGACTCTATGTCCGCCGGCACCCGCCGATCCTTTAGTACAAAGGTAAAATGGCAGTCTGCCTATGTAAACAAGATTGCTGACGTGTCAGTAGGGAAGGCATGGATCCTGTTTTCCTGCAAAGTAAAAGCACCTCCCACACTATACAAAAACACAGCCCAGGCACAACATTAATCAACCCTTTGATCGCACCAATGTTATCCCTTTCCCAGCCAGTGTCATTAGTACAGTGAGTGTTTATGTTTTTAGCACTGTTCACTGTATTAGTGTCACTGGTCCCTTGTAGTCTTCCCTTGTGACCATTATTTGGGCATCATATCCTACCGCTCAACTCTTCACCAAATGAAAACGGGCTTATCCTTTCCCCCATCATTTTCACCATGTAGAGAACATTTAGTGACCCATATTAAACAGAATCTGGACTTTCATGGATTATTGGTCTGAAGCAGAGAATTTAAGATCACCCACTTTGCAGAGAACATTCTCCCAGCATTAACCCAAATGCATATCACACTCCCCTCTACTTAATGCATTTGAATTACAGTATATTGCTCACTTTCTGGTTACAAAATGAATAATTCTAAAAACCAAAGCTCTCCACTTTAATATTCCCCACACACTTCCCATATACTGTACCTGGAAAACCTCCCCACTTAAATATCTAGGGATAGTGCTTACCCTCACTTATGACACATTTTACAAAGAAAGCATACCACTTTAGCACAATAATAGAGAACTTCTCTACCAAAGGAAACCCACTATATCTCCTTGTTTGGCCGCATAGCATCCATTAAGATAACCATCTTACCAAAACGACTATCTTTAGGAGACACTACTGTTCCCCATAGCTACCCCTCACCGCAAAAAGCTACACAGTGACCTAATAAACTTCACTTTTGATCGGTAAGATGCCACAAGATTTCTAAACCAATTCTTTGTACCCCGTAACCAGAGTTGCGCAGGTATTCTGACCATCTCCAGTTATTTGTTGGCCCAGTTGGGAGCCCTGGCCTCCTTGTCTACTCTACACTCCTACAACCACTGGACAGAGGTGGAGAAACTGGATTGCACCTATCCAAACTCTATACTATGGAGCAGTGATGCTGCTATAGACACATCTAACCATTCTCAGCCCCATGGTTTTGCTTCATACTTTATGGGGTCATGAAAAAAACACCCCCTCACAACAAATGCCTCCTTAGTGAGCTCAATTCTCTTTAACCCAAACATTCCTGACAGCCTGACTTCATGGGTGTCTCACTTTGGACATTTGGAGGATATCGTAACCAGAACTTTACTATCCTTTCAAGATCTTCAAAAGACCCATAGCCTCCATAAACAAGTGTTCTACTTACAAATCTGTCACTAAGCTCACTTGCTAAACAATACACTTATTATCCTCTACTGACTCAGTTGGAACAAACTAGTCTAGCAGGCCCCTGCTTCAAGAGCCTCATTTCTAACATCTACAAAATACTGATCCTACTCCCCTTGAAACCCCCTCATGGCAGGGAGGAGAAGCTCTGAATTCGTAAGGAGGCTTTGGGGTTTTTCCCACTCCCTTTCACTCTCTCTCTTGCTTTTTTCCCCTCCGCATGCATTACAACTGTGCTTTTGTCTAGTATTACCAAATCTTAAATTATCTCTGGTGATCATCTATCAATGCCACGAATATCACAGCGGAATATGCATTACAGTGACAAGCACTGCACTACATATAAGAGATTGTACCATCTATACCAGCCTCTCTTGTAAAGCTGAACTACCTTTTAGTGGTCTTAAATATATGCCTGAAATGTAGGTCTTTAATTGTTTGTATGATGTATGGCTTATAAACGTGACACTAGTTCCTGGGATTATCACAAAAACTAACAAAAGGTCAGTTAAAAAAAAAAAAAAAAAAAAAAAAAAAAGCCATATACTGCGCCCCCCCAAAAAAAAGCTTTAAGCAGGTAAGACACATGTAACAATGCATACCTGTCATTCGCTTGCATCACCATTTCACCCTGTGTCACATGTTCATCTGCTTCTCCATTCAAAGTTACCCTGCTTGTTTCATCATTAGGCCCAAGGCTGGAAGATGCTGCTAATGTACTCAATTCTGCAGAACACTGGGGGGTGTCTATACTTTCTTGCACATTATGCAGGGAAACTGAGGTCTCTATGGTTTCTAGATGGAATGAAAATAAAATTCAGCATATTAAAAATATTCAAGTCTATCAAAACCAGTGTTTTTGGTTTAGGACTTTGTAAAACAACTGGCCTACTAGATTAAATCTGGATGCTATGTTAACATTTATCATTTGAGACTTCTATTGGAAAAGCTGAATTTGTTAGGGCCGGTTCACACTGCGGCGCGAGGCGAGGCGACACGGCTCGCCTCGCCTCGCTCCCGCAAGTTGTCCCCATTGAGTACAATGGAACCGTTCTGAGAGGAGCGACTCGAGTCGCTCCGACTCAGAAAAAAGGTTCCTGTACTACTTCTGGGCGACTTCGGGGGCGACTTGCATTGACTTCTATGCAGAAGTCCTCTGCAAGTCGCCGCTGACCCCCCCTGCAAGTCGCGGCGAGGAAGTCGGAGACGCCTCGCCGCGGCTCGCAGTGTGAACCGGCCCTTAACTAAAATTGCTTCACACAAACAGAAATAAGATACAAAATAAAACGTACCTTCTTTAACAGATTTATCAAATTCACTGTCACCATTTACTTCCTGAGGTTTTTCTGATTTTACCTGTACATCTACTGTGGTCGCCGTTTGTGAACTGTAAAGAAAAAAAGGATATTTATTATAAAAAAAAAGCTATATTCCGAATGTTATTTATGATATTGTGTTGCTCTCCTGATTTCTCTTAGATTCACGTCTTCATGTTTCATGTATGGCGAATTTGAGGCATTTTTTAACAACTTATTCATTTGAATGGGCTGCTGTACCCACAGGAAATGGAGGGGCCCGAACCTTTCTCCAAAACACAACTGCAGGGTAACCGCACGGAAGTGCATGGCGCTGCAGCACACCATGCAGTTTCGCGTGCCCAAAAATGTGCTGCATGTTCAGATGCGTGAGGTGCCATGAAGAATTATGGCATCCCTGTGCATCTGCTAAAGAGCAGTGCATTTTGGCTGCATGAACGCATGCGATTTACATGCATTCCCATACATGCAATAGTGTAAACCTAGCTTTACAGCTAGTTTACACCTGCACTGGTTTGTGAAAAGCGATCCATGGTTGATTGCTTTTCATACAGCAGTGCAGGTGCAGCTGAAAAGAATTTAAGAGGTGATACCACTGCCTCCTAAACTGAAAATAAAATGTGTTCTTCATTTGGGTGGATATAAGTTTGACGCAGGGTAAAGCATCACAGCAACTCTCCTTGTTAAGGAAAGAAAGCACCAAGGGTCATAATCACAGTCCGGTGGGCATCTAACCCATGGGATTAACTCTTACAGACCCCAAATCCCCCATTTAGAACAGGGGTCTTGGCCATAATGCTGTGGATGACCCATGCCCTGGACTTGTTTAGCACCCTGCGCCTAACAAAGCGCAGCAGTATGTGCCAAGGAGGGCACCTAAACACAGAATCCAGTGTCCAAAGAAAATTTACAGGCCAGCCCTGTCTTCTTTGATGGGGTCTGTATACATACACTTTGCGCCCTCAGCCCCAGGGATGTTTGGGCTGGTTCCTGAATTGTCTGTCAGGTATTTGGGGCGATATGGGTGGGAGCCGACCGCCACCGTTAGACTGGAGGTGCGAACATGGCCTGTGTGAGATGGTGCGCTGCTTCACAGTAAGTGCGTTCTTAGGCGCTCCTGTGAAGGCTGGACCTGTGGGGTGGCTGTCGGGGTAGCCATAGGGTTAAATGATGTGCGTTCGAGTAGGAGGAGACCGGGCACCGGATGGGACTGACCGGAAGCCACTTGATAATGATAGTGAGGCTTGGTTGGTCCGGATACAGCCATACACCGGATGTGACGAACCGGAAGTCATCTGGGACCGAGGGCGAGGCTTGGGTATACCGGATATGGCTGCAAACCGGTAGTAGAGGACCGGAAGTGGGGCGGAGAAGGTCATATTGTATTGTTTTCTTTCATTTTTTCTGTTAAGGTTGCTACAGGAATGTTCCAATAATGGTTGGGCGTGTGGCCCCGGGAATACAGCGGAACACATAATATTTAGTGGTCTATGCACTAGGTCACTCATCCAATGACAGCTGTTTTTGGTACCAAGAACAACTGTAATTGGTTGTTTGTATGGGGGGTTGGGCTGTAACCTGGCCAGAGTTAGTCCCTGAGTGGCCCACCGTTCTCATTGGTGGGATCAAGGTTGGGGGGAGGACCCGGCAAATCAGATTTGGACATGGGAACGAGGCTTGGTTTTGGCGGGAACAGCCAGGTGCCCAGAGTGAGGCCTGGAGGGCTAGAGACAATATAAATAGAGGTGATGCAGCGTGCCGCTCGTGCCCCTGGATGACGCAATTTTGTTGCGAAACGCGTAGGGCTGAGCGATACGCTAAACGTCACCTCGTGTTTGTAACGCTTCCAGGAGAACGGGTCTGTCCGTATGCGTCCGGCCGGCGCAACGGACTCAAGGCTTTTGATCTTTTATACACTAAGTGCAATTTTACTTTTTTATCTTCAGTAATAAAGGGTTTTACACTATTTGGAGTTCTATTTTTCCTCTATGGCTTTGATGTTCCTGCCCTGAGTCCCTCTGGATCTATGAGAAAGACGTCTGGGAGTGTTTTCTATATAACCCTTATTGGAGCGGTGACACTAGGAGAATACTGAGGACCCCTTTTGGCTGGAAATCGACTCTATACCTACAGGTCTTTTGTGACCCTCTGTAGAGGGGGGTCATGTTTTTCTGGTAAGCGGCAAATTTAATCGTGTGTTGGTGGTGGATCAAGCACTATTTAATTGGACCCAACAGTGGATTTTCTATGATTATTGTGGTTCATCTGTGGAGGACTTTATTCACAGTTTTTGAAAGTAGTTTCTTGTGGTTCATATATACGGACTTATTGTTTATACACTGGGTGGTTCTTTTTTATATCATTATAGGCACATATAACGTGATCTTATATTGCAAGGAATGAGTGATTTGCACGGCCTGAGCTTATAATACATACATGTTTTTCACTATTCATGATATAAGTGTATATCAATTTATATATAGAAGCTATTAACAGTTCACAATTCGTTTTGTATTTTTGCACAATTAGATGTTTGTGTGAGTTAAGCGCCGCTTATTATTTTTCATTTTGTTTGTCTGTATACATTTCCCAAAGCTTTTGCTGTAGACACAGATTCGGAAGCTGCATAAGATGCCATTTTGGCCACAACAGAGAGAAGGGAGGACTGAAAACATTTGGTAATGAGGACTGAAAACATTTGGTAATCTCCAGTACATTTGATAGAGGATACATCCAAAATACATTAGCAAAAGAACTGAGGATTACTGGGAGTGGGAGGGGTATATGGGGTCCTCAGAGCTTTTTATTTTGCCAGTGTCCGATCACCTGAAACAGTCATCTCTGAATCTACCTGCGTCATGTGCTATAGAATCAAGAAATATGACTATTGCCACTTTAAGGATGTAGGTCATAAAAGGTTGTTGGTGTGCTATCATGATAGTTCTAAGAAAATTACATTTTGTAAAACAAAAAAAAAACAAAAAAACTCTATTGGAGTCGGGCTTGAGGCTGGGTTCACACTGCTGAGGTGTACGAGATCGGATGTGATTCGCACCGCACTGCAGTGCAAATCACATGCGATCTCTGTGCGATGCTATTTCAGCCATACAGATAGTATGGTTGAATTCGCATCGCATCCGGCCCAAACTCGTACAGGACCCTTTTTTTGGTCTGCAGCAGAATCGGATCGCATGGGTGTTCACACCATGCGATCAGATTCCTGTCCGAGTTTGCAGATCACACTGCGATATGCAAACTGATTTGGAGGCGTCATTAACTTTTCACTGACACTCCCAGCAGTTCGCATAGGGTAGTGTGAACTGCCGCCGGGAGGCATGCGATGCGGGAACCCGCAGTAGATTCGCAGTGTTCCCGCATCACAGCAGTGTGAACCCAGCCTTAAGATTATCTGCTCACTGAAAACAAATATACTTTATATACAAAACATTTTACCAAAAAAATGCACACCTCATTTGTTTACTGAGATCTGTAAAGTCTGCCCAGCCTTCTTCGCAATTATTTGTTGCAGTTCCATCCCATACAGATGACCCAGTATCTGCAGAGGTCACAGAGGGGTATGATGAGGCATCTGGGGCTGTGGAATCAAATGTAGCCGTCCAGGTAGGCTCTGTAGAGTACATATATTTATATATATCATATACAGGAAAATATGCTTTAAAAATGTTTGCATTAAAATGCGAAAATGGTGTTACAGAGTGTAGAGTCCAAAAGTTACAGCCCTGTTTAGTTTTTTTAAAATTAATTGAAGTGTATTTTTGCCCTAAATTAGAATATTTTAGCTTATCTTTTATAGATGCTCTATTAAGGACCCTCCAGCAAGGAAAGAAAAATCAACATAGTTCTCTTTGTTCAAAAGGGGGCTGAGCAGCTGGGTTAAAGGTTTAGAGGGCACACTTCTTGCATTGTATGCTGTATGTTAATGAGCGGCTATTCCGTCATTGATTTTGCACATATGATGTATTAGCACACATTCACTTTATTTGGCATGCAACCTATTCCATCACGGTACATATGACCACAGCGTGTTGGTGTTGCACATATTCAATATTTGTTTCATACATATGCCACTTAGCGCTGCACTGTTTACTATATGTACGTTAATGAGGACAGTCTTAGGACAGACTCACTCTGACATTGTTGTTAAAAAAAAAAAAAAAAAAAAAAAACTGCAGTCAGCCATGACACATTTAGTTAACCATATGCCAACCGGGCCATAGCCAAAAGACTGCTACAGCGCGGTCGGTTTATTCTGGGAGGGCGTCCATGGACGTCCTCACAGAATGTTGCTCTTTCACGCCCCCCCCCCCCCGGGGCTCGCTCCCGCAAACATCCATGACCGCCGGATCCTCTGGACGTTTACCACGTGATCGCTCCGTCAAATGACCCTGCAGTAATGTGCAATACTCTGCCAACACCCTGCAATAAATTTTAACAGAAACAAAGTTTTTTAACCGAATTTTCAGTCTTTTTTGATTTATAGCACAAAAAATAAAAAACCCAGCCAACACCCTGCCAATACTCTGCAGTAATGTGCAATACTCTGCCAATACCCTGCAGTAATGTGCAATACTCTGCCAACACCCTGCAATACATTTTAACAGAAACAACATTTTTTGTTTTTTTTAAACCAAATTTTCTGTCTTTTTTGGAATTATAGCACAAAAAATAAAAAACACTGCGGTGATTAAATACCACCAAAAGAAAGCTCTATTTGTATGAAAGAAAGGACACAAATTTCCTATGAGTACAGTGTTGCATGACTGAGTAATTGTCATTCAAATTGGGAGAGCACCAAAAGCTGAAAATTGGTCTGGTTAGGAAGCGGTTAAGAAACGTCTAAAAAGCAATAAAAAAAAAAAAAAAAAAAAAAAAAAAAAGATTTTTGTACTCACCGTAAAATCCTTTTCTCTGAAGTTCACTGACTGACAGCTCCATTAATCTTGCCCATAGGGTTGTTACACCACCTTCAGGAGAGGACAAGGCAGAACATGTTATACATGTGAAAAAACAACTTTGCAGTTCCGCTCAGGGGGCTGTTCCTCCAGTAACATCCCCTCAGCTTGCTTCCTACAGCTCAGTACGTCAACAAGCTGTATAACGTAAACCAATAGGAGGGGAGGGTGCTGTGTCAGTCAGTGAACTTCAGAGAAAAGGATTTTACGTTGAGTCCTATTTTCTCTTTCGTTCACTGACTGACACAGCTCCATTAATCTTGACCATAGGGACGTCCCCAAGCAGTGTCATAAGGAGGAGTGGGAACAGCATAAAAAAAAAAAAAAAAACTTCACCCAAAACCAGAAGTGCTCCCTAACAAAGGAGTCAACATCTTATCTAGCCGCATCAGAACTTGCGGTCAACAATGCAACAGTGCTTAATATTCAAAAGTAACTATTTTCTTTAAACCGAAACGAACAGAGAATCTGACTTCCGAAAGGGAGCCATGGCAGACAAATATATCCTTATAGCCCTGACCACATCCAGGGAATAAAGGGCCACCTCTTTAGGATGCGTCAGTTTAGGACACAGAGATGGTAACACAATGTCTAAATTGATGTGAAACGCCAAACCCACCTTCCGCAGAAAATAAGATTGCGGACGCAACATCACCTTATCCTGGTGGATACCCAGGTAGGGCGACTTGCAAGGCAAAGATGCCAGTTTCTAAACCCTCCTGGTCGAAGGAATGGCCACTAGGATGACCACTTTCTGAGACAATAAAGGAATTTTCCTGATCTCCAACAGTGGTTTCTGAAGCGCCGATAGCACCAGGTTCAAATCCCACGGGGGTAAAGGTGGACGCACCGGAGGGACCACACGCTGGACCCCTTAAATAAAACTGCTCACTAGAGTGAGACGCCCATGGTCATTGGAAAAAAAACACAGCCAAGGCTGATATTTGTCCCTCAATGGTGCTTAAGACCAATTTCTGGTCTACTCCTCGCTGTAGGGACAGCAGGATCCTGGAAACGGAATAGGCCTGGGCATTTTGGAATGAGCAGCCCATGACATCTTAACCGGCCCCTTTCCCACTTTCCATCCTGATGAATCCCCCGGGAGAGGGGAGGGGGAAACCCGGCAAAGGTGTGGTGGGCGAGGGGGATAGGGGAAGAGCGGGGGAGGAGCAGAGAGCACAGGGAAGAACCTTGAGAACATGGGGGGGCAGAGAGCACAGGGGAGGGGCAGAGAGCACAAGGGGACCGGCAGAGAGCACAAGGGGACCGGAGAGCATGGGGAGGCTGGAGAGCACAGGGAGTGGGGGGTTTGAGAGCACTGGGGAAATCAAAATCACAGGGGGAGGCGGAGATCCATGGGGGGGGGGCGGCAGAGAGCACGGGGGGGGCGGCAGAGAGCACGGGGGGGGCGGCAGAGAGCACGGGGGGGGCGGCAGAGAGCACGGGGGGGGGGGGCGGCAGAGAGCACGGGGGGGGGGGGCGGCAGAGAGCACGGGGGGGGGGCGGCAGAGAGCACGGGGGGGGGCAGCAGAGAGCACGGGGGGGGGGGGCGGCAGAGAGCACGGGGGGGGGGCGGCAGAGAGCACGGGGGGGGCAGCAGAGAGCACGGGGGGGGCAGCAGAGAGCACGGGGGGGCGGCAGAGAGCACGGGGGGGCAGCAGAGAGCACGGGGGGGCGGCAGAGAGCACGGGGGGGGCGGCAGAGAGCACGGGGGGGGCGGCAGAGAGCACGGGGGGGGGGCGGCAGAGAGCACGGGGGGGGGGGGGGGCGGCAGAGAGCACGGGGGGGGGGGGGGCGGCAGAGAGCACGGGGGGGGGCGGCAGAGAGCACGGGGGGGGGGCGGCAGAGAGCACGGGGGGGGGCGGCAGAGAGCACGGGGGGGCGGCAGAGAGCACGGGGGGGCGGCAGAGAGCACGGGGGGCGGCAGAGGGCACGGGGGGGGCGGCAGAGAGCACGGGGGGGGGGGGGCGGCAGAGAGCACGGGGGGGGGGGCGGCAGAGAGCACGGGGGGGGGGGCGGCAGAGAGCACGGGGGGGGGGGGCGGCAGAGAGCACGGGGGGGGGGGGGCGGCAGAGAGCACGGGGGGGGGGGGGCGGCAGAGAGCACGGGGGGGGGGGGGCGGCAGAGAGCACGGGGGGGGGGGGGGGGGCGGCAGAGAGCACGGGGGGGGGGGGGGGGGCAGAGAGCACGGGGGGGGGGGGGCGGCAGAGAGCACGGGGGGGGGCGGCAGAGAGCACGGGGGGGGGCGGCAGAGAGCACGGGGGGGGGGGCGGCAGAGAGCACGGGGGGGGGGGGCGGCAGAGAGCACGGGGGGGGGGCGGCAGAGAGCACAGGGGGGGGGGGCGGCAGAGAGCGGGGGGGGCGGCAGAGAGCACCGGGGGGGGGGGGGGGGCAGAGAGCACCGGGGGGGGGGGGGGGGGCAGAGAGCACGGGGGGCAGCGTAGAGCATGGGGGAAGTGGAGTCTGTATCAGCTCCCAGGTGTCCTGAATGAAAAAAGGCGCTATTCTGAGCCTCAAGGACCAGCGCTGAACATAAAAACTGCGCTGGGCTACAACAAAATGGCAGCTGGGTGTCTAGTATAAAGGACATAATCACGGGGAAAATGGCTGCCGAACTACAGTAAAATGGTTCCTGACCATGCTTTCCACTGAGTCACACCAAACATGGCCGACAGGCAACTGTACACAGAGGACAGTGAAAAAAAGAGATAAAGTGGCGGCAGAACAGCGCTAGGGCGATCAGCATGTGCAGACCTCCAGACACTCAGCAGGGAGACCACAGACACCCAGGGACACAGCCACCTAGAGCAGACCCCCATCCAAGGTGAGAGCCCCCCAGGGGACCCCTGGCTATAGGCACACACACCGCTCATCAGCCCACCATGCAGCATCCCCCACGGGGGGAGGGGGATAGGGACAGGGAGAGAAGAGAAGGTGGAGAGGGACCCCCGAATCTACTTCCCAGGGAATTCCCAGGCGCTCAACCCCGCCGAGGCAGGGAGAGCTGTACTTACCAGCCAGACGAGCTGGGGACATTCCATCACGGACCCACTCCCAAAGAGTACGGGGTGTCTGCTGGCCACGGCACACTGTGACTTAGACATCAGTAGCCTGGTCATGTGTGTGCCCCGGAGCATTGTACTCACCAGCCTCCCCTGGAGCCTGAGGTGCATGTCATGGCCGACCCAGCGCGTAGCTATGGTCTGCACATGCTCGAAGGCCAGGCTGGGGAGACTACAAGGATAAGGATATCCAGCCTGTCGCCCAGCCGGCTGTTGATAGTAGATCACAGGATCCAAAATCGTGCGCAAAAGGCAAACCTCTGCAAAAAATCCCAGGACCGATGGGCCCGCAGGGTTCCTAGGTCCATCTCCTTTACTAGGCAGAAAAAAGCTGAACTGCAGGAGGCAGGCTTAGGGGATGTTACTGGAGGGACCGCCCCCTGGGCGGAACTGTAAAGTTCTGTTTTTTCACATGTATAACATGTTCTGCCTAGTCCTCTCCTGAAAGTGGCTTAACAACCCTATGGTCAAGAATAATGGAGCTGTGTCAGTCAGTGAACGAAAGAGAAAAAAAGGTATTCTGTGTGAATGAAAACAAACATGTAGTGGGGTTCTCTCACATTTGACTGCAAAATTGGAAATATGCTTTAGGAGTTACAGTGGATTTAATACAGTATATTCTCCAAAGAGAGCATTCTGCATTTTTTACAAGCTATGTAGCATATAATTGTAAATAGAAAAATTTATTTTTTAGCAAGACAATTATACTAAACAATTACTGATGGTGTGCTTAAAAATAAAAAATGGTAAGTCCTTGGTTGACGCTACCTAGATCTTCTCCTTCTGAGGGAACCGGTAATGCAGATCGGCTCACCCGATTTAATTTGACTTATTTCTGCAAGCAATTGCACGGTTATACTTTTATCCACCACTCTTTAATGGATTTTGAGAGACTGTGCTCCCTCTTGGAGGCTGAGACACACACTTACCACCATATATAAACTCACTCAACATCCAATACCTCTTTACATTATTCTACAAAGACGTGGGCTGCGGGCAACTCACCTCAGAAGAATGAAACACTTCTTTCCTATTCACTCACAAATCTTGTGTTTCCGGCTATGTACAAGAAAAGTGCATCAAAATACTTGCTAGATGGTATAAAGACCCAGTTTTCTTACAAGAATGGTTTCCATTAGAGGCAGCTGAGTGTTGGGGATGTGGCCATGAAAAGGGTACATACCTTCATAATTAGTGGGAATGCTGTAAGGTCAATCCTTTTTGGAATGCAGTATTTTGACACACAGAATAGGATATATCAAGGTTTCTCAACCTTTTTACCTTGGAGGAATCCTTGGCAAAAAGTCTGAGATCTCGGGGAACCCTTGAAATAATATTCACATCCACAGCTCACAGAACATTGGTCTGATCAGTGTGTTGTTGACGTTATAATAATCTTTAGAAATAACATTAAATAACAGAATATTAAAACAACTATTTAACGTGAATCGTGTGTTTGCTTTTATCTTCAGAGAAGGCCAATTCTGGGTCTAAATTGAGATAAGCAGTGTACAGGGGGACAGCAGGGCAGAGTCAGGAGGGTACACTACATGGGGGGGAGGGGGAAATCAGCAGGGCTTGTTACGTGGAAGGAGGACACGTCATTTGGAAGCAGAGTCCAGCACATGGGGCACACGGTAGGGCAGATTACAACTGCAGCAGGTTGCTTCTCATGCAGAACTAAGCGAGGAAGAGGTTGTGATCAGTCCTTTTGTAGCGCTCTGTTCCCTGCTGTCACCTACTCACCTCTTGTCCATCCCAGGTGATGTCAATACACTACTGTGCAAAAGTTTTAGGCAGGTGTGGAAAACAATGCTGCAAGTTAAAAATGCTTTCAGAACTATAAAAAAGTTTTTTTTTTTTTTTATCAATTAGCAAAATGGAAAGTAAATGAACAGAAAATAAATTCATACCAAATCAATATTTGGTGTGACCACCCACTGTCTTTAAAACGGCATCAACTATTATATTGCTTTTTGCGATGCTCAAAGTAGAGGTGAAAGCATATCCCTGTGTCTCAGAACATGGCCTGCAGGCTTATCCCAATATCAATCCAGAGGGCCAGTAAATGTAAAGGGGGAAAAAATGTGTCGCTATTGCCAACCAGCCCAGGTGAATAAACGATAAGGAGCAACCCTTAGTCTACATGTCTCCATCAAACCACGCATATCTCCCAGATGGGGAGTGAGATGCATCAGGTCGTGTGCATTGGTGAAGACATGTAGGCTGAGGCTGCTCCTCATCGTTTATTCACCTGGGCTGGTTGGGAGTAGTGATGATGCTCTTTAAAACTTTGAGAATTAACCATAGATTGTGTGGATGTAGGCTCCCTCAATTTCTTCTGCCTCTTCATGCAATCCCAGACACTCCATACTGCCAAGATTAGGGCACTGTCATCCTACTTTATGCTGAAGATAATTCTTAATTGAAATTTGGTGTGACTAGTAAGCCAGTCCCCCACCGACGTCATCTGACGAAACTAGTTGGGTGCGGCTATGCAGCTTCATCATCATGCACGCTTGCTGACCGGTGGTTGAGTTTGGTGCAGCCACACAGCCTGCTGATTTTTGGGAGAGCAATTGTATCTGTTTTCATTGCTATATGCAAGTATTTTAAACCTATTGCCCAAGGTTACGCTTAGTGCGATTCCCTTTGCAAGTTTTACTTGTTATTTTTTAAATAAATGTTTATGGTTTACACTATGGGCATATATGCTTTTAATTTTTCATCCTGATAAACCAACCCTGACTGGATCACGTTTGGCCCTTTGGAGGTTCCCTTCATAAGAAAATGTAACGCGTGCATTTGACCATACTATATGATGGTCCACAGGATCCGGTAAGAGGCTTTAATACTTGTTGTCACCTGGTGATGGAAGCACTATGAATTGTGATTGGGGGGACACTGGTGGAGCAAGTGAATCGTGGATGATCGGTTTCCTTTGGACTTCATTTCACACTATATTTTTCCCTTTTTAGCCCTTGTTAATGGACACTTATTTACATATTTGATGTGATTTCTTTATACACGCTTTTTCACCTAATAAGTTTAATGTTTTATATGGATTTATTTTTGTGTTCTCACAATATTGAGTTCAATTGTTTTAGTGATGCTTCATTTATCACAATTCTTACATTTAGTGCCACAGATAGCTTAAGCGACTGCTCATTTGTAATTTATATATGTTTTAGCACAAATATCCTAGACGATTTCTGATTTGGTGTTACCACTCTACCTTCAAAAGAGCATCAATAATTCTTGGCACACTTGCACACAGATTTTAAAAGGAACTCGGCAGGTAGGTTGATCAAAATATTTTGGAAAACCATGGATCTTCTGTGGATGTAGGCTGCCTCAAATCCTAATGTCTCTTCATACAATCTTAGATTCAAATTATATTGAGATCAGGGCTCTGGAGGTCAAACCAATCACTTTCAGGACTCCTTGTCCTTTACACTGAAGATGGTTCTTAATATAATTGCCTGTATGTTTTGGGTCATTGTTCTGCTGCAGAATACATTAAAGCGGAGGTCCACCCTAAAGTGGACCTCCGCTCATCGGAACCCTCCCCCCCTCCGGCGCCACAATTGGCACCTTTCAGGGGGGAGGGGGGTGCAGATACCTGTACAGTACAGGTATTCGGCACCCACTTCCGGGATAGCTCCCTGCGGAAAGGGGCGTAGATTACGCCCCTTTCCGCAAGTGCCCGCCCCTTTCCGCAAGTGCCCCGCTGCCTACTGGGAAACACACAGATCCCAGAGGCAGCAGGGACCGTCCTTATTGCGCAGCGCGATTCGCGCATGCGCAGTAGGGAACCGGGAAATGAAGCCGAAAGGCTCCATTTCCTGATTCCCATACCCAAGATGGCGGCGGCAGCACCTTACAGACGATCTAGAGATCGGCTTCGGGTGCCGACATCGCGGGCGCGCTGGACAGGTAAGTGTCACTATTTTAAAAGTCAGCAGCTGCAGTATTTGTAGCTGCTGGCTTTTAAAAAAAATAAAAAAAATAAAACGCGGAGTCCTGGTGGACTCCCGCTTTAAGGGCCAATCGCATGCCTCCCTGATGGAATGGCATGATGGATAAATATCTGCCAGCATTTCTCAGCATTGAGGACACCATTGATCCTGATCAAATCTCCAACTCCATTTACAGAAATGCAGCCCAAAAATTGCAAGGAACCTCTGCTATGCTTTATTGTTGCCTGCAGACCCTCATGAATGTACCGCTCTCCGGCCTTTCAGCAAAAAAATGTCTCCTACAGCCAAATGTCAAATTTTGGCTCATCAGTCCAGAGCACCTGCTCTCATTTTTCTACACCCTAGTTACTATGTTTTCATGCATAGTTGAGTTATTTGGCATTGTTTCAATGACGGGGGTATGGTTTTTTGGCCACAATTCTTGCACAAAGCCCACTTCTGGCTAGATTTCTCCGGACAATAGATGGGTGTACCTGGGTCCCGCTGGTTTCCGACAGTTCTGTGCTGATGGCACTGCTGGAAATTTTCTGATGTTGAAGGGAAGTAAGCATGTGTCTTTCATCTGCTGCATTAAGTTCCTTTGGCAGACCACTGCGTCTTCAGCCCAACATTAACCATTTCTTTGTGGTTTTCAAAAGAGCTTGAACAGCACATCTTGAAACCCCAGTCTGCTTTGAAATCTTTGCCTGGGAGAAACTTTGCCCATGCAGTATAAATACCTTGCGTCTTGTTGCCGTGCTCTGTCTTGCCATGGTGTATGACCTAAGACATGAAACTTCTTCCAAAACCTCACCTTAGCAGCAGTTTGGCTGTTCCTCACTCAGTTTTAAGCCTTTTACACAGCTGTTTCAGTTAATGACCGCATTTCAATCTACATATGAAATTGACTATTAGCACCTGCTTGGTTTAGATTATCACACACATGACTAATGCCGCGTACACACGGTCGGATTTTTCCATGGAAAATGTTTGATGGGAGACTTGTCAGAAATTCTGACCGTGTGTAGGCTCCATCAGACATTTTTTGCAACACAAAATTTGAACTCTGGATCTCAAATTTTCAGACAAAATCCGTTGTCGGAAATTCCGATCGTGTGTACGCAATTCCAATGCACAAAGTTCTGCGCATGCTCGGAATCAAATTTCTTGGCTTGTCGTACATCACCGTGTTCTTGACGTTCGGAATTCCGGACAACATTGTGCGACCATGTGTATGCAAGACGTTTGAGTCAACATCCATCGGAAAAAATCCCATGGATTTTGTTGTCGGAATGTCTGATCGTGTGTACAAGTTTAAGAACTGATAATTAAAATATATATTTTTAAAAAACATTCTTGACATAATTTCTTCACACCTGCCTAAAAATTGTGCACAGTATTTGTATTAGCACCTGGGACAGATGGGAGTGGCTGATGGGGAACAGAGGGCCACAGCCAACAGTATCATAGCCACCTCCCTGCCTAACTCTGCATGTGTCTACAACAGAAATGCAGTCTACCTATCAGCTAAGATTGAAGGGAAGATTGTGGCAGAACCCCAGGTTGAAAAAAACTGGGATATACAAGAGTCTATAACTCCATCTCCTGAAAAAAAGCACCGCTATCCATTTTCCCAGGGTCAGTGGGTTCCCAAAAACGTATTATTGAAACTATTTTTTTGGCCGCAAGACAAGTTATACCCATTTTCTGGAAATTCCCTACTACTCCCCCCTTAGCGCTTTGGGTTTTCACTGTAAATAACATAATAAGAATGGTGAAGATGTTAGCAATGGACTTTGATTCTTATAAGAAATGAAAATCTTATGGTTAGTGTGGATCCATTTTGCACCATTTAACGACTTTGCTCACCACTCAGACAGGCCCCTCAACCTCCCCTACTATAACATCCTCCTGCAGTTAGGTGGACAATTTATTGAGTCATACATGGCGACTATTGGATTATCTTTTTATATTATCTTGCCTTACTCCTCCTTTAAATGTTCATTATTTCATCATCAATTATTTACATTTAACGGCAAAACCTAAGTCTACATACTTTCTCCTTGTCCTTATTTAATGGGCCTTGTGCCCTTTCGCTTGCCGCCTCCTAACCTGTTCCCTTTCTCCCTCAAACCCATACCTAGTCGGAACATTAGAGTTATATATATATATATATATATATATATATATATATATACACACTAATCGGATGTTACACGTGCACTGAACACACCTTTTACTTCTCAACCCCTTAGGGTTTTAATACAACCTGACAGCACTGTTGTGATACAACATGATACCCTGGCTTAGGATTGGAATACCTGTATCAACATGTACTTTCTCATGTACCCTATTTGGACATGGTCTTATTGTTCACCTTTTTTCTTTCTTGAAAACAAAATATATATTTGTCTATAAAAAAAAAATCAAGGATGAGCAAGAAACACAAGACCAGCTTATTTGATAAAACTAACTATGAATATCTTTGGTACCATTTAAATTGAAAATGTTATTGTACTACTGAATGGATGCTGTATCAAGGCAAATTAACGTAAATAGCAAACATTTTTGACTGTGCTACCAAACTTAAGTTGATTCTTTAATAATTATGTAATGTTTTATAAATGGTTATTGATGAATTCAGACTTTCAGATCTTAAAACAGAACTTAACTGTATCTGAGCACCACCAAATGAAAACACAATTTAATTAATTTGTAATATTCAAAGCAACCTTACCTATCCACCCATCTCTGTGCTTTTTTTTGTTAAGAAATCACTTTGAAATGCACGTCACTAGCATTTCTAGGCCCGGCCATCTTAACCTTCCTAGCGGTAATCCCGAGTCTGGCTCGGGTTGGGATTTTCATTACAGGAGCGGTAACCCCGAGCCAGACTCGGGATCGCACCGCTCGATGCAGGGGAGGACACAGGGAGAGTTACTCACCTTGTCCCCTGGATCCAGCGATGTCCGCCGCGCTGTGTGATCGAGCCGTCCTGCGCTCGATTCACAATGCCGAATGCCGCCGAGCTCCGTTCCCTGTGACGTTACGACGCACGGGAGCGGAGAACGGCGGCAAATTCAAAAAAGTAAAAACACACAAAACACACAGCACTGTAATCTTACAGATTACAGTGCTGTATTAAAAAATACACACCCCCTTTGTCCCTAGTGGTCTGTGCAATGCCCTGCATGCACTTTTATATTATAAATACTGTTTTTTCTGCCTGGAATTTGGAGATTGTCCATAGCAACCAAAACATGTCCCTTTTTCAGTTTTTTTTGGATTTGATTTCATTATTGAATAATTTTTATTATTCTTTATTATATTATAAACTCTATCATACCCGGGATGTCCGCTAGACTCTGGTTTGAAGAGATTTCAGAGCGTTATTCCTAAGAATTACAGGACTACAAAATAAAAGCCAAATTTCCATGCAAAATAATTGTACCGCTTTCAGCACCTTATTCCAGACTGAATCATACCGCCAGGGAGGTTAAGTAAGGGCAAAGGATTCAAGTAGCATATACTTCCTGGAATGCATCTGCCTCCAGCTCAAGCATACACAAGTGGATGTATTTAACTGAGATAGCCCCTCCTCCAGATGAAAAAAAAAATGCCACGAAAACTCCTAGCATGTATGATATAATTTTGGCCTAGGCCAGAAAAAAGGAAGGAACTTAAACCCTTCAAGCCTTGGGGTAAAACAAATGTTGATGTTAGTTTCATGTTATCTCTGTTTTTAGAGATATCATCAATATCAGATCATGCCCTAGTATCAATGAAAATGAGGGTACCAGGAACTTTAAAACAAATGAATATATGGAGAATAAACGAGGAGTTACTGCAGGACAAAGAAGTGGAAGAGAGGATAAAAAAGGAATTGAAACAATATTTTAAAATTAAATCTGATGAGGTATTGAAAGCTGCAATTTGAGAGGCATATATATGGGGCATTTTGATAGCTATTCAGATGGAAAAAAAAAAAAAAAAAAAGGAAAGAACTAAGAAAAAGGAATTACTAACAAAAAGCAGATACTGTGGTCCAACATTCTTTAGTGATAAAAAAGAGATATGTTAAAACATGGAACAAGAGACTAGACGAGTATTTAACAGAATAGCAAAGGAGAGGTACCAAAGGGGGACTAAATCAGCAAAATACTTAGTAAGAATGCTGGGAAAGAAAAAAATCCATAAATGTCAGAGAGAAAATAAAAAGATAAGGGGGAGGGGGGGATGGTACTCTTAAAGTCTAAAATAGCCGAAGTATTCCAAAATTATTATAGCACATTGCATGCTATAAAGCAAAAGGGGTCACAGGAAATGGAAGCAATTAGAGAAGATAAGGGAATATTTAAGAGAGGTTAGACAACCTAAAATCTCAGAAGAAAAACTAAAGGGATTAGAGAAACCTATAGCATATTATAGGTATAACACATAGCATTAAAAGAAACAGCAATGGGGAAAAGCCCAGGTACCAACAGGTTTACAACCCTTTATTTAAAAATTAAGTGTTAATATCAAAAATATTTTCGTATATGAACTGGCTAGGAATATACTTCGAGATGAGAAGGGAAGCATTATTAGCCTCCATCACCGTTATACTTAAAGAAGGGAAAGATGCAATCCTATGGTCAAGCTATAGACCGATAGCATCATTAAATGCAGATACTAAACTATTAGCTAAAATATTAGTAACGAGGGTGAAATATCTGATGAGGGACCTAATACATGCAGACCAGGTAGGATTTGTAGTGGGAAAGAGGAGCAAGAACACTTCTCCTGTTAAACAAAATTAGCAAAAGTGGGTCACCAACTCTCCTCCTGTCAATAGATGCTGAAAAAGCATTCAACAGGGTAGACTGGGGATTCATGAGTACACTAGAAGCAGTAGGAATTGGCCCAAGTATAATAAGCTGGATTAGAACATTATATAATTATCCAACTGCAACGATAAATGGAATGCTATCTACACCATTTGAAATGTTTAATGGAACAATTCAGGGTTGTCCCCTCTCCGCCCTATTTGTTCTTTCATTGGAGCCCTTATTACCAACAATTCAAAACTGTGTAGATATAAAAAAAGGTATCAGGATTGGAGATGAGGAACAGATGACAGAAGTTTATGTAGACAATGTTTTGTTTTAAATCTTCAACCATAGAACAACATTACTAAACTGAATGAAATGATTGAAAAATAATGGAGAAATGTTGAACTTAAAAATTAACTTGGTAAAATCTGAGATTTTGAATATAAAATGTTAGTAAACAAAAAGAACAGGGGCTAAAATGAGAATTCCCATGGAAAACAGAATTAAAATATTTGGGAATAAAACGGACACCAACATTGAGGAAATATACCAAACAAATTATATACGTTTTCTCAATGAAATTAAGACAAAAATAAAACGTTTTATCAACAAGACCCTTCTCTTGGATGGGCTGAGTGAACATGATAAAGATAACAGTACTACCAAAAATTATGTATAAATTACAAATACTCCCAATTCCCATACCTCAAACATATTTTAAGATACTAAAAGCAATCATGTTAAAGTTTTTAAACTGAATAAAGTTCTCAGTAGTAAGAACAAACTGCAAGGGGGCTTAGCGGTACCGGATGTTAAAGCATATTATAATTCTGTATTCATTTCACAGGTATTCGATTGGAGAAAAGACACAAAGAAAATAGGTGGGTACAAATAGAGAAAACAATAAGTGGAGAACTGCTGAGTAAAATTGTGTAAACTCCTGGACAATATAGGGAACGGGCACTGAAATACAATGCACTGACACTGGAGATATTAAAAATATGGGATTTAATACATAAAAAAAAAGCAAAGTGGAAGATTAACTCACCATTAATCCCATTAAAGGGCACTAGTTATTTTTCACCGGGGAAAGAAAGTTTATATGGGGGATTGGATAAGATATAAAAATGCACAGTTGAAGGCTATAAGGGAAAAATACTCCCCTTACAAGATTAAAAAAAAAAAAAAAAACACAAGAAAGAACTGATGGTGATCGATGAATGGCAGAATTTCCAGTTAAAGCATTTTGTAGCATCGCTACCGCAACCAATAAGATCTGGAGAAAATGTATTACCACCATTTCTCGAATATATAAAACACTGGGGATGTTGGCTGGAACAGAAATACTGCCATACATCAAAAATTGTGAAAAGGAAATGGGATCACGTGTGAATGAGCCTCAAAGGAAAATGATAAAAAGAAAGATAACTCTGCAGTAGATACAAACACTATAGGAATTAACTACAAACGCCTATCTAAATGGTATATAACTCCAGATAAAGCACATAAGTACCACACAGGAAAATCACCAAACTGTTGGCAAGGGTGTGATGTTCTGGAAAATATGACGCATATTTGAGGGACTGCCCAAAAATAAAAAATATTGGAAAGTGTTATCATTAAAGAGATTATGAATACAGAAGTCCCTGAAGATCCATGGATTTTTCATTTCATAGTATAGATACCCCAATAAACCAGTACAAAAATACCTTGTTAACAAATTTAATATAGGCAGCTAAAAGCTTCATTCCACAGCACAAAGCCCCTCAGTTATAGAATGGATAAGAAAAATTGAATATAGACATAAAAAGGTAGCTATTGTGAAGAGGGTAAAAAAGTGTGGGAAGTTTTGAAAAGTTGGACTAAATTTAAAACAAGGAAATATGTTTAAATGATGGTAAATGAGAAAATAAGGTTGATGGAATAAAATAAAGATCTCATAAATAATAGAAGGGGATAGAGAGAAGAGAAGGAGAGTAACAATAGGAGAGAGGGCAAGGGAGGGATTTGTATATTAATGAATTCTTTTGGACAAATAATCTTTTAATGTTTTGTATAAGAATTATTGAAAATGAACAAAAAAATGAATAAAAATGTTGATGCCCAAGCACAACTTTGCAGCTTTAACCACTTAAGGACCGGAAGGATTTTCCCCCTTAATGACCAGGCCATTTTTTGTGATACGGCACTGCGTCGCTTTAACTGACAATTGCACAGTTGTGCGACGCTGTACCAAAAATTAAGTCTTTTTTTGCCCACAAATAGAGCTTTCTCTTGGTGGTATTTGATCACCTCTGTGGTTTTTATTTTTTGCGCTATAAACAAAAAAAAGGACAATTTTGAAAAACAAAAAACTACGATATTTTTTACTTTTTACTTTAATTTCCAAAAAAAAAAAGAGTCAAAAAACAATTCTCTTGATTAGTTTAGGCCGATGTGTATTCTACATATTTATGATTAAAAAAAAATGTCAATAAGTGTATATTGATTGGTTTGCGCAAAAGTTATAGCGTCTACAAAATAGGGAATATATTTATGGCATTTTTTTTTTTAAAACTAGTAATGGTGGCGATCTGCGATTTTTAGTGGGACTGTGACATTGTGGCAGACAGATTGGACACTTTTTTGGGACCATTGACGTTTATACAGCGATCAGTGCTAGATTACTCTATATAAGGTCACTGGCAGGGAAGGGGTAAACACAGGGGGCGATCAAGGGGATGGGACCGACTAGAGGAGGACACATATCACTGTTCCCAATTACTGGGAAGAGACAGAACATTCTGAGAGGAGACACAATGCTCTGGCTCTCATGCCCGCGATTGCGGGTGGCCACGTGCATCGGGTCCCCCGCTGTGCAGTGCCTGCTAGGGTTCTTAAAGTAGCCCCCGTATTTTTTTTCAGGACAAATTGGGCTTTCATTTGGTGGTAAACGGTAATGGAAATATCCTGAAAATATAAATTTTATATATATATATATATATATATATATATATATATATATATATATATATATATTTACTTACTACCCTAACCTACCAAAGAACCACCCAAAATAAATTCTCCTATTGTATGTTTGCACCCTTAATACAGCCTGGAAACAATAGTGCGCATTTTGCTTTTGTTATTTTTTCCCTACGTAAAAAACACACCGAGACAGATGCGAATTAATAAAAAAATAAATAAATAAAAAAAAAACAAACATACTGACCCTGACTTGACCGAAAAACGCTAACCCTGGCACTGACCTAGATCAAACCTTGAGCTAGGCATTTTCTTTATTTTTTTTAAATGATTATTTAACACACTTTCTTCATGCATTGCATCTTTCCTCTCCATTCACAGCGACTAATCACTGTGGTAGCAAATCAGAGGCTACCACAGGGATTAGGTGACCCAGAATTGCTAGTTTTGGGTCTCAATCATTAGTACAGGGACCTGGGCTCTTGGTGAGACGCTGGTCTCTGTGCTGGTTGTACGCCGCATATCGCACTCCGAGCACAAAAAGGGAGAGTTGCATTAATGCGGCCCCATGGGACAAAAGCCCAGTGCAGTGGGGCTACATACATGTTATGTAGTCAAAGGATTAAGAACAATGATTAAAAAAAAAAAAAAAAAAAACTTAAAACAAGTAGAGATAATATAGTTTCTCATCTATTTACAAACGCTAGCTAGCAGCAGTTAACCACTTGCCTACTGGGAATTTTTACCCCCTTCCTGCCTAGGGCAATTTTCAGCTTTCAGTGCTGTTGCACTTTGAATTGCGTGCAACACTGTACCCATATGACATTTTTATCATTTTAGACAGATTTCTTTTGGTGTTATTTAATCACTACTGGGTTATTTTTTGCTAAACAAATGAAAAAAGGCAAAACATTTTGAAAAAAACTTTTTCTGTTATAAAATTTTGCAAATAAGTAATTTTTCTCCTTCACTGATGTGCAAAGAGGCACTGATGAACATGGATAATCAAGGCACCGATGATCAGTGCACCCCTAATGGTTTGAATGTACCCTGTCACAGGAAAGCCGGTTATCTGTTTTCTTTTCCTCAGACAGTGACAGCGCTGAGGAAAGGAAATGCTGATAACCGGCAATTGTTTACTTGGGCTCAGAAGTGATTGGAAATAGCTGATCAAAAGGTAAAGAGCCAATGTCATTGACTCTTTACTGTGATCGGGGATGCGATGTGTCGAAGGGACAAAGCTCACCATCGATCACTTCACTCCGTCATAGGACGTGCAGGAGGGGATATATACAGAGCTGCCGTCGACTTGCTTGGCAAAACAATCTTTAGGATTTTTCCTGCTTGGATCCATCCAGCTTGGGTGTTCTTCACACTATCACTTTTTTTTTTTTGCACAGTAAGGAGAGTGAATTTATGAGTGCTGAGCACATACACGTGTGGATTATTTCAGATTATAAACTTTTGCGAGTGCGGTCATCCCTCAAATCTGGGGAATATATGGTTGGTGGTCTATTAGGTGATTTGGCACTAGTGAGCAGCAGCTACTGTACCAGCATTCATTTTTTTGGTGGTTTGTGATTAAAAGTATTTGTATCACCATCAGTGTGGGCAGATTGGGGTACAGAAAGCGTGTAGTCCAGAGCTCCCCATAGGTATAACTATTTTATGTCTCCCCCACTCAGTCTACAGGTGCAATTATACGTTACTCCTCTTTTCCTAATGCTATGCCACACCACCTGCCATTTAACTCTCAACTCCGCAAAGTCTCAGCTGTTTTGACATTTAACAGTTGAATGAGAGGGAGCGGGGATTAACACTAGAAGGCCTAATCTGAATTTAAAGAGAATTCAAGACAGTACAGTACAGAGAGTACAGCTTGGGCCGTGGAGGCCAAGGCTCCATAGGTACAGCAGGCGTGGTTTGAAACAGATACTTGCAGGTGCTACCATGTGCTTTCATTTTAGCAGCGTTTCTAGGTGAGGTTAACTTTAACTGGTACCTCCTGATGTTTCTGGCGTAGACTCAGTATTGGAAGGATTTGTACCATCTCCACCACCAGAATCTTCTTCCTCTTCATCAGAGTCTCGACTGTCTTCACTATCTGTGCTCCCACAGCTCCTAAAGAAATAAATTTGTTTTTCTTTTTAAAAAAGCAGCAGGACATAGTAAATGTTTTAAAATTCTTGTTACTTTTTTTTTTTTTTTTTTTTATACACAAAGTTTGTAGTGCAACATTAAAGACATTTTCACAAACTGTGCGATAGGTCGCAAATGAAACAAAATTATATTATATATATATCCCCATCTATATCTCAATAGATCATAAATACATACACACAACATATATACAGTGGGAAAAATTATTTGATCCCCTGCAGATTTTCTAAGTTCGTCCACTTACAAAGAAATTAAATCTAATTTTTATCATAGGTGTATTTTAAATGATAGCGACAAAATATCAACTAAAAATCCTGAAAAAAACACATGATACAAAAGGTTAGAAATTGAGTTGCAGTTCAGTGAGTAAAAGTATTTGATCCCCAACTAACAATAATTCTGGTATCCACAGACTGGCTAGGGTGTTTTATTTTTTTTTTTTTTTTTTTTTAATATACATTTTTTTTAATTTTTCACATTATACAAAATATCCAAACATTATTCATAGCAAAATCTTGCCTAAATGCCACGTAAATCCTCCCTCCTCTTCTCCACCTCCCACTCTTATATATTTCTCTTCTTCCCCTTAGTCCATTTTTCTTTTGTTCCTTAAATCAGTATATCTTCTTGTACTCTTAAATTGAGTCCAATCTTTCCATATATTTACACACCTTTCCATTTTATCTTCCCCGACATGGTATAGCTCTTCCATATTATCCATTAGCCCTATCTTTTTAACTAAATCTCCCGATGTTGAGCCTTCTGGATTTAACAAATATTTGAAAGTAAACTTTTTGCTGCATTTATCAGATGGATTATCACTGTTTTTCTATATTCTGAGATTGTTCATTTGCTGTTATGCAATAGATGGATTTCTGGACTTCTAGGCATTTTTATTCCAGTTCTCTCCTGAATCATTTGGATAATCTGACAAAATTTCTGTATTTTTGGGCATTCCCACCAAACATGTATCATTGTTCCTCTTGACCCACATCCCTTCCAGCATAATGGTGATTTTTCTGGTTGGAATTTGTGTACTTTGGTGGATGTCAAGTACTATCTTGATAAGCACTTATAGTTCATTCCTCTCATAATAGCTATTGCTGTTCCTTCTGCCAATCTCAATATTTTTTTTTCTTGTTCGCTCCATTTTACGCCAAGCTCCTCTTCCCATCTTTCCAAAAAAGGTGGAAAATATAAATTTGGGAAGTACAGTGCTTCGGCGTAAACTAAGGATTTTTCCAATGGCAATAAATTTTCATTTGACCTTACTGGTTGAGGTAATGTCTCTATAAAGTTTATTAACGTTCTATATCTTAGCTCATTTATTGATAAAATATAACTTAATTCCTGTGAGTGCAAATCACCCCTTCTTTAACTATCTTTTAACAAAAAAGTTTATTAGTTTTAGACAGAATAGAAAAAGAAAACAGTGGTACATCCTTATCAACCATATATGAATCAGCCAGGTTCAGTGTAAACAAGTCAGTGATAGTTTCAACAATTTATTGTCAGCTTATCAGGGAGGGAGAAATTCCCATCAGGGGAGTACAGCCGGTTAAGCTGGAAGTATGAGAAATAATTGTATCTTTTAGTCGTGCAATTTTTTTTCTTTTTCTTAATCCAATTCCCAAATAATGTTTGTTTCATTCCCTGGTGGAAAATAGTTTGTTCCCGTAAGTGGCATTAACGGTGAGTTATAATCCCATTTCTTTTGCCTATGCATTAAATCCCACTCCCTAATTATCTGTGTTGTGAGTGTGCTTGTGTCTGTAGAAAAAAAAAAAAAAAGACCGACAGCATTGTGGTATCCAAATCATCTTCTTCAAAACATGTCCCACTCAACCTACAACCTCTTAAAATCTTGAGCAACTAAACCTCCATGTATTTTCTCTTTAGTTAATGCTGTGTATTGTATTCTTGTTTTCTTTATGTTGCCATATGAACCCCAAAATCATCTTTTTTTAATATACTGAAGCAGCTCTGTGGAATCTGTATCTGGAGCATTTGAAACTTATAACATACGTTTGGTACAATCCCCATTATATTTATCCGTCATACCCAGGAGTGATCTGCTAGAGAATTTACTTCTTTCTTAATTTAATAAATTGATATAGTTTGTTTGATATAAGTCTTTAAAGTTTGCTGTTAATATATATTCCTAAGTATTTACATTTTTTCTGACATTTAAATGGGAGTTTTCCTTGTAGACATTGTTCTTCTTTCTGGTCTATAATAATATTCAAGATTTCTGACATTGATGGATTTTAAACTGATAGCTCCCCATATTCTTTCAGTATTTTCATTATGTTAATGTTATCCTCGGGTTGGAGACATAAAACAGGATATCATCCGTGTATACTGCTACCTCATATTCCTCATCTCCTATTTTAACCTCTTTTATATCCAAGTTGTTTCTGATAGTTGCAAGTAAAGGCTCTAGTGTTAATATAAATAATAAATAAGAAAGGGGATGCCCCTGTCGTGTCCCATTGCTCAAGTCAAAGGGGCGAGACAAGGTCCCATTCACACAACACTTTAATCCATTGGATCATTCTTGGACCAAGGCCCAACTCCTCTAATGTCGCTAACATGAACCCCAAGTCTACTCTGTCAAATGCTTTTCAGCATCTATTGACAGAAATAGCCCTGAGGGGGTCCATCTTTATTTTTTGTAGGAGCAATGCTGATTTCACCCCATTATCTCTCCCTTCCCTCCCAGGGACGAATCCAACCTGATTCATATGTATCCATTCCGGCATTAGGACCTTCAATCTATTGGCCAAAACTTTAGCATATAGTTTTATGTCCTCATTCAATAACAATATTGGTATATAGCTGAAGCATTGTGCTATGTCTTTATCTTCTATTGGTATTGCTGTAATATATGCCAACAAAAATTCCTTTCTCATCCCCCTCTCCTCCTCTAATGAGTTCTAGTACGAAGATAGCTTTGGGGCTAGTAGATCGTTTACATTTTTTAAAAAATAATAGATGGCTGAAAAGCCACCCGGTTCTGGACGCTTTCCGGTTGCCATGCCTTTTACTGGCAAAATTATTTCTTGTTCGCTTATAGGTCTTTCCAAATCTAACAGTTTTTCTTCTTCTAATTTAGCTTCTTTTAAGTACCTTTGCATCTTTTCCTATAACTCTTATTTGTTCATTTTCTGTTCTTATTGAGTATAATGCTTTATAATACTTTTGGAATACTTTTGCAATCTCTTATGTTGAATGTACTAAATTCCCTAGATTATTTTTCCTATGCAATTTTTTTTTCTTTCAATATTTTTGCCAAGTAATTTCCGGGTTTATTCCCCCATTGATATCTTTCTTCGTTTACCTTATTGAAGGTTGGTCCTATGTCCTGTTACATTAAACTCCTCAGTACATCTTTCTTTCTGCACTCAGATGTTGCATCTCATGTCCCCTCTTAAGTCTTTGTTCTAAACTCATATCGTTCTTTTAATATGTCATTTTATTTGTGCTTTCTTTTTTTGGGACCCTATAGCTATCAGGATACCCCTAATGTAAGCCTTATGAGCTTCCCATATTGTGGCTTCCGCAGCACCCTGTGTCTTATTTGTTGTAAAATATTTCTTTTACGTTTCTGTCAACCTCCAAATCCTGTATTTATGTATCATTTAATCTCCAGGTATTTACTTTATTTTGATCCTCCCTTATCTTTATTTCTACTGTTACGGGTGCATGATCTGATGCAGATATTGTCTCTATAGAAGTTTTACCTATTCCCTCCAATAATCAATGTTCTACCAATATGTAATCCAGTCTTGAGTATGCCTCATATACAGCTTGATTGCAATATATGGATTCTCCATATATCAGTTGACTTTGATAATAGGATTTTTAAAACTGCTTACCTGTAAAATCCTTTTCTTTGATGTACATCAGTGGACAACGAGCCATAGTAATAACTATGTGGGTTATATTGGCGTATCAGGTGCTGGACACTGGCACGCAACCTTAAGGCGTGAACTTCCCCCATATAACCCCTCCCATTACTGGGAGTCCTCAGTTTTGTAGCCAAGCAATCAAAGTGTATAAGAAGAAGAAGGGAGGGACCTCTGTGTCCCCTGATGTACATCAAAGAAAAGGATTTTACAGGTAAGCCGTTTTAAAAATCCCGTTTTAAAAATCCTTTTCTTTTCTTACATCAGGGGACACAGCCATATTAATAATTATGTGGGATGTCCCATAGCAATGGCAACTGAAGGAGGGGGGGAGACGGAATCAAGGAAACAGGAGGCCAAAGGCAATATCCTCATGACCTTTAATATCGATTTGATAAAATCGGATAGAACGTATGAACCGAAGACCAAGTTGCGGTCTTACAGATCTGAGCCAGAGACCTGATGATGCACCACCCAAGAGGCACTAATCACCCTGGATGAGTGTGCTCCTAATATGAGAAGGACATTTTTTCTTCTTTAAGCTGAAGCCTAATCAATCACTTGACAAACCCATTTGGTAAATAGTGGATCTTGACGCTGCCTGTCTATATCTTGGACCTTCTGCCCTCTGGCAGTACAAACAAAACCTGTGTTTTGTGAACCTGAGTGGTCGCCTTTAAATAGATTCTGATCGCTCTTACTACATCAAGAGACTGTAGTGCTTTCTCTTCCCTGGATTAAGGCTTCTGGGGAGAAAAGAGGAAGAATAATATCTTGGTTTAAATAAAACCCTGTTACCACTTTTGGTAAGAATTCAGCATGAGGACATAAAACCACCTCATCCTTATACATGATGAAATATGGCTCTTACAAGACAGAGCCGTTAGTTCCGATACTCTTCTAGCAGAAGAAACGGCAAGAAAAAAAAGATTATCCTTCTTGTCAAAGAACTAAGAGAATTTCTCGTAAGGTTCAAACGGCTGATTCAGCAAAACTGAAAAGACCAATTTTAAATCCTAAGGATTTAAAGGTGCCTGCCTTGATAGGGGGATAAACCGTGTTACCCCTTGAATAAGCAACGCACCAAGAGTAGGAAGCAAGAGGCCATAGGAAAAGACATTGACAGGGCCTGGATCTGGCTCTTGAAAAAGTCAAGTCCATTTCAGGTCCCATATGCAGGAATTTTGCCTATTGATATGGATCCAGGGGTTGGCACCCCAGGAAGTATACCAAGAAACCTATGCCTTCCAGATTCTACAGTGAGTGATTCTGGAAGCCAGGTTCCTGGCATTAGTCAAAGTAGACACTACTGAAGGAGATCACCCACAATCTTTTATAGAGTGGGATTCAACAGTCAAACCTGTTAAACCCCTTGTCCGTAAAGTAGGATGAAATACTGGACCTTGTGCAAGAAGGTCTGGCTATAATGGCAGAGTCCAAAGGACTTCTACTGCCCTCTTTATGATTTTGATAAATTAAGATCTTCTGGGACCCAGCTGGGGCCACCAGAATCACCTCCTTCTGTTCCTGCTTAACCACCTTCAGACCGGACCATTTTGCTGGTAAATGACCAGAGGTCTTTTTACAATTTGGCACTGCGCTGCTTTAACTGGTAATTGCGCGGTCATGCAATGTTGTACCCAAACAAAATTTGCGTCCTTTTCTTCCCACAAATAGAGCTTTCTTTTGATGGTATTTGATTGCCTCTGCGATTTTTATTTTTTGCGATATAAACGTAAAAAGACCGCAAATTTTGAAAAAAAATGATATTTTCTACTTTTTGTTATTAGAAAAATCCAATAAACTCAATTTTAGTCATACATTTAGGCCAAAATGTATTCAGCCACATGTCTTTGGTAAAAAAAAAGTCAATAATTGTATATTTATTGGTTTGCGCAAAAGTTGTCACATCTACAAACTAAGGTAAATTTTCTGGAATTTACGCAGCTTTTAGTTTACGACTGCCTATCTCATTTCTTGAGGTGCTAAAATGGCAGGGCAGTACAAAACCCCCCCAAATTACCCCATTTTGGAAAGTAGACACCCTAAGGAAATTGATAAGTGGCATGTTCAGCCCATTGAATATTTTATTTTTTTGCCTCAAGCGATTGAATAATGACAAAAAATAATTTTTTTTTTTTTTTTTTTTTTTACACAAAGTTGTCACTAAATGATATATTGCTCACACATGCTATGGGCATATGTGAAATGACACCCCAAAATAAATTCTGCTGCTTCTCCTGAGTACGGGGATACCACATATGTGGGACTTTTTGGGAGCCTAGCCACGTACGGGGCCCCGAAAACCAAGAACCGCCTTCAGGTTTTCTAAGGACGTAAATATTTGACTTCACTCCTCACTACCTATTACAGTTTTGAAGGCCATAAAATGCCAAAATGGCACAAAACCCCCACAAATGACCCCATTTTAGAAAGTAGACACCCCAAGCTATTTGCTGAGAGGCATGTTGAGTCCATGGAATATTTTATATTTTGCCACAAGTTGCGGGAAAATTACAAACTTTTTTTTTTTTTTTTTTTTTTCACAAAGTTGTCACTAAATGATATATTGCTCACGCATGCCATGGGCATATGTGAAATGACACCCCAAAATAAATTCTGCTGCTTCTCCTGAGTACGGGGATACCACATATGTGGGACTTTTTGGGAGCCTAGCCGCGTACGGGGCCCCGAAAACCAAGCACCGCCTTCAGGCTTTCTAAGGGCGTTACAGTTTTGAAGGCCATAAAATGCCAAGATGGCACAAACCCCCCCCAAATGACCCCATTTTGGAAAGTAGACACCCCTAAATTTAGGGGTACACTAGTGAGACTAGGTAATAAATGGCGGGTGCCCTGAAACTATAAAAAAAATAACTAACCAACCAGCGTCACCTGTAACAGTTATATGGTGATCACTGGTGAAAGGGTTAACTAGGGGGCAATCAGGGGGCTTTATGCGGTAGTATATGGGGGTCCCTGGCGCTATAAAAAGCTGCGGCGAACCTAAATACCTACCTGCCTAACTAGCATCACCTGTGACACTAATACAGTGATGAGAAAAACGATCGCTTATTAGGCTGGGTTCACACTGGAGCGATGTGGGAACACCACGAATGCGCGGCGGGTTCCCGCATCACATGCCTCCCGGCGGCAGTTCACACTGCCCTATGCGAACTGCTGGGAGTGTCAGTGAAATGTTAATGACACCCCCAGATCAGTTCGCATATCGCAGTGCGATCTGCAAACTCGGATCGCATGGTGTGAACACCCATGCGATCCGATTCTGCTGCGGACCAAAAAAAGGGTCCCGTGCGAGTTTGCGGCGGGTGCGACACGAATTCAGCCATACTATCTGTATGGCTGAACTCGAATCGCACAGAGATCGGATGTGATTTGCACTGCAGTGCGGTGCGAATCACATCCGTTCTCATAAACCGCTGCAATGTGAACCCAGCCTTAGTGACACTGGCGACGGGGGTGATCACGGGGTTAAACCTTTATTGGGGGGGTTAGGGGGGTACCTTAGAACTAAAGGGGGCTAACCCTAACTGCCCTAACAGTTATTACAGTCACAAATGACACCCGCCGGGTGATCAGGGGGTTAAACCTTTATTAGGTAATAAATGGCGGGTGCCCTGAAACTATAAAAAAATAACTAACCAACCAGCGTCACCTGTAACAGTTATATGGTGATCACTGGTGAAAGGGTTAACTAGGGGGAAATCAGGGGGCTTTATGCGGTAGTATATGGGGGTCCCTGGCGCTATAAAAAGCTGCGGCGAACCTAAATACCTACCTGCCTAACTAGCGTCACCTGTGACACTAATACAGCGATCAGAAAAATGATCGCTTATTAGGCTGGGTTCACACTGGAGCGATGCGGGAACGCCATGAATCCGCGGCGGGTTCCCGCATCGCATGCCTCCCGGCGGCAGTTCACACTGCCCTATGCGAACTGCTGGGAGTGTCAGTGAAATGTTAATGACACCCCCAGATCAGTTCGCATATCGCAGTGCGATCTGCAAAGTCGGATCGCATGGTGTGAACACCCATGCGATCCGATTCTGCTGCGGGCCAAAAAAAGGGTCCCGTGCGAATTTGCGGCGGGTGCGGCGGGTGCGACACGAATTCAGCCATACTATCTGTATGGCTGAACTCGAATCGCACAGAGATCGGATGTGATTTGCACTGCAGTGCGGTGCGAATCACATTCGTTCTCATAAACTGCTGCAATGTGAACCCAGCCTTAGTGACACTGGCGAGGGGGGGTGATCACGGGGTTAAACCTTTATTGGGGGGGTTAGGGGGGCACATTAGAACTAAAGGGGGCTAACCCTAACTGCCCTAACAGTTATTACAGTCACAAATGACACCAATGCAAAAAAAAAAAAAAAAAAAAGCAATTGGTGTTACTGTGACTGGGGGGGCAGGGGTAATTGGGGGGTGATCGGGGGGTAAAGGGGGGGTGTGAGTGTGCCTGGCATGTTCTACTGTGTAGTGTAGTGCTTGTGCAACTCACCGATGCTCTCTCCTCGGTGCCGGAACGAAAAATACCTACACGGAGGAGAGAATACATCACTTCCTCTCCTGTGTTTACATTACAGGAGAGGAAGTGATGTCACCGGACATTTTCATTCGTCGGGAGCGATCGCGAGGGGGTAGCCATGAATGAATGGCCGTCCCCTCGTCCGGGATCGCTCCCGAACGAATACCGACCGCCGCAGGCACCGGGCGGGGGCCCGATCGGGCCCCCGACCCGCGGGCAGGCAAGGACGTACATGTAAGCCCTTATGCCTGCCCGTGCCATTCTGTCGACGTACATCGTCGTGCGGCGGTCGGCAAGTGGTTAATCCTGCAGAGAAGGAGCGGAAGTAGCAGAGCTGGAGGAAATGCATAGATCAGTTGGAACTGATCCCCTGGGAAGACTAATGAGTCTGTTCCGCCTGCTATCGGACCCCTTGTTTGACATAAAGTTGTTGACCTTATTAATCTGGACGCGAATAGGTCCATGTCCGGAGTACCCCATCTGACATATTACTAAGATGATGTCGGGGTGAAGAGATCATTCTCCAGGAAATCATTTTTGGCGTCTCAAATAGTACGCCTGAAATATTAAAATTGCCGCTAGGCAAGGAGTGGTGTGTTCTGCCAAAGCTAGAACATTATTCACCTCTTTTTGGGCTGCACGACTTCTTGTGCCTCCCCTGGTGATCGATGTAAGCCACCGCCGTGGCTCTGTCAGACTGAATCTTGTCAGGACAGTCCAGTAATCTGACCACCAAAATTCTATGGCCAGATGTACTGCCTGAAACTTGCAACAAAGTTGATAGGCAAGGTCCTCTAACCTGGACCATCTCCCCTGGACAATCTTCTTCCAGGGATTCTCCCCTGGACAGAATCTTCTTCCAGGGATGCTCCCCAGCCTAGAAGGCTGGCATCTGTTAACACCTTGCAGGATAAATATTTTCCCTCCTGCTGGATAACAACCACCAATTTAGGCTCTGACCTATGTCGGCAGCCAAGCGTATTGGAGACAAACAAGGCCTGAATCCTCTTTATTCCAGACTGACAGGATGGTGTCTTAAAGCAGTCTTTGAATAAAACTGCGCGTAAGGGATGGTCCTGAAGGAGGCCACCATTTCCCCCAAAAATCTCCTGCAGCCGAATGAAGGAATTTTCCTTTATCCTGATAAGCTGAATTAATCCTACAATGGAACTGATTCACGTCTGGGGTAAGAATGCCTTCTTCTATCTATAACCAGCCCCCAAGTAACCTCCTTGATGGTTTTAAGGAGAATATTCCTACGCTGAGAATCCAACCTAGAGATTTCAGGTATCTACAGCTTAGATCAGATTCTGTTTTTAGACCTGAGACTGAATGATCTATTAAAAGTAGATCCTTTTAATAGGCTAGGACCGCTATGCCCTGAGCCCTTAACCTGGCTAAAGGAGGTGGCAGAATCTTTCAGAACACTCGTAGTGCTGTGGCTAAGTCGGATGGCAGTGCCATGATTGAAAAAACTGGAGTTAGTACTTACCGGTAACTCCTTTTCCGGTGGTCTTCCAGGACAGCCCTTGAGAGATGGAGCTCCTCCCATCGACACAGGAAACACATTGCCACAGTTCAAAAGGCGGTCCCTCAGGTCCCTGGTCAGTCATTCACCAAGAACCGAAGGATGGAACTGAAAAACATATAAACCATAACAGGTAATAACATTAGTACATCACTACAATCAAATAAAGGGTGGGATCGTGCTGTCCTGGAAGACCACCGGAAAAGGAGTTACCGGTAAGTACTAACTCCAGTTTTCCCAAGTGTTCTTCCAGGACAGCCCTTGAGAGGATCCCCAAGTACTTACCAGATTAGGGGGGGACCACGGCCTGGAGGACTTTCCTCCCAAAGGCCTGATCCTGACTAGACATTAAGTCCAGTCGGTAATGCCTTGTAAAGGTGGAAAAGCTTGACCATGTGGCTGCTTTACATACCTGCTCCGGGGTGGCACCAGCTCTTTCTGCCCAGGATGCAGACAATGCTCTTGTTGAGTGAGCTTTAACACCCTCAGGAGGATCTCTATTCAAGGCCTTATACCCCTCTGTTATAGCTAGCCTAATCCATCTAGCTATGGTTACTTTTGAAGCTTTCTGTCCCCTACGCTGTCCGGAAAAAAGGACAAAAAGGGAGTCTGAGATTCTGAATGGATTTGTTATTTTAAGATATTCTAGAATACACCTCCTCACATCCAATAAATGAAAACGTTCCTCTTTCTCATTTGCTGCATTTTGACAAAATGGAGGGAGGACAATATCTTGGGACCTATGGAAACTAGATGCTACCTTTGGTAAGAACCCAGGGTCTGTCTTTAGAATGACTCTGTCTTCTAGGATCTGTAGGAATGGTTCCCTGATGGAAAGTGCTTGGATTTCACTGACCCTACGGGCTGAAGTGATTGCCACCAGGAGAACTGTCTTAAAGGTAATAAGCCTTAGGGAGGCCTCTGAGATAGGCTCAAAGGGTGACCCCAAGAAAGCTTTTAGCACAACTGCTAAATCCCAGGATGGGACTTTTGTGATTCTGACTGGCTTGCGTCTAGCGACTGCCTTACAGAATCTAGCGACAAAAGGATTTTCCTGTAAGCGTTCATCTAGGTATACACTTAAGGCAGCTATCTGTACTTTAATAGTACTTAGGGTTAAACCCTTGTTTACACCTTCCTGTAAAAACTGTAGAATATTAGCCGTATTTATGTCCCGGCCATTCAGCCAGCTATTGAATTTTTTCCAGACTTTTTTGTAAATAGCTCTCGTGACTGGTTTGCGACTCTGTAGTAAGGTCGCAATTACCTCGTCTGACAGGCCCTTACTCCTTAAGATTTCCTCCTCAGTAACCACGCTGACAGCTTCAGTGTGGCGACCTGCGGATGGTAAAGAGGTCCCTGCGACAGGAGGTCCTGTCTGTAGGGAAGTCTTAGAGGCGGACAGTCTGTCAAGTCTGTCAATTGTAGCAACGTTGTGAACCACGGTCTCCTGGGCCAAAAAGGTGCTACTAGAATCAAACAGGTTTTTTCCTTGAGGAATCTTGCTAGGACCCTCGGAATGAGATGAAGAGGGGGAAATGCATACGCCAGACTGAAAGTCCATGGAGTTTGCAAGGCATCTACCGCCAGGGGTTGATCTCCTGGGTTTAGCGAGAAAAAATTGGGAACCTTTGCATTTTTCCTGCTCGCAAAAAGGTCTACCTCTGGTTCTCCCCAGTGAGCTGTTATGAGATTGAATGCCTCTGGGTGTAAGGACCATTCTTGGTTCGAAATCCTCTGTCGACTCAAGAAGTCCGCCTTGTTGTTCAACTCCCCTTTCAGGTGAACTGCAGAAATGGATTCCAGATTGGCTTCTGCCCACTGGAGAATGCGTCTGGCTACCATCATCAAACGAGGACTTCTGGTTCCTCCTTGTTTGTTTATGTATGCTACAGCCGTCGTATTGTCTGAACGGACTTGTAGATGGTGACCCTGTATTGCGGGGTGGAAAGCTAGAACAGCTCTCAGGATTGCTGTTAGTTCTTTCCAATTGGAAGAGAAACATTTCTCCTCCGGGGTCCACTTGTCCTGGACCCAGCTTGAGCCTAGGTGGGCTCCCCAGCCCCAACTGCTCGCATCCGTTGTTAGTGTTGAAGTGATAGGAAGGACCCAATGAACCCCTTTGTTTAGGTTCTCCCTGTCCTTCCACCACCAGAGGGAGCGTTTTACCCTTGAGGGGATCGATACCTCCTCCTCCAGATCTCTGCCTTTTAATTGTTCTAACAGAAAACCCTGAAGTTCTCTTTGATGGAACCTGGCCCATTGTACGGCTGGAATGGCTGCCGTCATAAGACCTAAGACCGACATTACTTCCCTCACCGTACACTTGGGGCTGCATTGAAGAAAAGATATTCTCTGCCACAGATTCAAAATCTTTTCTTCCGGCAGTATAATTTTCTGATCTACAGACTTGATCCAGTACCCCAGATACAGGATCTCCTGTGTTGGGGTTGTCTTGGATTTCTCCTGACTGACAATCCACCCTAATCGACTCAGACTGAGTTGAGTCAATTCTAGGTCCTGAGAAAGACGACTCTCTGAGTGGGCTGTTAGGAGCAGATCGTCTAGGTAGGGGATAATTGAGACTGATTGAAGCCTCAGAGGAACTAAAGCCTCTCCGAGAACCTTGGTAAAGATTCTCGGAGAGGATGATAGACCGAAGGGAAGTGCTCTGCACTGAAAGTGGTAAACCTTTGTGTCTATCTGCACTGCCATCCGAAGGAATTTCTGGCATTCCTCCCTTATTGGAATGTGCAGATAAGCATCCCTTAGGTCCAGGGTTGCCATAAATGTCTCTTTCTGCAGGAGATTCTTTATGGAATAAATGGACTCCATCCGAAATCTCTTGTAACGGATGGAGCGATTCAGTGGACGGAGGTTCATAATTAGTCTGAATCTCCCTGACGGTTTTCTTACCACAAAGATGTGCGAGTAAAAACCGTCCCCTTGTTCCTGAATAGGGACTGGTGTCAATACTTCTTGATCTACCATTTCCCCTATTAGTAAAGGTAAGGCCCTGGCCTTTTCTGAGTGACTTGGAAGCTTTGTCACCAGAAACTTGGAAGGAGGGTTGCTGTGAAATTCCAGCGCATGACCCCTTTTTATTATGTTTAAGACAAACTCGTTCGAGGTTGTCTCTTCCCATTGAGGAAGAAATTTGCTTAATCTTCCTCCCACAGGAACCCTGACGTCACTGGGGTTTGGGATCCTGATTGGGGCGGCTAAACAGTATGCCCCCTTTTCCTTTCCCTTTATGTCCCGACCAATGTTTTTTGGGGGTTGAACTCTTCTCTGATTTAGAGGGTTCCTTAAAGGGACGAAAAATTTTTCTTTGAAAATTTTTCTTTTTTGCAGGAAAGGTTTTCTTTTTGTCCGCCGTCCTTTCTAAGGCGGAGTCTAATTCAGGCCCGAAGACTAAGTCTCCTGTAAAAGGGACGCTGCACAGGCGGGTTTTAGACGCCGTGTCTCCCCCCCAGGTTTTCATCCATACTGACCTCCTTGCTGCCACTGAAAGTGCTGCAGATTTAGCCGTAAATTTAACGGAGTCCGTGGAGGCGTCAGAGATGAAACTGGTGGCCTTAAAAAGCATAGGGAAAGATTTCAAAAGCTCCCCCCTAGGAGTGCCTGCCTTTAAGTGTTCTTGTAGTTGCGATAACCAGAACTCCAGGTTTCTAGCTACACAGGAAGTGGCTAGAGCTGGTTTTAAGCCTGCCATAGAGGCATCCCAGGCCCTCTTTAAGACAATGTCTGTTCTCCTGTCCATGGGATCTTTCAGGTGGCCCATATCCTCAAAGGCCAGATCAGCCTGCTTTGAGATTTTGGACAGAGGGGCGTCTAGTTTTGGATTTTTATTCCAGACCGCCTCTGGGCTCTCATCAAAAGGGAACCTTCTCTTAAGGGATTTAGGAAAGAAAACCTTCTTGTCTGGTTCAGACCACTCCTTAAGGACAAGGTCAGAAAGCACCTTATGTATAGGAAAAACCCTTGCTTTCTTTTTCCCCAGAGCCTCATACATTTGATCATGTCTGGATAACTGAGTTTCTTCCTCCTCAATTTCCAGCGTATCATAGATAGCCCCCATTAGCTCATCTACTTCCTCGAGAGATAATCTATATTTTGAGGCTTTAGATGCTGCTTGATCCTCTTCCTGACCCGAGTCAGTGTCAGAGGATTCGGGGCTAATCAACGTGGGGCTAGGCTCCCTGACCATACGGGGCTCCCCTGAGCTGGGTGTTGTAAGGCATGGTGATGAGATTATAGTTGTTTTACTCGTGGAGGCAGCTGCAGCTGATCCCACGTCAGTGATTAACTCCCGGAGGGACTTAAAGGTCGACGCCATTTCCTCTTTAAAGGAGCCCAAAAACTTTGCTAAAGGGGAATCTGCCTCAGATTTAAGCAAGCTTGCAATGCATTGCTTGCATAGGGCTTTGTTAGAGCCAGAGGACAACCTATTCCCACAATTAGGACACTTTTTGCGGCCTGTCTTGTCTTCCCTTGGCATCTCTTTAGCCTGAAAATAAGAAGACAAAGGATTTCTTAGCGTCAGCACCATGTCCCTCTTAGAATCACCACTAACAAACAACCTCACTGTGAGTAAACCGCCACCGTGGGGTACTACAGGGCCCAGCCTACAAACACCACCACTCCACCAGAGTAATAGCATGCCCAGCAGCCTACCTGGGTTTGGCTGGTGCCTGTCTCCGCCGGAGTATCCTGGGGAATAGCCTCCATGGTCCCCCTCTGACGCTCCGAATCCCGCCGCTAATCCGGTATAGCTGGACGCTGGTCGGGCTTTACAGGCACAGCGCTGGCTCTCCCTCTCCTCCTTGTACCCTTAGAGACCCGGAACCGGAAGTCTCGGCACGCAGTGATGACGCGGTTCCGCCGGAAGTGAACGCTCGGCGTCTCCGACCCCCTGCAACGAGGAGGGAAGATGGAAGGTTCCACTCACCACTCCTGGGGGAAACCGGCGTCATTCTGCCCCTGGCCACCTCGGCACTGGAAGGAGGAGGGTAACGGGTCTGCTCCGGTTCAGCTGGACGGTACCCGAGCCAAAGAAAAAAAGGTATGGACCCAAACTGCAGCCATAAACCAGGACCCGGTCCCTTAGGCTTGCAGGTTCTCAGGCAGCCCCTGAGAGGGGCCTCCAGGTTCCTGGCAACATGTTCCTCCGACGGAGGAAACACAAATGACTGACCAGGGACCTGAGGGACCGCCTTTTGAACTGTGGCAATGTGTTTCCTGTGTCGATGGGAGGAGCTCCATCTCTCAAGGGCTGTCCTGGAAGAACACTTGGGAAAATTATTTTATATTTCAAACCACAGAAATTTCTGGTAAGCGGGAAACTTTGGCACATGGAGATATGCAACTCCCCTCCTTGTAGGATGGACACAGCCGATCGAATTATGAAAGGATCGGATGTTCAAGTGCCGATTCAGATCTCCGAGATCTAAAATGGGTCTTACCTCTGTTTGGCTCTGAGACCTTAAAAGGTTTGCGCCAAAAAACCCTGTTCCACTAAGGGAATCTCTGATATCACCGACTGGGATAACAGCTGATCCAAAGGCCAGAAAGAGAGACATCTTATTTCCTTTCTTTTTTTCTCTGGAGCCTTAGGAGCATTATTTGAGGAGACGGACACTCTTGCATAAAGACTGCCGCATCAGCAGCCCCAAGGACCCCACAGGCAGCACCCACACAGGACCCAAACCCCGGACCCTCAGATCGAAAGACGACTGAGCCATCCTGGCTCTAAATGTAACCTAGAGAAGAAAAATCGCAGAAATCCCTCTGCTCTTAACATTGTTCCTGCCAGACTGAGAATCGCAGGACCTTTCCCCTCACCCGAACGAGTGGGGGTGCTCCTTCATGAGAAGGCCTTAGCATTCTGCTTTATGGGCTTTCTGCTCCCAAGATCCTGGTGCTGCCCATGGGAACTAAGGCATAGGAGAGGCTGCACGATTAAAGGAGAACTGTCTGAACCTCCTTTTACTGGTAAAGAGAGCTTTACCTCTTCTGGATATGCTTATCCATTCTAAATAGCCATACCCCAGAAAGGGACACAGACTGGCTAAGGGTTTTCACCTGGTGCTTCGGCTGATTAATATTTCAGCCATGGACCTCTGCAAAAATGCACTAGTCCAAGTATAAGCCATAGGGCTTAAACGATCAAGTCCTTTATAGCATCTGTGAGACACAGTGCGTCAAATACACCAGCCCCTTGCCGGGCCTGCTGATCGGGCAGAACTTTCAAGCATCTCATACCTGTTCCTTAACCCCTTGGAGTCCATATTCCAATGCATTGGCGTGACTCAAAATGTGCTCCACCAAAATAGTGGAACAGATGTTAAAGGGTTAATGGACTGAGCTACTCCAATTGCAGCCAGAACTGCAAAGAAGACATCTTGTCTTTAAAAGGAAAATCCAACCTTAACTTACTGGATCCTTTAACATCAGTGCATTATCCACTGGACATAAGACTCTGCTCACTGAAGTGACAGCAGCATTAATAGCTGGAACCCCCCATTTCTTTCATAGAAATGTTCCCATTCAGAATACATAGCTATGCATGAATAGCAAAAACATCACCAGGTAGGGGAGGTTCAAATGAACCCTATTAGAGTTCGATACCTCAAGAGCCTGTGCTGCAGGCAACAAAAGGGTTAAGTAAGGGAGTAGACAAACACCTGGCTTGTGCGGCTACTCCCTCCCTGTTAGGATTCTCTGAAGAGGAAAAATAAGTATCTTCCAATATTTGGGAAGATCTACCTGATCCCCAGCCTCCTGCACCTCAACAAAGGGGCCCTGAGGACTAGATGGGAATCTGCTATGTTTAGTCCTACTATGGAGACACATCATAGCGATAATCTTTTAAATGGTGGAAGAAAAAAAACTGTATGAAATACACAGGGACAGAAGTGTTCTACCCTTGATGGCTCATCTGACTGGCCGTATTTTTCTTTTTTACCTCTCAGGGGAGGAAGGCATTCTTTTGGAAGGGTTTTTAGTTTGTTGTATACCATTAACCCCTTAGAACCCTTAGAGCTCCTGGTCCCTTTGTCACTCATAGCTTACAGTACAAAGCAGAGGCAGAACCAGCAAAATAATGTTACACTTGCTAGGCTATAGTAAAGTACAAAAGCTGCTATTAGTCCTAGCTATACAGTACAATGTTGTCAAAAGGGGGATGCCTGTGTCCCCAAACCTGACCATTCTGCTCTGTCCCTAACCCGCCAGACTGCAGCTTTTCCTGTATAGCTCAAATTACTTCCTCCACGTGTGGCCGGCGTCTGACGCCGTTGAGCAATGCCCCCCCAAATGGAAACGGCCCCCCCTCCTTCCTCTTTCAACAGAGAAGTGTGTGAGCGCCGGCATCATGGCAGGGGGGGTAAATCCTCAGAGTGGCCGCAAAAAATGGAGGTCCTCACAATTGAGTCCGTCCCAAAGGGAACCCTAACGGACAACGAAAGGTTTTCCCTCCTTTGCCGAAGGGAAACTTTTTGGATATATCTGATGGGTTCCCTTTCGCCGGACGGCCTCAATGAAGAAATGGACGTTTTCAGTATAACCAATTGACACATGTCATTCAGACATAAACGCAACTCACTGTCTGTAACCTACATTTCATTCCAACGTAATATCTCCAATAGAAGACAGATTTGATAGTTGGAGTGCTGTCACCATGGGGCAGTTCTTTAAAATTAGCCCCAAGCACTACATACGCATGTGGGGCTCCTTATTGATTCATTTATTCATCTATTCCCCCTATAATAATTTACATAACAATTTAAATAAATTAAACATTTATTTTTTCATTTTAGAATATATATATATATTTTTTTTTTTTTTCTTAAATATTTTAATTTTATTTTCTTTCTTTCTTAATTCATTTTTTTCTTTACTTTACTCTACCCATACACACACCCATACTAATCTCGTCTCACTATTATCTGCTTTCTTTCTTTTTCAGCTAACTGCTTATTAATGCTTTTGTATTGATACACATCCATGCTCAATCATTTTCAGCTTAATTGTGTTAAGCCACATACAAGGGGTTAACCCGATCCAGCTGGTCTTTCCCCGCCCCCTTATACAACCCGATGCCTCTTATTCTTTGTGTTGTCGTATGCCGCTCCAGCTTTGAAAAAGCGCATGCGCACGAGACATGTAAGCAGGCCAGTTGGCATGGCAACTCTCCTCACTAAGGAGCCTTCCACGTGACGATCAGCCACTCGGACAAGCGGCACTATACGTTAGGCTTGTGCGTTGCGCTCTAAACCTTTTGTTACGCCAGGTGGACGCCACCTTGTGTTCCGACTTCGGACTACATTACCCAGCGTGCACCACATTTCCCTTCCAGAGTTTTAAACATCATACGGAGCAGGACAAAAAAAACTCCCTCCTTCCTACAGGCTTAGAGTGGCGGCGTCCTAGTCTCGCAGTCCATCCACTAACAGTGAGTGACTTTAGGAACACAGTTCCTTTTATCTGCACCTGACAAAGTTTTGTTTTCCATCAAGTACTGTCATTTCCCCTCTCTGGGTGAGGATTGTTTGCAATCACCAAGTCCCCACGTTCCAGCTGGTTGGTGGAAGTGCAGTCTTTTTGTTGCCTTAAAGTCACAAGTACAAGACTTCAGGGGAGATTTATCACAAAACATCTGCCAGTTTACATTTTGATTTTATGTTATGATCGATAGATTTTGTGCTTTTAAGATCCCAGGAGGATCAGATGTCTTTGTCATTGTTCTTTTATATTTTTATTTAATAAATGATCTTTATGTTTTTTCATATCACATCACAAGTTTCTTTGCTGCGCTGTATTTTGTTGTTTGTTTTTCGTAACTGATAATCAGTACCGATTACAATAAAGCGCCCACAGTGCCAGAAGTGCGTGCCCACCAGTGCCAGCAAACCGTGCCCACAAGTGCCAGCAAACTAAAGTGCCCATTAGTGATGCCAGTCAGTGCTGCCCATCAGTGCCTATAAGTTCAGCATATTCGTGCCTCATCAGTGGCACCTCATCAGCGCCCATCAGTGAAGGGGAAAAATTACTTTACAAAATTTATTGAATTTTTTTTTTCATTTTATTAAATTTATTTTTTTGGAAAAGATTAAAAAAAAAAAAAAACACACAAGATTTGTGTGAAGAAAATGATAAAAATTTCACATGGTTACATTGTAGCATGACAGCGCAATTGTCATTCAAAGTGTGAAGGCGCTTAAAGCTGAAAAATGGCCTGGGCAGGAAGGCGGTTGTAAGTGCCTTGTATTGAATTAAACCCTTTACGTTATAATTTAATTTTCACCATATCCGATTTTTTCTTTTTATCCTACTGAGAAGCACAAGATCACAAAATAGACACCAAATAGGGTAACAGAGTTCCATTAACTGGAGGTCCCCTCCCCCTGACACACCCCCTCCCCCAATCTACCCTCCCCCTCTCTGACATTTTGGCCCTGTTCTGGCCTTAGAGTCGTGGCTTCACAGGCCATTCACGACTCTTACCCTGGGGTAAGGCTCTGATCATGTTCCCCCTCCAAAAGTGGGGGGTTGGATGGGTCAATTATCCGGGTAACCCTTCATTCTACCGCTGCTTGATCGAATTGACCCTCATCTGCATTTAGCATATCTTTCCTACTTTCCCCTTTTCTTTCTTTTCCATTCTATCTCCCATAAATTCTATTTCACCCCTTAACGACCAGCGCACGCCGATGTACGTCCTATTTTTGAAGAGGGATATCTCGGTAACGGCAGCAGCTGCTGCCACAACCGAGATATCCATCTCTTCAGGCGCCGGTCGTCTGTATGATAACGGTGGTCTCCGCTGCAGATTCACCGCGAGATCATCGCTAATCGGCGGCGGGAGAGGTGCCACCCCCCCTCCAGCCGCCCTCCCGCACCTTCCGGCGCTTACCAGAGCCGTCGGTAGCGGCGGAGGCAATCGGGTCCTTTTCCTAGCTGGGTATGGAGACGAGTGAGGCTAAGATGGCCCCCCCTCTTCTCTATACCATAGGAGGGCAGAAGCAACGTCAAAACGTCACTTCCGCCCATACCTCTTAAAGGTATTTTTTTTTAAATGTCATTTTTTTCTTTTTTTTTTTTTTTGCATTTTAGTCCAAATATGAGATCTGAGGACTTTTTGACCCCAGATCTCATATTTAAGAGGACCTGTCATGCTTTTTTCTATTACAAGGGATGTTTACATTCCTTGTAATAGGAATAAAAGTGATCCATTTTTTTTTTTAAAAACAGTGTAAAAAATAAATAAAATCAATCAAAATAAATAATAAAAAAAAGTTTTTAAAAACACTGTCACGACGAGCTTGCGCACAGAAGCGAGCGCATACGTGAGTAGCGCCCGCATATGAAAACGGTGGTCAAACCACACATGTGAGGTATCGCCGTGATCGGTAGAGCGAGAGCAATCATTCTAGCCCTAGACCTCCTCTGTAACGCAAAAAATGCAACCTGTAGAATTTTTTAAATGTCGCTTATGGAGATTTTTGAGGCTAAAAGTTTGACACCATTCCACGAGCGGGCACAATTTTGAAGCGTGACATGTTGGGTATCAATTTACTCAGCGTACGGTTATCTTTCATAATATAAAAAAAAATGGGCTAATTTTACTGTTGTCTTATTTTTTTATTCAAAAAAGTGAATTTTTTCCAAAAAAAGTGCGCTTGCAAGACTGCTGCACAAATATGGTGTGAAAAAAGTATTTCAATGACCATTTTATTCTCTAGGGTGTTAGAAAAAAAAAAAATAAAAAAATGTTTGGGGGTTCCAAGTAATTTTCTAGCAAAAAAAAACTGTTTTAAACATGTAAACACCAAATCTGAAAGAGGCCTGGTCCTTAAGTGGTTAAAGAAGAAAAAAAAAAAAAAAAGGAAAGTTCTTTAGGTTTGGCTTTTTCTTGCAGTTCTTTGCGATTTATGCCATCTTTGTGCCATCCGCTGACCATCCTGGTAAGGCTGCAACTTACAAATGAAGTCTATTGCAGAACTCCTGTAAGGCCTTTGGGAACTTTAACTTTACTGATTTGCCATCTTTCTATCCTATTAAACAAGCAGGGAGACCCCAACTATACTATTTTTTGTTTGCATCTGTTCCAATAATGGTTTAAGGAGTCTACTCCTCTAAAGTTTCTGGGGCTAAATCTGTAAAGATTTGGAGATTCACTCCTTCATATTTCAATGATGTTAATCTTCTCAGCCTTTCCCAGATTTGTGCTTTTTCTTCATATAGCTGTAATCTCACTATGACATCCCGTGGTACATCTGCTGAAATGTTTTGGGGTTTTCTGATCCTGGGTACTTTTTCTTTAAATTGCTCATCCACAGGTTTATCTAGCAGAGGGTTAAATATTTTATTCATAATTTTTTTCAGATCTTCTCCCTTTGCTGTTCCTGATCTTCCACCTTATATAATATTCTTCTCTGTCCTATCAGCAGGTCCTTAACTTGTTCCTTTAGTTTTATTTCATAGGCTTGTTTGTCCATTTTCCCCTCTGTCACCTCTATTCGTGTCAGCATATGTCCCAGGTCTACATGTAATGTAGAAATTTGTCTTTAATAGAATTTTCCAGTCTTGTGAACATCTGTTGTTCCTAATTCTGTTGGCATTTAGGAGCTTGCTCCTTGCTCCTCCACTTTACGCATCTCAAATTCACTTTCTGTTCCCATGTCTTCTCTCGATTGATTTGAGTTCTCACCTTGCTTCTTTCCTGGTGCTTTTTTTTTTTTCTTTGGTCCCTTGTTTTTCAGATCCCGGACTCTTTGGGCTTTCTTCTTGTGCCATATTTCTTAACTGTACTTGTAGTTTACTTTTGGGGCTTTTGTTTCACTACCTTTTAAAGTTCTACCGTTCATTTTGAATTTTTTGTTTATATTTTTCCGTTTTCCCAGGTTGGTCTATATCTCAGGCTACTTTCACACTGCGGCGTTGGCGGTAAAGCACTGCTATTTTTAGCAGCACTTTACCGCCGTTTTTGCAGTACTTTTCGGCCGATAACCCTTTTTCGGCCGTTGGCGTTAAGCTAAATGCATCCAAAGTGGTGCTGCCCATTGATTTCAATGGGCAGGGGTGCTGTAGGAGCGGTGTATACACCGCTCCTACAGCCCTCAAAGATGTGGCTTGCAGGACTTTTGGCATGTTGCCAGCGCACCACTCCAGTGTGAAAGAACTCAGGCTTTCATACTGGATTGAGAGGAGAGGCTCTTTACAGGCACCATTTTAGCACTATAGCGCCTCAGTGTGAAAGTAGCCCTAGTGTGTTTTCCTTTACTTGTCTCCCATAAAGCCGTTCTTATGTGATAGGGGATCAATGTGTGGTATATTGGGTTGATGAAAGACCTTTACACGTTACCTTGGTTTTTCCAATATATCATGTTTCTTCCACCTTCCTTATTATCACCACAGTCTCTTCAGTAGTAATATACACCCCCAGCTAATCGCTGTTCGGGAATGCTGATGTGTATCTGCCAATACGGGTTGTTAACTGTAAGGCCTACTGCTTTATGGTTTCATCAGCGCAAACTAAAACCTTTGTTCCCCCCCCCCCCCCCCCCCGAGACCCTGTTCCTGCTATCTCTGGTTCCCTCTTCCACGGGTCTCTAATAAGTCTGTCCATTTTTGATAATTATTTTAGGTTTATATTGCTTCAGTTTATAAGACATACCACTTTATAAATGAAAGTTCAAATCTCCCCTTCTTCCCCACTCACTTCTCCATCACTCCAGATCATTGGGGGGGGGGGGGGGGGGGTTGATTCCACAGGGCGAGAGCTCCTTCTTTAAACTGATGGATAGAGAAAATGAAGAGCAGGGCTGTCTAACAATGTCAAACTGACTGATGGGTCTTCCTATATCCTGTTCCTGCTTTACCCCCACTACAGTACATACTCCTCTCCACCTAACAGGCAGCTTGGGATCTTCAATGAGTGGCAACACTTCCCATATCACCCAGTCCTGCTTTGTTCGTCCTTGCTTCTCCCCCTCACCGGTTCTGTCCTCTTCCCCGCACTCTCCAGTGCGGGCTCCGGAGTCTCGGTGGTCCACTCACCTCCTATTCAGTGCCACGCCACGGGTATGGGCAGGGGAGACATGAAGGTTCCCCTTCCCAGCACTGCACCACCATGCCAAGTCACTATCCACCTCAAGCTCCAGAATCTGACTGATTGCTCGTTTCTGGCCGGTGCAAGACACAAGCATAGACAGGGGAGAAAAAATACATTGCGGGCATCAGTTCATCAGGCAGGAACAACCAGTTGTCTGTCGATGAGGATTTGCAGCTTGTAGCCTTCATAACACTGGTCTCCCCGGAGCACTTCTAACATGCTCCCTCTAGGTGCCATGATTAGGCCCCTCCCCCAACGTGAATGCATCATATCATCATTTAACCCACTAGAGAATCCAACAACTCTGTGTTTAAAAGACACCTGTCCATAGAATCTTTTTCTTCCATCCAAACCTCACGATCATGGGCAAGACAAAAGAGCTGTCAAAGGACATCAGGGACAAGATTGTAGACCTGCATAAGGCTGGTGTCAGAGACTGGCCTCGATTGCTGCCTTTTCTCTGGCCATTCAGCGTGGCGGCATAAACCAAGCAATCGTGATTATGAACTCTTGTGTGCAGTGGTATGTGCAAAAATTGGCTTTGCTGTACCACAGGAGGACAACAGATAGACATGCCACATTGTCACTCACAGATATTTACTTTGTAAATCTTAGGCAGCCCCACCTTGTCCCAGTACTCTGTATGGTGCCAGAAGAGAACCGAATTTCTTTTGCATGCCAAATATCTTCCCCATCTGAACCGTCATCTTCATCATCATCAAACTGTTGAATGCGCTCTTTATAGCAGATCTCAAATAGATTGGAATTAGGCTGTAGAAGACAAAAGAATATTGTAAACAAAACCGGTGTACATTACAGCACATTACAAACCCTTTGTTCTGCGTTGCCACTCCTACATTAAAATGATTTAGTCAATATTGGTCTTAAATATACATTAACTTTGTAGTGCATGTAAACAAGCCCATCACTTCGACTGCTTGTACTGTTCATCAAAAGGATTGGTTTCCTTTGTTAGTACAAATAAAAGGCATTTTAAATTACCTGTAAATTGCATATCTTGGGGTACAGGGCAGAGCCTAGATATTCATAGACTGAGTTACAGGATGCTAATGTTAAGGTGACTGAAGACTGGCAAAACTTTGCGGATATGCTCCTGGGCGTACCCCTACCCAGCTCCGTGAGACCTTCATTTTTTTTTGTTTTTAAGCTATGCAGAGTAACAAAGAACAGAGGGGAGGTGTCCCGCACTGTGCTCCCAGATATGGAATTTAAAGGTAGGTCAAAATTCCTTTTATCTTAATCATACAATACAGGCCATAGGTTGGATATCTGGATATCCCTAGACCCTGGGATTTCCGTAAGCAATGAACGGAAAAGTCCAGGCAAGCAGAAGTGTGCCAACATAAATAAGGATCAATGGACGCCCATTTAGGAGGGGTGCTGGAAGAACCATGCAACCTGCGTTCACAGAGGCTTGGATTTAAACCTGGTAAAACTTGGAGAAGGTGTGAACTGAAGACCAGATAGTGGCCTAACAAGGCTGGGCAACATAGGGTTGATATTGGAATGCCCACCGATCTGGAGGCATAAGCAATAGTGCTGGAGGTGTTTTAGCCTTTTGTGTGTAAGCTCCTGAGAGGAGTTGTCTTACCCACCTAGCAATAGTGGATTTGGAAGCAGGATGTCACTTGAGAAGCTCTGATGGTAGGACACAGTCCATCTTTCTGACAGAAGCTGTGGTTTTCAGAAAACTGACAGCTGCGTCAACTTCCAGACAATGAAGAACAATCTGTTTGGGGTGCTTAAGAGCAGGGCACAAAAAAGGTCCGCGCCTTAGCTGGAAATGAAAGGTTGATACCACCTTAGGTTGAAAAGTTAGGTCTTGGGGGGGCAAGACTATTTTTCTTCATGGTTCTTTATAAGAGAGCTGCTAACTCAGATACGCCTGACAGATGTGATGGCCACTAATAAGGCCAGGAGAGATCATCCAAAGAGAGTTCCCTGTTGAGTTCAAAGGGTGGTTTCTGCAGGGCAGAGAGAACCAAATTAAGATCCCATTTGGGCGTTGAAAGGGTGGTCTGATCCAAAAAAAGACATTGCATTAAGGTGAAAAGCAAATCAGAGGCTTCTGGAAGCAAAAGCTTTTTAAAAAAGAAAAGGATTCTGGAACAAAATTGGCAAGGCCAAAAACCTGTCCCTTAAAAGTACTTAAGGCCACATTCTGGTCAAGTCCCGATTGTAGGAAGGTCAGATGTGAGGTAAAGAGATCTCTCTGGGACAGAAGTGTCTGTGTTCACACCAAGCAAAGGAGGATTTCCAGGTACTCCAGTAAATCTTTCGGAATGTGTCTTTTCTGGCTGTGAGTAATGTGGGAATGACAGTCAGAGATACCCCTGGTCCCTCAAGGCACAGATTTCAATATCCATGATATTAAAGCCAGTGATTAAGAAGCAGGAAACAAGGGTCGGAAGATCTGGTCTCTTTAGAAAATGCCAGGGACTGCCCTCCTAGAAGTTTGAGAATGTCTGTGTACCTGGTTATTCTGGGCCAGTTTTTTTTCAATGAGAATCACTGGTTTGTCCTCTTGTTCTAATTTGAGGAACAGTTGAGGCAGAATCCGCACTGAAGGAAATGCACATATTAGCTCAAACGAAGTCCAGAGAATCACCAAAGCATCTGATGCTCTGGTGAAAACTAGAGGACCCTTGGTCCTGGTAACAAACAGAGGTAACTTGTTGAAGCTGGTGTCCAGGGCCATCCACAATTGGACTGCTCCATTTCTGACATAGGATTTTTGTGAGGGGAGGTAAAAGGAGCGCTCGGTATCCAATTAGAAGAAAAAAAAAAATTGGTTTCTATTGAAAGTAGTAAAGCATGATAAAACCAACTAATTTTAATGGGAACAAAGACTCCTCTCTTCAGGGCTATCCAAGACAAAAATAAAAATGTACAGAAAATGATATATGTAGCATAACGTACATATGTGGAAATAAAGGTTGAGAGGATAAAAATTGTTTACGTGTCATATAGGATATTGGAAGAATATTGGATAAATAGCCCATTCTCTTTGGTCCAGATGGTGACTGCTGAGGTAATCTGGTGAAAGAGCGCTACCCAACAAATATATATACTATATCAAAAATAAGCAGTGTGGAACAAGTTACAACTAATAAATCAAATGAAATGCAATAAATGACAATAAATCATTAAAGTCCATATAAAGTTCATAGATTTCCACAATCTTCATAGTGCAAATTAAAGTACCAAGTGCCGAAGAGGATGATCCGTGCTCCCCTCCTGCATACCCTCTCACTCCCCAGATGCTCACTCCCTAGACAGAAGTCTCTAGCACTTGTGTAAACAGCTGGGCTTTGTTGTCCTTCTGGCTGTGTCTCAAGTTGTCCTTAATAAACGTTCAAAAAGGTATTGACAAATGGCAAAGAGAAAAAAATTGTGTAATGCCGTTTTATTTCTCATAAAAACAAGTAAAATCCACTCACATGTTAAAACACACAGTAACGAGTAAAAACCAGAAGCCGGAAGTGCACATCGACTTGCGTCTCACCGGCTGGAAATTACGTCACCACCCGTGGTCAACTATTGCGTTTTGTCCCTCCTACGAGACATTATCAAAGGATAGCCTATGATAACGTTTCATAGGAGGGACGAGATGTATCAGACCATGGGTGGTGACGTCATTTCCGGCCAGGGAGATGTAAGTCGCTGTGCACTTCCGGCTTTTACTTGTTACTGCGCGTTTTAACATGTGAGTGGATTACACTATTTTTTTTCCTCTTCACCATTTATCAAGTCCTTTTGAACGTTTATGGAGGACATGAGACACAGCCAGACAAGCACTAGAGACTTCTGTCAATCGAGTCCATGGCATCTGGTGGGTGAAAGGGTATGCAAGAGAGGAGGCATAGATTGCACAAATTAACCTGTTCAGCGCTTGGCACTTTAATTTGCACAATGAAAGTCTATGAACTGTATATGGACTTGAATAATTGATTTATTGAATTTCATTTGATTATTTGTAACTTGTTTTTTGTATATAGTTTATATTTGTTGGTTAGCGCTCTTACACATTTCACGCTTAAAGGCACAGTCGCTTTTTGAGAGCAGCAACCAATTAATTTAATTTGAACAAATTAATTCACTTGCAATCATTTTCTGGTAGTTTTTTTGCACATAACATGTCACATTTATCCTTGAGCGCAGGAGTACATATTGTTGTATTACACACAAATTTCTGATATGCTGAGGTAATCTGCCTTCCAATAGTCTACTCCTATGATGTAAATAGCAGAGATCTCCAGGCGATGTTTCTCCACTCATGAACTGATCAAACTTGCTTTGTTTAAGGATGCCTGACTCTTGGTACGCCTATGGTGACTAATAAAGGCAACAGCCGTGGCATTGTCTGATTGTAACCAAATTAGGTGTCTCTGAAGGAGAAAAGTCCAGTGATACAAAGCAAATTTTATTAATCTGCGCTTCAGGGTGTTGATAAGGAGCTTGGCTTCCTTGGGTGACCACGTTTCCAAAATTGGAAGAGATTGTAGCACTTCTCTCCAACTTTTGGGGCTAAAGAGAAGTAGGGAAAGGGAAAAAAAAAAAAAGCAAGCAGGATTGTTCTAGATCAACAGGATGTTGTATGAGGACTAGAACTTTTAGAGAATCTCACTGAGGAACGCTTCTTTAATCTTAAAATACGAGCATGGGATTTTTGAGAGAGGCGTTTCTTTTCTGGAAGACCAACCTTTTCCCGGGCTGTGTCTAGAAAGAGGCCTAAATATTGTAAAAGAAAGGAAGGTTGAAGGGCTGACTTTTGAAAGTTTATTACCCAACTCAAAGCCTAAAGTATCTAAATAGTCTTTTGGAAGTTTTCAGATAGTTGAAAGGGAGACGAGTCCTTCAGAAGAAGGTTGTTTACTTACCCCGTTATCTGAATGCCCCGAATTCTTGAGAGTAAAAATGGCTGCAGAGCCTGGGCAATGTCACACACAGGTATTCTATGGTCTGCCCTCCACACTGAAGCCGGTCATGTAACTGGAGTGGCTTCAGAATAGGCAAGTATACACATTGTTTCTTTTCAAAGGTAGATAGAATAGGGAGTGGGAGTAGATTTAGCCTTAGTTAGCATTTGACTGGAATTACCCTATAAAGTTTTAGGATTCTCTCAAACACTCGGATCAACTAATTTCACCCCCACCTTAAATTCTTAGGCATTCTCCATAACCCTATGTTCCCCCTTGCTCCAGAGAATCCCTTGGCCTTCAAATAGAGGTCATTCAGATGCCTGAAATATACAGTATACATGACCTTCTCTTATCTAAAACAGAGCAATAACTTTTTCTTAGGTATATGAACATTGGAAAATTCCCCAATAGAGCGATCCAAGGCACTTTATCCACATGCTTCTTAAGAACATCTCAGTTGACCCAACACTTCTATACCTCTTTGCGCGACACTTTAAAAGTTCTCTGCAGTCTAGTGTCCTGATCTCTCTCTCAAAATTGGCCTTGGTTTACCCTACATAGGGATCCAATCCCACAGTATATTCCTGTTTGGGAACGTGGCCTAGGAGAAGTGTTTGATATATCAAATTGGAATAAACTGTGGATTGCTGCCACCACATGCTCTATAAACATTAGCTCAGGAAAATGCTCACAAAGTTATACTCAGATGGTATATGACCCCCAGAGGGGATCGCTAAATTCAGGTCTAAGCACTTACCCCGACTTGTTCAAGCCCCGACTTTTTCATGCCTCTGACTTAGTTGGGGTAGGCCGAACACTTTGCTGGGGGTGGGTCAGCCCGACACTTGACCTTTGACCTCTGGGGACACGCCTCCTGACCTTTGGGGGAGGTCCCTATTCTAATCCCTGAGTCCTAACCTTGTTCTTCTAGGGGAAACCCTAACCCTAACCCCAATTTTCCTTGCCAGACTATTGTTAAAGCATGGCAACTGTCAACTCTGAACTTTATGGAAGTGAAGCAGTGGGGCATGACGATTCGTAAAAAACTCACTTCCATCTTAAAGCGATATTAAAGGCAAGTTTTTTCTTTCAAAAAAAATAACAAACATGTTATACTTAGCTGCTCTGTGCAGTGGTTTTTCACAAAACATCCCCGATCCCCCTCTTCTCGGGTCCCCAACTGGCACACCGCCGCTTCCTCCTACTGAATGCCCCCAGAGAAAAATCCTGCTGTGGGAGAATCCGAACAGAGCCGCTGCTCTGCATGTCCATTCAGACACACTCTCTCACTGACTGAGCCCCCAGAAATCCGAGGCTGTTATGCACATCGCTGGATCGCAATGGGGCTCAGCAAGTATTAGGGGGGCTGATACTCAAAATTTTTTCTAAATATGGTCTCCAAGACAAAATTATAATCAAGACCTTAAGGAGAGAGCAGCTAGCAGTTGAGAGTAAGTTATTAGTGAGCAAAGAACCTGACCAGGCCCCACTACCTTCTCCTCCTCCTTTCTTTCAGCTTCCGATTATATTCTTGCTGCCTTTTCTTTCTTTACATCCCTTGTCATTTTTGCATTGCTAATTTCATAATGTTAACAGTACATTTACTATATGCACCTTTTTATCCACATCACTTATGTGAGTAATAGGGTGGATTCTAATTGGCCAATTGAATAAATTTTTTCCTTTTTGGCCATTACCTTTTTGTGCTTGCTTGAGATTTCAGACCAGTCTGCCATCACTATTAATACCAGATCTTTTTGCATGTCCCATCACTTGCAAAATGGCTCGTCACCTTACGGCTACTTGCCAGTTTTTTTTGAGTCCTATTTTTTCATTAAAAAAACTTCAACAACTTTTTTTTGTTAAAGAACAAGAATTAGTTATGAAACTCTCTACCAGATTAGACAGGCTGGGGAAGAAGCTAGATTGCACCGAAATGTGTTCCTCTTCTATGCATGTGCAAACCAGTGACATTAGGCGACTTCCAGTTCCCATCATTAGCTCTACTGTAGACCAATTTCGTTCCACCATAAGCACACTCAATCCCCATGCCGGTGGAGTCTGGAGTTTCTGGCTAAGCTCCTGGTACACCTGGTCCAGGGACTTCTCAGGCTATCTTGGTCAGCATACACTATTCATTTTGTGATTGCATTTTTATTATCTAATACATTATCCCTTATTTTACATGCTACACTATAGGGTATGTGCTTTTTCTTTTTTTCCTTTGTCTCTACACAGTAATGAAAGCCTCTTCATAAAGTAATTGGTAAGAGTAAGGTATTTTTCTAAGAGGTGGACATTAAAGGAATTTCACCAGCAGGTTCAAACAAAGGTTTCTAGAAGTAAGTAAGTACAATGCTTTGGTTAAGATGAAAGGAAGATACCACCTTGAAAAGAATGGGGGCCTTAAAGTGGTTGTAAACATCAGCATGTAATATGAAAAAAGCACATCCTTCTATACTGTGTGTACTTGCCTCTCTCCAAATCTGAGTATCATTTGTCTCTGCCGACTGGTTATTTAGATTAGAATGAGTCACTTCTGGCAGCTTTTCCCCGACACCAAGCGTTAAAATGGTGACAGGGAAGGAACCTGCAGCACTGCCTGTGGTGGTTATCCACAGATATCCATTTTCTCCATACTGTGTAAAGGAGGGTGTGTCCCTTCCCTCCAATCAGGGTTCAGAGCTGTTGGCTGTGTGAAGACTTCAGATTCCAGCCCCCTGCTCCTAGAACTAAAGAGAAATCCTTTCCTGTTTATGTTTTCAGATCGATCTACAGAAGAAATGGCTGTAAATAAACAGCTAAAAATTATGTAGAAGGATTTGTTTCATCTCTGTGTATCATCAATTACTAGTCACTTCACTGGGTACATGGGATGGTTTACATCCACTTTAATATAACCTTGTAACACTAAAAAGGGTTCTTTAAAAAGGACTGCGGCTCAAACTCAGAATTGCATCATGAGGTGACAGCAATGAAAAAGCAACCTTGTGAGTACAAGAAGTTAGGGGCATGCCCCAGATAGGCTAAAAGGACGATTTCTGAAACCAGGCTGAGATTCCAACATACAGGAGTAGCAATGTAAAATGAAACTCACATATTTGGATAACCAAATCACCCCTAGTTGCAAAACAGTGTGATGAGCTTCCTCTGATGACCAAGTCCCTTGTTCCATGAGGGTACCTGGAATTTCTCTCCAGTCTGATAGGCTGGCTTCTACTGAAAGTAACTTCCAAACTAGCGGAAGGATTTTTCAGTTCTGGTACCAAATCTGTCACCCATCATGGCAGGGCTTGATGGTGAAAACGCCCAAGAGGCTCCCACCCCCCTGTAGAATGAGCTCTCACCCGGAAGGGAGGCGTTCTACCTTTCAGGCCATATGCCTAAATGACTAACTGGCGGATCTAATATTAAATGAATGCCTTGGATGCTGCTTGTCCTTTCTTGGCTCCCCTCCAACAACACAAACAAGGAGTCTGATGTCCTGAATTGTGCTCATCTTTTCAGATAAACTGACAACTCATACCACATCCAAGGAGTTAGGCTGCATTCACACCTATGCATTTTTAGTGCTTTTTGCATATTTGCACTACAGTCCATTTACCATTTTCATATGGAACATGTTATGTAGTGCAAATCTGCAAAATGCACTAAAAATGCATAGGTGTGAATGCAGCCTAACTCCTTGCCTCAAACAGTTTTCTGCTGCTGAAAGAAGTTCTAGGGAAAAAGGAGGGAAAGAATGTGCTGGTTCAAACAAAAACCAAAAACTACCATCTTATCACTAATAATGGCTCTTTACAAGAAAGAGCTGACAACTCCGATACCCTCCTTGCTGAAGAGGTGGCGATTAGAAATGCCAACTTCCGTGTCAAGAAAGGAGAAAAAAGCCCCTATAAAATGGGACTTTATAAGTGACTGAAAACACAAGTAACGGATTTTACAATATTTTATTAAATACAAAAATTATCTTTAAATATGCATATAAAGCATTTAGAAAAATGCATCATCACAAACAGCAAAATATGATACAATGGCTCAAGCACACGTCCAACCCGACAATCGTTTCAGGCAGATCCTGCCCTTCTTCAGGGGATTTCTAGAGCTTATACAGAGCCCACAATAAAATTTGAATCTGTCTGATATTCCACGTAACATGTGATGATTTGAGACCCAGACAAGCTGGTATTCCTATGGCCCTGAACGCCAATGAACCCCAACAGGGGTTACACAAATTGTCCACCCCAACCTGCCAGAAAAGGCCAAATGGATGTTCTCAATTAGATATATGTCTCAAAATATCCCACCGATCAATGTAGTCTGTAAATGTCCGCCATGGACAAAGCAGCTGCAGCGGTAGAAATATATTCAGCCTTCTTAAAACAGTTGTGTGTGTCCATACATGTGGAGAGCAGCCTAGTGAAAGATTGTAGGATATCCCCAGCGTGGCAAGTCGACAGCTTCCACGCTCCGTTCATGGATCGTCTACAGCCAATCTTACTAGGTTTGAGTACTGGGCCCACCAAGAAGATAACTGGGATCGCCTACCGGCTACCAGGATAACAACTGGATATCAAAATAAAAAATAAAAAAGAATTGCACTAGGTGCATGATAAAAATAAGGAAATTCCCATTAAAAGGAAAAAAAAAAACGTGAAGGATATCGTGCAGCTAGCACTATAACCCCGATATAGGGCACAAGAGATATAGATAAAAATAAGAGTGCAGCACTGGATAAAAATCAATCTTACAAGTGTATATGATAAGTGTGACAACAATATATACAATAGATCTACAATGCATCATTGGTGCACATAATCAAATATATAAAAACCATCTAATGAAAAGTAGTCCATATTTTAAATTATATATATATATATACACACACACACACACACACACACACACACACACACACACATACATATATATATATACATATATACACACACACACGTGCAGAAACCATCCGGTGAAAAATAGTCCAAATATAATTGCTGTATTAGCAAAATACGTGCATATAAACACAAAAACATGACAATAAAAAGTTCATAAGTGAAGGTATCCAAAACGTGAAGAACTTCCAGTGCAAGACCATAGGTCTGTATTTTCCACCACTATTGCTGCCCGTCACCATTCAACAAACAATGGAGGCTTACCAGAAAGCCTGTGACCGCCCTTATTCAGGGGGGTCAAATCAGGCTTAGTAGAGGAAACACCAGGAACACGTTCAGGATCTCAGGAACTTCCCTGTGCCCAAACAGATAGCCTGCTGTGTGTCCCAAGCTGCACCACCTAAGATGGCTGCTATTAACTTCTGTCATTTTACTGTGCATGCTCTGCCGCCACGATCAATGTGCGCGTAAAACCTTGTTGAATCTCCTTCAAACAAGGCTCGGGTACCATTTATTTTAGCATTGAGCTGTCTAATCTGATCCGATCATTCAGCCCCTTGATTCTTAAAGGAACCAGTCCAGGACTAACAGTACTCAGAGAGCTTAACAAACGTGGCAAAAAAACTGAGATACTTCCGGTATGGGAGGGGTTATCTAGAGGGGGACTACCTGTCTGCTTGGTGTGTCAGTGTCCATTCACCTATAGATGGCGCATAATCCAGATAGTAATGTTTATAGCCTGCTCTGTGCCCCGTGATGATAAAAAAAAAAAAATACAAAAAAAAAGAAAATCCTTTTCTTTGATGTACATCAGGGGGCACAGAGCCATAGTAGTTACTATGTGGGTTATAGGGCCACCGATAAGTGATGGGACACTGGCACGCCCTAAGGCAAGAAGTGCACTCCCTACATAACCCCTCCCACTACTGGGAGTCCTCAGTTTTGTAGCCAAGCAATACAAGTGTATACCAAGAAAGGAGGGACCTCTGTGTTCCCTGATGTACATCAAAGAAAAGGATTTTACAGGTAAGCCGTTTTAAAAATCCCGTTTTGTTTTCATACATCAGGGGACACAGAGCCATAGTAGTTACTATGTGGGAAGTCCCATAGCAATGGCAACTGAAGGGAGGGAGACGCAACAAAAAAGTAGGGCAAAAAGGAGGCCAGAGGACTCATACTGCAATACACTGCGCCCAAATGCAATATCCTCATGACCTTTAACATCGATTTGATAAAATGTGGTAAATGTATGAACTGAAGACCAAGTTGTGGCCTTACAGATCTGAGCCATAGAGGCCTGATGATGCACCTAATCACCCTGGTTGAGTGTGCGTTAACATGAAAAGGAGGAATTTTCTTCTTTAAGCCGTAAGCTTGAACAATCACTTCACTAATCCATTTGGAGAACAGTAGATTTTGATGCTGCCTGTCCCCATTTTGGACCTTCTGGCAGTACAAACAAAACATCTGTTTTGCGAACCTGAGCAGTCGCCTTTAAATAGATCGCTCTTACTACATCAAGGGAATGTAGTGCCTTCTCTTCCCTAGATTGAGGCTCTGGGAAGAAAGAAGGAAGAATAATATCTTTGTTTAAATTAAAACCTCTCATCACTTTTGGTAGGAATTCAGAATGAGGACGCAAAACCACCTTATCCTTATGCATGATTAAATACTGCTCTTTACAAGACAGAGCCGCTAGTTCCAATACTCTTTTAGCAGAAGAAATGGCAACCAAAAAGATCTTTCTTGAACCAAGGGAATTTCCCATAAAGGCTCAAAAGGCTGATTCGGCAAAGCCCATAAGACCAAAATTAAATCCCAAGGATTTAGAGGTGCCTTGATAGGGGGATTAATCCGTGTTACCCCTTGAATAAAGCTACACACCAGAGAGTGAGAAGCAAGAGGCTGTTGAAAAAATAATGACAAGGCCGAGATCTGGCCCTTGATAGTACTCAAGGCCAGCTTCATTTCTAATCCCATTTGCAGGAAATCAAGGATCCTACCCATGACATACTTCCTGTAGTGCCAACCCCTGGATCCACACCACAAAACATATGCCTTCCATACTCTATAGTGAATAATCCTGGAAGCCAACTTCCTGGCATTAATCAAAGCAGATACTACTGAAGGAGATAACCCACAATCCTTTATAAAGTGGGTTTCAACAGCCAAACCATTAAATTTAGCGTCTGTAAGGTAGGATGGAATACCGGACCTTGTGCAATAAGGTCAGGCCATAATGGCAGAGTCCGAGGGATTTCTACCGTCATCTTTAAGATCTCGGCAAACCAAGATCTTCTGGGCCACCAGAATCACCTCCTTTCGTTCCTGCTTGATCCTGCTGAGAAGATGCGGAAGTAGCAGAACTGGAGGAAACGCATAGATCAGTAAAAACTGATCCCATAGGAAGACTGCTCGCGGATCCCTCATTCTCGAAACAAAGTTGTCGACTTTGTTGTTTAATCTGGACACGAACAGGTCCACGTTTGGAAAACCCAATTTCTGACATATCGCTAGGAAGATGTCGGGGTGAAGAGACCTAATTGTTGGAGACTCAAGTAGTCTGCCTGCCATATTTTCCATTCCAGGAATGAAAATTGCCGAAAGGCAAGTAATGTTGTGTTCTGCCCAAGCTAGAACATGATTCACTTCTTTTGGGCTGCACGACTTCTCGTGCCCACCTGGCAATTGATGTAAACCACAGCTGTGGCATTGTCGGATTGAATCCTGACAGGACAATCCCGTAGACTGACTGTCCAAGATTCTAGGGCCAGACGTACTGCCCAAATCTCCAAAATGTTGATAGGCAAGGTTCTCTCTAACTTGGACCATCTCCCCTGGACAGAATCTTCTTCCAGGACTGCTCCCCAGCCTAGAAGGATGGCATCTGTTGACTTTCCAGGATACTGGCAGAAAAGATGTCCCCTTTTGAAGGTTGCCGGATATCAACCACCAATTTAGGCTCTGATGTATGTCGGGAGCCAAGCATATTGGAAAATCCAAAGCCTAAATCTTTTTGTTCCGGACCGACAGGATGGGGTTTTGTAGCAGTCTTGAGTGAAACTGCACGTAAGGGATGGCCTCGAAGGAGGCCATCATTTTCCCCAACAATCTCATGCACAGCCAAATGGAAGGATATTTCTTTGTTTTGATAAGTTGAATTAGTCCTATAATAAAACTGATTCTTGTCTGCGGTAAGAATACCTTCTTCTGTACGGTATCTATGACCAGCCCAAAGTACTGTAATCTCCTTGATGGTTTTAAGGAGGATTCTTCTAGGTTGAGTATCCAATCCAGAGATTCCAGGTAGTTTACAGCTGTGATCAGACTCTGGTTTAGACCCGAGACTGAATGATCTATTAAAAGTAGCTAGTCTAAGTAGGCTAGGACCGTTATGCCTTGAGTCCTTAGTCTGGCTAAAGGAGGTGCCAGAATATTTGAGAACACCCGTGTTGCTGTGGCTAGACCGAATGGCAGGGCCACAAACTGAAAATGATGATTTTCTATTTCAAAGAGTAGAAATTTCTGGTGAGCGGGAAATATTAGCACGTGGGAGATATGCATCTTTGATATCGATTGAAGCCAAAAACTGCCCTCCTCGCAGGATGGAACAACCGAGTTCGGATTGACTCCATGCAAGAGAATCGGATATTTAAGTACTGATTCAGATCTTTGAGCTCTAGAATGGGTCATAAGGCTCCGTTTGGTTTTGGAACCGTGGAAAGGTTTGAATAAAAACCTGTGCCCTGTTCCTCTAAGGGAACCTCTGATATCACCAGCTGGGATAATATATGATCCAGAGCTGGAAAGAGACTTTTTTCTCTGGATCCCTGGGAGCATTTGATCTTAGAAAACGAGGAGATGGAAATTCTCGTAACTCTAGTTTGTAACCTAGAGAAACTGAAGAAGCCACCCATCTGTCTTGACATTGTCCCTGCTAGATCTTTAAAAATTGCAGGTGCCCTCCCCCAATCCGAGTGAGCGGGGGCGCCCCTTCATAAGGAGGCTTTAGGGTTCTGCTTTGTGGGCTTTCTGCCCCAAGGTCTCTTTTGACCCTGGTGCTGCCCTTGGGGTCTTTCCCTTGAGCCTGGCAGTTGAGGCCGTCGAGACTGCATGGAGGCTGATGCCCCTGACACAGGTGAGGAAGCACGCTTAAAAGGAGAAATGTTTGAACTTCTTCTTTACTTGTAAAAGAGAGCTTTTCCCATTAGAGATCCTTTGGATGTATTTATACAGATAGTCTCCAAATAGCCGTTCACCATGAAGGGGGAACTGGCCAAGAGTTTTTTTACAGTGTGTTTTGGCTGACCAATTTTTCAGTCACAGAGCTCTGCGAGAATGCACTAGTCCAAGCATAAGCCTTGAATGATAGAATCTTTCATAGCATCTACTGTGAAAACATAGTGTGTGATAGACTAGCCTATTGCTGGGCCTGCTGATCAGGCAGAATCTTAAGTATCCCCACAAACTGTTCCTTAATGGACTGAGATACACCAATTGCCACAAGAACCGGCTGCGCTACTGAACTTGCTAAAGACATATTGCTTTTGCAAAGAAGTTCCAACTTTTTATCTGTTGGATCCTTTAACATTAACATTAGCGCATTATCCACCGGACACGTGAGACTTGTCCACTGAGGCAATTGCAGCATCCATTGCTGAACTCCCATTTCTTATAGAAATTCTCTTCCACAGGATAAAATGTGGAGAATTTCGTAGGAGGATAGCATACTTAATGTGATTGTAGTTTTATTAGGAGGATAACATTGTTTATCCGGATGTTCTCATTCAGAATACATAAGCTTTTTTAGCCATGAATGAATGGGAAAAGCATCCCCAGGTGGGGCAGGTTTTAATGATCCCAAACCAGAAGTGGGTTCATCAAGGCAACAAAAAAGGTTCAAACGAACCTCTATATTAGGATCCTCAGAAGAGGATATATTCGTATCTTCCAAAAGATTTTCTTCCTGATATCTTGTCCCTAGCACCTCAATAAGAGGGTCCCGAGCACTGGATGGGGATCTGCTATGTTTAGACCCACTATGGAGAGATATAGCACCAATCTTCTTTTTCAAATTACAAATGGTAGAAGAGAAGACCTCCTGTGTGATATATACAGGGACTGAAGTGTCCAGCACAGCTGCAACAACAGTCTCCCCTGACGGCTCAATCTGACAGGCCGCATCACTCGCAAACAGCTAATATGGCGGTTGGGGGAGGGGTAAAAACCACTGCTGAGTGGCCGCACAGATTCTTTTTTTAAAAGAATGCTTTCAGAATATAGGTTGCCCTAAAGGGGTTAATTTCAACATTGGGGGCACAGGAGGAGAACCAGTCCCCCCTTTTCTTACCAGAGGATCTGCTTATTGTGGCCGGAGGAGAGGAGGAAATGAAGGCTTCTGACACAGCGCTGTTTCCAGGATCAGGCGGCGAGTGCTCAATACAGCCCCCCATGGTGACACATAGGCATGACAACATTATAACTTAAAAGGAGAAATTCATAAGAAAATCTCCACTTGCCTTTCCTCGCTGCAGGGTTATCTGAGATAAACCCAATCTTCACCCTTCACGGTGGGCTCCGAAACCTTCAGGAACAGGGGAACCTAGAGGTTACCCACAATCCTGGACCTGCAACAGCACCCTGCCAGTAAAACTTTATGGCCTTACTACCAAAAAGTACTGGAACCCAGGGTCCAGCTCTCCAAAAAGAGAAGCATTCACAAGCAAAACCTTGTTTCTTCGGACACGAGGCCCAGGTACCATTCCTTTGGCCTATGAAAGGACAGTCTGAACGGATCCGGTCAGCATGGCTAGCCCCAGCAGAGCTCAGCACAGCACCTCTTTACTTGTGACCAACAAATTAGACACTGGCGAAAAAACTGAGGACTCCCAGTAGTGGGAGGGGTTATATAGGGAGTACACTACTTGCCTTAGGTGATGGACACTGGCATGCCCCATCAGTGGCTCTTTAACCCACATAGTAACTACTATGGCTCTGTGTCCACTAATGCGTGAAAAGAAACTGGAGCTTACCGGGAGGCTGATGAGTTATGCTATGGCTGTCCTTACCAGCTTTGTTTGCCACTGTCCTACCTAAGGGTAGCTGTAAATTCAGCGATATAAGACTATAAGATTCTGTGCCCGTGTAAAGTTAACTATAATCAAACTTTTGTGCATCACATCTAGTGTTAGTCAATAAATGGAATCACTATAATTAGTGGACAAATACAAGATTAATTCAGGATCCAGTCAGGGAGATTCTTTTATACTAACAAGGAAACAAAAAAAACTTACACTTTCCTCATCTGCGTTCAGGGAAAAATTGATGTTTGCGGTTTTGTCAAACGGAGCACTGAGAAAATAAAACAAAAAAGAATATGCCATAAAATAGATGATCTTGAAAGCAATTTTCCTGATTGACAAACCTAACACTCAAAATTAGAGGTAGAGAGAACAAACAGGCTAGTGAATGAAGAGGAATTTGTGATGTACTTGCTGTTCCCTCATTTCATGCAAAACCAAATTACACCACATGTGCTCATCTACGCTCTCCAAGCAAATAGAAATGCTTTAGTGAACAACGCTTAGCCACAGCCATCATGCAAAAAAACAAAACAAAAAAAAAAAACACAAGTGTGATTTGTGTTATTTTCACCCATACTTTTGAACTTCCAACAAAAACACTAGTGATATGAGGAACTGTGCTGTGATGACAATGTACACATGCTCAATAAATCATAAAATTGCAACACTGGCACATAGAGGCTGCAAATGACTTGCAGTATGAAATTACTACAATACATCTACACATGCCACATGCACATAGAATGTTGTTAGAATGTCCACTAAAAATCCTATAGATCTAAAGATAATATTGTACAAATGTAACTAAAGTATGAAAATGGTATGGGGCAAAAAAAAAAAAAAATAATAAAAAGCAAACACGGTACTAAAACTATGTGTGCAGAGGAGCAAAAAATTTAAATGTATATATTATATATACACATACACGCATATACATACACACACACTACCCTCAACTCCCTCCAAAAAAAAAAAAAAAAAAAAAAAAAAATCGGGCTGCTGTGTAAAATCTACATAAAAACAGAGTGCAATGGTCTGCAAATCTCATAAACCCATATTTTAACAACAACAGAAAGCACATCAAAAAGTTTATTCTCAGAAAACGTACCATTTAAAAAAAAAAAAAAAAGTTAATTTTGAAAGCAGCAAAATGTCTAAAAAAAAGTTGTGACAGGGCTACAAAACTAACAAGTGGTACTAACAAGAGCCAGCTTAAAAAAAACATTTTGCAACTTAATAGGTTAATTGGCAAAAGATCAGTAACATGCTGGGTTATGAAAAGTGCATCTTGGAGTCAGAGTCTCTCAGAAGTAAAGATGGACAGAGGTTCATCAATGTGTGATAAGTGGTGTTTAACCGGTTCCCGACTAGCGCACGCCGATGTACGTCGGCAGAATGGCACGGGCAGGCATATTGGTGTACAGGTACGTCCAATCTTCAATGCCGCCCTGCCATCGCGAGCGCGCCGCGAGTCTGGTCGTGGGTCCTGCGGACTCGATGGGCATACCCGCGATCGTCTCACGGGACGGCTGAATGGAGAAATGCTGTTGCAAACAGCATTTCTCCATTCTGCCTAGCAACACTGATCTCTGTTCCATGTGATTGGAGCAGAGATCAGTGTTCACTAAATGAAAGCCCAGCCCCCCACAGTTAGTAACACACCCCTAGGAACACTTAACCCCCTACACTGCCACCCACTGGTTAACCCCTTCTCTGCCAGTGTCATTTACACAGGAATCACTGCATTTATTATAGCACCGATTGCTGTATAACTGACAATGGTCCCAAAAATGTGTCAAAAATGTCCGATGTGTCTGCCATAATGTCGCAGTCACAATAAAAAAAAACGCTGATCGCCGCCACTAGTAAAAAAAAAAAAAAAAAAAAAAAATTATTAATAAAAATGTCATAAAACTATCCCTATTTTGTAAACGCTATAACTTTTGCGCAAACCAATCAATAATCGCTTATTGCGATTTTTTTACCAAAAATATGTAGAAGAATACGTATCAGCCTAAACTGAGGGAAAAAAAATGTTTTTTTATATATTTTTGGGTGATACTTATCATAACAAAAAGTAAAAACGAATGCGTTTTTTTTCAAAATTGGCGCTCTATTTTTGTTTATAGCGTAAAAAATAAAAACCGCAGGGGTGATCAAATACCACCAAAAGAAAGCTCTATTTGTGGGAAAAAAGGACATCAATTTTGTTTGGGAGCCACGTCGCACGACCGTGCAATTTTGAGTTAAAGCGACGCAGTGCCAAATCGCAAAAAGTGGTCTGGTCTTTGACCAGCAAAATGGTCCAGTCTGTAAGTGGTTAAAATTTGTTGAACAATTTCAGAATAATGTCCCTCAACATAAAATTGCAGAGACTTTAAATTTATTATCGTCTACAGTACATATCATGAAAAGATTCCATTAACCTGGAGAAATCTCTGCGTTCAAAGGACAAGGATGAAACACATCAACAGCACTGCAGTAATACCAGGCATGATTCTATGATTATTATTGAATGGGCTCAGGAATAAGTAGTAAAATCACCGTCTGAACACAGTTCATCGTGCCATCCAAAAATGCAAGCTAATGTTCTGTCAGGCAAAGAACAACATGAACATGAAACACCAGAGTATTCTCTAAGCCAAAGCTCATTTACTGTTCATGGTCAGACTAATTGAAATGTGATATTCTTTTTGGCAACCATGGGAGTCATGTCCTCCAGATTAAAGAGGAGAGGGACCTTTTGGCTTATCAGCATTCAGCTCAGAAGCCTGCATCTCTCATGGTATGTGGGTGCATCAGTGCGTAAGGAATTGGCAGCTTGCACATGTGGACAGGCACCATCAATGCTGAAGGCCATGTCCAGGATTTAGAACAGCATATGTGCAGGCAAAAATGGGACAACATTCCTCTCCCAAAACTCCAGCAACTTGTCTCCTCAGTTCGCAGATGTTAAGGCTTGGTTCACACTTCTGCAGCTCTGAAAGCTGTGCTTTGCGCGGTGCCTCCTGAAAATGCAAGAAAAATATCCCTGCTCCATTGTTCAAATCGCAGTCCGCATGGAAACCCCACGCCCAGTGGTTGCCAGTGGTGGAAGTGGCTGCTGTAATTTCCAGTGCATTAGCATTAATGGCACCTGCACATACCATCTGCGATTTTTGTGTGGGTGGTTGAGGCTTCAAGAATGGGTGTGAACCTGCAGCAAGAACCAGGCCTAACAGAGTGCTATTAAAGGGGTTGCTTTATGGGGGAGGGGGGGGGGGGGGGTGTAGAGGGGATGCTACACTGTGGTAAACATGGCCCTGTCCCAACTCTTTTTGGAATTGGTCTGTACTATGCCAGCTTTTCGTTGCCTTGTCCAACACTTTTGAGCTATGTTGCGGCCATCAATTCAATTTAAAAATGACCTTTTCTTAAAGTAAACATTTGTTATGTTTTCTATTTTCAATTGTGAATAAAATACGGGCTTATCAGGTTTGTAAATGGTTGCATTCTGTTTTTATGTAGCTTTTACACAGCATGCTAACTTTTTTGGAACTGGGGTTGTATACACACACACACACCCTTATAGAATAATTAGGATTCTTAACCACGGGGGCCATATGGTGCAGAAAAATGACTGTTTCATGCCCTACCCACTTTGTTTTACCTCTTCAGCTGTCGAAACTGAGCACTGCAAGTTAGAAAAAGAGAAAGAAATAGCAGGCATATCAAACTAAGGTTGAAGCATCAAGCTGATAAGGAAAATGAAAGTTTGATAACAATATACTAGCAAAGTGCACTGTTAGTAGATAAGTGTGCATGTGTGCATTCTGCTCAAAGTATCACAGTCTTTTCCAATACAAGCCATTTAAAATATTTGCACTATTTAAATTACTTTTCCACAGGATATCTATGAGCATAAGGAAAGATTAACACTTTTTATACATAAGGCTCAATTCACAAAGCTAACACGCAAAGTTAAATATAGTTATTTAAAAAACAATGAATTTTTAGCCAAAGCCCAGAAACTTTGAAAAAAAAGTCACATGGCTAAAAATAAAGATACATATAATTGTGTAAAGAGTAGTGATGAATTGAGGCTAAAGAGTATATTTATAGGTCACCAACTATTCAGAAAGTCGACAAGAAAAACGAGAACCCACCGCTCCAGGTGAGTCCACCAAAAGATTGCTCATTTCCCAGGCAAATAGGGATCCCAGGTGCAGGCTGATTGCACAAACCAAGTAGATGAAGTCTGAACAAACTCTGGACAGCCGCACTCCGGATCAGATGAAAAGTAAAAAATGCCTTTATTTCTTCAAAATGAAAAACCTCACATCACACAAATAACAGCAGCAAGAAAGAAAAAGTATAAAACAAAATTCTGACGCGTTTCACGCTAAAGCTATGAGTAAGTGCTAGCTTTAGCGTGAAATGCGTCATCAATTTTGTTTTATACTTTTTCTCTCTTGCTGCTGTTATTTGTGTGATGTGAGGTTTTTCATTCTGAAGAAATAAAGGCATTTTTTACTTTTCATCTGATCCGGAGTGCGGCTGTCCAGAGTTTGTTCATCCTTCATCACTAACTCTATTCTCTTAAAGCTGAACTAAAGGCAAGAAATAAAATTGCAAACAGGCAGGCTCTTTATTGCAAAAGAGATTTGCAATGTCTCTAATGCAATAAAAAACACTTACCTGATTGTTTACAAGCCTCTGCAGAATTTACATGGTGCATGCGTTCCGTTTACATTTCCAGCTGGATTGGATAACTACTGCCCATGATGCCCTGACCAATCAAAATGGTCGAAGACTGGCAACTGGAAGAAGCCAGGGAAAATATATCAGCATTGGTGAGGGCCAGTTGGAGAATAGGCAAGTATTCTTGCCTTTAGTTTCACTTTGAACGCAAGCAATCAATATTTTATAATGGTGTGGGCAATCTGCCTTAAAATGACAAGCATTAACACATGACACAACACGGGTTGTGTTAACACAGTGCACATGAATTGCAAAGTGTGACTAGGCCTTAAAAAAAAAAAAACACTAAAATCAGCAAAGCTTTATCTCATTTAGTAAGGTAACTTAAAATACACTTTGCAGTCTCAACATTGCTATACTCCTTTAGTAAATCAACCCTTGTGTCTATCTGTTAATGAAACCTCTGAAGGGGGAGGGAATAAGTCACTTTTAGTCCTAACCATAAAAAAAATATATGCAAAACTACTACATAGTCACTTATTAAAGTGGCTGTAAACCCTGTTATACCACTTTTCACTACAGTTAAGCATATAATAAGGCTTATCTGTAGGTACTGTAAAAATCTCCTAAACTTGCACAGTTTAGGAGATATTCACTGTATCCGCATGTGCCGACGCCATTGGCAAATGTGCACTGAAAAAACAGCATACGCGGGCGTGCCATCTTTGGGGCTCTGGCCAATCACAGCGCCGCAGCCCGTGAACCAGGAAATAACATTATGCAGTTTTTTTGTTTTATTTTTTTTATTTATAAAAAAAATAATTTAAAGCTATGTTTTAGTATTTTTGACAATAAAAGCTGACCTTTGATGCTTACATAATCCGTTTTCCCCAATTCACTAACATGTAAGGCATAGACAGTCAACCAGCAACTCTGAAGTTAGGTGCTACTGCAACTGATGAAAATAAATTCTTTACTGAAAATTCCTTGACATGTATTATAACACTACAAACAGGGAATTCCTGATGATGCCTAAATGGTGAAATGCATTGAGGTTGGGTCGCTGCTGTTAGTTTCTGGTAGGGATGCACCGAAATTTCGGCCGCCGAAACATATCGGCAATTTGCCAAAAGAGAAAAGCACCCGATAATGGAGCCGAAAATGGGGCAGGGCTCTGCCCCTGGTGCCACCCATCATGGGGGTGTCCTATAGCGCAGGAGAGCAACTCCCTGGTTGATTAGAACGCTGGGAATATCCGCGCTTTCATTTCAATAGCCGTGTGTTCCCCACCGTGCACCGTCACATACAGCCCCTCCCCCTTGTCCTGGATTGGACGGGTGATCTGTCTATCAAAGTGCCCGGACAAAGAGGAGGGGCTGTGATGGCATGACGCGGGGAACACACAGCTCATTTTTGGTATCGGTTTTTGGACTAGAGTATTTTTCATTTCCGGTATGCACCCATAGTTTCTGGTTGTTGGTGACATACTCGGCTTAGGTGGAACGCATGCTGGGGAAAAACTTTGCCAATAGTATCTGTGCTGGTGCCGGTCTGGCCACAGAGAAATTTAAGTGCATTAGACTGGCTTGTTTTTAACTGAAGGATTTTACTAAACGTGCTGCACTATGAAACCATTTATTGACTTTCTGGGGATTTATGATTCCTAAATAAAATGCGAGACGGGAATTGCATAGAAAGATATACTATATGCTGAGTCTACCTCATCCTTCCCTGACTGTTTAAATTCAAAGGCAGAAAAGGTCTTTATGGCCATATGAATCTGGTGAGTGGTTCCCTGTACCTCATGTGGTAGAGCACTTTGATTTGGGAGTGAAGAAGTTGTCACCTGTTAAAGTGATTGTTAACCCACTTTGACAACTTCATATAATCCTCTGACCTGACAAGTGCCTGTCTGTTTTATGTATTGCACAGCATCTCCCAGTGATCACGTGACCGGCCGACTCTCTCCTCAGAGCTGCAGCGGGGGGGGGGGTTGTTGGGATTCTACCGCAGACGCCAGCCGGGACGAGAGGAAAGGAGAGAGAGAGCTTCCCGGTAACGTGATCGCTGAGAGACTCTGAAATACATTACATAGTAGATGAGGTTGAAAAAAGGCGATCCATCAAGCCCAACCTATGTGTGTGATTACATGTCAGCATTACATTGTATATCCCTGTATGTTGTGGTCGTTCAGGTGCTTAGCTAATAGTTTTTTGAAACTATCGAGACCACTGCCTGTGGAAGGGAATTCCACATCCTTGCCACTCTTACAGTAAAGAACACTCTACGTAGTAGTACTCCCCCTATGGTCCATGCCAACAGACCTTATTTTGTACAGTAAAAGTTTATGGGGAACTGTGTCAAATGCTTTTGTAAAATCCAGATACACCACATCTACGGGCCTGCCTTCATCTTGATGGCAACTCACCTCATAGAAGGTTAATAGATTGTTTTGGCAAGAATGATTCTTCATGAATCCATGCTGAATGCTGCTAATGATACAGTTTTCATTACTAAAATATTGTATATACTGTAGTCCCTTATCATCCCCTCCAAGTGCTTGCATACTATTGATGTTAGGCAAACTGGACTGCAATTCCCAGGGATGTATTTTGGGCCCTTTTTAAATATTGGTGCTACATTGGCTTTTCTCCAATCAGCTGGTACCATTCCAGTCAGACTGTCAGTAAAAATTAGGAACAATGGTCTGGCAATTACTTGACTGAGTTCTGCAAATACCCTCGGATTCAGGCCATCTGGTCCCGGTGATTTATTAATTTTAAGTTTTCCAAAGTCTAATTTTAATTCTGTCCTCTATTAACCATGAAGCTGCTTCCTGTGATGTGTCATAAGGGTAAACACTGCAGATTTGGTTACTGAAGCCCCCCGATTCCCTTGTGAAGACGGAGGAGAAAAATTAAATTAAATATGTTAAAGGCAGCATTTTTTTTTTTTATAAAACAGACAGGAGCACCTGTTATTAGAACACAGAGGGTTATATGAAACAATAAACATAATTTTAGCACCAGGAGGGGAGGGGGCAGGCACCGGCACAGTAGCGACAGGTAGGGGAGGAGAAAAGGACAGAAGAGAGAAGGATAGAGCAGGGCTGCGGATGACAGAGGCACGTAAACTGACCATAGTGTTAGGGCTAAGCAGCCCTGATAAACTGTTGTCAGTTTACGGGGGGGGGGGGGGGGGGGGGCTTAGCAAGGCAGGATCAGCCAGATACGGGGGGGGGGGGGCAAATTACAAAGCACAAGCACTGTGCTGTATAACATGCTTTAACCACTTTACGACCAGCTCATTACATCCCTTTTTTGAAGAGGAATATCTTGTTAATGGCAGCAGCTGCTGCCACAATGGTGGACACTTTGTAATCTGTGTGGACACATTTTTTGCTACTTTGAGAACACTTATATTGATGTTTATTTTTGTTTTTTATAGTACGCGTAAAGGATATTTCACAGTAAATCATTTATTTTCACCAGTTGTAGTAGCATCTAACTTCACAGATCTATGTTTCTTTGAGTGGGTTGTACACCTAAAGGGGCAACTGCTATATAAATATAGTAAAAGTTTAAAAGGTTGACACCATTTATATTATAATATTCAACGCTGTCTCATGGCAGGACCTGCTGGTTGGCAGCAGTTTTGTTATGAAGCTGTTGCTAACCTCTGGTTCTGTAAGAGGAGCACCAAAACTGCTTTTTATTAGACAAGCACTGGACAGCTTTACATAAATTACAGATGGCGCAGCAAAGGTTATAACATAGCTTAGGTTACAAAGTTTCAGGGCCACTTTTCAGTTACCTTCAATCATTTATTTTCAATATGTATCATTAGTTCTACTTTGACAAAGATGCTAGGGGGGGCTTTCTGTAATTGAAGTGCAGATGAATGTCATTTTATCTCCCCATCTTCAGTCACAAATACCTTGCATTCACAGAAAAGAATGCAAGACAATTTCAGAATAAAATGTGATCTGCGCAACACAGCCTGAATTGTAAATTTCAGGACCGTACATTCACTGCTTACTGCACTGGGGAAAAACAAATATTAAACATCCCAGCGGCCGCATATGATGCACACTTCATTAGTATTCACTTTTACAGTGAAAATGGTAGTTGTAGTAAACTGTGTTGGTCTATGGACGCACACAGTTCAGCTCGGCAGTTAGCCCACAGGTGTGCCTGCATAGCAAATAGCTTGCAATGGGGGAACACACAAAAAAGAGGAGCCAGGAGCGCTTTACATTATCTGGACAAAAGTTGCATCAAAAGTCGCACCAAAGTAAAGCGGGCAACTTTTGAAAGTTGCTATGACTTTATGTCCCACTAATCTGAATGAGTGGCAACGAAACAAATGGGCTGGGACCCGTCATGTGAGTGTGATGTTCAAAGTCACAGGAGAAGGCCCACAAGTCTGAATGGAGCCTTAATAAAAAATTTTTTAAAAAGTACCATTTACAACTGCTTTAGGATGACAAAATAGATATATTTTTGGGGGCCAAAAAAGGCTTTTGGCTAAAATTTTAGCAAAAAGACTTGCAAAAATGATTTTCTATACCATTTATAGGCAAAAAGCATAAATATATAAATAAAACTCCCAAAAAGAAGGAAAGAAAGACTTCATGAACCTGTAAATTCCAAAACTTTAGTATAGTAAAGGACATGGGTAATGATTCTTAGACCGTGAATTATACACCGCTACCATCAGCTGACTGGACAGAAATTTTGCTGGGACTGCCCAGTATTTCCATATAACCCCATTCATTCTGTGAGGCTCCAGTTATTTTTTTTAGCAAACATTAAGGCGATCACAGAGAAAAGAGGGACCTGCATGCTGTACACAAAGATACGGAAAAATTCCCATAATCTTATTTGTGGAGTACAGGACACAGGAACTGATTCTTAGACCATGTGACAAGCATCCCTAGGCAATAATTCAAAAAGTGGACAACACAATAGAAAAAAAAGCAACACACCCACAGGAACAAACAAGAAAGGTCAACAAACCCCAACAGTTGGCAGCAGAAGCACCTTGCAGACAAAGTATGCAATGGCAGAGAATCAAAAAGCCACCTGGTACACAAATTGTTTTTTAAAACCAACAATGGATTAAGTGGTGGCCCTACATCATCTGAGAAGGATAGATACTAGATGCTGTAAAAAAAAAAAAAAAGCCCCCCCCCCAAAAAAAAAAAAGGACAGGGAGGGCCTTTTTCCTTGAGGACAAAAGAAAAAAAGAAAAAAAAATGGTACGCTGACAACTCAGCCTGGCTTTGTCGTCCTGGATGGGAACAGCCCCAAAGGGATCTTCAGTGGCTCCATCTGCTGATGGACCATGGCTCTGGACCTGTATAGCACCCTGTGGCAAACTCAGCAGGATGCATATCACATCCCCACAAGATACAGTGCCCAAAGATCAATTTACAGGATGGCCCCACATCTTGGTCCACGTACAGTCCCCCAAGGATCACAAGAGCAGTCAACCAATCTAAAAAGCTGCAGATGAAAACCACAGTATGGGTAGCGGAAGGATTCATTTTTTTGAAAAAGAGCAACAAATTGACAAAGCGCATGCGCGCAAAACATGTTGTCAAGGCAACAGTAATACAGCTTATGGAGCAGTCATCATATCCCATTACCCATCACTATTTTGGACTTCTATTTTCCGGCAACCAATGGTAGCTTGGACTGTTACCCCAGTCTATCAGCTCAAACTGTTTCAATAGTGGGTTACACATCCCCACAATAGTGATTTAGTAGTGGACTGCACCACGTGCAGTGGAGAGGATTACAGCAGATCCATTACAGCCACGCCGGGATTCCTCTTTCCCGCGGCAGTGTCTCAGCTGGACTGACGTCACTGACACATGTGGGACGGCGCTCCATTTCAACTTCTCGCTGAGAGCTGTTGCGGCATTCATCGCCCCCACGCGCTGGACCACCATCTGCAGGTCGGTAAACACGTCCCTCTACGGTCACAGTCACACTACAACCCAGCCTCTTCCCCCCCGCCATGAGAGATGAGAGTATGGGTTTCACAGACTATTCAGTTTCTTTTTGCTCAGCGGATTGGAGATGACTGTGTAAGCCTTTTTCCTGTATTCTTATTGTGATCTAACAAGACTGGTTTTATCATCATCTGCACGTTTGAATAAAATGATTCATTATCATTATATTTCATCTATTATGGACTGCTTTTATAACCCATTGATCGCTGGATTCCTGTGTTTGTATTGTCTTTTTTTTCCTGGATAGAGTAGAGCAAAGATTTTAAAGAAAATTATATTCTGTAGCAGCCCAATAGTCACAGATTGTACATTCTACCTGTTTGTGAACAGGAACTGTTTTGAAATCTTTTGCAAAATGGCATGGTAAGACTGAGGAGAATCTAGCTGTACAAAGTCAAGGCTTTTGTGGATGGTAGCAGTAAGTTTTTCACATTAACAAGCATGTTGAGTGAAGCTTCTGCTTCAGTACAATGGCAACTAGGAAAGTAAATATTTCTGCAGCTTCCCCCTAATAATGCCTCAGCGTCCTCTTCATGCCATTCTATGTCTGCTCCATTTAGGGAAGGAATATCGGGTCTCAACTTTAGTAGAGAAACAGGAGTAGGAGAATAGGTGTGACATTTATAAACCCAAAGCAAAGATGGCTGTAATAATACCGTTATTTGTCCAAGGAAATGTGACATGCAGAAAATTCAGTTTTTGGCAAATAAGCCACTAGTTGTATTTACAAAATAGAGCTAGAATTGGATGCAAAGAGTGATTTTAGAGGCGGGTCCTGTTTCAGTGCAAGGGACGCATCATTCTGAGGCCGAGTAACGTACAGGCCTTTAGCACAGCAAATGCTCGCCTGTGGTTTTGCAATGGCTCCATTTTGCTTGGTCTCCACCACAGCTACATGTGAAGGTAAGGGTAAGCATGTCCAGAAGGAGAACATAGCAACCCGGGTTTGGAGTGTTTTCTAGCAAAGGGGCAGAAGGCAGCACCTGACAACCTTATAAAGACTCCAGGCAGAAGATGTGGTCAACTGAAGAGTGGGACCTGTGGTGTCATGTTGCATCTGACGAACTTCCTGTGTCGAAGTTCTAATTAGTTTAGTTTTAGCACCAAAGTAAAAAATTTTACATTGTATTGAACAATTCAAATATCGCCCCAGTGATTAATGATAATTGTCAAAAAACACACAGGGTGACTCTGTCTTCAATGATGGGACTATACTAGTATATAAAGTCAAGGCTTCACCTATCATTGTGGGCATACCACTGAAGGTTGAACTGGATGGACTTGTGTCTTTTTTCAACCTGACTATGAAGGGCTCTAAAGGCACTGGGTTCGAAAGGGATGGACCACGGTCCCAGTATAACTGGTTACATGCATGGCAACAAGTGCCAAGGTGAGGCTCATGCAGGATCAAGTGTCCGAAACGTTACATGCTGTCTGCATGGTGTGGGGTCCTGGTACAGCTCTAAAGGTTTACCAAGGTTGTGCTTATTCAGATGCACTGTTTCTATCTGTGATATCAGAAGCCAATGAGGAGCAATCTCAAGAAATCAAAGATAGAACAATAAAATAAAAACAATGGATTAAGATAGGGGTTATTTTCTCTGTGAAGGAGAAGAGGTCTACCACCTTGAGACACTAGCAAAAAACTGAGGACTCATAATAGGGTAAAGTTATAGGAGAGGCACCACAGAGGTGCGTCCTCGAAAGCTTAGCCCATGTCCAGTCACCTGAAGGTATGAGCCTATAACTCTATCTCTATGAATACTTTGCCTGTGCCCTGTACTGTATGATTAAGATACAAATTTTATTGAAAAAAATAAATAAAAAAATTGTGTTCCTTGTACAGTTGCTTTAACTAAATGAAGCCATAGTGTTTTTGAAAGCCAGCAGCTACTGTCATTTTGACAATCAAGAATTCCTGATAAACGTGGCAGGGTGGAGCACAAGCAGTGGGAGATGAGCAGTGAGTGATACACATGCCCTATGTACTCCAATGAAAGTAGAATCTCCTTAACAGGGACAGAGACATCAGTAACAGCTGACACACGTTCTAATCACTCTCTACTCTACCCAAAACTAAAGAAAATGTTTTGCCTTTAGTTATACTTTAAAGTGGTTGTTAGCACACTGTAAGGACTTTATATAATCATCCTTGTCTCATAAGGATACGTGCTCCTGTGTCTGTCTTAAAAAAAAAAAAAAAGTCAATTATACCTAATTTCAGAGCACAGATTGGTGCTCACGTGACCTTCTGGCTCTCTCCTCTCCCCATCTGATATATACAGTGGGCGGGGGCCAAGATTCCCCCGCTGACATAAGTCTGGAGGGGAGGAGAGAGGCACGCGAGCCAATCGGCTCTCTGAATTGAGGTATAATCGTCATTTTTAAAAAAAAAATAAAACACAGACACAGGCAACATATCCTTAGGAGAGGAGGATTATATAACACAGGAGCTGTCAGGCAAGGAGGGAGGCGGGAGGGGAGGACATGAGACACAGGAGAGCTGCGGAAGACAGGCACATAAACTGACCACGGTGTCAGGGCTCAGCAGCCATAATACACTCTGGTCAGTTTACAGCAGGGAGGGCAGAAACTGGCAGGATCAGCCAGGTTTTAAGTACAGGGGGCCAAATTACACAGCACAAGCGCTGTGCTGTAAACATGCTTTAAGGGAATAGGATCCAATTTTTTTTATATATATTTAGGTTGGCCCCTTAACGACCAGAGCATTTTTTGCAATTCAGCACTGTCAATTTAACTAACAATTGCGATGTTGTACCCAAACAAAATTGACATCCTTTCCCCCCCCCCCACAAATAGAGCTTTCTTTTGGTGGTATTTGATCACCTCTGCGTTTTTTATTTTTTGCCCAATAAACAGAAAAAGACCAACAATTTTGGCAAAAAAGCATTTTTTTTTTATTTTGCTAGAATATTCCAAAAAAATATTTAAAAAAAAAAAAAAAAAATTTCTTCCTCAGTTTCAGCCGATGTGCATGCTTCGACATTTTTGGAAAAAAAAAAATCCAAAAAAAAAAAAAAAAAAAAAAAAATCGCAATAACTGTATATTGATTGGTTTGCGCAAAAGTTATAGCGTCTACTAAATAGGGGATAGATTGATCAGACGCTTGACACCATTTTGGGACCACTGACATGTATACAGCAATCAATGCTAAAAATAGCCCCCAAGTACTATGTTAATTTCACTGGCATAGAAGGGGTGAACACTAGGGGGGCGATGTGTGTTCCCTAGGTGTGTTCTAACTGTAGGGGGGTGGGCTCACTAGAACATGACAGAGATCACTGTTACCAATGACAGGTAACAGAAGATCTCGGTCATGTCACTAGGCAGAGCAGGTAAATTTGTTTACCTCCCTCTCCTCGCCACGATCGCGGACCTCCCGCAGCGCACGAAGTGTGCGCACCAGCTAGCCTATTTTCAAGGAGAGACGTATGGGTATGTCTATTTTGCCTACCCCCTGCCATTCTGCAGTTTTATATCGGCGTGCACCAGACGGCAACTGGTTAACACACTGCTTACAAAATGATCAGAAAGTCAGCAATTATTAAAATATTAATAAGAGACACTTACTTGACACTTTCTTCTTGCTCTCCAAACTCCTCATCGTTGAAACCAAAATGATCAATAAAAGCAGATGTCATTTGTTGCATCTGGTAGTCCACAAATGCCTGGAAAAAATATACCACCATGCATTAAATGATGAGCGCAATGTTAGGCCTTATATAATTAGAAAAAAAAAAACATCACGTCACCTGCTGTAGTACAGTCTCTTGGGGAAAGCTGAATTCCTTTAGGTCATTATCCTCATCATCACTGGAAGAGTGCATATTTCTTGTGTTTACCTGTAAAACACACAGAACTACTGACACATACAAAGTATATATTAGGATAGGTTCACACTGGTGCCATACAAATGTGATCCGACTTTCAGTGCGAATATGTAGTGACACTTGGATGCAACTTTGAGAAGGCTTGTACATTGTATAGGGCCAAAATAACACTGGAATCACACCAAAGAAGTTTCCAAAACTACTCGGTGCCAAGTCGCAATAATGTTAAATGGCACTATTAAAAACAATTTGATTTCCTTTGTCATGTGATTCTGTGTGACTCAAGTTGCATCTGAAAACGCACCAGTGTGAAGCAGGCTTTAAAAATAATGTGAAGGGGGCGAGACTGTAAAAACATACTTCATTGTATACTAATGCAAATTGTGTAAGATTTCAGAATTTTGCTAGGCCACAGTGGGTGGAATTAGAAGTACACGACATCTTTTATATGGTTTAATTTCTTAAAGGAGACGTTCATATTTATAATAAATAAATGAATTTTTTTTACCAGGTTAAAAAAAAATTGCATTTATTACTTTATTTGAGCCTGCAGATCATTGTACCAGCAATTAGCAGATCACAGGTAAATCTCAGTCTCCTTTAGACTCTCAACATAGTTGTCTGCTTGTACCTCATTAGGGCAGGCAGTTAACCAAGAGCAGGAAAAAGCAATGGACTACCAGGTTAAACTGATGTTAACCTTTTCTGAATGTGGATGCATGTACTTTGACGCCCTTGTACTATTAGCATCAAATAGTCAGTTCTTGGGCTAAATTTGCTGGGCCAACAAGTCCTGCACAAAGAGTGGCTTAAAAACTATGAAAGATTTTTTCCTTACAGTAGAATGATTGATTTCAAATTTGGTGATCCAACACCCTGCGAAGCTCCTAGGAGAGGTCTTTTAATCTTGGCATAACACCATGCATGCCAATGACAGACAGAACACCAGACCCTGAGATTTATTAAAGAACCCCCGCGAAAGTCAGTTGTACATAACTGTACAGCCTAGAGACATAGGACACAATACATCAGCATTGATTTATTTTTACAGTGCACATGTCACAAAACAGTCCTTGCCCAGAGTTCAGCTTTAACCAACCTAACTGTACAGCGGGCCCTTTAAAATTTCACTTGGTCAGCAATGTCATGCAGGGTAGCATTCTTAGCTGATCACCAAGCCTCCTGAATTTCATACAACCAACTAATATAATAAAATGGTCAACGCTTAAGAAAAACAAAAATGGGAAGCTTGCAGTAAGTATACCAAACTCAAATAATATAGCATCAAAGAACAGTGCAGCACCTTGACTGCAATTATTATACCCAAATCAAGTGTGCTACATCATAGCCTAACCACAATTTAGATAAATATCCATAAATGCGAACAAAAATAGGATTTTGAACAGATGAAATTAAAGCAAAAACTTAAAGAAAATGTGCAATGATACATTTCTATAAACAAATAGTGTCCATATGTGCTGTTATCTTCCACCACATATTTAGATCCTTTCCACAACAGTGTGACCAACACACTAGATTGCACTCACTGACTCCTAAGCTGCCAGATGAGAGCAGTGACATAATCGTTTGTATTACTACAGTCCCTCACACATGGTCATCAAGATCCACCTTTACACTAAACTTACCTGGTAGTACCACTTCTCACCATTGAGGGCAGCCAAATGCTCTGTTGGTTGCTAAATGTGCCAGATCATCCTTCTCAGTACCTGGTGATCCAGTGCTGTAATTCTGGCCTATCACTGACCAGTCCTGTTGCTGCTCATATCCCTAATGACTTCAGGCCACCAATGGAATCATCTGCACACTGCCAGAACCCTGCAGAACTACATCCAATAGGAAGTGCCCATGTCACCAGGCAGTCAAGTGCACATTGCCCTTCCAAGCTTCTTGCACCAGTGTGATGGTGGAGCTGGATGACCACGTGTGAGGGCCTGTAGTGATAAAAACACACATGCAGCGGCTCTCCTCTAACATCATAGGAGTCAGTGAGTGCAATAGAGTGTGTTGGTCACAATGAGGTGGAAAGGATCTTAAGACAATTATGCTCAAACATTTACATATCCTGGCAGAAATTGTGAAATTTGGGCATTAATATTGAAAATATGACTGATTATGACAAAAAACTGCCTTTTAATTAAGGATAGCAATCACACAAAGCCATTTATTATCACATCATTTTTTGGATTCCTTTTAAATCATAACAGAAATCACCCAAATGGCCCTGATCAAAAGTTTACATACCCTAGAATGTTTGGCCTTGGTACAGACACAGGAGGAGACACACACGGGTTAAAATGGTAAAAGGTTAATTTCTCACATTTGTGGCTTTTTAAATCACAATTGGTGTCTGTTTATAGCTGGTCATACACCATACAATTTTCTTATTCAATTTCCTTTAGATTTACCTTCAACTGTGTAGTACAAGGGCCTACCTGATTGCACACAAACTGAGTGAGCAGATTTGACCTCATGATATGGTTTTGGTAAATCTAAAGGAAATCTATAGAAGAAAATTGTATAATGTATGGCCAGCCTATGAATAGTCAATGAGTTTGTTAGCGCTCACATTGATGCACTAGGCAGGCTAGACACTGAGCCATGAGGAGGTAGAATATAACAGTCAAAAGACCTGCATAACAAGGTAATGAAACTTTACAAAGATGGAAAATTATATAAAAAGATATCCAAAGCTTTGAATATGCTAGACAATACTGTTCAATCACTTAATAAAAAGTGGAAAATATGGGGATCTCTTGATACCAGGCCAAGGTCCGGTTGATCAAGATAGATTTCAGCCACAACTGGCACAGGAACTGTTCAGTGTGCAAAGAAAAACCTACAGGTAACCCTTTAGGAGAAATACAGGCTGCTCTGGAAAAAGGATTGTATGGTTGTTTACAAGGATCACAATACGATGATACTTAAACAAAAAAGAGCTGCATGGTCAAGTTGCCACAAAGAGGCCTTTACTGCACAAGTTTCACAAAAGAGCCTGGTTACAATATGCCCAACACCACCTTGACATGCATCATTGGCTTTTTTGTGGCATTGGCACAGTAAAGCCTTCCTTCTGGCAGCTCAACCACGCAGTTCTTTTTTGTTCAAGTATCATTGAATTGTGCACCTTAAAAACCACACCGTCGTTTTGGAGAGCAGCTGTATTTCTAGTGCAGGGGTTTACCTGTAGGTTTTTCTTTGTATCTGGAGCAATTCTTCTGCCAGTTGTGGCTGCAATCTTTTTTTGGTCTACCTGACCTTGGCTTAGGGGCAAAAGAGCTCCTAATTTTCTGCTTCTTATTAAATGATTAAACAGTACTGACTGGCACATTCAAGGCTTTGGATTTATATCCTTTTCCCTCTTTGTAAAAAGTTTCATTACCCTGTTACGCAGGTATTTTGACTGTTATTTTCTACCTCCTCATGGCTCAGTGTCTAGCCTACCTAGTGCATCAATGTGAGAGCCAACTCACTCATTGACTATTCATACACAGACACTAATTGTGATTTAAAAAGTCACAAATGTGGGAAATTAACCTTTAATTGCCATTTTAACCTGTGTGTTTAACTTTCATTGTCTGTACCAAGGCCAAATATTCCAGGGTATGTAAACATTTGATCAGGGCCATTTGGGTGATTTCTGTTACGATTTAAAAAATTACCCAAAAAACTATGCGATAATAAATGGCTTCATATGATTGCTATCCTTAAATAAGACAGTTTTTTGGCATGATCATATTTTCAATTTTAATGCCAAAATTGAAAAAATTTCTGCAAGGGTATGCAAACTTGAGCACAACGTTATATTGTGGATGACGTTGTGGTGGAAGATAACAGCACATATGGACACTATTTGGTTATAGCACTTTATTGAAATGTTTTGTTTTCATTATATCTTTTCACAATTCACAATTTCACAAGCGTAGTTAGACAATGATTTATCACACTTGATTTGGGTATAATATTTGTATTCAAGGCACAGCACTGTTCTTTGATTCATACACCCAAGAAAAACCAAGGCTGGTATACTCACACTCAACCATTAAGGAAACAGCTTTAGTATCACACAAATATGCCGAGGCTCACTGTGATTTACAGCATTAATTTAGAAGCCAACTCCACTAAAAATAAAAAATCTTAATTTTATGTAGAAACTTCAAAGAAAGAGACTTCACTGGAAAGTACCTAAAGTTTCTCTTATGCACCACAGCCAGAGCAAATCATACTGAGAAAGTAATGTACCATCATAAATTCTCCATTATTTTTGAGAATATATTTGGAAATTAAGGAGTGAGAATAGAATGTTGCTATGGCCTTCTGGTCTATAGGGGTTTATTTACTAAAGCTGGAGAGTGCAAAATCAGGCTCACTTCTGCATAGAAACCAATGAGCTTCCAGGTTTTATTACCAAAGCTTAATAGAGCAAGCTGAGGTTAAAAGCCGATTGGCTACAATGCATAGCTGCACCAGATTCTGAGTGCTCCTGTTTTAGTAAATATACCCAAGTATGTCTTTAGCAGAAAAAAATCTCACCACAGAAAGTCCCAGAGATGAAAATTTTTTAAGAGTAAGTAAACCCAGCAGTGACCATCAGAATCTAAAAAAAATGTTTTAGGCTGCTATGACCTGAAAATAAAAATGCATTTAATTTTTGAGTCAATATCACATAAAACACACTCACAAGGTCTACAGTGTTCTTCTTGTTGGTCTCCGAAAGAGATCCAGAGACAAAATGTTCCCATTGCTCCTGCTGTTCTTCTGAGAGCTCTGTGAATGTACAGAATTCCTTTAGTTATATTAAAAAGGGAAAACAAAAATGTGGCAGCACCACCCATACCGTGCTACAAAACAGAGTTTAGTGCAATCTGTGATGCAGAGAACGCCTTTTCTACCATGATGCAAGCAAACTTGCACCTATTATGGTAGTGCTATCTTGCAACTTCTAAACCAACTCACTATACTGGATGTAACTTATTCAGGATTGCCCTATTCTGAATACTGTATAAGCTACACACTGCACAATACTGTATTCTGAAAAATGACATACTTTAGAGCACTAATAATCGCAAGTGTTGTGATTATACAGTATTATTCATAGCAAAAAAAAGGATTTACCTGTAAATTCCCTAAATCAAAGTACAGTACATGGGATTGATATTCATAGACCCCAGGTTATAAGCTGGAACCTTCAAGAGATTGGTCACTGGCGAAGCTTTTAAAGACACGCCCCCGAGAGTCCCCCTATAACCTCATACCACGCCTTGAGTCCTCAGTTTTTTAGCAGGCAAAGTAATCCAGGGTTAATATGGAGGGTGGTTTATGTCCTGTACTCCAAGATAGGGAGTTTACAGGTAAACCAAAATTGCTTTTACCTTACTTGTACAGTACAGAACACAGGCTTGACATCTATAGTCCCAAACAATGAGGAAAGATGAGAAACTAGTCAAACAGAACTGTGCCAACAGGTCCAGTAATCACGAGGGTTCACAGACCTGACTTCAGAGTGCAAGGCAAAGGCATAGAATTAACAGAAGAATTTGTGAATGCCTTACGAAGCAGAACGCAGCAAGCTCAATGTTGGAATGCCCAGGAAACTCCCAATGTTCTGGTGGAGTGAGCACATTAATAGTGCAGGAGGAGCCCTGACTTTTAGAGTGCAAGTCCTAGAGTGCAAGTCCTAGAGTGCAAGTCCTAGAGTGCAAGTCCTAGAGTGCAAGTCCTAGAGTGCAAGTCCTAGAGTGCAAGTCCTAGAGTGCAAGTCCTAGAGTGCAAGAGGAGTTGTGCTATCTATCCAGAGATGGCGGATTTTGAAGTAACATGTCCATTGTGAGATAGGAGAAATAGAGAGTCAGTTTTAAAGATAGAAGCTGTAGATTTGTTGTAGATACTAATGACTGACTACATCTAGGCAATGAAGAGCATTTTCGTTTTGGTGCCTTGGTCATGGGCACAAAGAGGGAAGGACTTTATTTCCAGATGTGTGAAAAACTGATATCACCTTAGGAAGAAAGGATATCTTGGGCACAAGCTACACTGTCTTTGTGGAGAATTAGAAATGGCTTCTGTCAAGGGCTGCTAGCTCAGAGACACGTTTGACAGATAAGATGGCCACCAGGGCAGCAACTTTGCAATAGAAAACATCCAAGGAGATTTCCCTTACATATTCAAAGGATGGTTTTTGCAGGGTAGAACCAGATTAAGGTCAGAAAGAAGCACAGGGTGCTTAAAGGAGATCCGATTTGAGATGCACTCTTTATAAAGATTTTGACAAGGGAAGGCCAGAGAGAAAGGACACTAAAAAGGCCATCTTGCAGGGGAGATCCTCCAAAGAGTTCCCTGATGAGTTTATAGGGTGGTTCCTGCAGGGCACAGAGAACCAAATTAAGATACAAAGGAAACATAAGGTGCTGAAAGGGCGGTCTGATAAAAAAAAAAAAGCACATTGTACAAAAGGTTTCAAGGAAAAGGATTCTGTAACAAAATTAACAAGGCCGGAACCTGTTCTTTTAATGTATTTGAGGCCAAGCGCTGGTAAAGTCCTGATTAGAGGAAGGCCAGAATGTGAGGCACATAACTTCTGGGAGTGAAGTGCCTATGTTCACACCAAGCAAAAAGGCATTAAAGAGGGATTCCACCCAAAAAAAAATTATTAAAAGCCAGCAGCTATAAATACTACAGCTGCTGACTTTTAATAAATGGACACTCGCCTGTCCCGGGTTCCAGCGATGCCGGCAGCCGAGGCCGATCGATCGCTCGGCCCTCGGCTGCTGCCACCACCATTCTAGGTGAGGGAATCAGGAAGTGAAGCGACTCGGCTTCACTTCCCGGTTCCCTACTGCGCATACGCGAGTCGCACAGTGCAATAGGAATTCTCCACGCCGTCACTGGGACCCGTGTGTGTCCCAGCAGACAGCGCGGCAGGACAGGAAATTGCGTAGACTCCCACGGGAGTCTATGCCCAAAAGTGGGTGTAAATACCTGTCTTTGACAGGTATCTCCACCCCCCTGAAAGGTGCCAATTGTGACACCGGAGGGGGGGAGGGATCCGATCAGCGGAGGTTCCACTTTAGGGTGGAACCCCGCTTTAAATAAGTCTCTGTAAGTGGCTTTTCTTTCTTTTAGCAAGGTTGGAATGACAGACTCAGAAAACCCCTTTGTGCCCCTAGACCAGAGCTTCCACAGCCATGCCATTAAAGCCAGTGACTAAGAAGCAGGCTGAAACAGAGGGCCCTAAGAGAGCAGGGGTCTCCTAACACTCTGATGTCTGTATATCAGTTTCTTCTGGGCCAGCTTGGTGAAATGAGAATCGCCAGCTTCTTCTCTTGCTCTATTTTGTGGAGCAGTGAAGGCAGAATTTGCCCTGGAGGAAAGGCATAGATTACCCTGAACTGAGTCCAATGGGTTTTTAAAGCATCTAGATGATATCCTAGCCTGTTGTATCCATCTCTGACATATCAGGTGGAAGATGCTGGGGTGAAAGACCCATTCCTCTTTGTCTACGCAGCGACTGCTGAGATAATCCATTTTCCAACTGTTCGCTTCTGGGATGTGGACAGCAGAGATCACCGGACAAAGTTTCTCTGTTCATGACATAATCCAATTTACTTGATTCCTTCAAGGCTACATGGCACTTGGTGCCTCTCTGGTAATGGATATAGGCCACAGCTGTAGCACTGTCTGGTTGCACCCTGACTGTATATACCTGAAGAAGAGGGGTCCAGTGGTGCAGAGCCATCCCTATCGCTGTGAGTGCCAAGAGGTTGACGAGGAGCTTCACTTCCTTTGATGACCAGGTTCCCTGAACTGTGAGGGGATTGGAGCACTCTTCCCTAGCCAGAAAAAACTGGCATCTGTTATCACCTTCCAGTGTTATGGCAAAAACTAATGGTGCACCGAAAATTCAGGATGCACTTGGCCAAAACTAAAATTGAGGTTTAAAAAAAAAAAGAAAAAAAGTTTTTTATAATATATATTTTATATATTTGTATTACATACTACTTTTTAATTAATATCATGAATGAATACGACTTTGTTGAACATTATCGGCACCTTTTCAGTCGATAGGCTGCTTTCATACCAAGCAGCAACATCCTAGGAGTTTTCCCAGTCAGGCTTCATGAGATATGTAAATGGCCTAAACCTATAGTAAGGGCATTGTTTAACTTCTGTCAAAGCTGTGCAGCTTGCTTTTATTTACAGAAGTCCATCATCTCTATAAGTAGTCTTTTTGGTAAAGGTGAACCATAAAGATGCATTTAAACCCCGCTGGGATTTGTCACAGAAAATGATACCGGGTGCGGTTTCAAAACAGCACAAAGGCAAATAAGTCCTAAACTAGCAGCATAAAAAGGCACCTCAACTTTATGTTATGGAGGCGAGGAGGAGGAGGTGTTCTGTAAAGCTTGCATCCGGTCCTGGAGTGACTATGCTGCTCGTCTAATGAAAGGAAGGAAGTTGTCACCCTAAAGTGCATTACTGGCAGGATCGACAGTAAACAAAAAAAAAAAAAAATGCCTGAATGAAGAATACACATTCAACCACCACATATACTATAAAGTACGGCAAGTATGGTAAGCTGCAAAATGTTACACCTTTGCTCTTGAGTTTAGATACGCGTTAAACTCCAAGTTCACTTTTACAGAAAAAAATAATATATACACATTTTTGCAGAAAAAATGGAATTACGTACCGGTAATGTCCTTTTCCAGGAGTCTTTCAGGACAGCCACCTTAGAGAGAGACACCGGCTCCTCCCCTCTGAGGAAACACCGCCTTCATTTTCATGATTTAAGCCTCCTCCTCCCTTCGTTCCTCAGTTCTTCCAGAGTACCTCCGGCCAAACTGGGGAGACACAAGAACACGTCAAACAAATAAACTTTTTAAGTCTTACCTGACGGCCTCATGTAATGAGTTCCCGATGATCTGCAAACAATTTGGGTGGGAACCGGTGCTGTCCTGAAAGACTCCTGGAAAAGGACATTACCGGTACGTAATTCCATTTTTCCCCAATCGTCTTTCAGGACAGCCACCTTAGAGAGGATAAGCGAGTACATTACCTTAGGGTGGGACCACTGCCTGCAGTACTATACGGCCAAAGGCTTGTTCTTTGGCTGACAGAAGATCCAGTCTATAATGTTTCACAACCGTAGAAACACTGGACTACGTAGCAGCACTACAGATCTGTGCAGGAGATGCCCCAGCCCACTCTGCCTGAGAAGTTGCCACTGCCCCGGCTGAGTGTGCTCTAACCCCAACTGGAGGACCTAACCTCCCTGTCACGTACGCCTGTCCAATGGCTAACTTAACCATCTAGCTATCGTACGTTTAGAGGCTTTGGAACCCTTCCAAGCCCCAGAAAACAACACAAAAAATGAATCAGATTTCTTGAACTGACCTTGTGCAATCCAAATAATGAAGAACACATCTTTTAGCATCTTAATCTGTGAAACATGTGTTCCTGTTCTCCTACTGGATTCGAACAGAAAGTAGGTAGCACAATCTCCTGTATTCTTATGGAAACTAGAGGCTACCTTGGGTAAAAAAGGTGCCCTAATAGAAAGGGCTTCGAGTCACTTACTCTCCCTGCTGTAGTGATTGCCACCAAAAATACAGTTTTGGGAGTGATCAATCTTAACGAGCAAGGTTCTAACAGCTCAAAAGGTTCCCTTGTGAGAACCTGTAAAACTAAAGCAAGATCCCGACTGGGAAGGGGGCGACCAAAGGCTTGGTCTTCACCTACTTAAGGCTCTGAAGAACCTTACTATCCCAAGGTCTGACATTAGAAGTCTATTCAGAAACACGCTTGAAACGGATACCTGACTCTCCAATGTTTCGGGGCTAACCTTTTATCTGCCCCTGACTGCCGGACCTCTAGAACGGCCCCCGAGCTGTGCTCCTTGAAGGAGTTCTCTGAGCACCAGCTATTGAACCGCCTCTATACCCTTTAAAAAAATGGTCTGAGCTTCCATTTACCTGCCATTCAAAAGAGTGGCTACTAACAGTCTGAGACCCCTTTGCCATTCGGAACTTCCTCAGTAGCCAAGCTGCAAGGTTCCACCTGGGGGCAGCAGATTGGACACTGGGAAAAAAACCCAGGGGAGTTCCACCGACAGGCCCTTAAGAATGGAGACCCACGGCCTCCTGGGCCAATGAGGTGCGATTAGAAAGAGTCACCAGAACTTCCTCAACTCTGCAGGAATCAAGACGGGAATCAGGACGGGAAGGGGGAAAGCATAGCACCTAGAGAAATCCTAATTCTGTGCTTAGTGCGTCTGCTTCCGACATCCCATCTCCCCTGCTCATAGAACAGGAGATGGCTTCTTTCGCGTTTTCCCTTGGGGCAAAAGAAGTCTATCGAGGGCATCCCCCTCCCCCGGGTGATCATTTCGAAAACGTCCTGTTTGAGAACCTGGTTGCTCTCTCCCCGCGTTCTCCTGCTGAGGCATCTAATACCTGAATTTGCTCTCCTTTCCACCGGATCACTGGAAGGACAGGAATTTAACATTTGGCCCATCTGAGGGTGGCTTTTTTCGCTAAGGCCCTTAAGGCTCTGCTCCAGAAGCCCCCGTTTTATTGACGTAAGCTACTGCCAAGGGATTGTCTCCATGACTGCTACCTAATGTCCCCAGAGCACTCTCTACGGGGTCCTGAGAACCAGATCTACTGCTCTCAACTCCCTCCAATTTTGAGGGTCTCTTTGACTCCCTCCTTCTTGGATATTGGCCAAATCCACTCTAGGCCTTGTGACAAACATGCTCCCCTATCCCACCAAAGGGACTTTAAAATACAGGCTATGTAGTATTATCTCAATGCTCTAAGTCGGTTACTCACTGCTACCTTGCCAGCACGGGACTGTCAGCTGTGACCTTTGCCATTCGGTGATCAGTCATGAGCTACCGTGCCAAAGCTAGCAACAGAGACCCTCGTGATTTGACACAGGGTGGACTAGAACTCAGACATACGCAATCCAACCGCAGACTGCGCCTTTGGGAGACGGCGCGCATTGTCACACGCCACCGCTCCTGGCTTCTTTACCTGAGTTAGAACCGAAAACAAAGAGTCCTAAGGCCCTCTACTGTGGCCCCAAACCTTCAAGATGAATAGCTTGCAGACGACAGTAACGTAACCCCGTCCACTGAACAGCTAGGAGCGTGGATGTCAGTAAGCTCAACCTGACCCTCTTTACTCAGGAAGGTGACCCCCTTGGGAAGAAGTTTAAGATAAGTTTCCGTAGGTTCAGAGGCCAACCCAGGCTCCCTAATAGGTCCCTTATAAGCTGTGGATCCCCGTTCAACTGCGCCAGAGAAGGGACAAACAGGAGAAGTTCGTTAAGATACACGATCACAGAGACTACCCTGAGACGCAGGAAGGACAGGACCTCTACCATCGCAGGAAGGTGACCCCCTTTGGTGAAGATACTAGGGAGAAGGGGATAGCCCAAAGGGGAGTGCTTTAAACTGAAGGTGTAGCACCCCTACCGAGGTTATCCCTGCCAGCATGAGGAAACTCTGGTGGCTTTCTGCGTTGGAAATATGCAGGTATGCATCCTTTACTATCGATGCCCTGAAACAGTTTTGGTGGAAGAGGTGCCCTCACCCCGTGATTAAAACCAACCAAAAACTTCTGTAGGTGACCAAGACACCCAGACGATTCAGGCTCAGGATGAGCCTGAACTTTTCCACAGGCTTGCGAACCCCAAATGAGAGAATAGAAGCCTTGCCTATTTAATCTGCTGGGACCTTTATTACCACTTCCTATTCCTCTAACTCCTGCAGAGGAAAGAAAGGCACCTTTTGTCAGCTCAGTGACAAGGAGTCTCAAAGGGGGAAGCTCTGAAAACTCCACACGGTAACCTCTTTTGATGATCCCCAACACAAACTGATTGGAGGTGATCATCTCCCACTGGGGGAAGAAGGACCCTTTTTAACTGCTCCCCCTATTTTTTTCTTAAGGGGAAAGGCCTCTTTCTTATAAGCCATGCAATAGCACTGCTTCAAGACCTGGCCCAAACAGCAGGTCTCCTCTAAAGAGGGATTCCACCGAGCTTTGATTTGGACGCCCTGTCCCTCTGCCATGTCTACAGCCTTAAGGCCTTCCAGGCTGAGTTGGTCAGAGCCGAGGACCTTGCATACCATCGAATGAATTAAGCCGAAACATCCGCAGAGTATGCCAATGCCTAAAGCAGCACGGGAAAAGGAGGATAGAAAAGACTCCTCTGCCGTCATTGCTTCATCTGGATAAGCCAATACTTTGTACTACGAGCCACCACTGTGGCTGCTATGGTAGGCTTAGAGATTTCCTTATGGTAAAACCCAGGCATCTTCAAACCATAGGGTCTAAAAGTGCCCCCATGTCCCCAAGGACAGGTCAGTATGCCTGGACATCTGAGAAAAGGCCGCATCTAACCCGGGGGATTTTATTCCAGATGAGAGCCTCCTCTTCCGCCCAAGGAAACCTTTGCTTTAATGCACCAGAAAAGAAAAGTTTTCCTTCGGGATCCTGCCATCCTTGATGGCATCAATCAAGACGTCATGACCCGGGAACACCCGCTCCCCCTAGGCCCTAGTACATCTGAACGTGGGGTGACAGTGCCTCCTAAGTGATTTGGACAGCTCTCAAGAGCCTTTCCATCTCATCCAGGGGAAGTTTATACCGTGAGGTTCTTTTGGGTTCCCCATCCAAGTCCTCACCCTCAGTCTCCCTTTGGGAGTCTGAGACGGCACTGTCCACTTCTTCCTCAACTTCCCTCTGGAACCCTCTGGATTCTCCCTAACCTGTGGGAGGAACAACCATTGGGTTAGGTGGAACACTCTGCTGTGCTGGTGAAAAGAGTGCTCTGGAGCTGAGGGCATTGAAACCTTTACAGAAGCCGCCAGATCTGCACCCTGTTCTGCTGCCTGCTCTCTAATGGCACCCAAACAGAGCTACGGACTGAGCTATCCAGGCCTTTAAAACACTCCTTACAAAGTGCCTTGAACCAGGAATTCCCCAAAGAGGCTCTACATGAAGGACACTTCCTCCAAGAGCCAAGGGGGGACCTGCTTAAGTCTTTCTGAGATACCTGAAGCAAAAGAGAGAGAGCAGCATAAACTTTAAAAAGAAAAGAAAAGAAACACCAGCACTACTTAAGAGAACCACGGGGAGTGCCCCCTCCTAGGATCAATCTCCACCTGGATCCCAGATGCACTGCCCTTCCCCCCGACCACCTAGGGGGAAAACACACCAGTGGAGCTACTGGTTATAAGGTAAGGGAACCCCTCTCCAGGGCTATTACCTTTGAGTGGCTGGTGCCGTTATCTCCAGGAGTTCTTGAAGCCTCTGCTTCGGACATTCTCCCGTTGAGGAAGCGTGGTACGAACGTGCCTCCAACAGCTACCTGTGCAGACTGTAGAAAGAGAGGCTGCACCAGCCGAACGCTAGGTTCCCCTTCACGTGCCGCGTCCGGAACCGGAAGACGCGGATTGAACGAAGGGGTCCGCCCCCACCGGAACTGACGTCGCCCGCCTACCGGTCCGGCTTCCAGCTCCCAGCCGGCTGCATACACAGGGGGGCCCTGGACGCCTTCGTTCAGTACCCCACTGGGCGAAACGCAGGGATGAACCTCTCCAAAGACTTCCTGCTTTCCCCAAGCGAAGATTGGAGTGCGTGTAAAGGTCAGTCGAGTATTCAGCTTCCCCAGCCGACTGGACTGTTTGTTCCGTTGAAACACCCACGGGTGAACGAACAGACGACCCCATAAACTTCCTGCTTCCCCAAGCGAAGTTTAGGGTATATGGACAGTACGCACACTTCAGCTCCCCGCTGATAGGACTGTCCCGGACCGACCGATAAATGGTCGGATAGCCGAACGAGGCCGGGGCTCCGCTCGGATAGCTTTCAGATTCAACAACCGAATTCAGCCTTCAGGTTCCTTGGCGATGTCTCCCCGCCGGAGGAAACACCATAACTGAGGAACGAAGGGAGGAGGAGGCTTAAATCATGAAAATGAAGGCGGTGTTTCCTCAGAGGGGAGGAGCCGGTGTCTCTCTCTAAGGTGGCTGTCCTGAAAGACGATTGGGGAAAAAATTAGCATTTCTATTTTTTCACGCAGAAGCCTGGAAAGCATTGCACTCATGATTAGTAGATGTAAGTAGATGTGAGTCCTGCAGACATGTTCTCAAGCTTTCAGCTTGTACCTCTGTACAGACTGTTTCAAAGTTGAAGGACATGTCAGTGGACGAGAGTGCTCATCAGCGCTCCACAGGCCCACTGAAACTACAAGCCCATCTGCTGCTGTGGAAGATGGTACATGTAGTGTATTCAATCACAGAAATCTGAATGAATGACGCGGCTGTGTGGGTGGATCACCACCTGTGATGATTTTTAAAAACTGACAGTGGGAGAAGATCCTCGACCTGCAGTCATTTGGGGGGGGGGGGGGGGGGGGTTGAACTTAACCTTTAAATTAAACTCTTAACCACTTTCAGACTGAACCATTTTGCTGGCTTAAGACCAGACCACTTTTTGCGATTCGGCACTGCGTTGCTTTAACTGACAATTGCACGGTTGTGCGACGTGGCGCCCAAACAAAATTGACGTCCTTTTTTTCCCACAAATAGGGCTTTCTTTTGGTGGTATTTGATCACCCCTGGGGTTTTTATTTTTTGCGCTATAAACAAAAATAGAGCGACAATTTTGAAAAAAAAACATTATCTTTTACTTTTTGGTATAATAAAAAACCCCCCTTAAATATATATATAAAAAAACGTTTCCTCAGTTTAGGCCGATACGTATTCTACATATTTCTGGTAAAAAAAAATTGATCGTTTTGCACAAAATTTATTTGGGTAAATGGTTCGGGAAATGGTTAAAGTAAAAAAAAAAAAAAAAAAAAAAAAACAACAACAACATTCAGATCAGCCAAATGTGTATTGGTTCGTACCAAGCGGTTTTTAAACAATACAAAAACTCTCTGTATAATGCATGTTAAATCTCAACTTTAACGGGGATGGACAAAAAAAAAAAAAAAGTGTTCTACAATTACTGAAAAAAACTGACTAAAATGTTTTTTTCAATAGGCTTATTTTGCCATTCAACACACCTTTACTAAAAATGTAACTTTTTTTTTTCTCTCAACAAAACTGCAGTATTTCTTTCAATCGATTTGCTGTCCTCACCTTTAAGCAGCTGCCCAATAAGCAGTGAATTGGGTCCTTTTTCTGAACTTTGCACCAACGCGTTTGCTATTTTGGTGAGATGCCCCATAAAGCCTTTCCTCCGTCCACCTTCAGACCTAAAACATTTAAAAGACTAACATAACATATGTTGCATAGCAAAATACAAGGTTGAAAAACAATTCCTTATAGACTGCAAATACAAGAAAATAAAAAATACAAAAAAAAAAACTGGGCTCCACTGTAAAGTTTTTGAGAGTCTGAACTAAGCTATACTGCACTGTATGGGCCCCCGCACACAGCTGTATTTACATCATTAAACTGCAATGCATAAGGATCCCTAAAATCCAAGTGGTAAAATCTGCATCTGTGGTCAGGAATTTCTGTGTGTATGCATCTAAATGTGAGTGAACAAATGCACATGATTACATGTATAAATTCAACCTATACAATGGAAGAATTCCACAGATTTATACATGTACGCGTTTAAAAATATGGTTAAGGGGGGCGTGGCCGGCCGGAACCGAGGACGGACGTGTTTTAGCACAGCTCCGCCGGGCCTATCTTTATCTACTGCCATCCTCAGCTTCTAAGTGCCCTACATACCAAAAAACTACCTCACCTTGTTTCTCACAGGGCTCCCCACCAGTTGGGCTGCTTTTGGAAGTCCTCATCCTCCCGTGCGCTGCAGGATTCCGCCCGTTTCGGCCGCTGGGGGCCGCCTCGCCGAACGCCATTTTGCGGCCTACTAGGCCTCAAGAATCCCCGGACTTTCCTGCGGGACGTCCGGATCCGCCGCCGGAACGAACGCATCCCGCCGCCGCACCGCTACATCCGCTGCATGTGGGAACCTCCTGGGATCCTCAACTCTGCTTCCACCCGGCCTGGTGAGTCCCCCTGTGGGGATAACTGCTCTGATCCAAACACTCAGCTGCCTGCTCCCCTCCAAGCCTCTCCTCCTTATCCCACATCCTCCAGACCCTGCTGACCCTGCTGGGATATCCCCACAGATCCCTAAGAACTGACCCATTGCCACCGGTATCCCACCCCACCAGGCACGCCTCATCACTAGCAGCTCTCTCCCAGCAAGGCCCTGGCTTCGGCCTATACTGGAGCATAGAGGCCATCTTGCTACACCCTGCTACACCTTGTTCTTCATAGCTCATAACTCCGCAGGGTGTGGGCCTTATTTCAAACTCAATCCATACTAACTCAGGGGCATGGCTAGCCCCTAATTGAGATGCCTGCCTGAGTCATTACCTCCATTCCATAGCGGGGAGACGAGCTACTCACAGCTATTGCACACCCCGAATAGGCATACCGCCTGGACTGAGACACACATCCGGACTCCGGGGCATGTCGAAGAAGCGACAGAAACCCCCTGCGCCGCGCCGCCTCACTCATTATTACACATCTGCCACCATGCAGGAGGCCCAAGATGGCGCCGGCTCCGGGAGCTCTCGCAGGTCCTCTCCCAGCCCCCAACGCTCCAATGGGAAACCCCATCCTCGTCATGCAGAAGAGGACACCATCACTCTCCAAGGGACTGAGATGGACACCCTCCCACCACCACCTATGCCGCTGGGCACACCTCACGCTGATAGAGGTAAGAGATTGGCCTCTTCCCCTGCACAATCCCCAGGCAAGGAACCTCACGCGAAGAAGCAGCTCTGGTCTGCAATTGTGGCAGGTGGACAGAATGCAGACCGAACCCCCTCTCTTGCGGCAGTCCCAGTATCAGATAACCCAGTTTCAGAAGCCACGTTAAAAACCATGCTGCTCACACTCCAAACTGATCTCCACAGAGAACTGCAATTCTCGTTGTCCCAGATTCACGACAGAGTGGATTGCCTGGAGGAGAGAACAGATACCATCGAGGAGACGTTGCAAGACTACTCCAAAGCTCACAATGAACTTTTGGATGCACATGACCATCACTCCGCAGAAATCCACCGTTTAAAGTTAAAAATGGCGGACTTGGAAGATCGCGCTAGGCGCAATAATATCAAATTCAGAGGGGTTCCGGAATCCGTTAAGCCACCGGACATTATTCCATACCTACAGCAACTATTTACCACACTGGTGCCTCATCTGAGCAACACTGACATTTTAATTGACCGGGCCCACAGAATTTCTAAACCCTCTCATTTGCCTGATGACGTCCCCAGAGACATTCTAGCGCGCATCCATTTTTTTCATATTAAGGAACAGATCCTTGCCACTACCAGATTATCAAAGTCTCTACCACCTCCCTACAACGATGTCAAACTGTTCACAGACCTCTGCCCGGCCACGATGGAACTTCGCAGAACTTTCTCTCCAGTCACATCCATCCTGCAACAAAAAAAGATCGCCTACAGGTGGGGCTTCCCCACGAAACTATTGGTGAGCTATCAGCAGCAAGTGATCCCCATCCTCAACCCCAAAGATGGCTATAAGAAATTAACCAATTGGGGTTTCCTCCCGCTACCCCCGAGAGACTCCCGCCGCACTAATGAGCATTTTTCTTCACTCCCTCCTGGAAAAGATACTACTTCACGAAGAGAGCGCGAAACCTGACTCCGCGGTACACTCCGGTCCGAACATGGATCTCCCCGTTATGGACGGACTGACTCTTGCAAGTATATTAATTTACTACTGTTTGCTTTAGTTTCTTTAAACTTGAACAACGTTACTGTTTGTTTGTTGGTGCACTCTTCCTCTTTACACCCCCCAAATTAGAGTGTGCTAGGCACACGAACAGATACCCGTATTCATACGGTTCACCCCCTTAACACCCTTGCTCTCTTGTTTTGTTTTGTGTTCATCTGGTTTTTTGTTTTCTGTTTTTTATTAGAGGTTTGCAAACCCTGTTTTCACAGCACACACTTGATACTTATTGTATTGCCTTCTCTTCACCTGTGTTCGCTACAGTAATCTCTTTCTGAGTCTTCCCTCTCCGTTGTCTCCCTATAGGCATGGCCCTCACGATCTCCACTATCAATGCCAAAGGCCTAAATTCCCCATTTAAGCGTAGCCTCCTCTGGAGAGAGGCGTCTAATCTCCGCTCTGACATCCTCTGTGTTCAAGAGACTCATTTCACACAAACTGATCCCCCCAAATGTTCTAACAGACGCTACCCTCACACCTTCTTTGCGAATGCTTCACGGAAACAGAGGGGGGTGATGATAGCTGTCAGCGCCTCGGTAGACTTTGAGCTACACCAATTCGAGAAGGATGCAGAGGGGAGATACATAATTCTATCGGCCACAGTCAACACCCGTCCTCTAACCATTGTAAATGTATATGTTCCTCATGTTGCACAAAAGAAATTTTTTACTACCCTTATGGCCAAACTAGCTCCGTACAGATCACCATTAATCATATGCGGAGACTTTAACGGTCTCTCTGACCCCGCACTGGACTCAACTTCACACGCCAAGCATAGACCCTCTGCCCTAGCAGCTATGCTTGCCCGCGAAGACCTTTATGACTCATGGAGATGCATGCACGGCTCAGAGAGAGATTACACCTTTCCCCCCCCCCATCAATCCTACTCCAGAATAGACCTGATTATCACAGATAAACATGTATTACAGTCAATTTCTGAATCAAGTATAGGACTTATCTCATGGTCCGACCACGCCCCTGTCACTATTAAACTAGCCCCGCTATCACAATCACCCAGGCACACTCTCTGGAGATTGAATTCATCCCTCCTTAATGATCCTAAACTTGCCTCCCAAATACATGCAGAACTCCTCTCCTATTTCCAATCCAATGACAATTCCGTTGATGACCACGCTGTCATCTGGAATGCCCATAAAGCCTGCATACGCGGCCTTTTCATTAAGTTGGGTGCACAGCAAAAAAAGGCCCGTGCGGCCACCACGGCTACCTTGCTCCAACAGATTCGAACCTTGGAAGCCATAAACAAATCCTCCCCTTCGGACATGATCTCCGCTGACTTGAAAAACCTTAGGGCTAAACTTAGCGAACACCTCCACATGAAATTTGAATACTATATAAAACGCCTTAAGCTACAATCCTACTCCTCAGCGAACAAACCGACCGCATTTATGGCCAAACAGCTGAAGCGACAACTCACTCACAAAAAAATTTCCTTTCTGACAGCCTCCAATAAAACACGTATTACTAATCCCCTCGATATTGCTAACGAATTTAGCAGCTTCTATCATGCTCTTTACAACCTCAACACCACTGACCCCTCCCCCCCACCTTCCCAAGCCGATATAGCTAATTTCCTAGCGTCTGTATCGCTCCCTACGATCACCCCTGAACAACTGGACTCCTTATCGGCCCCCTTCCTCCCAGAAGAAATCCATTCTCTCATTAAGAAGCTCCCCCTACATAAAGCCCCGGGCCCAGATGGCATTACCAACGAGTACTATAAGAAATATGCTGACATCATCGTACCCTATCTCTGCAAAACCTATAACCAATTTGCGAGCACTGGACAGATCCCCAAGGAATCCCTAGAAGCACTTGTAGTCACTATCCCTAAGCCAGGAAAACCTCCTGATAGCCCAGCGAACTACCGTCCCATATCACTCCTCAACACAGACACCAAAATTTATGCCAAACTTCTAGCCCAGCGACTAGCCGTAATTCTCCCAGACCTAATACATCGTGACCAAGTGGGCTTCGTCCCGGGAAGGCAGACAGCAGATGGAACCAGACGATTTGTCGACCTGATTCAATGGGTCGAATGTAAGCGAACGCCTTCTCTCTTCCTCTCTCTGGACGCAGAGAAGGCGTTCGATCGAGTCTCCTGGCCCTATATGGAGGCAGTCCTCCGCAAGGAAGGGCTTTCAGGCTCCTTCCTGTCAGCCATTCTGGGACTCTATACGCACCCTAGTGCACGGGTGTGGACCTCGGGCATAATATCGAACCCTTTTCAAATCACCAATGGCACCCGCCAAGGATGCCCTTTGTCCCCATTGATATTTGCCCTGGTAATGGAACCCTTAGCGCAGACTATCAGACAAAACCCCCAAATTAAAGGCATCATGGTGGCAGACACAGAACATAAAATTGGCCTCTACGCCGATGATGTTATCATTGCCCTCACCGACCCACTTACCTCACTCTCTGAGGTTCAACGCACGTTGGACTCCTTCAGCGCTGTATCAATGTACAAAGTTAACCATTACAAATCTTTAATGCTGAATCTTGGCCTAGACCCACACACCGTGTCCCAGATTTCAACAATGACCTCTTTCATGTGGGCTACTAATTCTTTCCTCCCGTACTTAGGTATACAGCTGACATACCCCAGCTCCATTCTAGTGAGAACCAATCTTGAAACCCTACTGGGCAAACTTCACCGCCTAACCAAAGACCTACTGACTACACCGGCTTCCTGGGCAGGTAGAATTGCACAAACCAAAATGTATCTACTCCCCCACATTCTCTACTTTTTTCGCTCCATCCCCCTCCCGCCCCTACAAGCCCATCTTAAAAAGCTCCAAGGGATACTTAATGCTTTCATTTGGCAGCACAAACACCCCAGAATTAGAAATACTATCCTCCTGACACCCACTCGCTTTGGTGGCATGGGAGCCCCTAATCTCAAAGCATATTATCGAGCTGTCCTACTAGATCAACTCAAAACATGGTGGTCCTCAGACCTACAACCC